>NC_133407.1:30962500-31562500 GCF_049350105.2 Macaca mulatta
AAGAAATTGCCAATTGATAATTTATTTTATTTTATTTTTTTGAGATGGAGTGTCACTCCGTTGCCCAGGCTGCAGTGCAATGGCGCAATCTTGGCTCACTGCGACCTCCACCTCCCAGGTTCAAGCGATTCTGCTGCCTCATCCTCCCAAGTAACTGGGATTACAGGCATGTGCCACGATGCTCGGCTATATTTTTTTGTATTTAGTAGAGACAGGTCTTCACCATGTTGGCCAGGCTGGTCTCTAACTCCTGACCTCAGGTGATCCACCTGCCTCCGCCTCCCAGAGTGCTGGGATTACAGGCATGAGCCACTCTGCCTGACCACCACTTGATAATTTAATAAAGATTGTTGGAAGTAGTTTAAAATTAATAACCAAGGTTTAAAAAATTATTACTGTATAAAATAATTTTTGTTAGGTAATTTAAAGGTATTTGGAGAGTGCTGCCTCCTTAGAGGTACCTTACCTTAGAATTTATACTTCAATGAGCTTCAAAATAAGTATTTTGATTGTATGTTTTGTAGCTTAAGTAACACATATAATTCTTTTTTATATTAGCCCAGATGAATGAATGGCTTTATTATTATTTATTGTAATAATAATAATTTTCTTGTTTAGAGCTTTAATCATAAAGCAACTCTTGTTACACGGAGAAATAAATTAATAACAACATTCTCTACTCTTTTCCCTGCCATATTTATGTTTAGTGCATTTTCTCCCCTCAATAGTAGCTACAAAGACTAGAAACATTATTATGAAAAGCATTTTTTGAAGACAAAATGATAATGATTTTATATTTATTTGAAGACAAAATGATAATGATAGTATATTTATTAACATTTGTCTTACTGTTCCTTTTGGGTAGAAGATGCACAAGGGTTTTTTCCCCCCTGCTCTGTATTTTTCCTTTTATAATACAAAACTTTCTGGAGATAAAAACACTGTGGGATAGTTGCTGAATAACTTTGGGAGTATTTTCAGAGAGAAGTGTTTGCCATCAGGTATGCTTGTTTTCTACTGCTATGTGAAATTTTTTTTGTTTTTTTGAGACCGAGTCTCGCTTTGTTGCTCATGCTGGAGTGCAGTGGCATGATCTCGGCTCACTGCAACCTCCGCCTCCTGGGTTCAAGCGGTTCTCCTGCCTCAGCCTCCTGAGTAGCTGGGACTACAGGCATGTGCCACCACGCCTGGCTAATTTTTTGCATTTTTAGTAGAGACAGGGTTTCACCATGTTAGCCTTGGATGGTCTCGATCTCCTGATCTCATGATCCACCCACTTCGGCCTCCCAAAGTGTTGGGATTACAGGTGTGAGCCACCATTCCCGGCCTGCTATATGAAATTTCAACAACCTTGATTAGAATATGGCTTATACAGAGTACTGTATGTTTTAGATCTTAGCCAACTTACAGTTTTATCATTGTTTTATAAAATTTAAAAGAAGTAAAAGAAAAATCAGACAAGATTGTAAACTTGTCAGCCAAATTCCTTATATCTTATTCTGAGATGAGTGAGGAAGTAGAATTGAGGTTTCATAGATGTCTCATTGCACATACTGCAATAAACATAGAATTATATCATGAAATCAACTATCCTCATGTGCAGTGTGATCAGAATGTTACTATGGTAACATTTCCATTTGTGAATTTTTGTGTAGTTAGAATTTGTAGTCATCACATCATACTGCCATTGGCTTTTGATTTTTCATCTAAATAAATCACTGTGCTACCTGCATGCTATTAAGTGGCTCCACATATAGCACTTCACTATCATCTGTACACTCTAGGCGAGGAAATCAAAAATAGGAAAAAGAAAGAAATGGGAACATTCTGCTAAATTACATTTTAAGACTGTCGTGATGTTGCTGGTGAAATTTTAAATGTTTCTTAACAGAAGTAAAAGCATTGCTAGTTATTCTCTGAGACGCTTTAATTTTTATAAGTATATGATGATGAAATTGGTTAGGTATAGTAACAGTAGGAGGTAAGGAGGGCTTTAATTTGTCTTCTAAATGGGTGCTAAATAACCAAGACAGAAGTAATCACCCTTCTGAGACTGAGAAGATTCATTCTGAAACAGTCCCTTTTCATTTTAACCTTATTAAATATTTGATATTTGTTGTTTTTAGATATTATAAAGTTGTCCTGCATATTTCACTTCTCATTATAAAGTCAGATTCTAATATCTTAGGTTAACTTGTATTAAAATAGCCTACAGTGTTCCCTTGTATCAATTACTATATTCTAGTAAAGATTCCTACTGTTTTTGTTTTGTTTTGCTTCCTAAAGCCCCCTGCTGCTGTTGATTACACCTAGATCTGCTACTGATTGGAACTGTTAAAAGGCAAAGATAGTGTGGCTGGTTGCTGAATCATTTAATTGTAGGACTGATAAGAGACGTTCTCTCTGAGACCTAACCAAAATTGTGACACTAGAATGTTATGTATAAAGTGACCAAGAAATATTATTTTGCACATTAGTAATATTTGAAGATGTGAAATTTATTTACTTGGAATGTAATAGAGGAGTATCAGCAGACTGGTTGGATTTCTTTTTCTTTCTTTTTTTTTGAGATGGAGCTTTGCTGTGTCACCCAGACTGGAGTGCAGTGGTGCCATCGTGGCTCACTGCAACCTCTGCCTCCCAGGTTCAAACGATTCCCCTTGGGAGACTCGTGAGTCTCAGTCTCCCGAGTAGCTGGGAGTACAGGAGCACGCCACCATGCCCGCCTAATTTTTTTTTTGTATTTTAGTAGAGACGGGGTCTCACCACATTGCCCAGGCTGGTTTCAAACTCCTGAGCTCAGGCAGTCCACCCACCTCAGCCTCCCAAAGTGCTGGGATTACAGGTCTGAGCCAGCATGCCTGGCTATTACTTTTTATAAAGATAAATGGAAAACTGTATATGTAACAGTGTTAATTCAGTAATCGAGAGACTTGATAATAAAATGGTAAGAAATTCAAAGTTAAAATTTTTCATTTGTAATTGAGGCCATGTCTGTAAGTCCAGTGCACAATATAAAATTAAGTTGTGCAAAATGTAAGCACCCAGTAAGTAGTTTACGTATAAATTTTGAAATCTTAGATAGGATTTCTATGATAGGGTTTCCATGATAGCTATGGGTTTTTTTTATGAGGCAGCTACAGATCAAGAATAACTATCAATCTGTACCCTCACTGCTTTAAAATTTGAGATAATTCTTTCTGTGCTGGACTTAGGAATTATATAAGAGGGTATGGTTATGCTCATGTATATTTAATAATTTATGATATTGTTACTCTTCTTTTTGTTGATTATAAGTAATTGCTAATTCTTTTAAAGACATTTCAGTTTGCTATTTACAAACTGCATCAGTGTTGAAGTAATTTGTTTGAGGTTATGTACATCTATACTTTGAGTTGGGAAAAAGCTAGTTCCTTTAAGGTATTTATTGAAATATTTCAATCAGGTAAATTGCATAAAGGGAAGAGTGACAAGAAGGGTGCTGTCAGCAATGTGCATGATGGTTTGGGGAGATAAAGAAACTAGTTAGAAGGTTTGTGCTAAGGAGTAGGAAGCAAATAATGAGTGCTGTAGTTGGAATAGTGGCAATAGGAATAAAGTAGGATTCAGTGTTTGTGTCTCTTATTTTTGTTGGTGACCCATTGAATTATGTGTCAATGAACATTGAAAAAAACACCAAAATCTTATTAGAGGCTAATGAATATTCATGTTTTCTTATATAGTAAGTCATTGGACTGTAAGCAACTTGAAGACCAATGTTACTCATTTTTGTTGTCTCAGGACTTGATGCGGTATGTTGCTTATAGCCATCATTCCACCTTTGAAATGGAAAAAGAAAAGTAAATAAGAAAGGTTCTGTATTGGTTTGCTGTCATAACACAGTACCACGAACTTAGTGGCTTAAACAGCAGAACTTACCCTCTCACAGTTTTGGAAGCTGTAAGTCTGAGATCAGATGTCAGCAAATGTTGATTGCTTTTGAGGTCTGTGAAGGAGAATCTATTCCAGGTTTCTTTGTTTGATTTGTAAGTGGCAGTCTTCTCCCTGTGTCTTCACATTGTCATCCCTTTGTATATGTCCAAATCTCCCCATTTTATAAGGGAATAAGTTGTATTGGATTATGTTCCACCTTAATGACAATTTAATTTGGTTTTTGCTGGAAAGGCCCTATCTCCAAATAAAGTCACACTCTGAGGTTACTGGGGGTTAGGGTTTCAATGTATGATTTTTTTCGGTGTCATAATAATGCCTTTTTTAAAAAGTAGAAAAGCATAGTTACAGCTTTATATTTGTTTATTATTTCAAAAAATTGATCCATAACAGCTCTGATTGAAGTTGATGTTATTTATAGGCCAAGAGCTAATGACATATACAATTAATTGTAAAATAAATATGCTCATTCTGCAGTTAATGTCAGTATAGGGACCCACAGTGATTTGTCCCTTTGTAATTAATGCCACGTGATGTAGTTTTCACCTCAGTTTAGTTTACTGTATCTAAACATATTAGCAGTTTGGTAGCTATCTGTTGTACTGGTTTCCATCTAGTGGCAGAAATAGGAGATAGGAGGCTACATTTGAAAAGAAAATGATATTATGTTCCTTATCTTTCCTCCTTCTTTATTTCACCATGTTTGGAATAATCTAAATTATCTTCCACACCCATCATGCAGAGTTGTTAAGGTGTTTTTTTTTTTTTTTCCTCTCCCCAGACGGAGACTCACTGTGTCGCCCAGGCTGTAGTGCAGTGGCGCGATCTCTGCTCACTGCAACCTCCACCTCCCAGGTTCAAGAGATTCTCCTGTCTCAGTCTCTTGAGTAGCTGGGATAACAGGCATGCGCCACCACACCTGGCCAATTTTTGTATATTGGGGCCAAATTTTGTATATAGTAGAGATGGGATTTCACCATGTTGGTCAGGCTGGTCTCAAACCCCTGACCTCGTGATCTGCCCACTTTGGCCTCCCAAAGTGCTGGGATTACAGGAGTGAGCCACTGCGCCCGGCTGAGTTCTTAAGTTTTAAGTAAACTTGCATTCTTATCTAAATATTATTGATAATCAAATTATACTTATAATACTGTGATAGGTGGGTTTTCATGTACAATTTTGAATAGATAGTCATTTGTCTAGAATAGTTCTCAAAGTGTGGCCCCCAGTTCAGTGCTTCAGCATTACCTGGGGAGTTTTAAGAAAAGCAAATTTTCTGGGCTGGGCGCGGTGGCTCACGTCTGTAATCCCAACACTTTGGGAGGCTGAGGCAGGCGGATCATGAGGTCAGGAGATTGAGACCATCTTGGCCAACATGACGAAACCCTGTCTCTATTAAAAATTACAAAAATTAGCTGGGTGTGGTGGTGCGCGCCTGAAGTTCCAGCTACTCAGGAGGCTGAGGCAGGAGAATTGCTTGAACCCTGGAGGCAGAGGTTGCAGTGAGCTGAGATCACGCCACTGTACTCCAGCCTGGAGACAGAGCAAGACTCTGTCTTTAAAAAAAAAGCAACTTTTCAGGCCCCACTTAAGCTCTATTGAATCAGAAATTCTGAGGGTAGACTTCAGGAATCTGTTACTGTAAGAACTCCAGGTGATTCTGTTGTGTACCAACATTTCATAACCACAGGACTGAATATAGGCATAATACCTAATTTTATTGCTTTAAATAATTATAGAAATATAGAGTTATATTTTTTTTCTTTGCTTTTTTTGTTTCGTTTTGTTTTTTGAGATGGGGTCTTGCTTTGTCACCCAGGCTGGAAAGCAGTGGTGCAAGCATGGCTCACTGCAGCCTCAACCTCCTGGGCTCAATCAGTCCTCCCACCTTTACTTCCCAAGTAGCTGGGATTACAGGTGCACACCATCACACCTGGCTAATTTTTTTTTTGTTTGTTTTTGTAGAGACACAGTCTCACCATGTTACCCAGGCTGGTCTTGAACTCCAGGCCTCAAGCAATCCTCCCACCTTGGCCTCCCACGGTGCTGGGATTACAGGTGTGAGCCAGGACTCTTAGCCTTTTCCTTTCTAATATTGTTTTGGTTATAATATTTGATACTAAGACTTTGATTAGGAATGCCACCCCAAATTTTAATGTTTACATTGAATTCATGGGAAATCATTAATCTCTATTGTTTATGTCTTTCTAGAAATGTTTTATGCGTGTAGAGGCAAATACAGCTAAGTCTTTCTGTATCAGTACTTCTCTCTCCCTCTCTCTTTTTTTTTGCCCCGTCCCATCCCGTCCCGTCCCTTTTCCTTTCCTTTCCTTTCCTATAGCTATATAGTAACTGTGCCATATGTATCTACAATAATTTATTTCACAAGTCCCCAGTTGATATGTTAGGTTGGTTTCAGTGTTTTGCTGTGTTAAAAAATTCTATGCGTAATATTCTAGTACACATATATAATTTCACATATGTGCAAGTATGTTCAGGAAAAAAGTTCCTAATAATATCAGTTCAAGTTCTAAATGTATATATATATGAACATTGATATAAAAACCCTCAACAAAATAGTAACAAACCAAATGCAGCTGTATGTTAATAGGATTATACACCATCACCAAGTGGGATTTGTTCCTGGAATGCAAGGATGACTCATGATAGGGAAATTGATCAAAGTAATGCACCACAATAACAGAATGAAGGAAAAAAACACACAATCATCTCAATAGATGCAGAAAAAGCACTTGACAAAATTCAACAATGTTTCTTAATAAAAACTCTCAACAAACTAAGAACAGATGGAAACTACTTCAACCTAATAAAATTTATATAGTAGTTTCTCATTTGTGGTTTTGTTTTCTACAATTTAAGTTACCCTTGTTTAACTGCAATATGCAAATATTATATATGATAAGATATTTTGGCTGGGTGTGGTACTTTTAATCCCAGTGCTTTTGGAGGCCAAGATGGGAGCATCACTTGAGGCTACAAGTTTGAGACCAGCCTGGGCAACATAGCCAGACCCTGGCTCTATAAAACATTAAAAAAATTTTTCTTTTTTTTGAGAGAGAGAATGAGAAAGATTCCACATTCACATATCTTATTCTAATATGTTTTATAATTTTTGTATTTTATTTTATGTTATTTGAGACAAAGCCTTGCTCTGTTGCCCAGGCTGGAGTGCAGTAATGCAATCTCAGCTCACTGCAACCTCTGCCTCCCAGGCTCAAGCGACCTTCCCTGCCTGAGCCTCCCAAGTAGCTGGGACTACAAGTGTGTACCACAATGCCCAGCTAATTAAAAAAAAATTCTTACAGAGATGGAGTTTCACCTTGTTGCCCAGTCTTCTCTTGAACTCCTGAACTCGAGCAATCTGGCCACTTTGGCCTCCCAAAGTGCTAGGATTACTGGCATGAGCTACTACCCTTGGCCATAATTGATGTATTTTATTGTTAATTTTTGTTTGTAGTCTCTGACCTTGCCTGATTTATAAATTAAACTTTATAATAGGTGTGTACATATAGGAAAAACCATAGTGTGTGTAGGGTTTGGTTTTATCCATGATTTCAGTCATTTACTGTGGTCCTGGAATGTGAAAGGACTACTATATGTGAAAGACTTGGAGTGAATAACATACTCAATGGTGAAAGACTGAAAACTTTTTCTTTAAGACCAGGAACAATGGAAGGATATCAGTTTTTGCTACTTCTGTTCAATATAGTAATGGATGTTCTAACCATAGCAGTTAGACAAGAAAAAGAAATAAAAGCCATCCAAATTAAAAAGGAAGTATAAAATAATCTCTGTTCACAGATGATATGTAATCTTACACGTAAAAAATCCTAAAGTTTCCTCCAAAATGTGTTAAACCTAGTGAATGAATTCAGCAAAGTAGCAGAATACAATGCCAGCACACAAAAAGCAATTGCATATTCATACACTTAATAATAAAGAGTCTGAAAAGGACCTTACGAAAGGAATTTCATTTACAATAGCATCCAAAAAAAAAACTTAGGAATTAACCAAGGAAGTGAAAGGCTTATAAAATGAAAACCATTATGGTTATGTTTTAACATTATTGAAATAAATTAAATAATGCCTTTAAATAAATTAAAGACATAAATAAGTGGAAACACATTGCATGTTCATGGATTAGAAGACTTACTGTTGTTACAATGTCAGTACTACCCAAAGCAATCTACAGATTCAGTGCACCCCTGTCAAAATCCCAGTGACTTTTTTTTTTTTGAAGAAATAGAAAAGCATATCCTTAAATTTATATGGAATCAGAAGGGACCTCAAATAGTCAATACAATACCGTCTCGAAACAGAAGAACAAAGCTTGAAGACTCACCTTTTGTGATTTTAAAACTTACTACAGAGCTACAGTAATCAAAACAGTGTTGTACTAGCATAAGGAAGACATATAGACCAATGAAATAGGAGAGCCCAGAAATAAAACCTCATGTATGTGGTCAAATGATTGTTTTCTTGTTTTCTTTTTTTTAAAGATGGAGCCTTGCTCTCTCACCAGGCTGGTGTGCAGTGGCACAATCTCGGCTCACTGCAGCCTCCGCCTCCCGGGTTCAAGTGATTCTCCTGCCCTAGCCTCCCCAGTAGCTGGGATTACAGGTGCCCACCATCATGCCTGACTAATTTTTGTATTTTTAGTAGAGACGGAGTCTCACCATATTGGCCAGATGGTGTCGATCTCTTGACCTCGTGATCTGCCCGCCTCGGCCTTCCAGAGTGCTGGGATTACAGGTGTGAGCCACTGTGCCCAGCCAGTCAAATGATTTTTAGCAAGAGCACAGGAATATTCAATGGAGAAAGGATAGTCTTTTCAAGAAATGCTGCTGGGAAAACAGGATATCCACATGTAAAAAGTTGAACCTGTAACCAACACCATATACAAAAATTAACTCAAAATGGATCAAAGACATAAATGTAAGACCCAAAACTATAAAAGTCTTAGAAGAAAATAAGGAAAAAACTTTATGACAGTGATTTATTCGGCAGTTATTTATTGGGTATGACATCAAAGGCACAAACAACATAGAGGACTACATGAAAATTTTTAAACTTTGTTAATTAAAAGACACTGTCAATAGGGTGAAAAGACAACCACAGAATGGAGAAAGTATTTGCAAATTGTATATCTGAAAAGGGTTACATAAAGCATATGTGAAGAATTCCTACAACTCAACAACAACAAAACAAACAGCTTGATTTGAAAATGGGTGACTTGGAAAAACATTTCTTCAAAGAAAATATACAGATGGCAATAGGTACACCAAAAGATGCTCAGCATCACTGATCATTAGGAAAATCCAAATCAAAACTATAATGAAATACCACCTTACACCCATTAGGATGGCTACTATCAACATCAAACAATAATATGTTTTGGTGAGGACATGGAAAAAATGGGAACCCTTGTGCACTGTTGGTGGGAAGGTAAAATGGTACAGTCACAGTGGGAAGCAGTATGGTGGCTCCTTATAAATATTGAAAATAGAATTTCCATATGATGCAGTGATGCCACTTCTGGGTGTATCCCCAAAATGTTTGAAAACAGGGTCTTAAAGGGATAATTTGTACACCCATGTTCATACGAGCATTATTCAGAATAGCTGAAATATGGAAGTATAAACTAAAAATAAAACTTTAACCTTCTTAATTGTCTGAATGAACCCATCCTGTCAGCCAAAGGCATTCCACGGTTCAGGACATGATGGGGAGGGGGGGGATCAGGCATTCCCCCTTATACTCTGTCTTTGGAATTCAGGCACAACTGACCAGCATTAACATTAAAACAGAGATCTTAACGACTTTTTGTAGCAATAAGACATCAAATTACAGCCTGACTAAAGTAAAGCATCACATGACAGATAGCAGGCCCTGGAAGAAATTGAAGTATTTTGCCCCAAAATATATTCCTTTGACTTATTAAAAATGACCTGTGAAACTGTGAAACTGTCTCTTACAGGCAAAATCTACATTCTGTAGAGAATGCCTTTCCCTTTCTAGGTGTTTTGTCTCATCCTGGAGAGAATTATCTGCGTCTTACATCATTTTAAGTCTCATAAGAAATATTTACAACCTATTGTTTCTGAAGCCTGCTACCTGGAGGCTTCATCTGCATAGGAAGAACCATGGTCTCTACAACCCCTTATATGGACACTCCCTTATATGGAATTTCGGGTATTTATTTTTTATTTTTATTTTTTTATTTTTTGAGCACCCAGGCTGGATTGCAGTGGTGCGATCTCGGCTTATTGCAGCCTCTGCCTCTGGGGTTCACACGATTCTCGTGTCTCAGCCTCCTGAGTAACTGGGATTACAGGCATGCACCACCATGCCTGGCTAATTTTTTGTGTTTTTAGTAGAGATGGGATTTCACCATGTTGGCCAGGCTGGTCTTGAACTTACTACCTCAAGTGTTCCACCTGCCTCAGCCTTCCTGAGTACTGGGATTACAAGTGTGATCCACCATGATCTGGCCTCACTCCAGCTTTTTGTATTTTCAGTAGAGACAGGATTTTGCCATGTTGGCCAGGCTGGTCTTGAACTCCTGGCCTCAAGTGATCTGCCTGCCTTAGCCTCCCAAGATGCTGGGATTATAGACATGAGCCAGCATGCCTGAGTAGGTTTCTGGTCTTTAGGTAAACTCTTTTGACAAGTTGCCAATTGGAAAATCTTTGAATCCATCTGTTAGCAGTGGTCAATCTATATGGGTCTGTAACAACTTGATTCTTGCCTCCTTGGAGGAAAGAATTTTGCTGAGGGGCTGTAGTTGGTTTAAGGCAGAGGGAGAGACTGAGGCAAGTTTTAGAACAGGAGTGAGAATTTGTTAAAAAGTTTTAGAGCAGGAGTGAAAGGAAGCAGTATACTTGGAAGGGCCAAGCTGGTGACTTGCAAGATCCAGTGCCCTGTTCATCCGTTGACTTGGGGTTTTATACATTGTTATGGTTCTGGGGTTTGCTGAAGTTGTACACGTGTTCACTTGAGGAGTTTTTCCCTTACCTGTCGAGCGTTCCCAGGGGAAGGTCATATAAGAGGCCATTTTGCCTCTTAGTGGGCCTGTTTGAGATCTTACTGAGAAGTGGATAACACCAGCTCCGAGCGTTTTCTCTTAGGAGACTGTCTTTTCCTGGTGCTGGCTGTGACCACTTATCATTTTAGAGAGACAGTTTAACAACCACCAGACCATCACCTCATGGTCACCTGACAGTCCTGGGGGCAAAAGGGGATGGGGGTGTGAGTGGGGGTTGCTCTCCTGCCCTCTCCATATCTGCCTAACTACCTACTCTACCTACCTATGAGCTGGAAGCCTCCACTTTGAGTTTCTGAGTTGTTCTCCCTTTCCTGACTGAACTATTGTACATTTTACATGCATTGATTGATGTGTTATGTCTTCCTAAAATGTATATAACTGAGCTGTAAGCCTGACCACCTTGGACACATATGGTCAGGATCTCCTGAGGCTGTGTCACAGGCATGTCCTTAGCCTTGGCAAAATAAACTTCTAAGTTGAATGAGACTTGTCTCAGATACTTTTGGGTTTACAGAAGCAAACCAAGTGTTTATCAGTAGCTGAATGGATAAACAAAATGTGGCATATACATATAATGGAATATTATTCAGGCTTATAAAGGAAAGAAACCAGATACGCTACAACATATGTGAACCTTGATAACATTATGTTCAGTGAAATAAGCCAGTCACAAAAAGACAAATTCTATATTATTCCACTTATAAGTGATAATTAGGGTAGTCAAGATCATAGAGACAGAAAGTAGAGTGGTGATTACCAGGAGTCGGGAGAGGAGGAGTGGAAAGTATATTTAATGCGTACAGAGCGTAAACCAAAACTAAAATCCTGAGCCCTCCAACTGACTGAACAGACCCTCTCTTGGCCAAGAAAAACTGGTCTCAGAGGAACCAGAAGAACTGAATTCTCAGCCATGATTGAAAGGGAGGCTGGTCATGCCTTGTTATACCTCCTCCGTTATGGAGTTTAGGTTAAAGTAAAGGTCATAAGACTGTCAACACAGACTCTTTATGGCAATAAGATACAAATTATAAACAAGACCCGAGGCCATACTAGGCGGTGCTTAAGCCACATCCTACAAATGATAACATCTCATTAGGTTTTTATGAACCCAGTGTAATGTGGCTTACTTTCCAAGCTGACTCTGGTATAGTGTCAAATGACAGATAGTGGGCCTTGAGGGAAATAAAAATATTTTATCTAAAAATGTATTTCGTTGACATATTTTGAAAAGGCTGCCATAAGGCCATCAGATTGAAATGGCTCTGCAAAGCCATCTTTTTTTAGGGGAAACTCCATTACTATAGTCAGGACTTCCATTTCTAGGCCTTTCCCAAATCTAGGAGAGATTAACTAACAGTCTGATGCCTTCAAGGTCTGTAGACATTTATCATATATTTTCTTCGAAGGCTGCTAACTTTGAGACCTCCTCTGTATAACAAAACTTTGGCCATAATCTGCCTTGTCTTAACTCAAACATTTCTTTCTATGACTTCAAGGCTTCAGACAAAGCTTAACTCTCTCAACCAGTTGCCACCTAAAGAATCCCTGAAACCATTCTGTAACTTAAAGCTCCCCTCCCTCCCTTCAAGATGCTCTGTCTTTTTGGGCTAAATCAGTGTATACCTTCCATGTATTGATTTATGTCTTTGCCTGTAATTCCTATCTCCCTAACATGCATAAAACCAAACCGTAACCCAGCCACTGCAGGCACACTTTCTCAGAACCTCTTTTTTTTTTTTTTTTTTTTTTGAGATGGAGTCTCGCTCTGTCGCCCAGGCTGGAGTGCAGTGGCGCGATCTCGGCTCACTGCAAGCTCTGCCTCCCGGGTTCACGCCATTCTCCTGCCTCAGCCTCCTGAGTAGCTGGGACTACAGGCGCCTACAACCGCGCCCGGCTAATTTTTTGTATTTTTAGTAGAGACGGGGTTTCACCGTGGTCTCGATCTCCTGACCTTGTGATCCGCCTGCCTCGGCCTCCCAAAGTGCTGGGATTACAGGCGTGAGCCACCGCGCCCGGCCTCTTTCTCAGAACCTCTTGAGACTGTTCCCCAGGTCATGGTCCCTTATTTTGGCTCAGAATAAACCCTTTACAATTTTTACAAAGTTTTAGTTTTTTTGTTAACAAGAGATTTGGTTTTACATGATGAGAAGTTATGGAGATGGGTGATAAAAATGGTTGAGCAACATTATGAATGTATTTAGTAACATTAAATTGTACACTTAAATGGTTAAGTTGGTAAATATTATGTTGTGTATTTTACCACAATAAGAAATAATTTTAAAGTGTACTTCTAATTTTGATGGCTATTTCCAAATCACCTTCTTTGTAGATTACACTAATATACATCCTCTTTAACAGATGAAAGTTGTTGTTGTAAAAGATGTGCTTTTGTGACTATGCAGCAGCTTTATGTAACCATTATATTTTTGAAAGAAACAGATCTGTATTAAGCTTAAAAAATCCACAAAACTTTGACTAATATCTTTCAACAGTTTGTAAAGACTACTTCAGTGCTTCTTATGTTCGTTATAATATGTTTGAGAAACTTCTTGCTGCATTCATTGAAAATAGAATTGAAGATTGTCTCCTAATCTGTAGTAAATCTTCATTTAGTGATTCATTAAAAGGTAATTTTTACATATCTGAAAAGACATCTTTGAAATAGCTTTAGTTTACTGTCAGTGGGTACTTGTACAATCTTTAAATGGGGGGATTATTGAGATACTATTTATGTAGTTAAAAATTTATGATTTTTTTGGTAATCGCCATAATGTTTTTAATTAAAACTCCTTTTAGGTTTTTCATTTATGCAATATCATTGGTTTGTTTTTTGTGTTAATCATTTGAAAGTTTAAAATGAAGTAGTAGTGAGAGATGGAGGATTGGTTTTTTTATGCGTGTGTTTTTAAAAACATTCTCCCTCCTCCCCACCCCCCAACTTTTTTTTTTTTTTTTTTTTTACACTCTGTTAACTTAAAACTACTAAACAGATTTTTATTTTAATCTTTGGAACAAAAAATGTTCTCTTGGGCTGATACCAGTACTTTTTATGCCAAGTTACAGACCGGAGTCTATTTTTATAGGCCAAGATAGAAACCTCTGAAAACCAGAGTTTATAATGGAAACATTGACAGGCCCTTAACTATCGCAGCACACATGGCACTGCTGAAATCATAAGGTACAAGGCACAAGATTTCGCATGCAAGGGAACATTGAATTTTTCAGCAATTGTATTGTCAAATGTCTTTCAACTAGGATTTAATAAGCATCAAGCTGTGCCAGGGCCATTAAAAAGCACATTATGTGGGCCTGATTCCTGCCCTCTGAATGCTTGTACCAACTACACTAACATGGAGAATGACTTGACTAAACCTGTTGGGAGATAGCCTTGTGAATGGATGTACTTGGAATGAAATATATGAACTTTCTTCTCTCTCTATTTAATTTTTGATACAACCCTGAAAATCGTACATGTTTTTGCATGTACATCACTATACGCATGTTCTAAGCATTATTACAAAGGAGGTAAGCTAGTCATCTACATCTTCATTTTAATAATTTCACTGAAGAAAGTTTAAACTATATTGTTACACAAATCAAGGAAAATTGATATTGAATAGTTAGGTGAATTAAAAACTTACCATTTTAGTTTCTCTTTGAGGGCTCCCATTTGGATCAAAAATAGAAATAGTCTTCTTCAAAAAACACATTTGATTACTCAGCTTTACTTGATTAAAGAAAAGTCATTAAAACAACCACCCTGGATCTTTATATTTCTATGCTTTTAGTTATATTTTAATTTAAATGGGACTACTCCCCCTACCATTAATTAATGATTGCCATTGGTTAGCGCTGAATGAATGACCCTGTAGTGTATTAGTTCCTTTAAAGGGGAAGAGTAACTTAGATCGTATCTGAGGTCTACGTGGGAAATAGAATGATTTGAGATATACAGTTAATTTGAATGTTCATGAGAGTTGGGTTCTTACACTTGTAACACCGACATTGTCTACTCTCTGCCTTTTCTTTGTCTTGTTAAATGCTGGAGAAAAGTAGAGGTGTTATATTAGATATGCTATCTCAGAAGCATGGTGAAGTGTTAAGAGAAAACCGGTATCTTGTGGGAAGATAATGAAGTGATAGTTTGTTACTACAGATTTTGTAAGTACTGCCAAAAGGAATAGGTAAAAAGAAGATGTTAATTTGAATCTGATTCAGATTTTATTTTCTAATTTAAAATTTCCTTATCCATTGACGTATATACATATACATTTAATAAGATTTAGGTAGCAGACATGCTTGCCAACCTGAGAAGTATCTTTTTATGTATCTGATTGGTTTTCCATTAATGAAGATAATATGGACATATTTTTCATAGTTTAAGATTTTTGGATCTGTCATTAAATTTCTGCCCATAATATGTTAAAAACAATGCTTTTGCGTCCTGAAAGATGGAAAATTCCTAAATGAAAGTGATGTTATTCTGTATAACTGTACTAATAGGGGCCCTCATTTCTATAAAAATGGGCGATTCTTTTGCTTTCTTGATTATTTCTTTGGGGAGGAAAGACAATACGCTAACTCTTCCATCTGCTTCTTGTCATTGCTATAGAAAATGTCATGACAGGTTTCAGAAAATACAGTTCTGGACTTGGTTATATAGGTTAGAGAGAGAATCACATACTTTACAAGGGTTATTCTTTGAAGGTTCAAAATGAAATGAATCTATCTATCTATCTATCTATCTGAATGATAGGTGTGTCTGTGTATGTATGAAGAGAATGAAGGAGAAACAGAAACAGACACTGACTTCCTGGGGTTACAGATTTGTCTGATTAGTAATTCATTTCAGAAGCAAAAGTAGAATAACATAATACTGAAAGAAACCCAAATCCAGAAGGATTGTTGGAGCTAGCTAAAGGTTGTCTTTTGTAATTCACATTCGCAACTGAACAGGCTGGTAAGTGCTAAAGACCTTTTGACAATTCATAAAATCTATTATATACTGACTCTGTTAATAAATTTGTCCAATCCAATCTTATCACCAGCAGTTTCTGACTGAAATAGTTTTTAGGAAGGCAGTGTTTTTAATCAGAGACCTAGAGTTTGCTTTGTCTTTTTTCTTCATAAAGCAGTGATTGTTTGAGTTGGTACCAATATTTTCTTTCCCCAGCTCATTCACATGTTCATCTTCTCCTTCCATTCTCCCATATTAGGATTTGATATGCCATATACTAGTGTAGGAGCTCACGAACTTCAGTAGTTGGCAGTTCCTCAAGGAAGCAAACTAAGATTTTTAAATGTGATTAATGAAATTAATATGTTTTAATTGAGTAACAAGCTTGGGTATTTTTATTTTCTTTATATATTGGCATTAAACGGTCAAATAAAGTAGCACTCTATCTTAAATAGTTTATCTTTTAATTGTATGAGGAAATAAATTTAGGGATTATTGGATTGTAGAAAAGGAATTTACTCTCAAATAAGAAAGTTATATCTGAGAATATTTAATAATTTAGGTAAATAATTGGAAGAGTGTATGTGTGTGTGAGACAGGATCTCATTATGTTGCTCAGGCTGGAATGCAGTGGTGTGATCAAATTTTTGTTGACTTAATTTTCAAGAAAAGATAAGTAAAAGCTTTGGCTAATATGTGGCATTTTATGTCTAATTTAGTAATATGCAGGAATGCCTTGTAGAGTGAGAGAATGAAGAGTCTGTGAGAGAAAGGGTTAAGTCTTTCCATATTTACTCCTTTAAAAATATTGTATTTCCTTTCTTGTCACTTAAATCTAAATTATGGTCACTCCCTCTAAACAGAGAGAAATGAGCTCTAATTACCCTCATTTTGCTGATGAATTTAGTTGTAGGCACCCCCCAGACCCCACTGATACTTTCAATCTAGGTGTAGCTTTGTATACTTTGTATACTTGTTGCTATTGAATTATGCATTTTAGGTTGGATCAGTTTTTACCTTTTTGTTTTTTTTTTTTGAGATGAAGTCTTGCTCTGTTGCCCATACTGGAATACAGTGGCATGATCTCGGCTCACTGCAACCTCTGGCTTCTGGGATCAAGTGATTCTCTTCCCTCAGCTTTCCAAGTAGCTGGGACTACAGGCACATGCCACCATGCCTGACTAATTTTTGTATTTTTAGTAGAGATGGAATTTCACCATGTTGGCCAGACTGGTCTCGGACTCCTGACCTCAGGTGATCCACCTGCATCGGCCTCCCAAAGTGCTGGGATTACAGGCGTGAGGCACCATGCCCAGCCTGTTTTTACCTATTTTTAAAATCAAACCAGAGTCATAAAAAATGCGTAGTTAACCCATTATCTGAGACATCTTGATTTATGACATGTCATTGTGGCATCCTGATGTGCTGCGTCCAATTTTATCTCACTTTTTTCCCACAAATATTAATAATGCCGTGGCACATGCCTGTAATCCCAGCCACTCGGGAGACTGAGGCAGGAGGATTGCTTGAGCCCGGGAGACGGAGGTTGCAGTGAGCCAAGATCGTGCCACTGCACTCCAGCCTGGCCAACAGTACGAGACTCTGTCTCCAAAAAAAAAAAAAAGAAAAATAATAATGCCTTCATTGTGCCAGCACTGTGCTAGGCATTTTCCTTGCCCTCATGAATTCAAGGGGCCAGTAAACCTTTAAAATACACATATGTGTATATATGTAAACACCCCTGCTTCCATCGTGCTCCCTTCCTCCACCCTTTCTCTTACATATATGACTGTGATAAGTACAATGATGGAAAGATAGGGCCTACCCAGAAGTCAAGTAAGGGAGAGAACTAATCTAGTGGTGGCAGGCAGTGTCCAACAAGACCTCACAAAAGGAAGTGAAATTTATATTTTGTTACCCAGGCAAATTGGGACAGAGATTTTGCAAGCTGAGGAAGAAACTTTTGTAAAGGCTCTGAGGCTGGAATGAACTTCTGTGTTGCAGAGTTTACAGATAGTGTGATTGGAGCCCAGAAAGCTCAGGGACACTAGTGACTGAGCCAGGTTGGTGGCCAAGGGTCACACAGGGGCTTGTAGATTCTCTTAGAAATTTCAGCCTGTGAGTAGTAACTCATCAAAGGATTTTCAATAGGGAGAGTGATATGATCAGATTTACTGCTTTAAAAATCAATTTAACTCCAGTGATCTTTATTGAGGAGATTAAGGGGAGCAAGAGAGGGATTCTGGTAGCTCTTGTCCAGAGGCTTCAAGACCAATCCAGATGATGCTAGCTTAAATTAGGGTAGTTGGAGAAGCACAGAAGAGACATAAGTTGAAATGTCTAGTATGTCTTAGAGTTTGAAACTAAAAGACATATAGACTGAGGAAGTGAACAATTTTTTTGTTTTTAATGTTTTGAGCTAGCATTTTCTTGCTTGAAATTTAATGTATTTTCAAATATTTGTTTCCACTTGTTTTGTTAATCATAATGGACTGAGTAACTACCTGGCTTTTCCACAAAATACTGTACTGCTTAATTCTGTCTTTTTCCGGCTTTGGGTGCTTACTAGAGTATATATTAAGAGGATAGTGCATAAATGAGTCCCTTTTATCTGCCTTTCTCTATAGATCTGCCCAAGTGGACAATAGAGGTGTGAAGGAGGAATAGGACAAAAAGCATGATATAAGTTTGTATAAGGAGTTGTCTTACCCCATTTGTGCTGCTGTGGCTAAATGCCAGAGACTGGATAGTTTACAAAGAGCAGAGATTT
Organism: Macaca mulatta; assembly: GCF_049350105.2. Lineage (NCBI taxonomy): Eukaryota > Metazoa > Chordata > Mammalia > Primates > Cercopithecidae > Macaca > Macaca mulatta. Next base: position 30,981,221 of record NC_133407.1, read on the forward strand.
TTTTTTTTCACAATTCTGGAAGCTAGGAAGTGCAAGATCAAGATGGGAGCAGGTTCAGTGTCTGGTGAGGGCTGGTCTCTGCTTCCAAGATGGTACCTTGTTACTGCATTCTCCTAAGGGATTAATGTTGTATCCTCACATGGTGAAAGGGATGGAAGGGTAAAAAGGACCTAGCTAGTTCCCTCCAGCCCTTTTAATAAGCATTAACTGTATGCATTAGGGTGAAGTCCTCATGGTGAAGTCACCTTCTGAAGGCTCTAGTTTTTAATACTGCTGCACTGGGGGCTGGGTACAGTGGCTCATGCCTATAGTCTCAGCACTTTGGGAGGCTTAGATGGGTAGATCACTTGAGCTCTGTACGTTGAGGCTGCAGTGAGCCATGATCATGCCACTGCACTCTGACCTGGGCGACAGAGTGAGACCTTGTCTCAGCCACCCTTCCCAACCCCCCTAAAAACCCAATACTGTTGCATTGGGGATTAAATTTCAACAGGAATTTAGGAGGGGATACAACATTCAAACCTATAGCAGGGGCCTGAACATAACAATGAATATATGAAAAAGAAAACAGAATATAAGGTTTGTGTATACAAATATTAAATCAAATTAAATTTAGTATTGCATATTATTATATGATTATCTCATCTTGCTTATGTTTTTATTTTGTGCTGATGTTTTTATTTCTCCAAAAATATGAGAAGCATCTTGAAGATTGTCATCTGGCTAGATGCCCTTTTATGTTACTTGGTTTACCTTCTTTTACTAACTTGTTTGGTTTCTTTTTTTACTGATCTTGTTTCAGGTTTCTATAGTGGTTGCTTTTTATCTTATTTTGCACTTTCTCATATACCATAGTCTAATATGATTTTGAGGAATGATAAATATTTGCCTTTATTCTTAACCTTTTGAGGAAGCGCTCTTTTCTGAAGAAGGGGCTGAGTGGATGGGCAAGTAGTCAGTGCTTTTCATCAGTTGAACCATTTGTGATCTTTCTAAAGAATAGATCGTATCATGTCACATCCTTGCTCAAAAGCTTCCAATGGCTTTCCATGCCACTGAGTATGAAAGTCCTTTCATGGCCTGAAAGGACGGAAGTGACCGAGCCTCTCTTCTGTTTCCCCTTCTTTTTCTCCCAGTATCTCCAGACCTCCAAGCTATTTCCCAGTTTATGGTCGTCTACATTTGCTGTTTGCAGCACGCTCTTCCTCCAGGTTATCATGTGGCTTGTTCCCTCACTTTATTCAAATATCACCACTTCTGAGGTGCTTCCTAAGACTACACTTTCTCAGATAAGTTCCCAGCTCCCAAATAAGCTTTCAGCCATATCCCATCTTTATCCCCCAGGCCTCTTTACATTTTCTTCATAACATGTGTTGCTACTTGATACGTGAACTCTCTATCCTTGTCTTACTGTCTTTTCCTAGAATGTGTATTTTCTGGGGACAGCAAGTTATTTATTCACCACTAAATGCTTGTCTTCTACAACAGCTTCTGGCACATGGGAGGATTCAATAAGTATTAACTTGAATGTATATTATATTTGTGCAGCCCTGGATTTCCTCGATTTCTGCTTACTACCTTCTTTCCTTCCTTTACAGACATGTTGAGAAAACAGCATGGAATATCTAATTATAATGTATAAGGTTGTGAACAAATCTTTTGGATCACTCAAAGATTCCATCGTTTTCAACTGTAGGTGCAATCCTGTCTTTGATTTTATTCTGACCTTACTGTGTAAATATATTCACTAGAGTAGTGACAGTGTGTTGGTGATGGCAATAACAATTATAGTTAATATTTATTGAATGCTTACTATGTATATGTCAGATATTCTGAATACTTCAGGGATATTAATATAGTCTTCACAAAACCTGTGAATTGAGTATTCACCATTTTACATGTGAGGAAACTGAGACACAGTTTAGCTAATTTGTCTAACGTCAGATAGTGAGGACAGTTCCTCAATTTGAGCCTAGATAATGTTGACTTAAATCACTAGTGTCAATAGCAGTAGATTCTGGGCCAAGCGTTGTGGATCATGTTGGGAGGATTGCTTGAGGCCAAGAGTTTGAGATCAGCCTGGGCAAAATAGAGAGACATCGTCTCTACCAAAAATAATAAAAAAAAATTAACCAAGCGTGGTGGCACTCATCTGTAGTCCCAGCTACTTGGGAGACTAAGGCTGGAAGATGACTTGAGTCTAAGAGTTGGAGAGTACAGTGAGCTATGAATGTGACAGAGAGATTCCCTGTCTCTTTAAAAAAAATAATAAATGAATAAATTGATTCTGGAAGTTTTCTTTTATAGAAATAAGCATGGTGATGGAAAAAATTAATGGTTGCTGATACATTCTAGGGTTTTTCTCTTCTTAAGGGTATTCCTCCCCTTTTATTCTCTAGGAAGAAAGAAACCTCCTGTTTTGTTTACTTTTCCCCGTTACAAGCAGAAATATGACTCCATTCCTGAAATTATTCAATTTAACATTCTAAAACTGAATGAAAAGAAGTTAGGAAGCATTTCAGAGAGAATGGAGCATTTGAGATTAACTTTACAAAGTGATTAGTAGAATCTGTTCCGATGGATATATTTTCATTCATTCAGCAATATTTATTATTATATGCCAGGTCATGAGAATAGATCGGTTTAAAAAAGAAGTAATAAAGTGTTTTAGAAAGAGGAATTGATTCGGAGAGGATTTCTTGACCAAGACTTGTTATTTAAGAAAATAGAGAGGTAAGAAAACACTGGATGCTTTTTAGAAACTAAGAAGACATGGAAGGGAAGATTGGGAACACAGGTGTGGGTAGATCATGAAAGATATTTTGAGAACTTACAGGGGCATTTATGCTTCAGTAGGTATTATGGAACCATAGACATTACCATATTTAATCACCAATATGATTTTTTTCTGAACAGTAGTAAGCTTTATAAAGTAATGTGATAAGAAACAATGGATTTTGAGCCAAAAGAATGGAATTTTATTCATAGTTTTGCTTCACAATTGTAGGAACTGGAGCAAGTCATTTTAACATTTTTATAATTAAATGTTTTTGAAAGATACATCCTTGGCTGGGTGTGGTGACTCACGCCTGTAATCCCAGCACTTTGGGAGGCCGAGGCAGGTGGATCACCTGAGGTCAGGAGTTCGAGACCAGACCGGCCAACATGGGGAAACCCCCATCTCTACTAAAATTAGAAAACATTAGCCGGGTACGGTGGTGGGTGCCTGTAATCCCAGCTACTTGGGAGGCTGAGGCAGGAGAATTGCTTGAACCTGGGGGGCGGAGGTTGCAGTGAGCCGAGATCATGCCATTGCACTCCAGCCTGGGCAACAAGAGTGAAACTCTATCTCTAAAAAAAAAAAAAAAACAACAGTCCTCACATCCAATTTTAAAAGTGTGCAGTTATGTATACAGTTGGGGAATTCTTCTTCCTCCTTCTTTGTTGGTTTCTTGTGTGTCCAGGAATTTTAATGCATAGCAAAATTACATTTGCATATTTTTACTAAATAATGGGGTCATACAGGTAGCATTATTGATTTCAGTATGCTGTGTACATTTTTTTTTTGTTTGCATCAGAGCATTTAGATTTTTAATTCCTACCTATTATTCCATTTCTGGATTACCTTTATGTATATATGTATTTATTTGTTTATTGAGATTGGGTTTCGCTTGTCACCCAGACTGGAGTACAATGGAGCAATCTCAGCTCACTGCAACCTCCCTCCCAGGCTCAAGGGATTCTCCTGCCTCAGCCTCCCTATTAGCTGGGATTACAGGTGCCTGTCACCACATGTGGCTGATTTTTTTTATTTTTTATTTTTAGTAGAGATGGGGTTTCACCATGTTGACCAGGCTGGTCTTGAACTCCTTACCTCAGGTGATCTGTCAGCTTTGGCCTCCCAAGGATGTGTGCACATGTAAACTTCTGTCCATATATGTTACATAGGACAAGGATTACAACTGTGAGCCACCGTGCCTGGCCTGATGACCGTAATTTATAAACCCAAGGGTTATAGAACATTTAGATTGCTTACGGTTTTTCAGTATTACAATCAACTTCTTTCTGCATAGATTTGGCTAGAAGGTATATAAGTAGGATACATTTTTAGTGATAGAACTGTTGGTTCAAAAGTTAAATGCATTAGTAATTTTGATAGTTATTGCCGTCCTAAAAATTTGCACTTTTCAAATCAAGTTCATTAGCATCAAAATGCCTATTTCTACAAATTCTTATCAAGACTGGGTATTGTCCACCTTTTTTATTTTGCAACCTGATAGGTGAAAAATTACATCTGATTGTTTTAGTTAACATTTCTTTAACTCTGAGTGAGGTTGCGCATTATTTTATGTTATTGGCTGTGTATATGTATAAAATTCCATTCCGTGCACTACTTGTTTTTCTCCTTCGTTCATCTCTTTAAATCTTCCTGTATTATTTGTTTCATGCTTTTTAAAAAAGGAAATGATACCTGCTTACTTATTAGATGGTTGGGATGATCAAATGAGGTGGTATTTGTCAGTGTTTCTGAACCTTTTAAAAAAATCATTGCACCCCTAAAAAGTCTTTAAAGAAAAACTTCTCCCAGTCATCCTCCCCTACGAAAGTTTAATAACACAAATATACACAGATATACTATGTTGCTCTTTATGTACTATGTTCCATTTGAGGACCATAAACTATTGTAGTATCTACGATTCCCCACACCCACTCTATGCACCAATCTTGTCCATTAGGAGACAATATCACTGTCATTGAGAATGCATGATATATGTGAAAATTTTTGTAAACTGCAAACTGCTATTTAAATGTAAATCTTTATTGTTAATAATGTGCATTTCATATAATATAATTTTATGTGTCCATTTTGCAGCTTCTTTTTCTCAGTGAAGCTTTCTCTGTTGCAAATATAGGTATTTACTATTTTATTGTCCATTTTGCTGGCTTCAGAACGATCTTTTTTGAGTTGACCTCTGGTCAGCTCTCTCCATCCATCTCTGCCTGTTGAAATACTATTTCTTCAAAGTCTGTCCTAGATATTCCCTTCTCCATGAAGTCTTTTTAGACCTCTGTATTTTTACTCCTTGACCTTTCAGAGTTAGAGCTCCTTTTAATACATCTTCTTTGCTGTGACATTCTACTTTTCATTGTGTAGTCTGTATATTTTTTGTTTTCTACCTCCCAGGGCGTGTTGCTTCTCTCCTCATCTCTATTCCCTGATGTTCCTTTCCCCTGTGCCATTGTACATAGTGAGAAATCAGTAGGATATCTTAAAATGAGTTTCTGGAGGAGGTTCACTTCAATTTCCAGCCACTTAGTATGTGACCTTGGGATGAAATCATTAACCTGCTAGCCTCAGTCGCCACCTATGTGAAATGGGGGTAATAATGATTCCTGTCTGATAGGATTGCTGAGAAGATTAAATGGGATAATAATACACATAAAACACAGTGTCTAGCATTTAGTAAGCATTAAGTAAAATATTAGTAATCATCACTACTCCAAACAGTTCTTAGCACAGAGAAAGACAAATGATGCTAGTTTGTTCAATAAATATAATTGAACTGCATCATTGTTCCACAGATGACAAAGCATGGCATGACATTTTGTCATTTACTTTCAATTGTTTACTGAAGTTTACACATAGATTTCAAAATTCTAAAAATTATTTGTGCAATGATTTCATGTAAATTAGGATGGCAAGTTTATAGAACTCTAATGTACTTAGCTTTTAGACATTTTATCATGGTATTCAATGAAATTTTGGACATAGTATGCTATTCTCTTTTACCTAATTGTATACATTGGAAAAGGAGGTGTATATTTTTGCTAGTAAAATTCCCTGGGAGTTGGGATAGGGTTTGTGTAGCTCCTCTGTAGTCCCAGCTTATTCAGTTTTGTTAATTACTTCTTTTCATATACCCTTTCTGGCCTGTATCTGTTCTATGTAGAGTTTATAGAATTGTTTTGTTTTTTAGTATTCTCTGATGTCTTGAAACATTCTTTGACAATCACCATAGAGCCTTTATTTTTTCTGACTTCAAGATATTATGTGAGCACTATGTATTGCATTCTTTTATAATTACCTCTTTCTCCTGTATCCTTTTTTTCACCTTATCAGTGCTTTAATCTTTCCCTCTTATGAAATGAAATTGAAATAGTTTTATTCCCATTTTGAGGGCTTATAAAAACGTTTTAATGTGTGTCAGATTTCTTCCATGGACAACATAAACAGTTTTGGTGTTAGAATACATAAGAACAGTTTACATGTGCACAAATCTCCTTTATGAAAAAATGGAGCCATTACAATCAACATGGATTCTGAGAGAAACCCCTAAGTCAGATCACTTTGCAATGATACTCAAGTTCATCATTTAATAATACTTTAAGTGACTGTCATTTTTTAATATCAATTTTATAAAGTCTGTATATATTTATATGTTTGGGAAATTGGAATTTTTCTTACCTCTGTAAATAATGATAGTCTTCTACTACAATTGGAACATTTGCATATTTATGCTGAGAGTTCTTGACTCGTGTATCCAAGTTAATAGGTTTCTACTCCATCAGCAAGTAAGCTCATCGTTTTTGAAGCTACTAATCAATTAAATTGGCCATTTAATATGGACTACAACATATTTTCTTCACATTTTGCGTTATTGAATGTTTTCAAAATTTATGGTCCCATTCAGAGATGATCGTACCTTAGATTCTTGTGCAGTATCATGTATAATTATTAACATTAATACAAGAGTTCAAATATTATGTTAATTCATGAGTGAAAGAGTTAACATAATATTTTATATTAAAGTAGTCTCAACAAATTAACAAAGTTCACATTTTCTTTGGATTCCCCCCCCTACGTTATGTACTTACGTTCTTCACTGGTAAAGATAATACAGCTGATCCTTGAGCAGCATGGGAGTTAGGGGTGCTGGCCCCTATGCAGTCAAAAATCCATGTGTAACTTTTGATTTCCCAAATGCTTTGCATACTGATAGCCTACTGTTGACCAGAAGCCTTACCAATGACATAAACAGTTTATTAGCACATTTTGTATGTTATATGTATTATACTGTATTCTTACAATACAGTTAGAGAAAAGGAAATGTTATTAAGAATATCCTAAGGAAGAGAAAATATATTTACTATTCATTAAGCGGAAGTAGATCATCATAAACGTGTTTATCCTTGTTGCCTTCACATTGAGTAGGCTGAGGAGGAGGTGGAAGTGGAGGGGTTTTGGTCCTGCTGTCTCAGGAGAGGTATATGCAGAAGAAAATCCACATGGACCAGTGCAATTCAAACCCATGTTGTTCAAGGGTCATCTGTAGTCTCAAAACTGTTTAAGAATAAGCCTGTAATCCCAGCACTTTGGGAGGCCGAGACGGGTGGATCATGAGGTCAGGAGATCGAGACCATCCTGGCTAACATGGTGAAATGCCGTCTCTACTAAAAATACAAAAAAATTAGCTGGGCGTGGTGGTGGGCACCTGTAGTCCCAGCTACTCGGGAGGCTGAGGCAAGAGAATGGCGTGAACCCGGGAGGTGGAGCTTGCAGTGAGCTGAGACCGCGCCACTGCACTCCAGCCTGGGCTACAGAGCGAGACAGTCTTATACGCTCTGTTTCTACTCAGCAGCTCTTATATTCTTGTCAGAATGTTTCATTTTTCTGCTGTATGGTAGCTGATGGTTTCCACTAAGGAATTTGTTCATTTGTACCTCCTATTTTTGGGGTAATTTGAAAAACAAGATTCTGTGGAGCTCGGTCAGTACATTTCTGAATCACACATTTTAGTTTTTTCCAGTAGCGATCATGACAGCTCTGGAAGAAGCATGTTTTTCCTTCCTTTGGGTGAATTCTTTTGGGGACCTTGTCCTTTGAGATCTCTTTTAATCCTGGAGCTCCTACAGCGGTCATACCACATATTTTCACATGAATACTTGCCATTATCTGTCTACTGGTAGGGTTGTTAGATAAAATTACAGAACTCCTTATTAAATTTGATTTTCAATAAATAATGAATACTTTTTAGTTTAAGTGTCTTAAATATTGTTTGTTTCTCTGAAATTTAAATTTAATTGGGCATCTGTATTTTATTTTATTGTTTACTTATATTTATTTATCTGGCAACCCATCTCCTGGTATTTTTCTTAACTAAACTTTGAGAGAGAGATTGATTGTACCCTAATTCTATAACTTGTTTTCCTGTTCCCATGGTAGATGAATAATTTTTTACTGACTGAAAAAAATAAGCTAATAAACTGAAATGTTTCTTTATCTGAGTATTTATAAAGAAACTGTGTTCTACTGAGTTTGCCCTTTTCTGTGAATTAAATTCATTGAAAAAAATCATGTTTCAATGAATAATTGCAGATCTCAACCTTAATTTAAAAATTTCATCTCCCTTTCTCTTCCTTTCTCTTCGTCATCTCTCTTCCTCTTATCTTTCCAGCTCTTACTATAATTAGCTAGCATTAACAGCAAATGTTTGCTTTAGTTAAATTATTCAGAACATTTATTTTACTTGTCAAAGGTTAGATCAGGTTGTTGTTTGAACTGGTAATTAAATGCAGGCTAATATGCTTTCATATTTATATGCACTATAAGCCTGTTTCCTCATCATTCTGTATAATTTTATGATGTTCAAGGCTGACATTTCAAAAAGGATTTTGATTTTGTGGAAAAGAAAACATTCTAAGTAATGTAGTTTGTTATGTGATTTGAGAATGTCCAAAGTTGTGGTTGAAAGTAATTACTACATTTCAATGTCATTGTAACATGTAGTATCATGGTGCTAATTTTCACCAAGTAGTATATAATATTAAGCTCACTGCCTGTTGAGTTTGCATTTGATATGAGGATCAGTGCTGTAGTCGTTGGCTATAGTAGGTGCTCACTATATATTTGTTAAGTGACTGTTTTAGGTCTTATTTATGGCATAGTTTAAAAAAAATATGGAAAACTCAGATCTTTTATCTCAAACAGTATAATCTATATCTATTCCTCTGACATACTACAAGGTTCTCCTAAATCATTTCAATTTGTGTGATTCTGTGTAGAACAAGTATAGCTCAATTAGCCCTCATATCTGGGAATTACACTGAAGCGTGTCTTTTTGTTTTTGTTGATTCATTGAATAAATGATTTTTGCAAGTTCTGGGGTGCTAGTAATTTAGAGTATAGATTAATAAAACAGGTCCCCTATCCTCACAATGGAAGTCAGTGGAAAACCAACCATTATACTAAAGAATGGTTAATGTTAAGGTAGAGTTATGCATACGATAAGTGGGCATCTGAATCAAATTGGGAGAAGGCATGTTGAGGAAGAGTACTTTTGAGCTGTATCTTAAGGGCCAGTAGTTGGTTAAGCGAAGAAGGTAAGAACAGTAGTGCCTTGCAGAGGAGCCACATGTATGGAAGTGCTGAGGTGTGTAATTTGGTATAGTCGAAGAAAATTTAAATGTGGAGAAGTAGTAGGAGATGGTGCCCTTCTTTACTTAAAAGTAGTTTCCATTGACATTAGGAAAAAGCTCTGAATCTTGAGAATGTCTATAAGCCATGCCTTGTACAGTCCTTTTCTGCTTCTTAAGCTCGAATATCAACCCAGCTGAGCTTGACTCCTTACACACTTTACATGAAATATGCATGCACGGCCTCTTCCCTGAGCCCTTGTACACAATGTTTTCTCTCCCAAGAATGCTCTTTCTGAAGGATATTTGTTTGACTCCTTTGTGGTACTCATTTACACAGCCCTCTGCTTCCATCTCCTTGTGGGAGGGAGCATGTGAGCAGACGAGGTGGGAACTGGAGTGCACAAGTGCTGGAATCAGCTGTCTGCTTCAGTGCCCGTTGGGTCCATCTGTACTCACTTGGACCTGCCGAGTTCCACCCCTCACGGGAGGGAGCACACAGGTGAGCAAGTGCGGAGTCCAGAGGGAGCACTTCTGGTCTCCAGTAGGAGCAAACTTTGGGCCCCACAGCAGTGTCTAGGTGGGGCTGCCTGTGACCTCTAAAGCCCCAGAGGGCATGTTACATTGTTCTTTTAGCTCTGCCCTTTGCAGACGGCTTAAATGTTAACAACTCAGTGGGCTCTCTGCCTTTTTGCATGAGATGGCTGTCCTCTGCCAGGAAGGGCAAAGAATCAGTGTGACAGCCTTTCATATCTGCACTTGTGGCTCCTGAGCTCTTGTCCAGCATCCAGGAAAAATGAGGTTGTGTGAATGAAGGATGGTAAATGTGGCGGATTTTATTGCTAATGAAAGTGGCTGTCAGTGGGAAGGGGAACTGGAAAGGAGATGGGGTGGGTAGGTAATCTTCCCCTGAATTCTGGCCATCTTCAGCTGGATTCTTTTCCAAAGTTACTCAAGCTGTCCCTCTGTAAAGCTGTCCCTTTCAAGTCAAGCCACTTCTCTCCCATGTTCAGTCATAGTCCTCCACATAGCTACTTTCTTCTCTGTGCTGACTGAGTTCTGGGTGTCCTATATTATAGGCACAGGATGGAGGGGCAGGGTGGACTATGGGTAGTTTAGGAAAAGGCAACATTCAAGTGGGAAAACAGGGATAGAAGTTCTCACTTTGGGCTGTAGGTTTCAGGTATTTCGGCTTGAAGGTGGGGTTTTGTCGGGGACCCACCCTTTTCTGCTTAGAATTTCTCTGCCACCTGTCCCTATCATGGTGCTAATTTTCACCAAGTAGTATATAATATTAAGCTCACTGCCTATTGAGTTTGCATTTGATATGAGGATCAGTGCTGTAGTCGTTGGCTATAGTAGGTGCTCAGTATATATTTGTTAAGTGACTGTTTTAGGTCTTATGGCATAGTTTAAAAAAATATGATGGAAAACTCAGATCTTTTATCTCAAACAGTATAATCCATATCTATTCCTACGACATACTAGAAGTCTTTTCCTACTCTACTGTTTTTATTTAGCTGAGATCAATATAACCTTAAAAATATGTAACAAGTAATGCATCTGCTGTCTTATGAATAATTTTTAATGTTTATTATTATTGCCAGGAATGACAACAATGAACCATAGTATACTGCAGCTTTTGATATATGATCCCATATGCTTTATTTCATCCTTATAACAGTCATGAGATAGGTGTTATATGAAATTTAGAAATACATATAATTTCTTTTTTCCATAACATCATCTTTTATCTAGAATTTAGTGTCTTCTGAAGAGAAGATAACTGAAGTAAAAATAAAAACATCTTTCAAAATAAGAAAAGAGTAAATGCAGAATTAGTTATATAGTATATCATGTTTGTACATGTATGTATATATTTTTAATAAAATTGACTTAAAAGATTAGCCGCAAAGTAGTGTCTACTTTATGTCAAATATAAACGAGATGTTATTCTGAAATACTTTCAAACTCTACTTTTATAATCAAACAACTATTTTTTAATAATGTATGGAAGGATAGTTGGAAATTCCAGTGGTTAACTTTTTTCATGAATATTATTAATTTGATTGATCATTGCCTTATGACACATTCTCATCATTGACCTGTATGTGGTTCTTTTATTATTTATTTATGGATGGTTAACTTTGTAAAGCTTGCATATTGTATAACAATAATGTTTACTTGCTTCTCAGAAATTTCTTGAAGTTAAAACTTAAATGAAACACAAGGACTTATGACAGTTCTCACCCACCTTACGAGTGTGTTTATGAAGTAACCTTTTAGTCCAGCCCAACATGACAAGTGGCTTCTTTTTCCTATAACTGATGGTCTTGCTAAAAAAGCACAATTCAGAAGTTGAGTAAAATACACAGATTTCATGTTACCTACAGCAAGAAAGGTGAGGGTTTCTAGGCAGAGGGCAAAGTTAAAGACGACTGTTTCCTACCTTTTTCTGGGTCTAATGAGTGTGACCTAGATCAGGGTGGTTGTTTGTAAAGAATGGTTTTGATTTTGGATTTTATATTGAAGGTAGAACTGACAAGATTTGCCAGTGGGTTAGATATGTTCTAGGAAAAGATTTCTGTGCTGGCCTGAATTTGGGCAGATAACCTGAATGATAGGAAGAGCAGAGTGTTCCCAGAAGAGGAAATGGGGATGTGCAAAGACCTAAAGAGACAATGAGCTATATTTTTGTTTTAAGGAATAGAAGGAAGACTTATGTAGCCAGAGCATATTGAGGGAGAAGGGAGAGTGGACTCTGAGGGTTAGGTATTACCCTGAATTTAAGACCTCTTAAAGAGGAGATAAGTAAGCACTTCCCAGAGCGATGTTTAGTTTACCAGTAGCGTGAACCACATTTATAATTGTGTTGGGTGTTTTTGATGAATTAATGAATAGGTTTTATTCCTATTAGGATAATATCTTCATATTATGGGGATACAAAGGAATGAAAAATACTTTCTCTGCCCTCAAGGAATACATAGTTTGCATTTACAAAAAGGTATGATAAGCTAAATAAGCTAAGAACTACTTATGATAAGGGTAACAGTTTATGTAAACAATAGAAGTGATATATCAAGGAATGCTTAATAAATTTGGTGAATGACAATTTCTGCTATAACATTATTTTCAAAACATTAATCATTTATTATATAACACCTTAAGGATTTTTCCTATGCCTACTGCTTTATTATAATTTATTTAATATTTTTCCTTTCATGAAATTCTTTCTTTCTTTAAATAAATTTATGTAAATAGGAAATCTTTTGGCCACAGATTATCCTAAACAAATTAGCACTTGCTATAAATAGAGGGGAACCATTAAAAAAACCTTATTCCAATAAAAAAGTATGTTTCTGCCAAGCCCAGAGGCACATCAGAGCAGGGGAAATACTGCTGTGGAAGAGCAGGGAGAAATTACTTCTAGTGCTGGTCCCTAAAGGAAAAGTTGAGTGTTGGAATTATGTACAGGATTTAGAAAAGTGAAGAGGAAAGTCCTCCTCAGGAGGAAAAGAGATGCATAAAACTGAATGGAGGAATGTGGAAATGTTTTTATGTAAGCTACTTTGGCTAGCAAGGACTGGGTGATGCTTCTTAGCTGCTGATCTTCCCTCAGTGATGTCACTTGGTACTAAAGTGACTGGTACAAATATGAATTTACAGCATTTGGGGACTTAAATAATGTTTTTAAATCCCCAACTACAGTTTTGGCTGTTTGATAACGATTCCAAAGATCAAGTGTGATTTGTTTATAAGTTATGATTTTGCCGAGGAATATGTGATTTATGCTGTATCCACAGCTTACTTATTACTTGCTTTCCTTACTAGGTAATGCATTTACTCTGAGATAGTGATCTGTACAAGATGCGTACACCTTAAAACTATTAAGAATCTGTTTATCTGAATATCTCACATTTCGAAACAGCTCACATGCAAGAAAAGTAAACTGAATTCTTTGGTATTACATTATAGTTAACAAAGGAAACTACCCTATAATTCTTGGCTTAATTTTTGTTGGGCCACTTATTAAGTGATTGTTGTCATTTGAGGTAGCTTTGCCGTGTGACCTTAAATAAGTCACATAACTTCTTTGTGGTTTCCTTATCTGTAAAAGGTGTTATAGTATCTACTTTATAGAATTGTTGTAAGGTTTAAATGAGTTAATATGTGTAGTGGTTTAAACAGCTTTGCTTCCCAATAAGTGCTGTGTGTTTGCTGCTGTTGTTATTATTTAATCAAAAGGGCTATCTTTAAGTACTAAAACTTCGTTAGGTTTCCCAGCCCTACTACTTACTAAAAACCAAGGGATAAATAACAGATTCATATGGACTTTCAGAAGAATTGCCCCACAATTGGTGAGGTGTTCCTGAACATACCCCTGGCCTCTCCACGTTTGCACCAAGGAGAGATTTTTGTTTGTTGGTTTTTTTTTGGACAAAATGATTTGATGTTTGTATGAAGAGTAGCCATTTGTTCCTTTTTCATATTTTTAATTATAATCAGTTTAATATAATTCACCAAATTATGATTTCTGTTTTCTCTTTTCAAATTTTATTTTTCCGTAATTCCTAATTGAGGGTTGTATTAAGCTTGATTTTATGAAAACCATGTTGAATCGTTTAATGGCTAGAGGTAGTATCTATATAAAATAGGATATATAAATAATATATAAATATATAAAATAGGAACAGCAAGAATTGAAAGTGTTTTCTTATGGCTACATAATAATAAAAGGTTTGGTTTTGCTCACTAGGCCAAGCTAATTCCCCATTATCTGCATCTTTAGCATCTGCTCAGGAGATCTCTGAAACCATATGAGAATACACTGTGGAGAGCTTTCTGTTAGGCAGTTCAACTCTCATAGTGCTCAGTTTTTTCTTGGTTTATGTGGTCACGAGTGTCACTTTCTCATGACTTTATAGCATTTTAATATTGAAAGGCAAAATGCATTCTTATTTTGTAATATAAAATATTTAAGTCTACCTGTGAACCTCTCATATTCTGCATATTTCTCATTATGTATATTGTTTATGAGTCTAGTATTTTAATTTACAGTGAATTGTTTGCCCTAAACAGCTTTTGCTGATGGCATGAAAATTATAAGAATTCAATCTGTTTTGATTTTTTTTGATCATTGTTCTTATATGTTGACCCTTATTGTAGTCTTATACCTATTTATTAGACAACACTTGGATAGTAAAATTGTGTGGTTGGTAAAAATGAGTTAAGGTTTCGGGGTTTTACCAAGGGGTGATGTTTAATATTGAATGACATGTATTAAGACAAATGCTTTTATATATAATTTATTTGGCATTGTAAATGCATTTATCTTGTGAGAAACAGACCCCCTGTTGTCAAATGAAGTATTCTGGAAAGGTTTGGAGTAAATAAATAATAAAACTACTTTGATATACAATCTAACAATATTAAATATTAAGACTTTCAGATGATTGATTTTAATACTTAATTAACTTAAAGTCCAGTGTAACCCTCTTGCATTAAAGATTGACAGAATTTAAAAATAAAACTTTATTATTTCTCTTTCTTTGTTTTCTTTCCCTCTTTTTTCTTTTCCTTTCTTCTCTCCTCCTTTCTGCCCTTATACTAAAGACTTTAGAACATTGTTACTTCCAATCATTAAATTTACCTTTAGCTACCAACGTTTCTAAATAAAATTTTTTTTTTAAAAACAAGATTTTCAGTTACCCTATCTCTTAATTGTGAAAATGTAGCTTCTACTGGAGAAGCTTGCTTTTATACCCCAAATGTCATATTTCTGGTTAAATACCTATCATGGTAAATACGTGCTACCTAGAACTCATACTTATTCGTGCTGCATCCTTCTTCCCTTTTATAATAGACTCTGAAAGTAGTCCATTTAAGCTCTTCGGTATACTTTTCTTATAGGAGAAATCTTTATGTAAAGTGTATCATATCATTTCAGTGTTTGACTTTTAGGTTTACCATCAGTCAAGAATTTAAATGAATGAAGTATGCTTATATGAGCTTTTCTGAATATGAATGTCTTTAGAGTGACACAGTTCAGAATGCTAATTCTGTGCCTAAGTATTAGAAACAGTTAAAGAGAGAATATAAGCTGAAATATATAGGATTTCATATTCAGACAGAATAAATTCCTTTTCTAGAGGTTCTGTTCATGTGATGCCATTTTAAAAGAGAAAATATTATTAAACTAACTTATTATCTGTTCAATCCTAATAGTTTGAGATTTTCACTTAGATATTGCTTGTATTGTTTGATTGATTTATTTTTTTTTTTTTTTTGGAGACGGAGTCTTGTTCTGTCACGCAGGCTGGAGTGCAGTGGCATGATCTCAGCTCACTTCAACCTCCGCCTCCCAGGTTCCAGCAATTCTTCTGCCTCAGCCTCCCGAGTAGCTGGGACTACAGGCACGCACCACCATGCCTGGCTAATTTTTGTATTTTTAGCAGAGATGGAGTTTCACCATATTGGCCAGGCTGGTCTCGAACTCCTGACCTCATGGTCTGCCCGCCTCGGCCTCCCAAAGTGCTGGGATTATAGACGTGAGCCACCGTGCGCGGCCTGTATTGATTTTTTTTACATGAAAAATACTGCTTTGATTTTTTAAGTGTACTTTAAAACTGCCTTCTAAGCTTTAGTGCTGAACTCTTACCCTTTTATTAAAAATTAAGTATTTGCAAAAGAAGTCTTTTCTTTCCGACAGATCACTTTTAAGATTTAATACTCTAACCTCTATACTTATGAAACCAGTACAACTATCTTAAAGATTAGTCTTGGATTTTAAATGGGAATTTTAGCCTATTTGTGAACTCCTGTGCCCAAGATAGCACTAAAACCGTATTGTAAAATTAGTTATGACTTTTTGGAATTTTGAACTCATGTGAATAGGAAAAGTTGTTGTTTATGGTAACTTTAACAAAGGAAGGAGAGGGCCTTTCCCAGATTGTGGAAGGTATATTACTATGCTTTCTCAGTCAGAAAAATTAGATTGCTTTTGTTTATTTAAAATAATTCTTAGGCATCATCATCATTTTTATCAGCCAGAGAAATTCTAGGAACAGGAAGATATCATTTAAGAGAACTAAAATCTATCAATTATGGATTTAAGTAGTCATCTACTAAGAGGCATGTTTTTGGCCTTTATATTCTTTTCTCTATATGTATCTTGCTTCTATGTAAGAGAAAAGTAAGGCATGTCAAAGATAGAAGTTGGAGTTTGTGATCAAATTTAGAGATCTAATGAACCATTGTAAGTGTTACGTTTATGCTGTTTTGACTTTAACAGTTATTGTTTAAAAATTTTTAGACTAAATAAAATCCCTTAATTTTTTATAGTCTGATATTTACAGGTAAAAATTTATTCATAAATATTAAGATAGACAAATTTATTAAAGATCTTTGATATTCTGCTTTGTAATCAATCATTTTCTCTTACTGGAATGTTTATGAAACACAAATTGGGAAATTCTTAGGAAAATGATTTCATATTTAAAAACAACATTATGTTATGATTTCACAAGGTAATCCCAATAACAGTAACCAACACACTTAGGTTGCTTTTTTAGATTCAAGAATGCTAAAATAGCTCTTTAAAACAAAACGATAAAAAAATGAAAGCAGCAACTTCTTAATCAGTTACTTTTGAATTAGGTTATTTAAATCCGCAATTAAAAGAAAACTACTAACATTATCCACACGTTTTCTTCAACAGATTGCTTGAAAATAACTCATTATTACTAGTCAGCTGGTTACGTTTATTTAATTATAAAAACATTTCAGTGTTTCATTTTCAATCTATAGGCATAATAAATTAGGATATAATGGATGCCTGATTATATAGAATGGTTGTAGACTGGGGTATTTGGTTGATTTTGTTTTCTGGTTATTGGATATTACTATACACTTGTTAAGTTCTAAAGAATTATAATTTAAGCTAAATTAACTAAATGACTTCTTGAACTTTCTCTAAGGAGTCAAAAAGACGTTAGGTATTTTTTAGCACCTTAAATGAATGTATAAATATCATTGTGTGGTAGAGTATTTTCTTCTAACAGTGTAAAGATGAGGGTTTAAAAAATACTCCTTTTAAAAATAAACTTTGATAGCACCTTGCTTGTCACTTGTCTATTTTTAATGTAGTTTAAAATACACAAAAGTCATTTATTTATTTATCTTAGGTATGTGAAACCTGTAACAGTGAAAGTACTGTAAAAATAAGAAATTCAGCTACTGAGATTATGAAAACATGGTTTAGGATATTAAAGAAAATTTAAGGAATCTAGCAGTTAACTTGAAATACACATTCTCAAATGTTTGCTTTTATATTTTTAAGAGTATATCAGAATATATGGAGAATATGAATCTTACATTAAAATAGTTGCCCTTGGGCCAAAAAAATTTTTGAAAAGTGTTTAATCTGTTCTACCCAGTATTTTTCTTTTAATTTGAATTATTTGCTAACACTTACAAATTAGCAGATTTCACGTAAAATTCTGGATTTCTAGCTTGTCTTGAAAAAGCTGAAGCAGAGTAAAGGGTGTTCTAATTATTCATAGGCTGCATCTTTTTATACCCCTTTTTTTACACCTGGTCTTTTTGTCACACTGACTTATTTAGAGCCAAATTAATGTAGGAGAAAGAATGTGAGCTCTAGAACCAAACAGGATGACTTCAATTTTGGCTTTAATACTTACTCCTTGTGTGATTCTAGACAGATTACTTACTCTCTCTGTACCTCAGTTTCTCTATGGTAAAATGAAAATAAAATTGACAAGATAAATTGGGTTTTAAGGAGGATGAAATGAGTGTACATGAAACATTTAGACTAGTTTTTGGCATATATTCATTGTGCATAAATGTTAACTATAAATAATAATGCTTTTTGCCTGACCTCAGTAGATACTTGAATTTGGTGACTGCTGCATAGCAGAGGACCTTGGTTCTGAATTTATTTATTTGTTCAACAGAATTTATCAAACTTTGTGTTATACTCTAACCGTTCATCTACATTTTGCTGTCTTCTACTAGATTATTTTCTCCAGAGTTTCTTCTGTATAGCAAGTGCTCAGTATATGCTTATTGATTGGCACACATAAGCAAATACTGACAACTGTCTAGATTTATGGATTTAAGATTTATAGCTTTAGATATTCTTACTGCATGTTAGCTACCAAAGTTCTTTGTTTTCCTTAATCCTCTGCTTACATTGTTTTAGCCACAATTCCAGGGCGATAGGTTTTATTAACATCTGACTGATTGTGTGGATGTAGAGGGTTTTGGAGACTTCTGATAAAAATTAGAACATGTATATGAGTATTTTACAAGGTGATGGTTTAGAGAGAAAGTAAATAGAATAGAGGGGCATTTTGTTTTGGTAAAAGGTCATCAAGAATTTCTGTATTCATGAACATATCTGGAGCTTTTCCTCCATAGGTGAAGACCATATCCTATAAAATTAGACACTCATTTTGTTTGGACTTGCTTTTACCACTTCTTTTTACTCTTATTATTTCTTCTTCCTCTCATGTCCTTGCTGCTCCTGAAATTTAAAAGATTATGTTACTTACATTATTTTGCATGAAAATTGGTGAACTTGGTTTATTTTTTGAAAGAGTTATGATTTGGGAAGATAATTTGCATCTTATGGACATATAAAATTTACAAATAGTATACCTCAGAAGTTGAAAATAATTTAAAACAAAATTTGTTCAATATGGAATAATTTATATAAGTGAGAACTGAGAGGGAAAACTTTCAAAATGACAAAAGGAAATATAGGTGGTTTTTTATAAAATCTTGTAAGTATAACACCAGAGGTGGATTTTATACTGGAGATACAGATATATTTGAGCACATAAAAAGTTACCTATGTCACAAAAATGTCATACAACTGAAAGACAGATACACTTTGAGAAAAATATATGTATCATATAACCAAGGTTTAATACCCTTACTACTTAAAGCATGTTCAGAAATCGTGAAGACAGTCATAACAATTAACTCCATTAACAAAAGACAATAAACAAATGTCAGAGAAACAGTATCTCAGTAGTCATCAAGCAAATACAATACAAAATTTGACTATCACGTTGGTTCAAAAAATCAAAGAGGAAACATCCATTGTTAATGAGAATCAAGGGGAGATGAATTGTTCTATTAGGTACAAACCTTTATAGAGCACAGTTTGCCAAAATCTTGTTTTTTAAACATATATTTTAATCCAGCTATTGTAATTTTAAGAATTTATTCTAAGGAAATAATCATGGATATGATACAGACATACTGCTAAAAGATATTTATTTTTGAGAGATATTTATTTTTGAGACTGTTTATAGTATTGAACAACTGAAAACATCTTGTTTACTACATGAGGAATTGGTTACATAAATTGTCCTGACTAAATATAGAATGCTAGGAATCATTAGAAATTATAGACACACAATTATTTTTTTTAAACTGGGGAGGAAAATACGGAATTTAAAGTATTCATAGATTACATAATAAGTATGTTTAGCGTGTTATGAATCATTTTAAAACCATATGTATTTTAAATGCCCAGCATAAAGACAGGAAGTACATGTGTAATACACTGAAATGTTAACACTAATATTTCTAGCTAATACTATCATGAATCATTTTAATTTGCTATATTTTCTGTATTTTGAAAGTTTCTGTTGTGAATGTTTATTATTTTGGCTGTAAAACAAAAGGATGCTATAAATGTGAGAGTATTGTCTTTAGAATTTAGCATGTTTATTGAAAATAAATATTCAAAATTGAGATAAAGATTATAAATGACGCTCAGATTTTTGAGAAATTTTTGAAATGGAAATTTTGTGTTACCTTTTTCCCTTCTTTGCATAAGCCTACCAATGTGAGGTAAAGTCCCTGGAGGCTGGGAAAAACTTGGTAATGTCTATAATGTTCATTTAATCGTTTCAGTCTTATATTTATTCGCAGTCATAGCAGAAAAAGAATTTATTATTTTTCTCTGTATTTTTTCACCTCCCAGGTAGTTACTTTTGGTGACATTGTCCAGTTCCCACAATGTATCATTCCTTATCTGAAACTAGACATCCTCTGCAGCCAGAAGAACAAGAAGTAGGCATTGACCCCTTGTCCAGTTACTCTAACAAGTCTGGAGGTGAGTTTTGTATGCCAATACTGTTTGCAGGTAGGGTACTGGTAAACCTAGCAGAGGGTCCTCAGTTAGCTGTGTCCACCTTATGTGTGTAATTCTCTTCATGAAGCTGAGCAGGCCAATGTTAAGTACGTTATTCTGGATATGTACAGAGCACCCTTGACACTAATGAATACTTCACCAAGCCAGCTTTCAGTTATCCACAG
Source organism: Macaca mulatta (assembly GCF_049350105.2). Classification (NCBI taxonomy): domain Eukaryota; kingdom Metazoa; phylum Chordata; class Mammalia; order Primates; family Cercopithecidae; genus Macaca; species Macaca mulatta. The sequence continues at coordinate 31,001,987 of NC_133407.1, forward strand.
AAGCATTAGCCAAATGTTTAACGCACTGTCATTCTTTAAAAGAAGATAATAAACTGAACAATGACTTCAGCATAAAAATGTTGAAATGCGAAAGGGCCTTGGTCAAACATCTTTTAAAGAATCTTAAATTTTTGGTGTGGATTTTTCAGGGATTTTTTTCCCCCTTCAGCAGATTGAGATTATTCCAGGATAAAAGACTTGATTCATCCTCTTTTTTTTTTTTTTTTAAAGTAACTGAAATTTGTGTTATATTTTTAAAGATCTATACGCTGAAATTTTTAAATGGTAGACAGTTAAAATGTAGACTGTATTCAGGGTCTACCCTATTATAACAATGTATCAAATGTTTATGTATCAGAACTCTATTATTTTCTCAGTATTTACTTAATGATCGTAATAACATAGTTTCTTAGCAATTGAGTTTGTAAGAATTCTTGAAGCCTTATCCTTAGTTTTTAAGCAGTTCACTAAATATTTGATAAAGTTCATTGACTCAGTGACTGCTTGTAAGTTTTCACTTGTGAAATGCAGGTATCAAGATTGTAAGATCTATTTTAAAACATAAATTAGTCAAAGTATACAGACAAACTGTTATAAAAAGGAAATTAGTCAAAGTAAATCATGTGTGTTATATTATTCAAAAAAATGTTTTTTTCTGTTTATACTGATGTCAAGGTCTGCTTTTAACTCATGTTTTGAGAATTTAAAAAAAGAATTGACTCCCACCTAAAATGGCTATTTCTTTAGAAAACAAACTTTATGCAGAATGTTTATGCTTTTTGTGCATCTTTAATACCTCCTACATACAAATGCCATTGTTGTTTTTAATGAAAATGGGAGAGAATTTTTCCAGCATATTTTTGTGATTTAATTTTTTAATTTTTATATTTTTTTTAAAATAAGAACTCAAGACTTATGTTTAAGATTTGATAATACGAAAATTAATAGTGCTCATTTCAATTTCAGTATTTTAATATCTCAGTGCTGAGCATGACACCTTTTCTAGTGATATTTTCTCTTAAATGTAATACTCTTAAGCATTCATAGTTAAATAAATCAAATTATTTTGCAAGTACTTCTGTAAGTGGGTGTTTTAAAAGTAAATGTCTTTGTGTCAAGTGTATAAAATAGTTTCACCAAAATATTTCATACTCTTTCTGATTACTATGGTTATTTGAGGACGTAGTTTTTGTTGTTGTTTGTTTTTTAAGTGCATATTTTTATATGGTCTATTTCATTAAATACTGAGGTTTTTTGTTTTTTTTTTTAACCTGGTTAAAAAAACATTTTAAATTAATTTTATTCTTTATTGTTTACAGGAATGAGTAGTTACCTTTACTAAAAAGGCTTTTCGTTTATATCCTAGCCTAACATTTCTATGACATACTAAGTTATTAGGACTGAATTGATGTTTAAAAGTGCCATTAATTCATTTACCCCAAATGTTCATTAACAATGTAAATGTATGCTGGTGTTCTATGAGACAAGGAAGTGACTAATGACTCTTCCAACTAACAACACTTAAAATGAATAGAAACTTTAGATAGCTAATCTTGAAGTAATCAAGACCCTCATTCAGCTTGGCATCTCTGTATGCTCTAAAACAGCTGTCAACTGTTAAAAATATATACAAAACACACACACGCACACGCACATGCAGAAAGAAAGATATGTAAATAATCTCGTTCTTCAAAGCCATAAAGGTTACTAACCATAGTGGGCTTTGTGCATTGTATAGGTAAATATTTTATATAAAGCATCTATTTCGTCTTCTTTGATTTTCTTTTCACAGAAAAACATGTGTTGCATTTTAATGAGGTTGTCATATTTGAAGAAAATCATCACCTTTCTATTATGTTTGTTTATTTCAATATATGTTTTCCCTGGGCTTTCTTCAAGTATTTTGAAGCTTTTTACACATTTCTGCCATAATCTTTAGGGAATTTGTTACTACTGGATGACTCATTTTCTAAGTATTTAAACACTTCACTTCAATGGTTTGCCAGTGTAGAAATCATGTGTAATTTTTAAAAACATTTCTTGTCATAGGTTCTATTAGTAAACAAGATAAGTCTTTAATTTCTCAAATCTGGATTTTAACATTTGTAAAGAAATAGTACTGTTGAATGATTCTGAGAATTTTGGAAAAGATTAGAAAAAGCAGCCTGATAATAGGAATGGAGAGAACAAACTATGTATCATTGGCTTATTTTCATGGATGGTTGAGAAAAATAGGTGAGCGAAGAAAAAAGAACTATCTGGATATGGATATATATGCAAAGTCTTAGGAGATATTTTCTGTGTGAATTAAACTTTTAACTGCTTTAACTCTTTTTCCAAATAGAGAACAGCATAGAAAATATGACATTTTCTGTGTGCTCTATTCAGTTTAGTTTACATTAATTACCACATAAAATTTCAAGATCTATGATCAAAGTTTAATAACTGACAAGTTACTAGTAATTTAGTTAAAAACAAAAAAGCAAAAATATTTGTTAGACTATTTATGATTATTTGTTCTTAACCTTTAATGACCAATAAAATGAAGAAGTAATCACTTTATTTTAAATTTAAGATAAAATCAAAATTCAGGTGTATGTAATCTATTAATTATATAATATTGTTGGAATCATTTTCACAAGCTTATAAGAGGTTGGAATGTCATCAGTGATGAGAGAAATTTTTCTGTAGTAGATCCTTTGTTAGTCTGTTCTTATGTTACTGTGAAGAAACACCTGAGGCTGGGTAATTTATAAAGAAAATAGTTTTAATTGGCTTATGGTTCCGCAGGCTGTACAGGAAGCATCTCCTGGTAAGGGCCTCAGGAAGCTTACAATCATGGCAAAAGGCAAACCAGGAGGAGGTATGTCTCAGGAGTAAGAGACAAGGGGGGATGTCCCAGACTCTTAAACAACTAGATCTCAAGTGAACTGAGAACTCATTTGTCACCAAGGGGATGGTGCACAACCATTCATGAGGGTCAGACCCTGATCCATTCACCTCCTACCAGCACCTTCCTTCAACACTGGGAGTCACATTTCAATATGAGATTTGGAAGGGATGTACATCCAAACCATATCAGGTCTCTTTTGAGAATGGCATTTTGTTAAACATTGCTAAAGTTTTTAGCTTAAATTTTGTGTCACAGTATTCACCTTCTTACTTAATAGCTTTTATATATTTAAATAATTACCTAACCTTTCTTTGCCTTTTTATATACTATCTGTTTCAAAGCTTTCTTTCTATTGTCATTCATAAAATATTTGGCAACTAAAAAAAAATCCAAGATGTTCAGAATCCTGCCAACTCCGTTTTGCTTCCTGTAATTTTGTTTTTTTTCCTAAGTATTCCTTTCTTTCCATTACAATGACATGTTTTAGAACTAGAAGGGTATGTCCTGGCTTTATTAATGAAGAAATTGGTAATTTATAATAGTTGACTGATGTCAATATAATAAGGTGATGCTGTCCTATCATGATCTTTAGTGTTGTTTTCCATATAGTAGAGGTGGATTTAAATTTGATTAAAAGTTGGGTTTGTTCTGCTGAAGATATCTAGATATCTGGCTAAAGTATAAAAATGGTGTCTGAAGTACTGTAAACCCTACTCTGGGCTAATTAGCTGGAGTCATCTTAGAGATGAAAAAGTCTTTTTACTTTCTTCTCGGGCTTACAACTCTTTAGTGACTTCCCATTATATTAACAATAAAATCCAGCCTGTTGACTGTGATGTGCATGGCTATCTTCTTGTCTGTCTGGTCTTGCTCAGATATGCTAAGCCAGCTCTAAACTTTGGGCCTTCACACGTGCCATTTTTCTGACATTATTTTTGATTCATTCAGAGCACTCAACAATATATAATCCTATATTAATTTGTTTCCTTGTTTATTTTTTGTCTCCTTGTCTCAAATGTGAGCTTTATGAGGGCGGGAATTGTGTTGAAACTGTATATATACCTGGTGCTTGGCACATGGGCACTGCTTAGTAAATGATGAACGAACAAACTGCGTTGTTTTATCAGTTTGAGTACCTTCACTTACGTTAATTAATAATTGCTTAATTCCTCTTTCCTCCATATGTCTTTCTCTTTCCTATCTTGTTATAATGTATGAACTCCGTTTTATTGTCCCTGATAATTCTAGCACTTGAATTTTCTCCTTTTAGAGTTTCAAAAGAGTTTTAGAGTTTCAAAAGAATTTTCTCCTTTTAGAGTTTCCTTTTTTATCCTCTGTTCTCTTTGACCTCTTTTCCTTTGAAGTTTCTCCTAAAATTCACTTATTCCATGTTTTCTTTTAAATATAACCCATCTCAGAATTTGCATAAAACCAAATGGGCAGACAGTTTTCTGGCAAATAAATGTCAAGTTATGATAATTAAGAATTAATGAATTAATGCACAGCAATAATCACTTGGCAAAGGGAAAGCTAAGGAAATAAATTATTACTTTTCTAAGAAATTTGTGGCCATAATTTGGGAGCATAGACTACGTGTAGTTTGCTTACATTTAATACACATGTTTAATACACATAGTTCTTAGTGAACATTTTGTGTAGATAATATTCTTGATACCTGGTTTCTTAAACTTACTAACATGGTATATAGCAAATATTGTTTATTTTTTATATGAAATATGATAGAACCAGTAACCTATAGTAGTGGCAACTTTTCTTAAGTTTAAAACACTTTTAAAGTTTATTTTTTGTCATTCAGTAAATATTTAAGTGCCTTGCGTGTACTAGGCATTGTTCTAAGTGCTGGAAATAAAACATTGAAAAAGATAAATATAGTCCCAGATACCATGGTGTTTATGGTTAGTAGCCAGATTTGGGGGTACCCAGCAGAGAAAAGTAAATGATCATTGAAGATAGAGAATGGTAAGTGCTTTCCTAGAGGAATTAACAGTTGTACAGTGAGTGCATTGGTGGAGAATCCAACTGTGGTAATGGTGGATCGAGGAAGGTGTGATGTCTGTCTAAGTCACAACCTGAAGGATGAGTAGCTGTTAGCCAGATGATTGTAAAGAGTTTGTGCTATGAGCTTGCCCTCCACTAAACGTAAAGAATTTCAGTGTGATTAAAGGTTAGAGTTCAAAAGGAGAATGACTGCAAATGAGACTGAAGACTAGAATGAAGCTCCCTTATACTAAGAACAGTGGGTATTTCAGTGAAAGAATCGTGTGGCCAGATTTGCATTTTACAAAGATTATTCTGGCTATAGTAGGGTGAATAAACTACGGTGTTGGGGGCAATACTAGAAGCTGAACAGTCATTTCAAAAGCCATCCAAACATTCTAGGTGAGATGATAGTGGCCTGTATTGGAAAGTATCAATGGAAATAGAGAGAAGTGGAAACATTTGAGAGTTATTTAGGAGGTAGAATTGACAGTACTTGATCTAGTACCTTACTGGATATGGGGAAATGGTAGGGGAGTGAAGTTTGCAGTGACATACAGTTTTCTGAGTTGACTAGTTAGGTCTATGATAATGCCAGTACTGAGACAGGGAAATCTAGAGAAAGAACTTTGTGTGGTACAGGTGGGATAGAGGGCTACAGAGGACATGACATTGGATGTTCAGTTTCAGATGTGAGTTAGAAGTACCTTAGAGCATTCAAATGAAGACACCCTGATGATTTTGATGTATGGGTCTGAAACTTAGAATTGGGCTGGAGATAAAGATTTGTCAGCTTACGTATGGTAGCAAAAACAATGGCAATGATTGTGATTACCTCATAATAGCATGTAGGCCAAGAAGAGGACCTAGGACCAATATCTAAGGAAAGTCATTTAAAGACCTTGTAACAGAAGAGGATCCCGCAGAGGAGACTTTAAAAAAGAGGCTGCGGAAGTAGAAGGAAAACCAGGATAGTGTGATGCCAAAGAAGCTAAGATGTCAAGGGGAGAGTGAGCAAAACTGCCAAAGATTACTAAAGTTAAGAAAATAGAAGTGTCCAGTGAACAAAGTCATTGTGGTTGTAATAAGCACAGTGCTTTTTGTAATCTCAAGAATCCATATGCCAGCACTCTGTATATTTCATATAAATGATGTATGTATTCTGTACTAAACTGACATGAGGAATAGAAGAGAAAAGGTACAACAGTATTAGGAAAAGTGAAAATCAGTGGAAGAAGAGTTCTGTGGTCTTGGAAGTATAGAGGAGAGGCAGTGTAGAGCAAAGACAGGAAGAGGGACATTATTGTCTGTTGTAATAATAGAAGGGAAAGAGAAAAGGAGGTGTTTAGGTGTAACAAGTTCATGGGTTTGATGGCAGAGTTGAATGAGATATCACTGACGTTTTAATCTCTTGTTTGATAAGTTAGGGTGACATTATTTGCTGACAGTGAATCACAAGGTGAAGCATGTGAAGATCTGTGGGGAGTAAAATAGGTTAAAGTGGGTTGATAAGACATAACCTTGGAGTCAGGTTGAAATGGGACATCATATTTATGGGTGATTCCAGCTTGTAAATGTATGTGATTATGTCCAGCAGAATCCAGCATCTGGGATTTAGCCACAAAGAAGAACAGCCAGGGTTTTTGTCAGGGCTGTATAACAGGTAGACAGTAGGCAGGGAAGTTGATGGTTGAAGAATTCATTGATGGATTGAGAATATAAGGAAATTTGCTATCATGGAAGGTGGTTTGCAGAGGGCAGGGTAGAAAATTTTAGAAGGGATGGAGTCAAGGGAGAAGGAAGAGTAGTGTGGTTATGGAAGTCTTGCAGAGAATGTGGGAGCAGTAGGGCCAAAATTCTGCTTGATGTCTAGGAGTAACAGGGATGGTGAGGGTAGTGGCAAACTTTTCACAGTGATACCTAATAATCTAAAATGTTGTGTATTTTATATTAAATGTGCCTATCTATGTTCTAAATTCCAAAGAAAATAGTAACATGGTCTTTTATCACATCTCTTAATAATTCTTATGTGTTTGATAAATGCATTAATTTGGTGAAACATTGTGTGGTAGTAGCCAATAAAGCAGCTCAATGCTCCATTATTTTTGTGTAATAATTTGGATCTATAATGATTTGGATGTGGCTTGGTTTGATGTGTCTAATAAAAAATTCTCCCTAGATATCAAGGAAAATGCAGCTTGCATAGATGAAAAACTGTAAGTTAGACTGTAAGGTTATCAAGGAAACTGGTAGCTTTATTCAAGACAGATTGTTAAATAAACAGGGGAGTGACCTGGAAGGTTTTGAATGCAGTAACAAAGAAAAACAATGCATGGATTTTTAAAATGTCTCTTTAAGAACAGATTTTTCAAGTGGTATAACAGTTGGACAAAGTGACATCCGAGAGCAAAGAACATGCCAAGCCTAGTTCCGCTAAATTAAACTGCTCAAAAAGAAGTTGGATGTAAGAGACTTCATTTCGAAAGACTATGAGTTAGAGATCTGTGAGTCATCCTCCAGAAATGCCAATTCAAGGTATGAGACAAATAAGAAATCAAAGGAAAGAGGAAGGAGAGAGCTAAGGATTGATTTGTAGAAAGTCCCCATGATTAGAAATTGGATAGAGCAAGTATTTTAATAGTACTTACTGGAGGAATAATCAAAGTAGAGGAAAGTCACAGTGCCAAAATTACAGAAGCTACAGATATGAGAGCTTCCAGAAAGTTCAAAGTGAGCAGTTTTTCAAGCGTTATGTAGGTTAAAGAGAGTATAAAAGGAAGAAATACATGATTTGGTGATTGGAAGACTATTGATTATCTGTTAGGGATTAAGTCATTTTTAAGAAACCACTAACTCATTTGAGTGGTTGGAGGCAAAGGAAGTGAACTCAAAAATCTGATTCCAAATTCACATTAAAAAGATAGTGATTAAATATCAATGATGAATATTTAGATGGCAAAGAATATTCTTACTCTTTAATGTTAGATTTGGGTGATTGTATGTGTGGTTTTTGTATTTATGTTCTTACAGTGTGTTGAGAACCTCACTGCTGGTAAAATCTAGATCTTTAAAATTTGAAAAAAAAAGTCCTCTCTGATCTTACTAATGATGTTTTTTTCATTGAGTTGTCCATATCTTATGAATTAGATCTACTTTTCAGTTTTATTCAAAATCTTCCATTGATGTAGCAATTCTCTTTATTTGCTTGAGGGGAGATAGGCTACTTTACAGTTACTTTAGAGTTGGATTTGTGTGAAGAGTCATTGAACCACCTTGCAAATACCTTGATGTTATTCATTTCCTAGTGTCCTAGCAGCAACGAAACCTCACTACTGACCTGACAGGGAAACAGTAGTCTTGCAATAGCCCTTATCCACTACCCCTTTAGGCAATTTGGTCTGCAAAAGGATATCCATATCTTAAGATATATTCTCCACCATCCTTTCTAGTATCCTGGAACCCCAGACATGGGAGGTTGTGTGATGGTAATTTCGGTTGATTGGTCTTGGCACAACTAGAGCAGACACTGGCGATTTAGAGTATTATCTTAAAAGCTAACATACGAAACAAACATTGAAGTAAAATGGTCTATAATGGAGCTTTTATCAAAGAATTATGTTGGTTGCTTTTTGTTGATACATTAACGGGGCCAAAAAATACAGTAGAGTAAGGGTTTAGTTTTTTTTTTTTTTTTTTTTTTTGAGACAGAGTCTCACTCTTTCACACAGGCAGTGGTACAATAATGGCTCCCTACAGTCTTAACCTGGCAGGGTTCAGATGGTCCTCCCACCCCAGCCTTTGGAATAGCTGGGACTATAAGAATGCGTCACCACGCCCGGCGAATTTTTGTATTTTTTTTGTAGAGATGGGGTCCTCCGTGTTGCCCAGGCCAGTCTCAAGTGATCCACCCACCTGGGCCTCCCAAAGTGCTGAGATTACAGATGTGAGCCACAATGCCCTACCTGGAATTTTTAAATGATGAAATAACCCAGCTTTCAGCCCACATGGCTTAGGAAAGTATATCAGTTATCACTTGACTTCTCACATGTTAAAGCTCCGTTTTATTGATTTATGCATTGAAATAGATTTCTCCTTCATGGCTTTGTAGCAAAATGAATAACTAGGTCCTCACAAGTATAATTCTCTCCCTCCCCAGTGCTTCTGTTAACTCCTTTCATAGCATTAGCCATTTTTAAAAACTATCTACTGCAACTACTGGTCTTTAAGATTACAAGCTTTCTTTCTTTGAGATCACTTAATTAGAGGGAAGACTTGAATATCCAAGGGAGGATAAGAGGAATGCAAGAAAAAAATTTAACTTTACTCTGGGAAATCACTCAAGGACTTCCTTAATCACTCTTTTATATCAGTGCCCTCCCCTGCCACCCCCAACCAAAGTAGAGGTTCCCAAAGACCTATTTATCTCCAGTTCATGTCTTAAAATTATCCCCTTACTTTGCTATATAACAGTCACCAATATAATAAAACAGCCAATTTTTTTAAATATAGCTGATATATTTTGGTAAAATTCTCTTTAAATGTATTTGAGTTTTTAAAAAAATATTTTACTGTTACATGTAGATATTTATAACTTTTCTTGTAGACCTAAGTTAGGCCCATTGTGTGTGTTTCTCTTTAGGAGGTTTAAAAAATTATTATGTATTACAACAGTCTTTTTGAATAGTGAGCACAGTAGTCAATTTAATGTGCAGAGCCTACATTACATTACTTTAGTGTATTGTAGCAGATTATAAATTATATGTCTCATTTTTGGTAAAAAGAGATATGTTATTGTGGTATTTTTATTACTTCAGTAATTGTCTGTTTTTGAGTTTTTAGTGTTTCCACCTAAGCTTTCCACAATGATTCTTTGACATTGTTCTGTTCTTAAAAGACATCTCACCAAAAGCTTTGATAATACACTTTGCCCTATCTATATGTCATTAATCTAAGCTCACGTATTTTTTGTTCTTAACTTGGCATTCTATGAGAATTGAAAATAAATTAGTTCACCATCACGGTATACTTTTGCTGGAATGAGGGCTTCTTTGTTAATCGAATAGTTGTTTTGAAACTTGAAATCTTTTTTTTTTTCCATACAATACTAGTATTTTATTCTGGAGTTTGGGTAACTCCTTGAATTTCCTGAGAAGGAATTCCATATGAAGTATATAGGAAAGCACAAGGGCTGGAATATTATGCTAGCTTCAAGCTGTTTTTACATTTTAGGAAAATTTGAGTGTTTTAAATGGAAGAAATTAAGAAAATGATAAATCGTAAAAATTATGTGAAGTTATTTACTTTAAGTGGATATTTCTTTTACATCTCCAGTATTTAGAATATAATTTACTTACTTCCTTGGAAACGATCTGATATTCTACCACTTGATAATTTTTGTATTCCTATAAATTACAGTGACTGTTTTGTTTTTCCTGAACTTACAAATACTTTTAATTTTAGTCAGGGAAAAAATATCTCAACTAGCTTTGATTTATCAACAGATAATGAGAATTTACCTTTACTCACTCAAGTCAGAGATGAGGCAATATATGAGCCAAATAATCTTTTATATCATGGCAATATGTGTACTTAAATAATTCTCCTACTTTCCTTCTCCTGTTCTTTCTTCTTCCAAATGTAGAAAAACTTAAATAATAATTGACTTTCTAGCATTGGTATTTAGTGAAAATTTGAATGGAATAGGACTGATTTTAGCCAAGCATAGACCACTACATCAATTTTTATCCTTAATTAGACTTGTGAATAGATTTGTTTTATTGAAGTGATAGATTTTTAATCAGAAAGGTTGACATGATGATTATGAAATTTCAGTAATAATAACTGAATCATAGAGGCACATATATTTTATCATACAGAGTAAGGGCTGCCACCCAAAGACCTGATGTTCATTCATTTATGCAAACATATTTGTTGAGCATCCAGTATCTGGGAATAGAATATTGAACCACTTGCTTTCTCTTATGGAATTAAATTTAACACAAGGTGGGCAAACAAATTGAAAAGTAAGTACAGAAATAAGAAAATCAGAGAAAGAAAAAATACTATGCAAAGAATTAAAATAGGGTGATATTACAGTGAGTGACAAGGTGAGTACTTTAGATTGTCAGAGAAGATCTCTCTGAGAAGGTGGTATTTTGGCTAAATGTTAATGACAAACGAAGGAGCCAGATATGCAGATATACAAGGATGGAGTGTGTGTGTGTGTGTGTGTGTGTGTGAGAGAGAGAGAGAGAGAGAGAGAGAGACATCTGCCTAAACAGAGCTTATAAAAGCAGTAGGATATGAATAGGCTTGTCATATATAGGGAACTGAAGAAGATCACTATGGTTGGGCTACCATGGGTGACAGGGAAATGACACAGGATGGGACTAGTAGGCAGGGGCCAGGTAGAAGGTTTTTGTAAGCCAGGCTGAAGAGTGCAGGTTATATTCTAAAGACTCAGAATTATAATTCAAGGATAGGAATGATAGCTATTTTAAAATATATTTCCTTTTGACTTGGTGATAGGCATTTAACAAGTGATGCCTGATTTACTGAGAGTTGTAGTGTTTTTAACATTTTTTTCATGTTGCAGTCCTCCACACCAGTTGGTTTGTTTCCCCAACATTTTAACAATTTAATGGTGAAGTAATTCCAGCTTAATCTGAAATAACAGGATTCCCTAAATTTTTCCATTTCTCTAAAGCTCAGTTCTTTCTATGTGGTCCATTTTATGTCATGCTACCAGTATATACTAATAGTATATACAGCCTATTGAAACTTTTCTGTTGACCCATTTGTGTGTGTGCGTGCGTGTGTGTACACACACGCATGTATGCATGTATGTATGTGTGTACATCTATGAGTTTTATTTGTGTGGAGAACATGTAATCATTATTTCCCTCACTGATGTAATAGAGAATTTGTTCCTCTAGGACATATTAGAACAATGTGTTTAATGCTCTTCAATTTAATTTGCTGGTATCACAATTAATACCATTAGGGTCACTTGGAATGAAACTATTAACAAATTGAGTAATTTAACAATGTCAATGTGTTCTCACAATTACATTTGCTTTAATTAGTGTACAAGCTATTATTTAATAGCATACTTCACATAGAAAAGTGTAATAATGCTTTCTTGGCTCCTTAAAAAAGAAAGAAGGAAATTTAATGGACTGAGTGATTTTGTGGTTAGCTGTAAAGTGATGGAGGAGAAAGTAGAAAGTCAGAAAGCAAAGTTTGCAGGAATGTAACTAAAACATTCTCCAGTACATGGAAAGGTAAGCACTATTGCCTAAATAGTATTGAAAACTTTTAATGGTAGTTAAGAAGGGGAACATACATCCTGGAAATTTTTAATAGAGTTTAGTTGTAATACTGCAATAATAATTCAATTTCTGAACATCATAAAGTAGGTCATTCGTAAGTTATCACCCTTATGGAGAGGAACATCATGGTGCAGAATTTTAAAAAGGTGGGAAACAAAAAGTTATAATTCTCAAATGGGCTTTTGTTTTAATGTAGGTATTTCTGACCTAAGAATTTACTTTAATAGCCTATGAAAAAGCTCTGCAGAAGGAGATGGTGAGCAAGCTTTTCCACTCCTGTGGTTACTTCTTCTGTCTGGCCTACTCTGTTGACATCACTAGACCCAAGGAAGAAGAAATTGTTATATTTATATTTCTTTATATGTAGAGTAAGCAGAAGGTGATGAGCTGTCAACCAAGTCATAATTAATAAGATCTGCTGTTCTCTGTAAACACAAAAGCAAGATTTACTATCATGTTATCAAGTGACAACTTAATGTGGAAAGGAGATAAAAGCAATCCAGAGAATTCAGTACTCTAATTTTAAAAATTAGTTTGATAATCTATTTGCCTAATTTGATTGATTTAAGTTTCTGTTACTTTCATCTTTTTTCCTTTTTAGTCCTTTGGTTAATGACAAAAGTTCATAAAATACAAATAAAAAATGAAGCAGGAGAAAGTGTAATTAGGCAATAAATATTTAAGTATAAAATGCAGGAAACTGCAGAGTGGGGCCAAGATGGCTGATTAGAAGCAGCCTCCTTCTGTGGCTCCTATGGAGGAGAACAAAACTGGTGGGTAAATCCTGAATCTTCGACTGAGGTATCCAGGTTCTCTCATTGGGACTGACTAGGCCGTTGGCGTGACCCATGGAGAATGAGGAAAAAGCATAGTGGAGCAGCGGGCCACGCGGGAGCCGCACGGGGCAAGGGGAGCTCCCATTCCCAGCCAGGGGAGGCGGTGAGTAATTGCACTACCCTGCCTGGGAAATCTTGTGTTTTTCATGGATCCGTGCAACCCAGGGATTAGAGTATCCCCTCATGAGCCCAGGCCACCAGAGCCTTGGGTCCCAAGCACGGAGCTGTGCAGACTCATGGTGGCTGGCAGCAGACTGGAGACTGCCTAAGATGATTGAGTTCCCGGGGGAGGGGCAGCTTGCCATCACTGCAGCTCCAGTGAGCGGTTTTCCCCTGCTGGTGCCAGGGAGACTGGGTGGTTTGGACCGGGAGGAATTCCTCACAGCACAGCACAGCAGCTGTAGTAGATCATGGCCAGACTGCTTCCCCGGGCGTTGCCATCTTGTGGGAATTTCAGCAACTCCAGCCAGGGGCTTATAGACAGAACTCTGATCTCCCTGTGACGGAGCCCCTGGCGGGAGGGGCAACTGTGGTCTCTGCAGATCAGCAGACTTAGTATTTCCTGCCTGCTGGCTCTGAGGAGTCTGGGGCAGTCCAGATGAGGAAGATTCCCCCCAGCACAGTGCACCCACTCCACCAAGGGGCAGCCAGACTGCTTTTTTAAGCAGGTTCCCGATTCCGTGCCTCCTGATTGGGTGACACCTTCCAACCCAAGTCACCAGACACTGCATACAGGAATGTTCCAGCTGGCATCAGGTCAGTGCGCCTTTGGGTCGGAGCTTCCAGAGGAAGGAGCAGCCCATCTTTGCCGTTCTGCAGTCTCCACTGGTGATGCCTACAGGTGCTGGGTTGTGGGGTGACCCAGGAAAATAGGGTCTCAAGTGGACCCCAAGCAAAGCGCAGCAGCCACTATGGAAGAACGGCCTGCCTGTTAAAAGAAAAACAGAAAGCATCAGTGACAACATCAACAAAAAACCTTATCCAAAGATCAATAGCCTCAAAGATTGAAGGTAGATAAACTCACAAAGATGAGAAAAAATAAATGCAAAAATGCTGAAAACTCAAAAAGTCAGAATGCCTCTTTTCCAACAGCACCTCTCCAGCAAGAACACAGAACTGGGCTGAGGCTGAGATGGATGAACTGACAGAAATAGGCTTCAGAAGATAGGTAACAGTGAACTTCGCTGAGCCAAAGGAGTATGTTCTAACCCAATGCAAAGAAGCTAAGAACTACGATAAAATATTACAGGAGTTGTTAATCAAAATAACCAGTTTAGAGAGGGACATAAATGACCTGATGGAGCCGAAAAATGCACCACGAGAACTTTGGGAAGCTACACAAGTATCAGTAGCCTTATCCACCAAGTGGAAGAAAGGATAGCAGACTTTGAAGACTATCTGCTGAAAGAAGGCATGCAGACAAGATTAGAGAAAAAAGAATGGTAAGGAATGAACAAAACCTCTGAGAACTATGGGATTATGTAAAAAGACCAAATCTGCAACTGACTGGGGTACCTGAAAGAGATGGAGAGAATGGAACCTAGTTGGAAAACATACTTCAGGGATATCATCCAGGAGAACTTCCCCAACCTAGCGAGACATGCCAACATTCAAATCCAGGAAATAGAAGATATTTCATGGGAAGATCAACCCCAAGACATAATCATCAGATTCTCCAAGGTCAAAGTGAAGGAAAAAATGTTAAGGGCTGCCAGAGAGAAAGGTCAGGTCACCTACAAAGGGAAACCCATCAGACTAAGAGAGGACTTCTCAATGGAAATCCTACAAGCTGGAAGAGATTGGAGACCAATATTCAACATTCTTAAAAAAGAAAAAAAAAAAAAAAGAATTTTCAACCCAGAATTTCACATCTGGCCAAACTAAGCTTCATAAGCAAAGGAGCAATTAGATCCCTTTCAGACAAGCAAATACTGAGGGAATTCATCACCACTAGACTTGCCTTGCAAGATCTCCTGAAGGAAGCACTAAATATGAAAAGGAAAAACCATTACCAGCCACTACAAAAACACACTGAAGCACACAGACCAATGACACTGTGAAGCAACTACATCAAGTCTGCAAAATAACCAGCAAGCATCATGATGACAGGATCAAATTCACGCATAACAATATTAACCCTAAATGTAAATGGGCTAAATGCCCAATTAAAAGACACAAAATGGCAAGCTGAGTAAAGAGCCAAGACCCATCAGTGCTTCTGAATGATTCTTGAGTAAATAATGCAATTCAGAAATCAAGAAGTTCTTTTAAACTAATGAGAACAAAGAGACAGTGTACCAAAATCTCTGGGACGCAGCTGAAGCAGTGTTAAGATGGATTTTATGGCCGGGTACGGTGGCTCATGCCTGTAATCCCAGCACTTTGGGAGGCCAAGGTGGGCAGATCTCTTGACGTCAGGAGATCAAGACCAGCCTGGCCAAAATGGTACAACCCTGTCTCTACTAAAAAAATACAAAAATTAACCAGACCTGGTGGCGCATACCCGTAGTCCCAGCTACTCGCTAGGCTGAGGCAGGAGATTCACTTGAACCCCGGACATGGAGGTTGCACTGATCCAAGATTGTGCCACTGCACTCCAGCCTGGGCGACAGAGCAAGACTCTGTCTCAAAAAAAAAAAAAAAAAAAAAGAAAGTTGGAAATTTATCACACTAATGTCCTTAACAAAAAACTAAAAAGATCTTAAATCAACATCCTAACATCACAACTAAAACAACTAGAGAACCAATAGTAAACATAACCCAAAGCTACCAGAATGCAAGCAATAACGAAGATCAGAGTAGAACTGAAGGAGATAGAGACACGAAAAACCCTTCCCAAAAACCAGTGAATCCAGGAGCTGATTTTTTGAAAAAATTAATAAAATAAATAGACTGCTAGCTAGACTAATAGAGAAGAAAACAGAGAAGAATCAGAGACAATAAAAGATGATAAAGGGGATATGACCACTGACCCCACAGAAACACAGACAACCATCAGAGAATACTATGAACAACTCTATGCAAATAAACCAGAAAATCTAGAAGAAATGGATACATTCCTGTACACATGTACCCTCCCATGACTGAACCAGGAAGAAGTAGAATCCCTGAATAAACCCATAACAAGTTCTGAAATTGAGGCAGTAGTAAATAGGCTGCCAACCAAAAAAAGCCCAGGACCAGGTGGATTTCCAGCCAAATTCTACCAGAGGTACAAAGAGAAGCTGGTACCATTTCTTCTGAAACTATTCCAAACAGTTGAAAAGGAGGTACTCCTTCCTAACTCATTTTATGAAGCCATCATCATCCTGATACCGAAACCTAGCAGAGATAAAACAAAAACAGAAAACTTAAGGCAACATCCCTGATGAACATCGATGCAGAAATCTTCAGTAAAATACTGGCAAACCACCAGCACATCAAAAAGCTTATCCACCATTATCAAGTTGGCCTCATCCCCGGGATGCAAGGCTAGTTCAGCATATGAAAGTCAATAAATGTAATCCATCACATAAACAGAACTAAAGACAAAACCACATGATTATCTCAGTAGATGCAGAAAGGCCTTCAATAAAATTGAACATCCCTTCATGTTAAAAACTCTCAATAAACTAGACATTGAAGGAACATACTTCAAAATAATAAGAGCCATTTATGACACACTTGCTGCCAATATCATACTGAATGGGCAAAAGCTGGAAACATTCCCTTTGAAAACCAGCACAAGATAAGAATGTCCTCTCTCACCACTCCTGTTCAACATAGTATTGGAAGTTTTGGCCAGAGCAGTCAGGCAACAGAAGGAAATAATGGGTATTCAAATAAGAAGAGAGGAAGTCAAACTATCTTTGTATGCAGATATACACGATCCTATATCTAGAAAACCCCATCATCTCAGCCCAAAAGCTTTTTAAACTGGTAACTGACTTCAGCAAATTCTCCAGATACAAAACCAGTGTGCAAAAATTACAAGCATTTTTATACACTAACAACTGACAAGCAGAGAGCCAAATCATGAATGAATTCCCATTCACAATTGCTAACAAGATAATAAAATAGGACTACATCTAACAGGGGAAGTGAAGGACCTCTTCAAAGAGAACTACAAACTACTGCTCAAGGGAATCAGAGAGGACACAAATAAATGGAAAAACATCTCATGCTTATGGATAGGAAGAAACAATATCATGAAAATGTCCATACTGCTGAAAGTAATTTATAGATCTAATGTTATTACCATTAAATTACCACTGACATTCTTCACAATATTAGAAAAAACTTTTAAAATTCATTTGGAACCAAAAAGCCTAAATACCCAAGACAATTCTAAGCAAAAAGAACAATGCTAGAGGCATCATGCTACCTGACTTCAAACTATACTACAAAGCCGCAGTAACCAAAACAGCATGGTACTGGTACAAAACCAGATACATAGACCAACGGAACAGAATAGAGAACTCAGACATAAGTGCACAACTACAAACATGATTTTTGGAAGAAAAAAAAAAGCAAAGCAATGGGGAGAGGATTCCCTGTTTAATAAATGGTGCTGGGATAACTGGCTAGCCATTTGCAGAAAATTGAAACTGGACCCCTTCCTTATACCTTATACAAAATTAACTTGAGATGAATTAAAGACTTAAACTGAAACTATGAAAACTCTGGAAGAAAATCTAGGTAATAGCATTCAGAACATAGGCATGGGCAAAGATTTTATGATGAAATCCCCAAAAGCAATTGCAACAAAAGCAAAAATTGACAAATGGGATCTAATTAAACTAAAGAGCTTCTGCACAACAAAAGAAACTATCATCAGCACGAACAGACAACCTACAGTATGGGAGAAAATTTTTGCAATATCTGCATCTGACAGAGGTCTAAAATCTAGAGTCTATAAGGAGCTTACACAAATTTACAAGAAAAAACCCCACTAAACAGTGGGGAAAGGACATGAACAGACACTTCTCAATAGAAGACATACATGTGGCCAAAAAGACTTATGAAAAAAAGCTCAACATCACTGATCATTAGAGAAATGCAAATCAAAACCACAGTGAGATACCATCTCATGCCAGTAAGAATGGTGATTATTAAGAAGCCAAGAAACAACAGATGCTGATGAGGCTGTGGAGAAATAGGAATGGTTTTATACTGTTGGTGGGAATGTAAATTAGTTCCACCATTGTGGAAGACAGTGTTCTCAAAGACCTAAAGACAGAAATACCATTTGATCCAGGAATCCCATTACTGGGTATATACCTGAAGGAATATAAATCATTCTGTTACAAAGATACATGCACACATATGTTCATTGCAGCACTATTCACAATAGCAAAGAAGTGGAATCAACCCAGATGCCCGTTAGTGATAGACTTGATAAAGAAAATGTGGTACATATTCATCATGGAATACTGTGTAGCCATAAAAAGGGAACACCATCATGTCCTTTGCAGTAACATAGATGGAACGTTCTCAAACCCCAGACACAGAGGTTGAGGTGAGCCATTATCCTTAGCAAACTAATGCAGGAACAGAACACCAAACAGCAGATGTTCTTATCAGTGGGAGTTGAACAATGAGAACACATGGACACGGGGAGGGGAATGACACACACTTGTGGAGGCTTGGGGGTAGTGAGAGCAAAACAAAAATGCAAGAAAATTGAAGAATATACAGATTTCAAGGAAAGAGGTTCATAGGAGTGTATTTAGTTTTTCAACACTTTTAAGTATTTATGCAACAATCCTTTACTGAATTGCATTGTTTATTTAAATTCTGAGATCAGTCTACCGGATTATTCATAGATGAGATCAGTCAGGGATAGAGTGATTTACTGAGGAACAATCTACTTAGCAGTAGTAGAAAATCAGTTTAGGTAATTTTAAAAATAACATTGTGAGTTTCACATAGGCAAACTACTAGTTGCTTAGTTGTTACATATACTACAGCAAACATTCTTATTTGACCCTTATTTGATACTCATTGCACTCAGTCTCTACATTTTATCTTTAATTTTAAAATGATTCATTTGTTGATTGCTTAACCCAGCAGTCCCCAGCGTTTTTGGCACCGGGGCTGGCTTTATGGAAGACAATTTTTTGCATGGACCAGAGTGGGGTGGGGGATGGTTTTGGTATGAAACTGTTCCACATCAGATCATCAGGCATTAGATTTTCGTACGGAGCATGCATCCTAGATCCCTCATATGTGCAGTTCACAATGGAGTTTGTGCTCCTATGAGAATCTAATGCCACATCAGATCTGATGGAAGGCAGAGCTCAGGTGGTAATGGGTGCTCGGCCACCACTCACTTCCTGTTGTGTGGCCCAGTTCCTAACAGGCCACAGACCGATATACATATGGCAGGATAAGCATAGGTAAAGATACTCAACATCAGATGTTATCAGGGAATTGCAAATTAAAATAACACCAAGATACCACTGTATACCTATTTGCAGGATTAAGATCCTAAGCAATGACAACATAAAATGCAGATAAGAATGTGGAGCAACAGAAATTCTTATGTATTGCTGGTGGGAATGCAAAATGTTACAAGCACTTTGGAAAACCTTTTAGCAGTTTCTTACAAAATTGTACATACTCTTACCGTATGACCCAGCAGTTTTGCTCCTTGGTATTTACCTAAGTGTGTTGAAAACTTATATCTATACAGAGATCTGCACACAAATGTTTATAGCAGCTTTATTTACAATTGCCAAAACTTGGAAGCAACCAAGATATCCTTCAACAGATAATGAATTAACAAACTCTGGTACATGTATGCAATGTAATTATTCAGTGATAAAAATAAGTTATCAAACCACAAAAAGACACTGAGGAACCTTAGAAGCACATACCGCTAAATAAAAGACACTAATCTGAAAAGGCTACATACATTATTCCAACTATATGACATTCTGGAAAAGGAAAAACTCAGGAGACAGTAAAAAACATCAGTGGTTGCCAAGGGGCCCAGGAAACAGAGGAAAGAATGAATAGGTGGAGCACAGAAGATCTTTAGGGCAGTGAACCTATTCTGCATGGTACTGGAATGTGGACACATGTCATTATAAATTGTCAAAACCTATAAAATGTATAGCACAAAGAATGAAGCTTAATGGAAAACTTTGGAGTTTAATAATAATGTATTACCATTGGCACATTCATGTAAAATATGCACCATGCTAATGTAAGGTGTTAATAATAGTGGAAAGGAACCTGAGACAATAAATAAACAAATTGGTGTAGATGTGTTCCAAGAAAACATTATTTACTTAAACAAGAGGCTAGCCAGTTTGTCCAATGGGCTCTAGTTTGTTGACTACCATTGTAGAATAACTATCACTATGTTATTGAAATGATATCTGTAGTGGGAATGTGACAGAGAGTACTTAGGATATGCTGTTTTCTAATATTTTCTTTAAATAGACTATACTGAAAAACCACCACTAGAGAAGCTACCCATGAATTGGGCAAAACAAAGGCAAGCACTTGCCCTCGTCCTTTAGGGAGCTGCCAGAAAGGTTGAAACATTTAACCACAGTTCTTCATTGTAAAGTTTGCATAGCTCCCTCTGGCACTAGGAATACAAGCTGCCACTTTACTGCTGCAGTAGATCTAGAGGGTGAAGATGCTAGGTGGGCTATTTAAAATGCTACAGTGTGCTGTTATTGTTGTCTCAGTGCAGCAGCTTCTGTCTTTATTAATCTTTCCTCTGTTTAAGTTTTGACTAGATTTCAGAGATATGCAAAAGTTAATTCTAAAAGTTTTTGCCAGCTTATTTGTTGTTTTTGGAGGAGGGGTGTGCAGAACCCGGGAGTTCCCTGCTCTGACATTGTTGGTGTCACTACTACTCATGTACTGTGAAGAGACTTTTAAAATTTCACTAAAAAAATTCTATCTTTAAAAATAATTGAATATAGGGAGACAGCACAAAAACTAATATTGTTTTCAGGCATATGAACAGAGGAATCACAAACCTCACAATTCCTTTAAAAAATAAAATCATTCCTTATTTCGGTACCAGAAGCATTTAGGTAAATCCTAAATAGTCATTTTCCTCTTTATTCATTATTAGAAGGTTGTATGCATAATAGTATCATACTTCAAAATTGCTGTGTTGATTTTATATTCTCTAATATAATTTTCATATCTTATGTTTATCATCTCTCTATTAAATAATAGTGTTGTCCAGAGTTACCTTGCAAAAGTAAATCATTGAATATATTATTCTTTTTGATTTTGTTAAGACGGTTCAAGTAGAGTGAATGTGGGTTCCTCATTTTCTGCTCTCGCCTCTCATCAAGTAAGTACAGAGATTCTGTCTTGTACCCTGTAAATTCATCTTAAGGAAAGGAAGTCTATGGTAGCATATATACTTGGTTTTCAGGCCGAGCCTAGTGGCTCATGCCTGTAATCCTACTATTTTGGGAAGCTGAGGCAGGAGGATCACTTGAGCCCAGAATGGAAGACCAGCTTGGGCAATACAGGGAAGACCGTATCTCTACAAATAATTTAAAAAATTAGCCAAGCATAGTGGCATACTTGGGAGGCTGAGATGAGAGGCTCGCTTGAGCCTGAGTTGGGGGAGTACACACATGCACACACACACACACATACACACACACACCCCTGGTGTTACCTGTCATCTTTAAAAGTCACCTCAGGGTGCTTGGAGTAATGATGGTTGTTAACCCAAACCTGGGGCGGGAGACCTATCAATTATTGAGTTTCTGATTAATTTGTTCCTGAAGTTTTAGTTCTACCCACACCGTAGTAAACTGTTAAGTTTTGTTATCTCTTAATAGGCCTTTTGATTAAGTTTGTTTTAATTATGACATCAGGAGTGTGACAGGTTTCATATTGAAAATAGTACTCTATTGCTCATCATTTTATGTTGAAATAATATTGAACTTCATTTTCTGTTCCTGTCTTTAAGGATAAACTGTGAACAATTCACAAGTTAACATTAGGAGTGAAAAGGAGATCCTTGGGTCTGGTTCTTTTGATACTTAATATCCAGTGAGTAGTGGTATAGGTAATATCTTTACCGAATGAAACCACTTTCTCCAGTTGTCTAATGGTTTTGAGAGAATTTTTTGAATATAAAATTTTGATTGTTTTCCTAAAGTTATCACGTCCAGGCTGCTGTATTTAATAGCTACTTTTAAGAACTAAATAAGGTATGGGCCAAACTGTTCAATAGACAGCATCTATATTTTACTCTTTCAAAGGTTAAATTGTTATTATTTTTTGGGGGGGCTTTTTTTTTTTTTTTTTTTTTGAGACGGAGTCTCGGTCTGTTGCCCAGGCTGGAGTGCAGTGGCACGATCTCGGCTCACTGCAAGCTCTGCCTCCCTGGTTCACGCCATTCTCCTGCCTCAGCCTCCCGAGTAGCTGGGACTACAGGTGCCCGCCACCACGCCCGGCTAATTTTTTGTATTTTTGGTAGAGACGGGGTTTCACTCTGTTAGCCAGGATGGTGTCGATCTTCTGACCTTGTGATCCGCCCGCCTCGGCCTCCCAAAGTGCTGGGATTACAGGCGTGAGCCACCGCACCTGGCAGTTAAATTATTTTTTACAGCTGTCAGGCATACTACTTTAATAGTCCTTTATGTACATTTAATTAATTGTGTGTTAAAATTAACATCACAAGTAACTTATTAACAAATCTTTTGTCTTGTTAAATTTCACCCAAAAATGCAGTAAGTATCTAACACATTTCTATACCTTCTTCTTTTAATGATTTGAGAGTCTGATTAATTTGATAAATGTGAACACTTTTAATAATACATAATTCATATGTGAGTTTTGTAATTATTTACATACACATCAATAAGATTTATTTATATGGTACATTAAAAAACTTAGTGTAATAGTGTAGTCTGCTTAAACATAGACCAAAGCTGAGTAGAAATTTTGGTTATGGATTGACCATTTAAATATAAAGTTTTGAGTTTTCTTCTCAAGCCCACCCCTAGAAAGTAATTGATGTGAGCCATTTGCTATTGCCAAGGCAAATATAAATAGGTTTCATTTAGACCTTCTGTTGAAATTTGTGGAAGCAATTTGGAATAGAAATTTAGAGTCTACTAGGAACTTTTTTAGGGGAGGAAGTATGGGGTGGGGTGGGGTGGTTTAAGAATGGTTTTTAATGGCATTCCATATAATTCATTTATAACAGCTTGCAGTTCTTGTATAGTTATCTAATTTTAGAGATGATTGTTATATTAAAGTTCTCTGCAAAGCCTAAGAGGTGCCGTTCTTACTAACATCTAGGCAAGGGTCGAAATTCAGGTGTGAGAGCAAGTGATGGAAACTCTATGTATTTACATGCATGGTAATTTTTTGCCATTTAAACACACATATACACGCATTCACATAGATTAGGTGTATATTTATGCACAATCTGGCCTTTTAACAAAGAAAAATAAGCCTGTGTTTAGGCTGCCACTGATACAAACAAAACAGCTGAGACTTTAATGAACACCATACTGAGGGCATGTAGCACATAAGGCGAATTAAGCAGGTTACAAACTGCACATCTTCTGTTTAGATATAGGAGATCTCCCCAATCCTGACAATTAGTTGTACTGACAGGGTAAGCAGACAGACAGAAACAGAAGGAGATCATTTGTATCAATTTGAGAAACTAAACTAGTAATGAAAAAATAGCCATATAAGATTGTTTGTCTTTTGCTTTAAAATTGTTCTTTCTCGGTATTTGCTCCAAAAATAAATACACACTGGTAAACAAAAGCTTCTTTTATTTTGTTTGCAAATAAAGACCAATTTAGTTTTTATTTTTATTTTTTAAGAAAAGATTTTCTGGACACTCAAACGAATTTTAATCTTAGTAACCTGACAGCTTTGTTTAAACATTGAATATGAGTTTCCTTTCATGAAAATCTTTTCAAAGTATAGCAGTTCAGCTGTGAAAACCTGAATACATTAATGATGACAAAGAATCTCCAGAATGAGCCAACATTTGTTTTGTTCTCTTTCAACATTTCTTGATAAATTGCATATACAAAAGTATTGCAGGGTTATTTTAATTTCTCCCTATTTCTTTGCTAATAAATGTCTTTGTGTTTACCTTTCTATATATAATACCTTATTTTTAATCACTTAATATTATTTATTTTTAAATGACTTTAAGAAGTTTTTTGTCTTTTAAACTATGCCTTAAAGGTACATGTTACAGGGAACATTTGAACAGAGCTTTTGGTGTATGTTATTAGACATCAAAATACATGACTCATGTTTAAGTTTTAGATCATTGTTTTCCATAGTAAACACTTTTCAATGCTCAGACAACTGTGTTCTGAAGGTGTTTATTTAAGGATAATTTTCTTTGTATCTTAATTTATTTAAATAAATGAGTTGGCCAGGTGCAGTGGCCCTTGCCTGTAATCTCAGCACTTTGGGAGGCCAAGGCTGGTGGATCATCTGAGGTCAGGAGTTCCAGACCACCCTGGTGAACATGGTGAAACCTTATCTCTACTAAAAATATAAAAATTATCCAGGCATGGTGGCATATGCCTGTAATCCCAGCTACTTGGGAGACGGAGGCAGGAGACGCTTGAACCTGGGAGGCAGAGGCTGCAGTGAGCCAAGATCACGCCATTGTATTCCACTCCAGCCTGGATGACAAGAGTGAGACTCCATCTCAAAAAAAAAAAAAAAAAAAAAAAAAAAAAAAAAAAAAAAAGTCATTTGCCAAAAATACAACATTGAGGTATTTTAATACAATACGTTTTTAAGGCTTATAGCATACTTATTCTACATAGTTATTCTTATGAAGAGTGGCATTGTTAATTTTTCTGAAATAAATGTTTCCTTTATGCGAAATTTTTATATTTAAAAATTTATATGTCCTATCTTGTTTTAAAAGGGTGAGAGGCATAATTTGGGACATATTCTGTGAAGATAAGCTATACAGGTCTCGCTCTGTGGCCCAGGCCGGAGTGCAGTGGCATGATCATGACTCACTGCAACCTCTACTTCACGGGCTCAAGTTTGTCACAGGCTACTTGGGGTGTCGCTTTGCCAGCTGGAAACCTCTGTGGCAGGCGGCACCTTTTACCTGAGTACTGTTTGTGCCTGCTGGACTTGTTCCATCCACTTGGCTTGGCAGGCTGTGCTTGGCTTGTGCTACTTGCCCAAATCCCATGCCTACCAAGGGTGAGCTAGGTGCAGAGTAGAGCGAGTGTGGGTTCTGGCCACTGCGCGTAGCCAGGCACGTCAGCTGCTTTGGTGGAGCGGGCAGCGCTAGGTGCTGGCACAGATGTGGCTTGATCAGATGTACTGCCAGCAACTTCCATTGTGGGTACCCACATCTGGACGAGGGGAACATGATGGCACCTGGAAGCATGTAGACACCAGGAACCACAAGGTTGTCACAGCCCTGGTTCAGGGAGCCCCCCCTGAGTCTGGGGTCCCTGAAGGGCCCTAACTCTTCTCTCCTTTTGGTTGCCCACAATGTGGTAAGCAGTGGGGGAGCATGTTTCAAGCTGTTTGTGTTATAGCTCTTTTAGTCTTGCCATTTGGCAGGTTCCAAGTTCTTGTCCTGCATCCAGGAAGAATGAGGTACACGGACAACTGGAGGGTGAGCAAGACAGAGAGGAGCTTCATTGAGTGACAACAGCTCTCAGGAG
The DNA here is from genome assembly GCF_049350105.2 of Macaca mulatta. Taxonomy (NCBI): domain Eukaryota; kingdom Metazoa; phylum Chordata; class Mammalia; order Primates; family Cercopithecidae; genus Macaca; species Macaca mulatta. The sequence goes on from NC_133407.1 coordinate 31,027,701, forward strand.
ACCTGAGTGGGTAGCTTCTTTCCATAGGCAGGTCATCCTGATTAGTGTCCAACTCTCAGCAGAGAGGAGACCCTTAGTGGGTAGCTCCTTTCTGAAGGCAGGTTAGTCCCAGTGAGTCTCCAGCTCTCAGTGGAGAGGAGATCTGGAATGGGTAGCTCCTTTCTGCAGGCAGATTGTCCTGATGAATGTCAAGCACTCAGCAGAAATGAAACCTAGAGTGGGTAGCTCCTTTCCACAGGCAATTTGTCACGATGAGTTGAGGAGACCCGAGGTGGGTAACTCCCTCCCATGGCTGGTAGTCCTGGCTGGGTCCAGGGTTTTTATGGGCTCAGAAGGGAGGAAGTACATGCTGGTTAGTCCATGGGCAGGCTGGAAAAAGCACCATAAGTTCTCACTCTTGGCAGGGGACTTCACCTGGAAGTGACAGCCTGGCCCCCAGGCTTCAGGCCATACCTGGCTTTAAGGTGGGGCTTTACTGGGGACCTACCTGATTCTGCCCAAGAGCCTGTCTGCTTTCTGCCACCATCAGCATGTTACCCATGGTGCCCAGGCTGTTTGAGCCGCGGGGTGCTTGCAGGCATATGCTGAACCGTCCTTAGCTGCTCATCACCCTCCCTCCTATGCTTGTTGGTACCCAAAGTCCCAAAGTCCTGAAGGGGCTGAGGTGGCAGGGGGCTGGCATGTCAGTGCTGCCCTGTGTGTGTGCACACCCAGCTGGGTCGTGATAGCTCAGCCACAACTTTGCTTCACTCCAGAGAGCGGACACCAGGAGCAGGGAGAGGCCAGGCCACAGGAGCAGGCACTTTCAAAGCTGCAGGGACAAGGGGCTTCCTGGGACCCCAGGAGCATAGGGATATCTTGGTCTGAAGCTGTGTGGCTGTAGCTGCGCCCCAGAGCATGGGACTCCAGCCCCGCCTACTTGGTAGGAAGAGGGGCTCCCTGCCTGTTCCTGGCTCCTGCAGGTTCACAGACCATGCAGCCCCAGCCAGCACCTCCCCCACTGCATCCAGTGTCTTCACAGTAGCCCCCCAAACAGACCACTGCTGAAATCAGTGTGATCTTGCCTCCGTTTCCTGAGTAGCTAGAACTACAGGTACATACCAACATACCTGGCTAATTTTTAAATTTTTTTTGTAGAGATGGGGTCTCACTCTGTTGCCCAGCCTGGTCTCAAATTCCCGGGCTCCATCCTTGTTGGCCTACTAAAGTGCTGGAATTACCGGTGTTAAATACCATAACTGACCTCTTTTCTGATTTTTAAAGTTCAAACATGTTTATTCCATTTACCAAATAGTTTTCAGTAAAAGTCTATCACAAAGTTTTGCAAATTTAATATTATTTTTTGAATCATTTCTTGAACTATACCTTGATACATTGTTTGAAGGTGTTTCTTTTCTTTCTTTTTTTTGAGATGGGGTCTCTCTCACCCAGGCTTGCGCACAGTGGTGCGATCAAAGTTCGCTGCAGTCTCAACTCCCTGGGCTCAAGTGATCTTCTTGTCTCAGCCTCTGGAGTAGCTGGGACATCAGGTGTGTGCTACCATGCCCGGCTAATTTTTAAATTTATGTTCGTGGAGACAGGGTCTCAGTACTTTGCCCAGTCTGGTCTTGAACTCCTGGGCTCAACAATCCTCCTGCCTCAGTCTCCCCAAAAGCTAGGATTATGGGTGTGAGCTACCACATCCAGCCTGAGCATGTTTTCAGATGGTATATATCTAGCTCAGTGATTAAATGAGCTATGTAGCCATTTGTTTACCAAGCATTAGTATTTCATGTTATTCACAGATAGTGTATCAGTTATCCTGTTGTGCATAACATACTGTTTCTAACCTTGTTACACAATATAGTAAGCATTTATTATGGGTAATGGTAAAGTGAGCAAGTTGAGTAATTCTCTTACTCTGAGCTGAGCTTGCTTACATGTCTAAGCAATGGATGATCTAAGATTGTGTCTCTCATGTCTGGGGATTGAGTAAGCTACGTGTCTCATCCTCCAACAGGGTAGCCATCACTTGTTTACATGGTGATGTCAGCTTTCCAAATAAACAAACTGCCAAGTTTCAGGATTTCATGAGACCTAGACTTGGTACTGTGACCTTGTCAGATCTGCCACATTTTCTTGGCCAAGACAAGTAACAAAGCCAGCTAGAGGCAAGAGGTAGCAATAATTGTGTTTTTGTATACTAGCAGTGAACAATGCTGTAAGAATTTTAAGCAAAAATTCTATTCATGATAGCATAAAAATACCTCAATATTTAGGAATACATTTAACACCAGAAGTAGAGGAAGTACACTGACAACTATGAAACATTACTGGAAGAAATTAAGGAAGTTATAAATAAGTAGACATTTCATGTTCATGGATTAGAAAACTCAATATTACTATGTTACTACTACCTTTTGATGGAAGAAGCTGGAAAGTCACACCCTAAATGTCGTATGTTTAGGAAGGGAGTAACTGGGCCATTAATACCATCAAGTTTTCACAGATAGTAATTCAAAAATAAATGAACATTTATGATATGTAAATATTTTATGTTAATAAAAATCAACCAAGAAAAGATGGCATTACTGGAAGACAAAAAATAATTAACTGAAAACCTAAGACAATTGACTGAAAAATAGTAGAAGCAATGAGAGCTCAACAGTAAGGCAGCTAATGGGAAACAAGCAAAAAAGCAAACATTCTCTTATATTTCTGGATTTTCCAGATTGAAAATGTATTACATATGAAAAGGTATAGTGAAGTCTTTAAATTCTTTAATCAAGTTTAATTTCAATCACATTTCTAGAGATATTCTTTTAACCTCTGAAATATCTTTCTAAAATCCATTCAGAATTATGAACTGGTTAAAAAGATAATACAAGTATTCTCTTGTGTGAACATTTTTATGACTATGAATTGGAAAACTAAGGTGTAGTGGATACATTTCTATAAATACAAGAATTATTGAAATCGAGTTCAATTCAGTAAAATGTAACCTACTCTCTGCCAAGATATATTATAGATGCTGAGAATTACGGATATAAATAAAACAATAGCCTTTGCTTTGAAGATTACAATTCTAGTGAAAGACTGACAGTAAGCAAGATCAATATGTAAAATATATCCGGTTCCACAGGGATAAGTGCTATGGAGAAATATAAAGCCTGGGAGAAAGGTAGGAAATGAATTAAGGAGAGTGTTACCATTTTAGTTAGGACAGCAAGAAAGGCCTCATTGAGAAGATATGAAGTAGAAAAGCCCTCATTTGTGTAATAAAAAATCTCCGTTTGGGCCGGGCACAGTGACTCAAGCACTTTGGGAGGCCGAGGTGGGCGGATCACCAGGTCAAGAGATCGAGACCATCCTGTCCTGGCCAACAAAGTTGAAACCCCATCTCTACAAAAAATACAAAAGTTAGCTGGGCATGGTGGTGTGCGCCTGTAGGCCCAGCTACTCGGGAGGCTGAGGCAGGAGAATCACCAGAACCCAGGAGGCGGAGGTTGCAGTGAGCCAAGATCGCGTCACTGCACTCCAGCCTGGCGGCAGAGTGAGACTCCATCTCAAAAAAAAAAAAATTCTCCTTTCATAAAACCTCAATGTTTGTAAATAATACGCTACATTAGTGTGGAATTTTACTATTCTTCTAAATTACTTAACAATGAGAAGAACATTGAAAAGCTCATAATCTCCTGAAACTGTTACCATTTATTTAGTGTGTCCTGTTAGTATAGTTTGCTATTTTAGTATGTTAAAGGGTAGATTTCGTCATGTGGTAACTCTAATGTTCTGACCACCTCCCACAGCAAATGTGTAATTTGGTACATTTTATCTCTGTAGTGGAAAGGAAACCAATTAAATTCTATTAATATGTGTAGTTTCTTTCTTGTTTTTAATTTTTGGAAATCAGTTGCCTCAGGTTGAAAAACACATGTAGTTTCTAATGCAATAAAATACATTTTAAATTACATGGTATTGTGCATACTGGATATCAACTTGCTTATTTTGATTTTTTAAAATGCTGTTTATATAATATTATTATTTGTTACCTTTTCCTTTTCCTACATCTTTTACAAATACCAGGCAAGAAGAATGCTAAGTGGTTTCTTTCACAGGTTTTTAAAATTATACTTATGATTCTTTTCTAAAATCTGTTTTTTAGTTGATTGCTTATCCAAACATTTTAAAAATTATTTAAGCATGATAGGAATAGAATATTAATACTAATACCATTTTATTACCTTCTTAGATTTTAATCCTGCTACAAAAACACTTTCAAATGCATTTTAAGAATGACTCCTTGTAGTTTTAATTCTTTACATATAGGTCGAGAGAAGAGAGAATGACTACTGTGCTCTGTTCATCTAGGTGCCCAGTTTGCCTGTGTCCTAATACTTAAATTTCTGGGCTGCGATTCCATGTAGCTATCACTTAGGTGGTGTGATCACCTAGCAGAAAAGTGGTGTTGGACTTCATGTTCTGCTCTCACTGGAGTGATGGTGCTTATTGAACTCAGTGTGGTAACCCCTTGCAATGACATCTATATTTTAGTGGTATGATATAGTCATTCACATGCAAAATGTGCTGGGGAGGGAAAAGCATAAGCCTTTTTGCTTGCAGAAGTGTCACAAAAGCCACTTTTTTTTGAGGCAGAGTATCACTCTGTCGTCCAGGCTGGAGTTCAGTGGTGTGATCTTGGCTCACTGCAGCCTCTGCCTCCAGGTTCAAATGGTTCTCCTGCCTCAGCCTTCCAAGTAGCTGGGACTACAGGCACCCATCACCATGCCTGGCTGATTTTTTTGTATTTTTAGTAGAGACGGGGTTTCACCACATTGGCCAGGATGGTTTCAATCTCCTGACCTCGTGATCTGCCCACCCCACCCTCCCAAAGTGCTGGGATTACAGGCATGAGCCACCACGCCTGGCCAAAAATCACTTATTTTTAATTCAGATTTCTCACAGTAGTGCAGAAGGCCCTTGTGATATTAATACATATGTTTTATAATCATCTAAGTCACTCCATTCTAAAGCTCTTTACGACACCAATATAGATTGATTTATAGAAATATAGATATACTGCATCATATTCCATTTCTATTTCTCAATAACAAAAATTCTTAGGGTGTTCTCTTCTGATACCACCACTAATTGTATTGTTATACTTTGCATGTAGTGTTTTGACTTTTTAAAAAATTGGCAATGCTTTGATATAAACAGTGGGTGCTTTATGTTTTCTAAGGGATTGGGTGAATGCAGAAATAGTTACCATTACCCAATTTACCTATTTTAGGAAGATTTCCTGCCTGAAATAATGTTTTAAGTGACTTGAAGAAAATAGCTTTGTTAGCCAGATTTTGTAGGACAGCCTAAAAATTGTCACTGGGTCTTCACTAAGGGGAAAAACTAGTAAAGGAATATGAAAGTAGCATAAATGAACACATGTTTTTACTTGAACTTGGAAGAAGGTCTGCAAAGTTAGACTATGGTGACAGATTATGAAGCTAAGGGCACAGTGTAGGAGTGTAGGGAAGTAAGTGACTGAATGAGTGACACAGCTTATTTTATAGTCACATTTTAGAAGAGATGTGGAGGAGTAAGGTGGATCAAAATGAGATGATTAACTAAATTCTTTATGTAAAACATTTATTCTTTTATTTTAGTGTATACTGCTTTTCCTGTACAGTAAGTTATATATCCTAATAAAAATTAAAGAGCAAGTTGCGTTTGGAAGATCAGGTCATCGTAACTCATTGACATTAGGCCACATAACTGAATAATGTCTTCCTTCAGTGAAATACATCAAATGAGATCAACAATTATGACTCATAAACATGCCTTGCAGGCATAAAACAGCAGGGAATTAGCATGTGAGGCTGATAAATATGCATGTAAATAAGCTCCCAAAGGAATAACATGGGTTTGATTGATAGGTTTAGAATTGGAACATATGTAAACCCCTTTATTCCTCATTCTGGTGTAGCTAAGTAAAGATGCGTTTTACTTGTTAAAAAGTTTCAATAACTTTGTAAATCTTAATGCCACATCTGTTTTTTTTTTTTTCCTTGTGCATGTCACTTGTAAGATTAATTGAATTGTCTACAGGCTGGATGGCCCTCACATAAAGTAAATGGTGGAACATGTGAATGAGTGGCTATACATTTGTTGCTAGAAACAGGGTAAAAGTCTTTGGGAAATCTCCGTTTTTACATTGTAAAATAACGTACGGTCATAAGAAATTTCTTTTGGAAATAAAGATGTGACTTGATAGATTATTCTGGCTCCCTCAGTAATACTTCATACCATCTTTTTCTACATTCTAGCTCCTAACAATGCAGTTTCTATTTATTTGCTGATTTCATACTATTGTTTTGATAGTCTATAATTAAAATGTATCTTTTTAATAATTTTTTTTTCAGTTCTTGGTACTTATTCTAGTCCTTCTAAATCAGTATTCAGGAACTATTGTGGAACTGTATTAGAAAGTGCATGTTCAAATGCAAATCAGATGTCCACGGAGACTCCAGTTCTGTATTCATGCCTCTCAGCCACCAAATAGCTTTGGGAAATATTAATTCCCTTCTCCAGGTTCAAGTCATTTCAGGTAAATGGAAGAAGAAATGTATTTTTTGATATCTGGTGCAGAGTCTGAAGCTTGATTTCTGTGGAGGGTCTAGAGACTTGCTAATTGAAGGCATTATGGAATTAGTGCCCACTTCTATATGGGAAATATTTTTTCTGTCTCCCATTGATAATAAAATAGTAAATACAAAGGAACATCATTAGTTTAATATTATGAAGGAACATCATTAGCTTAATATTCTGAAACAGCCTGTAGTTTCAAAGGAATCATGTTTTTGATTTGGTGAGATGGGACTGGATTCTCTACAGCCTATATTCATCATTCTGCAGATCATGGTTGTTGATTATTGAGAATTAGGCCTTCTGGGTTCTACAGCTGTGTTCTAGGTGCTTGGGACACAACAAAGATCCCTGCCTTCATGGAGCTTGCATTCTAACAGAGGGAAAAAGTAAATAATAAATATAATAAATAACAAAAATAAACAGTATCTTTGAAAGTAGTAATTTCTCTGGAAAAAAAGAAACACATATTGCAATATCAGGGGATTGATAGTGTATTATAAGTTAGGAGGTTGTAGAATTAAATAGCAGAGCAGTTCTTATTGAAAAAAAATTGAGCTAATATTTAAGGGAGATAAAGGAGTGAACCATGTAAGTTTTGGGGCAAGGACGTTCCAAACTGAGGAAATAGCAAGTGTAAAGGTCCTAGGGTAAAAGCTGCCAAACATTTTCTGCAGGTCAAGCAGGCATAAAGAGGATGTAAGTTAATGTAACCATTTTATCCTTTCTAATCTTCAATTGATGTTAGACTCTTTTTAGTGTTCCTAAATGTCTGTACACTAGATCCAGGTTGACTGAATTGCCGTCTGCAGTGGTCCTGCTACTGGATTCCTCTGACCCTTGGTCATTCTTCCCTTTAAACATTTTACATTTTGACACTTCATTATTTTATGCTGCTTATTAAAAATGTATACTTTCTTTTAACATTATTCTTTCTTTAGTCTCTTTTCTTCACTTGGAGTCAGATTCTACTAGAATTTTTTTAGACCTCAAAAGCATTTGGAAACACATATGAAGATATTTGGGGAAGGGGAGTTGTCATGGTAACCAGGGAACTCCCCTGTTTCCTAGGCTGCAGGCAGTGTCAAGATCTCGGCTCACTGCAACCTCTGCCTCCTGAGTTCAAGCGATTCTCATGTCTGAGTCTCTTGAGTAGCTAGGTTTACAAATGTATACCACTGAGCTTGGTTAATTTTTTTTTTTTTTTTTAGTAGGGATGGGGTTTTGCCATGTTGGCCAGGCTGGTCTGAAACTCCTGGCCTCATGTGATTTGCCCGCCTTAGCCTCCTTACATGTGTGAGCCACTGAGCCTGGCCACAATATTGTCTAATTATTCAACATTCTGTAGTGTTGAGTAAATGTAACTTTTTTGTGTCTATGTTCTGTAGTTTTGAGTACATGTAACTTTTTTTTGTCTGTATCTTTGGCCACTTGTAGCCAAAAAGAGGAAGAAGAACAGGAGGCATATAGGGTGTTTTTAGGTCTAGATTGAACCTGGACCTTAGAACTGCTTCCTTGGTGTTTCAAATAGGTAAGAAGGTCTGGCAGAAGCTGGGCCCTAATTAGGTCGATGTAATAGCATTCTGCTTGATAAAATCAGAAAGGCACTGAAAAATGGGATGAAGGATCAGACCTAGAATGATAACAACAGAGCATGTTTAGTGTACATTTTATCTGTAGTAAAGTAAAACATTTATAATTATCTTATGAAAATATTGGGGAAGAGAAGTTTTGACAGGTTTCTAAAAACGTAAGAGTAGACATAGAAATCAGTTGTCATACCCACTATTAATAATTAAAGGTGAATACTTTGTATGTTTTCTTTTTTAGTATTATTCCTTTATTTTAGAAAATACTAAATATTTATTGGAGCTTTTAAAATTTCACTTCCCAAATTAATTATTCTTCATCCTGTTTTTATTATAAACTTTTAAATTTAATTGTGATAAAATTTCCAATCCTGATTTTCTTTAGTAACTTAATATTCCTGTTGAAGATAGACTACTTGAATCATGTTTGATAAAAATAAAACAAAAGACATAATTACTAAAAAAAAAAAAAAAAGTAATTTTGCATATAAATCATTAAGCCAGTAAAATCAAGGACTCTTTATTTCTATGGGAATGTCTTGTCTAGTGCCGTCTGCAGTGGTCTAACTTGTCATGAAGAGAGAAAAAAAGAATCCTTAAAGGCAATTATGGCCAACCTATCTACTGGAGAAGTATCTCTCAACCCAAATTATACAGGGGACTAATATACTGTCCAAAGTCTATCAGTTTCATGGAGTGAGGGAAAAGAGAAAATAAGTAAATAGAAAAGAGAAATAGACGTGAAATAATTGTAAGTGGGCCTGAACATTGCTTTAGATGTGTTTTCTTACACACTGGCTCTCTTAACTACCTGAGACAAGCTGTACAGCTCTCAGTTGAGGAACTTGTTGTATAGGTACCCTTTATGTTACTATCTGTTTTCCTATCTAAATATTTTTTTCTTTGAAAGCAGAGGCTGTGCATTTTATCAGGGCACATAGCAGAAGCTCACTAAATTTTTACTGATTAAACTGACTCATATTTTAGCTAGTAAAATGGTTATATGAAGTCAGTAGCATTTCATCATGACATATGAAAATACTGACTTATATTCCTACTGGGATATGTTCTTCCATAGGTGTGACTATAGCGGTATCTCTAGGCATAGGCAAAATATTTTTCAAGAAACAGTCTATGTTTCTGAGTAAGTACTCTGTTGATACCCCTGAATTTCATGCCACACAAGATGTCAGGGATCATTGTAACAGGAAAATGTGGAAAGTGCCATCAGTTGTCCATGTCAATTCTAAGGTGACTCAGTTCTTCACAACAGTTGAGTTGAAATAACATCATGTCCTAGTGGGCCTAGCAGAAGGAATTGGGTAAAAATTTGTTCCTCCAGGAGTTGTCCTGCTGAACTGACTTTGTTTGGTATTTACCTTGTGTAAACTAGAAAATAGCTGCCAAAAAATTTTGAATTTGGATATATTTGATGATGAGCTTTTCGTTCTCTTACTAGTTGGACACCAGGATCCATTGCTTCTTGAAATATTTCTCAGGTTGTGATAATAAAACCATTTGAGCTATTTGGAGAACAACACATACACCCTGTTTGCAACAGCAGGAAGTATCACTTTATTCACATTTATAAAGTGTGTAAATAAATTGAAAAGAAGTGTGTATGTGTTTGTGGAAGTTGAAGGAGTCGGTTTTCTTTCTGAGGATGAGGTGTGATTTCTTGGGTTTTTTTTGTTTGTTTTTTTAATGTTTATTTTTGGTGATTTTATGACTTTATTTGGTGTATTTGATGATCTGCAGTTAGTTCTCATCCACAATGACTGTCTGTAGATTTTTGAAAGTGGTAACAGGTGCATAGGTAACCAAAGTATAGAACTCATTCATTAGATCTTATCCTTATTATGTTTTCTCGACAGCCACACATGGATATGGTATGGCACATTCCTTATTCCTTTGGCCCAGACAGCTTTGTTGAGCCTGCTATCAGTGCACACTTCTGGAGTTCCCCTCTCCCTCATGACGGATTTCCAGATCTCTTTGAGTGCCTGACGGGCATGCTTCTTGAAGCCCACTCCATGGGTGCACTTGTAAGTGTTGATTGTAAGCTCAGGTCACCACCTCAGTGATGGGAGAATGACCCTTCTTCTTTTTTGTGAGAACCATTCTACTGGGCCCACTTTGGGGGTGTGATTTTTAAAAGTGAACAATCAGGTTTTATTTCTCAGCTGATTTTTTTCTGTCAACTGGCAGAATAATTTTTTTCACGCCTTTTCTCTGCACAGCAAACTACCTGTTGGACAGTAGAGAAGAAGTGGTCATTGCTATGGCCACCAGAGCCTTTTCTTTATCTAGTGTGGCAACATCACCTTCTGCTGGTGAACTTTATAATCACTAAAATATGAATTTTATACAATTTTCATGTGTCACATAATACTCTTTTTTTGATCTTTAAATTTTTTTTTTGAAATATAGAAACTATTCTTAGCTCATGGGCCACACAAAAGTAGCTGTAGTTTTCAGATACTTCACTAGGACTTCTTCAGAAAGAATCACATAATACTGCTAATGGAAGAAGGATATAGATGAGAAAATAGATGATTCATGTATGGTTTTAATCACATGGTAGGGGTGAAAACCGTAAGTGGCAAATGAGAAAATGGAAACAGTGTTCAACATCACAGTGGTAGCAGTAGTAAAGTAAGTTAAATAAGGTTAGAGACTGCTGTGGTTTTAGGAAGAATTTCTAGGGCTGTATGACCCAGTTTCTATTGCAATGTGAAGGAATCAACGAGGAAAGATTTGAAGTTTACCTGAAAGAAATAGTTATAGTATTTCTCCCAATAAAGGAGAAAGGAGAGAATAAAATAGGAAATCAAGACAGATCTCTCTAACTTTGAGATAGTAGAAAAGCAGAATAAAATGGATGCATATTTAGAGAAATTTTGAGCTTTAAGCATGTGTTGGCATCTTGGTTTGAGGTGGAGTAATTAGTTGTGAAAACCAGCAACTCTTATCTGATTAAGAATGAGGAACGGCGGGGCGCAGTGGCTCACGCCTGTAATCCAAGCACTTGAGAGGCCAAGGTGGGCAGATCACCTGAGGTTGGGAGTTCGAGACCAGTCTGACCAACATGGAGAAAGCCCGTCTCTACTAAAAATACAAAATTAACAGGGTGTGGTGGCGTGTGCCTGTAATCCCAGCTACTTGGAAAGCTAAGGCAGGAGAATCGCTTGAACCCAGGAGGTGGAGGTTGTGGTGAGCCGAGATCACACCATTGCACTCCAGCCTGGGCAACTAGAGCAAAACACCATCTCAAAAAAAACAAAACAAAACAGGAATAAGGAATGCTAGTATAGATTGGGAATGTGAGAAATATTGTGTGAATAAAACTAATAATAAAATCAACAATTTATGAGAAGAGATACGATTGCATGAAATTAGCAGGCCACATTCTGCTTTCTGTAGTGATGAGGGCAGAGATCAGTGGCTGGGAAGTACAGTTGTTTATATATTTGTTTCAGGGCCGAAACTGGGATGAGGCAGATGACAGGATCATTATTACTGACTTTTCCTTAGCCTCGGGCTCTAACGTGGCTTGATATGACAATATTCAATTTGTCTTCATTTAAAATTTTGATATTTTGTTATTCATGAATCTTTTGGAATCATTCAATTTTTAAAAATATTTAAGTATTTTTATGTTAATTACTCAGTTTTGAGCACCCCCTTAAATGGTATGCCCAAGGTAAGCACCAAATTTTCTTCACTCACTTCACCCTAATCCTAGTCCTAATTTGTTGAATGAACAGTGAGGTCTCCCCAGGGTTGACTACTGACTTGTAAACGGTAAGTAATGACCAGAGAAGCCAGGAACATAGGGTCTTAGACAATTGGAGCTTGAGATGATGGACTTAGTATCCAATGCAATGGAACCCAGAAGTAGGCAAATAAATACCAGCAAGTTAAAGAGTGAGCCAGCTTTTGACACCTAGTCCATGCGAAGAAACAGAGATGCAATATTGAGAATTGATGTAATTCAGAATATTTATCGGTAATAATGCCAGACACCAGGGAGAATCTCTACAAACTCAAATTCAAATGGAACTTAGAAGGAGAATAGTAATAGAGCAGGATATAATGATGGAAGGATCTGCATGTCTATACCTTTGAAATTCCAAACCTTTCAGGAAAGAAAGCTGTTTTCTGCTCTGTGGGAGTTGCTTTCTGACCACACAGACCCCTTAATCCCAACTATTCACCCATTAGTGCTTTACTTTATTTAGAAGTAAAGTTCCTGATAATGTAATATGACCAAGGTAAAAGAATAGGTCATGGCACATTTCATTCAGAAATAAGACACAATGCCAGGAAGATCCATAGGATGGATCTATGCTGTCTGGCATTGCATTTTTATTGGTATCGTTTAAAAGAGAAGATCTGCTTCAGTTCATGCAGTCTTTATTATTATTCTTTGTAGATAGACAAGTAGTAGAAGGAACCCAGGTGAACTTTCCTTTTACCTTTAGAGCCATAGTAAGTAACTTACAACTAATATTAGAAATTTGAGAACTGGGCCCAGTGGCTTATGCCTGTAATCCCAGCATTTTGGGAGGCTGAGGCGGGAGGATTGCTTGAGCTCAAGAGTTCAAGATCAGACTGGGCAACATAGTGAGACCTCCATCTCTACAAAAAAATAAAAATTAGCTGGGTGTGGTGACCTGCACCTGTCCTAGCTATTCAGGAGGCTGAGACAGGAGAGGATCCCTGAGCCTGGGAGTTTGAGGCTGCAGTGAGCTATGATCACACCATTGGACTCCAGCCTTGGTGACACTGAGACCCCGGCTCAAAAAAAAAAAAAAAAAAAAAAATTAAGATCTGAAACATTTAAATATAGTATGTGGGTAATGAAGGAAACCAGGAAATTAATGTGGCACTACATCCTCTTCTCCCCTGATTTATTAGGAAAGAACAGAGAAGACTTTAACAATGAATAAACAGTCAAATAAAAACCAAAAGAATCAGAGTATAATATAAGTGGAACATTTTTCTGAGGGGAAAGAAGAAAGACATATTTTTTGAAAAGATTTAAATCTCGGAAAATAAAGTAAATTTTATTAAAATATAATTTTTATTTTCTGTAAGAAAACATATATATATATATATATATATTTTTTTTTTTTTTTGGAAACAAAGTAGGAATGACGTTAAAAAGACTAAGTTGAAATTTGCCTGAGATACTGGAAAAGATACAGAGGGAAGTGGAAACAGAAAATAATAAGACATTAAAATGTGATAGCAGAAATGAAAATGTCTCTTAGAAGCAGTAAAAGACAGAATCAATAAAGCAGAAATTAAAACATAGATAGGGAGGAGAAATTAAAGGGATGATATAAAATAAGGTGGGAGATGTAATGAGAGCCAACATCCCTTCTAGAATATTGAGCTTATAGGAAGTGGGTTAGAGAAGATGGGAGACCAGTTCACAAGGACATTTGATTCTTTGGCTGGGAGTTTAGATTTGAATTAGTAATCAGGTAAAACAACACACACGCACACTCACATGTGCACACACACATACACACACAGAAAGAGTGACAGACTTATACACAGTACTCCAAGCCCTTGATCTCTGCTTCCTTGGCAAACAGGATTATTTATATAAAGATTATTCTGGTGGTTAAATTCTAAGAAGTAAAGGTCTGTAGATTAAGGTAATGAAGCCAGTGAATGGAGTGATGGCTTTGCAAATGAAAAGTAATATAAGTAGCTTAAAGCACTGCAGGTCATAAATCTGCAGCACACTCAGTAACTATCAGATATTGAAGTGAGTATATGACAGAAATCTTCTCAGTCTTGGATTTGAGAGAAGCCCACAGTATATACATAAGAACACATTAATAAAACTTGTTGGAAATGTACAGAAAGGAGACTTCCAACCAGAGGTGTGTGTGCACATTCGTATATGTGTGTGTAAAGAAAACATGAACAATTATCTTAACTGAAAATGTTAAACTGTGCTTGCATTATTGCATTCATATTAACGTACCTGAGAGTAATACATACCATAAACTACCTAATTATACTGACTTGTCCTGTACTGTGCTGGAATCAACTTACAGTAGGATGTTATTTTCTGTGCTTTATTTGCAAGTTAACATTTTAATAATTATCATAAATAGTTACCTGATTTGCATATTGTGGTATATAATCCAACTGTTCTGTGGATCAACCACAGTTATCTTATTATTCGTGCCAAGACTTCTATATTAGTCTGAATAATCTATCATAGACTGCATTTCTGTTTCGAGTTCTCTGAGCTTTTTATAACTCTAAATATAGTGCTTTTTAAATCAAAAGATTGAATCTTACATGTGTTAGTATAATAATCTCTCTGACCCACTAGTATATTGAAGTTAATTTTTATTATTGTATAATTTCCAACATTTCTGTGTAGTATCTTTTTTTTTTTTTAACCTTCATGACCCTGTGAGCTTGGCATTGAAGTGTTGCATCCTTTTTTGTCATATACACACACACACACACACGCACACACACACATACACACACACACATACAATAGTGGGCCTATGCGCTAAGAGCTGAAATATTTGAAAAGTATATTTGAAAATAGTCAAATTTGACTCTGAAGAGCCAAATTATAAAGTGTATGTAAAATAGATAACATAATAGAAATGATCATGTTAAAGGGGAAAAATGACTGAGAGGCCAGATCAAGAACTTCACTATAATATAATCAATTGTACTAACATACTTAGAGGAAAACTGAATCTGTGTGAGGGAGGAGTGGCTAGAATTGGAAAAGAGTAAATATTCATAATAATCATTTGAACATTAGCTACAGAAGTAGCAATTGTTTTAGAAAGCCATAGCATTCTCATCGTTCATCCCCAAAGATGTGGAAGGATGAATGCATCAAGAGGAATTTGAAGGTATTAAAATGAGATTCTTCTGACCCCTTCTGATTTGGCATTTTCTTATCAATTTATCTTCTGAAACTGTGAATTTCCAGGTAGTTTTTGTTAAGTGTAAAGATCATACAGGTTAGGTTTTCATGAATATCTAATTCTCCTCACATTTTTTTGGCTCCCCATAACATGTTCATTAATTGGCATGTATACTTTAATTTTTATATAAACAGAATTGGCTTGAAGTACCTGACTCCAGTGAAACAGGGCATACTGAAAAGTTTACCTTTTAAGATACAAAGATTAAGTACTCAACATCAGAGTGCTAGAGGTACAAATGTTAGATAGACCATATTCCATGAAGGCTATTTTTATGTCGTATACTCCTGTCATAAAATGTAACCAGATATATCCTGCTGAATTTTTATTTTCATCTTGTCTTTATCGCTATTTTCTGTAAAGCGTAGGGTCAAATTTGTAAGGAAAACCCTGTTTTTTTCTAAGGCATTGTGCCTTCAATTCATCTATGTGTTATGAGCAATTCATTTATCTGTTAACAATGAATAGTCATTAACTCAGGCTGTAAATCTTTTTTTTCCCCACTGTTAAGAGATTGGTTTCACTAATGTTGCCCAAGCTGGCCCTGAACTCCTGGGCTCAGGCAGTCCTCCCATTTCAGCCTCTCGAGTAGCTGTGACTACAAGTGAACACTGCTGCACCCAGCCCCTCACCCAGCCATTAACTTAGGCCTTAAAACTCTCCATAAAAATATGTAATGGTGCAATATTTATTAAGTATGCTCTACAGTATCATTTTTGAACGTTTGAAGTATTCTCTGTAACAGAGATCCCCAACCCCCAGGCCGTGCCTGTTAGGATCCAGTCACAGCCAGAGGTGAGTGACAGACAAGTGAACATTACTACAGGAGCTCTGCCTCCTGTCAGATCAGCAGCAGCTTTAGATTCTCATAGGAGTGTGAACCCTGTGCATGCGAGGGATCTGGGTTGCATGCTCCTTATGAGAATCTAATGCCTGATGATCTGAGGTGGAACAGCTTCATCCTGAAACCATCCCTGTGCCCCTATCTGTGGAAAAATTGTATTCCACGAAACCAGTTTCTGGGGCCGAAAAGGTTGAGGACCACTGCTCTATAAGAAACTATTACTGAAATAACATATAAAGTCTTTATCTTACTTATATCAATATCCTCTACAGTGCCCACACAAGGTGCTTTTTATACTTAAGTTGTTAAACTAAAATATAAACTTAATGGAAAATAAATGTAATCATGAAATATTTTTCTCTGATCTACATGTACTCATTCTTACGGTGAGAAATTTGGTCAGCTTGTCTTGGTCGGGGGTTTTGTATGGCTACACATTAGTTAACTGCTTAACTTTGGCAGAATGAAGATACCAGTGCATGCAAAGTGGTAACTTTAGCTGTACGTTTGATGAGTGGAAAGTTAGTAAGCTTTGAAAACCACCATACATAGAGTTAGATACTTAGTCAGGATGACTTATGGTTTCTGATCAGAGATGTAGCGAGCTGGAAAGACATCACTCCCAAATATAAAACAATGAAAAACCAAAAATCAGGTTCGCAACTTGTCTTGACCACTCCTCGGAGTGTTGAAATTTCAGACCCATGGACAGACCCAGAATCTAGTGAGAGACAAATTCCTGCAGGGAGAGGCTTCCTTCAAGTACTGACTTACTTGGATAAGACACAGCTGTACACCTCTAGAAAGAGATCAACTAAGATGATCATTACACTGATAGAAGCCAAGTGTGTACTGATCAGAAAGGATGAATACCCTGGGAACCACAAATATAGAGGGAACCCACACACTCTTGCAGGATTCTTTATGGACCCATCAGTAAAATGAAATGCTCTCCGTGGTGAAGAACAGGGGGAGTATTACAGCATCCATAGCCCGAGGGGAAATAATCTCCATGTGGACTCTTCTCCTTCTTTTCTCTTCTGGAACAAAGCTATATTTTGTCAGAAGCGCTGCAACAATCACCATTCCCCTTAAGTACTGATGAAATCTTTTTGCAGTTGGGGTATGAGAACAGGGAAAAAACCCTCAACCCCTGAGGAAGGGGCAGGAATATCTACAGTGATGAAAACTATACCAGGGGAACAGAAGGATGACTGAGAAGGCTGTACACTTTAGACTTAGGGTCACAGTGTTCACCTAAGACTGAGGCTGAATCAGAAGATCAAAGAATACCTTCTCCATTTCTTACTCTGCTGTTAGGATAATAAGTACCTTGGGAAAGAACTTTTCTTAGTACAAAGGAAAGACATGACTTAGTATGTAGGTAGTGATTCTGAAAATGAAAAAAAATATTTTTACAAACTAAATCCCGCACCCCAACATAAGGTGTCATTTAGGAATGGTAGCCTGTGAAGCACTGAGTGTAGCCATAGAAGTAACAAACTTCAAATCTAGCTCACCTCCTAATTATGTTGATGCAAACCGCTGTGCTAAAGTTTTAGCAGAAGGAAATATGTGGCCATATCCAAGCAATGAAAACTATTTTAATCTTTACTGTCATATACCTGATGACAATAATACAGGAGAATTTAAACAAAAAGTTAAAAGCATATGAACAGGCAAGAAAAAAAAAAACACTCAAAAGAGATAAAACAATTAGAACCAGAACACAAATGCAGATATGACATAGACAGTGGAACTATCCCATAAGTATTCTTAAATAACTATGATGAATATGTTGAAGGCTGTAATGGAAAAGCTGGGCAACATGCAAGATCAGATGGTTAATTTCAGCAGAGATATAAAAATTTTGTTTGAATTACATGGAAGTCCTATAAATGTAAAACACAGTAACATAGATGGAGAATGCCTGTATCAGGGTCATCAGTAGAACTGGCAGACAATGAGCTGAAAGATAGGTCAATAGAAATCACCCAGACTGAAACACAAACAGAAATAATGAACCAATCAGAACAGAACACCCAAGACCCATGAGACAGTATCAAATGGTACATGTAATTGGAGTCTTGGGAAAAAAAGGGAGAGAAAAGGGTAGAAGAATTATTTGAAGAAATAATGACTGATAATTTTTCAAAATTAATGACAGACATCAAACTAGAGATTCAAGAAATTCAGAGAACTTGAAGCAGAATATAGAAAATAAAAATTTAAAAACCAACAACATTGCATATCATTCACACAAATAAAAACAAAAGACAATGTCTTAAAGACCATTAGAAAAAATATACATTGTTCTAGCAAAAATAGAAAACTAATGCAAAAGATACTACGCCCAAAAATATTTTTTTTTGCTATTTAAAGTCACTCTACATTCTTACTGTTAGTCCCACAAAACCACTGTTCAACTTTTTGTCTTGTAAGTAAAAATTTGCTTTTTCATACATATCATATAAATGTAACTTCATGGCATTTATGACTGCCTGGCTTGTTTTACTTAACAAAATGTTTTTGTGGTTTGATCATGTTATAGCATGTATCTGTACTTTGTTCCTTTTTATTGCTGAATAGTGTTCTATTTTATTGTTATAGCACATTTTTTTACTTACTCACTTTGTATTTTAGATTTTTGAGGAACCTCCAAACTAGTCTTTGTAGTGGTTGTACTAACTTACATTGCCACCAGCGGTGTATGAGGGTTCTAAATCCTCACCAGCATTTGTTATTGGCTGTCTTTTGGATAAAAGCCATTTTAACTGGAGTGAGATGCTATCTCATTGATTTTCATTTGTCTGATGATCGGTATGTTGAACACCTTTTCATATACCTGTTTGCCATTTCTTTGTCTTCTTTTGAGAAATGTCTATTCAAATCTTTCACCCATATTGTAATCAGATTGTTAGATTTTTTTTCTTATAGAGTTATGTGAGCTCCTTATATATTCTTGTGATTAATCCCTTGTCACATGGGTAGTTTGCAGATATTTTCTCCCATTATGTGGGTTGTGTCTTTGTTCATTTTTTCTATTACTACACAGGATCTTTTTAATTTGACGTGATCCCATTTGTCAATTTTTGGTTTGATTGCCTGTGCTTGTGGGGTATTACTCAAGAAATCTTTGCCCAGACCAATGTCCTGGAGAGTTTCCCAAATTTTTTTTGTGGTAGTTTTATAGTTTGAGATCGTAGATTTAAGTCTTTAAACATGTTTTTACTTGATTTTTGTATATGGCAAGAGATTGGGATCTGATTTCATTCTTCTGCATATAGATATTCTGTTTTCACAGTACCATTTATTGAAGAGACTGTCTTTTCCCTGATGTATGTTACTGGCACCTTCGTCAAAAATGAGTTCTGTGTAGGAGTGTGGGTTTGTTTCTGGGTTCTCTATTCTTTTCCATTCATCTGTGTGTTTGTGTCTGTGCTAATACCATGCCATTTTGGTTACTATAGCTCTGCAGTATAATTTGAAATCAGATAATATGATTCCTCCTATTTTGTTCTTTTTTGTTTTGTTTTATTTTGTTTTTGAGACAGGGTCTCATTCTGTCACCAGGACTGGAGTGCAGTAGCACAACCTCAGGTCATTGCACCTCCACCTCCCGGCCTCAAGGGATTTTCCCACCTCAGCCTCCCAAGTGACTAGACTACAAGTGTGCACCACAATACCTGGTTAATTCTTTTGTACTTTTTTAGAGATGGGGTTTCATCATGTTGCCCAGGTTGGTTTTGAACTCCTGAGCTCAAGCAGTCCACCTGCACTGGCCTCCCAAAATGTTGGGATTACAGGCGTGAGCCACTGCACCCACCCCTATATATATATACACATTTTTTTTTTCTTTTGCTTAGGATAGCTTTGGCTATTTTGAATCTTTTGTGGTTCCATATACATTTTAGGATAGTTTTTTCTACTTGTGTGAGGAATGTCATTTGTTATTTGCATAGAGAATACGTTGAATCTGCAGACTGCTTTGGGTAGTATGGACATTTTAGCAATATCGAGGTTTCCAGTCCATGAACATGGAATATCGTTCCTTTTTTTTGTTGTTGTCCTCTTCAGTTTGTTTCATCAGTCTTTGATAGTTTTAATTGTAGAGATCTTTTACTTCTTTAAGTTAATTCATAAGTATTTAATTTTATTTGTGACTGTTGTAAATGGGATTACTTTTTAAATTCTATTTCAGATTCCTCACTGTTGGCATATAGAAATGCTACTGATTTTTGGCCAGGCCACGGTGGCTCATCCCTGTAATCCCAGTACTTTGGGAGGCCAAGGCAGGCGGATCACAAGGTCAGGAGATCAAGACCATCCTGGCTAACATGGTGAAACTCCGTCTCTACTAAAAATACAGAAAAATTAGCCAGGCATGGTGGCGGGCGCCTGTAGTCCCAGCTACTCGGGAGACTGAGGCAGGAGAATGGTATGAACCCGGGAGGTGGAGCTTGCAGTGAGCCGAGATCACGCCAATGCATTCCAGCCTGGATGACAGAGTGAGACTCTGTCTCAAAAAAAAAAAAAAAAAAAAAAGAAAAAAAAAGTTATTGATTTTTATATGTTGATTTTGTATCCTACAACTTAAATGAATCACTTCTACTAGGTTTTTTTTGTGTGTGTGTGGAGTCTTTACGTTTTTCCAAATATAAGACAATATCATTTGCAAACAAGGATAATTTGCCGCTTTATTTTCCAATTTGGATACCATTTCTCTTTTCTTTCTCTACCTTTCTCTTATCTGATTGCCTAAGCTAGGACATCCAGTACTCTGTTGAATAACAGTTGTGAAAAAGCAGGCATTCTTGTCTTCTAGATCTTAAAGAAAAGGCTTTCAATTTTTCTTCATTCAATATGATACTGGCTGTGGATCTGTCATATATGGCTTTTATTATGTGGAGTTATGTTCCTCTGTCTCCAGTTTTTTAAAGTCTTTTATCATGAAGGAGTGCTGAACTTATCAGATGCTTTTTCAGCATGAATTTAAATGATCATATGGTTTTATCCTTCATTCCATTGATAGGATGTATCACATTGATTGATTTGCGTAGGTTGATTCATACTTTCATATCTAAGATAAATCCCACTTGGTCATGATGAATGACCTTTTTAATATATTATTTATTTTGATTTGCTAGTATTTTATTGAGAACTTTTTGTATCATTATTCATCAGAAACATTGACCTGTAATTTTCTTGTTTGATGTGTCTTTGTCTAGGTTTTGGTATATTGGCATTGTATAATTAGTTTTTGTCTAGGTTTTGGTGTATTGGCATTGTATAATTAGTTTGGAAGTATCCCTTGGCCTCTATTTTTTGGAATAGTTTGAGTTTAGTAGGATTGGTATTAGTTCTTCTTTAAATGTTTGGTAGAATTCAGCAGTAAAGCCATTATGGCTTTGATCTTGTTACTCATTATTGGTCTATTCAGGTTTTGAATTTCTTCATGGTTTGATATTTGTAGGTCGTATGTGTCGTATGTGTCTAGGAATTTAAATATTTCCTCTAGATTGTCCAATTTATTGTCTTATAGTTGCTCCTATGATTACTAAATGAATCACTAATGATTCCTTTAATTTATATGGTATCAGTTACAGTGTTTTCTTTTTCATCCCTGATTTGAGTCTTCTCCATTATTTTTCTTAGTATGGCTAAAGGTTTGTCAGTTTCATTGTTTCAAAAAACCAACTTTTTGTTTCTTTGCTTTTTTAAATTGTTTTGTTTATTTCAAATTCATTTATTTCTGATCTGATCTTCATTATTTCTTTTCTTCTCCTAATTTTGGGTTTGGTTTGCTTTTGCTTTTCTAGTTCTGTAAAATGCATCATTAATTACCTATTTGGAATTTTTCTTCTTACAGCTATAAATGGCCCTCTTACTACTGCTTTTACTGTATCCCATAGGTTTTGGTGTGTTGCATTTCCATTATCATTTGTTTCAAGACACTTTTCAGTCTTTTTTATTTTTTTATTGACCCACTGGTCATTCTGGAGCATATTGTTTAATTTCCATGTGTTTGCATAGTTTCGAAAGTTCCCCTTGTTCTTGATGTGTAGTTTTATTCCATTGTGGTTAAAGAAGATGCTTGACAGTATTTTTTTTTTAACGTTTTAAGACTTGTTCTGTAACCTAACATATGGTCTGTCCTGGAGAGAATGATCCATGTGCTGAGGCAAATAATGTGTATTCTGCACCTGTTGGATGAAATGTTCTGTAAATATCTATTGAGTTCATTTGTTCTATTTTGCAGATTAAGTCTGATGTTTCTTTGTGGATTTTTTTTGCCTGGAGATGTTTCCAATGCTGAAAGTGGGTGTTGAATTCTCCAGCTATTACTGCATTAGCGTCTATGTGTTTCTTTAGCTTTAATAATATTTGCTTTATATGTTGGATGCTCAGTACTGGATGCATGTATATTTATAATTGTTGTATCCTCTTGCTGAATTGACCCTTTTATCATTATATAATGACATTCTTTGTCTGATGTAAGTATAACTACTTTTGTTCTTTTTTGGTATCCACTGGCATGGAATATCTTTTTCCATCCATTTTCAGTCTATATGTATCTTTATAGGTAAAGTGTGTTTCTTGTAGGCAGAGATCATTGTGTCTTGGTTTTTCATCATGTCTTGGTTTTCCATCCATTCAGACCTTCTGTCTTTATAACCTTCGATTTGAGAGTTTAGTCTATGTACATTTAATGTTATAATTGATAAGTAGGGACTTAACTCCTGCCATTTTGTTATTTGTTTTCTGGTGGTTTTGTAATCTTGCCTTCCTTCCTGTCTTCCTTCTAGTGAAGTTGATTTTCTTTGGTGGTGTGATTTCAGTTCTTGCTTTTTATTTTTTGTGTATCCATTGTATGTTTTTCAATTTGAGCTTACTTATGAGGCTTATAAATACTATCTTATAACCCATTACTTTAAACTGATTGCAACTTAATACTGATTGTATAAACAGAGAAACACACAATTAAAAAAACAATAAAACCTCTTTATTTCTGACCCTTTGGAGTTTGATTGTTACAAGCCTTGTGGTAGTCACCTTTGGGTTAAATCTGCTTGGTTATAGATGGTTATAGAAACCTTCTTGTAATTTTTTTTTCTTTTTTGACGGAGTCTCCCTTTGTTGCCCAGGCTGGAGTGTGATGGTGGTGCTCTCTCAGCTCACTGCAACCTCCACCTCCCAGGTTCCAGCGATTCTTCTGCCTCAGTCTCCTGAGCTAGGATTACAGGTGCCCACCGCCACACCCGGCTAACATTTTAGTTTAAGTTCTGGGATATATGTGCAGAACATGTAGGTTTTGTTTCATAGGTATACACGTGCCATAGTGGTTTTCTGCACCCATCAACCTGTCATCTACATTAAGTATTTCTCCTAATGCTATCCTTCCCATTCCTCCCCCAGTGATATTTCTAGTTTTAGATCCTTGAGGAATTGCCATACTGTCTTCCACAATAGTTGAACTAATTTACACTTCCACCAACAGTGTAAAAGCGTTCCTGTTTCTCCACATCCTCTCCAGCATCTGTTGTTTCCTGACTTTTTAATGGTCACCATTCTAACTGGCATCAGATGGTATCTCCTTGTAATTTTGATTTGCATTTCTCTAATGACCAGTGATGATGAGCTTTTCTTCATGTTTGTTGGCTGCATAAATGTCTTCTTTTGAGAATGGTCTGTTCATATCTTGGTTATTTTGCCCATTAGTTGATGCAGTTTCTTCATAGTGTTGATGGTCTTTACATTTTGGTATGTTTATGTAGTCGCTGGTACTGCTTTTTCCCTTTCCGTATTTAGTTCTTCCTTCAGAAGCTCTTGTAAGGCAGGCCTGGTGGTGACAAAATTTCTCAGTGTTTGCTTGTTTGTAAGGGATTTTATTTCTCTTTCGCTTATGAAGCTTAGTTTGACTCGAGATGAAATTCTGGGTTGAAAATTATTTTCTTTAAGGATGTTGAATATTGGACCCCACTGTATTCTGGCTTGTAGGGCTTCTGCTGAGAGATCCGCTGTTAGTCTTATGGGCTTTGTGGACAACCTGACCTTTCTCTCTGGCTGTCCTTAACATTGTTTCCTTCATTTCAACCTTGGTGAATGTGATGATTATGTGTCTTGGGGTTGTTCTTCTCGAAGAGTATCTTTGTGGTATTCTCTGTAATTTGAATGTTGTCCTGTCTTGCTATGTTGGGGAAGTTCTTTTGTATAATATCCTGAAGTGTGTTTTCCAACTTGGTTCCATTCTCTCCATCACTTTCAGGTATACCAATCAAACGTAGGTTTGGTCTTTTCACTTAGTCCCATATTTCTTGGAGGCTTTGTTCGTTCCTTTTCATTCTTCTTTCTCTAATCTTGTCTTCATGCTTTATTTCATTAAGTTGATCTTCAATCTCTGATATCCTTTCTTCCACTTGATTGATTCTGCTATTGATACTTGTGTATGCTTCACAAAGTTCTTGTGCTATGTTTTTTAGCTGTATCAGGCCATTTATGTTCTTCTCTGTACTGGTTATTCTAGTTAGCAGTTCCTGTGACCTTTGATCAAGGTTCTTAGCTTCCTTGCATTGGGTTAGAACATGCTCCTTATAGCTCAGAGGAGTTTGTTATTACCTACCTTCTGAAGCCTACTTCTGTCGATTCGTCAAACTCATTCTCTGTACGGTTTTGTTCCCTTGCTGGCGAGGAGTTGTGATCCTTTGGAGGAGAAGAGGTATTCTGGTCTTTGGAATTTACAGCATTTTTGTGCTGCTTTTTCCTCATCTTCGTGGATTTATCTACCTTTTATCTTTGATGTTGATGACCTTTGGATGGGGTTTTTGCATGGGAGTCCTTTTTGTCGATGTTGATGTTATTGCTTTCTGTTTGTTAGTTTTCCTTCTAACAGTCAGGCGCCTCTTCTGCAAGTCTGCTGGAGTTTGCTAGAGGTCACTCCAGACCCTGTTTGCCTGGGTATCACCAGCGGAGGCTCCAGAACCGCAAAGATTGCTGCCTGCTCCTTCCTCTGGAAACTTTGTCCCAGAGGGGCACCTGCCAGATGCCAGCTGGAGCTCTCCTGTGTGAGGTGTCTGCCAATCCCTGCTGGGAGGTGTCTCCCAGTCAGGAGGCATGGGGATCAGGGACCCACTTGAGGAGGCAGTCTGTCCCTTAGCAGAGCTTGAGCACTGTGCTGGGAGATCTGCTGCTGTCTTTAGACTCTGCAGGCAGGAATGTTTAAGTCTGCTGAAGCTGCTCCCACAACCTCCCCTTCCCCCAAGTGCTCTGTCCCAGAGATATGGGAGTTTTATCTATAAGCCCCTAACTGGGGCTTCTGCCTTTCTTTCAGAAATGTCCTGCCCAGAGAGGAGGAATCTAGAGAAGCAATCTGGCTACAGCGGCTTTGCTGCGCTGCAGTGGGTTCCGCCCAGTTCGAACTTACTGGTGACTTTGTTTATACTCTGAGGGGAAAACGGCCTACTCAAGCCTCAGTAACGATGGATGCCCCTTCCGCTACCAAGGTTGAGCATCCCAGGTCAACTTTAGATTGCTGTGCTGGCAGCGAGAATTTCAAGCCAGTGGATCTTAGTTTGCTGGGCTTTGTGGGGGTGGGATCCACTGAGCAAGACCACTTGGCTCACTGGCTTCAGCACTCATTCCACAGGAGTGAACAGTTCTTTCTCTTTGGCATTCCAGGTGCAATTGGGGTATGGGGAAAAAAACCTCCTGCTAGCTCGGTGTTTGCCCCAAATGGCCCCCCAGTTTTGTGCTTGAAACCCAGGGCCCCGGTGGTGTAGGCATCTGAAGGAATCTCCTGGTCTGCAGGTTGCGAAAACCATGAGAGAAGCATAGTATCTGGGCTGGATAGCACCGTCCCTCATGGCACAGTCCCTCATGGCTTCCCTTAGCTAGGGGAGGGAGTTCCCCAACCCCTTGTGCTTCCCAGCTGAGGTGGTGCCCCACCCTGCTTCTGCTCACCCTCCGTGGGTTGCACCCACTTTCTAACCAGTCCCAATGAGATGAGAAGGGTACCACAGTTGGAAATGCAGAAATCACCTGCCTTCTGCGTTGGTCTCTCTGGGAGCTGTTCCTTTTTGGCTATCTTGCCAGATCCTATGAATAAGGACTTTTATAGCTAAAGAGGAAAAGTCAATACCTGGCTTCAGAGCTTCAAAGGACAGGCTGACTCTCTTATTAGAGGCTAATGTAGTTGGTGACATTTAGTTAAAGCCGATGTTCATTGACAATTTTGAGGATCCTAGGACCCTTAAGAATTATATTAAATCTACTCTCTCTGTGCTCTGTAAATAGAATAATAAAGGCTAGATGTTAGCACATTTGCTTATAGCATGGTTGACTGAATATTTTAAGCCTACTCTTGCTACCTACTGATCAGAAAAAAAAGATACCTTTCAAAAAATTACTTCTCTTTGATAAGGCACCTGGTCACACAAAAGCTCTGGTAGAGATGTACAAGGAGATTAATGTTGTTTTCATGCTGCTAACACGGCATCTATTCTGCAGACCCTGGATCAAGTAGTCATTTCTACTTTCACATCTTATTATTTAAGAAATACATTTCATAGTTGATAGCTGCCATAGATAGTGATTCCTCTGATGTGTCAGAGCAAAGTACATTGGAACCTTCTGGAAAGGAGTCATCATAATAGATGCTATTAAGAACATTCATGATTCATGGGAGGAGGTCAAAATAATCAGCCTGAACAGGGGTTTGGAAGAAATTGATTCCAACCCTCATTGATGACTTGGAGAGGTTCGAGACTTAAGTTCAAGACCTCCTCAGTGGAGGAAGTAACTGCCGATGGACAGGAAATAGCAAGAGAAATGGAATTAGAAGTGGACAGTGAAGATGTTAATATATTCCTGCAATCTCATGATAAAACTGTAATGAATGAGGAGTTGCTTCTTTTGGATGAGTAGAGAAAGTAGTTTCTTGAGATAGAATCAAACTTGAATCCCAGGGCTCCGGTGATCTGCCTGTCTCAGCCTCCTAAGTGCTATGGAGACTACAGGTGCACACGAACATTCCTGGCTACAAAGTTAATTACCCTAAAAATTAAAGAGCTTTTACAAATCAATAAGAAAATGATAATTGAGCAGTGAAAACAAGTTTAACCAGCTATTTAAAAATGGAGAGATGCAAATTTCCAATAAACATATTTTAGAAGTTTAGTTTTCCTGATATTCCAAGAAATACAAATGTATACAAGATCCTATTAGATGGGAAAAATAGTTTTGAAACATTGTTATCTACTTTGATGATTAATTGGTAAAAGCTTAATGCCAGCCAGTTTAGGATGTATATATCAATGACTGTATATATACAGCCAGTTTAGGATGTATATATCAATGTTTATTCTACTGTATGATTTATCTTTTCAGCGTAAGTTCATGATCACCATAAGAATTAAGTTGTACTTTCCCTCTCTTCTCAGGTATTTCAAAACCTTTGTAATTTAAACTTATGATTTCCTGAAGGTTGACTCTGCTCATTCCATAAAGAAAATAGAAATTATTAGGTGGGAGCTTTAGCTTTCTATAACAGAGTTACCTGCAACTACATCTGTATCTTTCTCTTTTTTTCCCCCTGGTGATGTCTCTTCTTTTTCAGATCAGTTCTTTTACCTGTGGTCTAGATCCCATCCCTTTGTATCTTCTCAGGAATCTTGTATTCTATCAGTTACCTCTCCTCTCTTATATATTCAACCCCTGTGTTTCTACTGGATCTTTCTTGTTTTGTTGATAGTCCTTCTCATCTTAGTAAGTTAAGCTAGGATGAAAAGTCCCATGCTGATCCCACCGTTTCTTTCGGCTACAGCAGTAGCTTTCTTCTCATTTTCTGAGTAATACTACATAAATAAAAATTTTTTTATGATTTTCCATTTTACTCTGGTGTCTGTCACTCATTCTACTTGAATGAATATCTCATGAGATCCTAATGGTCTTTCTGTAACTAAATCTGTTTTAAGATTTTATCTGGCCTTGACAGTAACATCCTAAATTCTTGACTTCCTCCTTCTCAAAATCCTCTTTTAGCTTCAATGTCAAAATTTTCTCATGGTATTCCTTGTTACTTCTGGTTTTCAATGTGGTCTTTAAAATTGGGCTTTTACTTGTCTCTGTTCTTATCCTAAACTTTGGTTATCAATATCCTTATACTTTCAAGTGTTTCTAGTTCAGGTAGCTCCAGATTCATATATCTGATATTCCAGATTACATTTCCTCTTAGATTTTTAAAAGTTCTAACTCAGCTTGTCCAAAGTTGAATTTGTGATCTTTTCTTCCAAACTCCTCTCCTATCTTTTTTTAATCTCAGTGAATGGTGTCAGTATGTATCTAGTTGTGTAAGCCAGAAACTTAGGAATCGTTATTGACATCTCTTAGCCACCAATCAATAGATTTGTCTCCTTAATGTCTCAAGAATCTTCTTTACTTTTTTTGATCTAAACCACTGCAACCTTAAAGCTACTATAATTATTTTCATCAATAGGATTTGTTTCTTATCATATTCAGAGACCTAAAGGGAGTTTGACCAAATTTGGAGTTATATTTGGGGTAAATTACTTAAAATAAAAAGTATGTCTCTTCAGGAGGAATAGGGGTTGGGAGAAATAACCTAAAGAAAGAAGGATATCTAAGAGAGATGGGCAGTCATCCTTCTGCCTTACATATTTTTATGCCACAGGGGAGAATATCAGCCATTTCATTTTGAACTCTGTATTAGTTTAAGCAATAGCTAAGTCCCAAAATATGATGACTTTAAAAAGGCAGAAGCTCATTATTCTTAACCTAACAGCCCTGACTCCAGGATCCTTCCCCGTTGTTCCTCTTCCATTTCCTAGAGCTGTGCTACTCAGTCTAGTCCATGGGTGAGAACTGTTTGTAACTAGTTCTCAACTATATAAGTACACTATTACACTCTTATCTGTGGTGAATATGGTCCAAGACTTGAAGTGGATACCTGAAACCACTGAACCTTATATATACAGTGTTTTTCCTATACATACATACCTATGATAAAGTTTAATTTGTAAATTTGACACAGTAAGAGATTAACAACCATACTACTAATAAAATAGAACCATTATAACAATATCCTTTTATCACATAATAAAAGGTAAGTGAATGTGGTCTCTTTGAGAATATCTTACTGTGCTATACTTACCTATTGTTGGACCATGGTTCACTGCAGGTAACTGAAACTATGGAAAGCAAGACCGCAAATAAGAAAGGACTGCTGTATAGAAACTGAAGGTTAATATATAGGACAGAATAATTTTTCCATCTTTTGAATGTAATAATAAAATATTGAGGCTTATATTTTATATATCTTTTTATTTCACTTTTATAGGAATATTTTTATTATTTCACAAAAGTATTGTCTATGGCAGATGGGACTTTTTTTTTTTTTTAATGGTTCTTCACTAAAGACCTTCCTCTTTAAGTAAAAAACAAACCTTTAAAAATGTAAAAACCTTTTTTGTCCACAGGTCTTATGAGAAGAGGCCATTATTGGCCTGATTTAGCCACTGTAATTGACTACTGTTTTAATCCATGGAAAAGAAAGAAAGTTCATATTAAGACATCATTAAAACAGAATATGCCCGTATCACTTGAGCATACAGGGCTATATCTAGGCATAAAGTAGATGTGAAATATGGTCTGTAGCGGGTTGCCATATGTCCACTGATAATGGGAAAACAGATTCAGGGCATGTGTCAGTATTATGAAATACCTAAGTCAAGGGTTACAAAATGCAGATGCTCACATTTCAAAAACTGACTTTCAATCAAGTTATTTCTCACATGGACAGTTCTGTATAGTATGTTCTATGGTTAGTATCTGTAGGAATATATTTACTTACTGATGATGTGTAACTATTTTTCTCTGTAATGCTATTGTGTAATATTGTGTAATGCTATTGTGTAATTCTCTGTAAAGCCATTGAAAGTTGTATTAGGATAGTATTAAACTATATATTGTATTCAAATTATAGAATATATATAATGCATATTATTAAAAATTTGAGGAAATGTTAAAATACTAACAATGGAAGAATTATGTGTATCTTTATATTTTCTTAATATAGATCTGTATTTGAAATTTTTGTACAATAATTATGTATTAGTTTTGTAATTTTTATCAATTTGTATTTGGTTTGTGGTTTTGTTAATACTTTCTGATAAACCAATTTATTTCTCTAAAGGCAGCCATGGAAAGATTTGTTCACAAAGGTATTTATCATAGTGTTATTTAGAACAGCTAAATATTTTAAATAAAAGAAATATCTGCCAATTGAAGAATGGTTAAATAAATTATAGGACATATATTGATTATTATGTAGCCAGTTAAAATTTCTTTATAAAAAGGTTTTTAAATAACATGGGAGAAATGCTCATATGTATAATACAATGAAATAATAGAATATAAAATTGTTTATATAGTATGTAAATTCAATTTTATAGAAAAAAGAAGGGAAAAGTATCCTCATGTAATTGCATCACATTATGGGTGGTTTTTGCTTTCTACTTTTCTTTTTCTTTATTTTTTCTTTTTGCTTGATAGTTTTTGTTTTAATAATTTCTCTCAAGTATAAACGCTTTTAATGTAGTTTGCATTGCTTTTACATCTGGAAAAATAAAGGCTATCCAAGAAATGAAATATAAGTTAATATTAGAGTGCGTTAAATTAGTTTTTACATTCTATTATAATATTCTTATTTTTATTTAGGTAATTTTTACATTTATTCTTTATGCTGTAATGTATTTCAATGTAGCTCATGAGAAGATACTTAGATTACATTGATGATTTATTTAATGTGATTCTGATAATGTTTTTGAAAATACTTTGAATTTTGGAGATTTACTAGGAGACTGTATTGTCCCATGGGTCCTTGACACTCAGTTCATTTCATTTTTTAAAATCTTTTTTTCTGTGTTCTTCAGATTGTATATAACTTTTGTTGATCTTTCAGTTCACTGTCCCATTCCTCTCTCTTACCCATTTCATTACAGAGCCCATCTATGAATTTTTAAAATTTCAGGTATTGTTCTTTACAGTTCGAAAATTTCCATTTGATTCTTTTTAATAGTTTCTATTATTTTACAGTGAATTTCTATTTTTCTACTCATTTCAAGAGTATACACCATTACTTCATAGAGAAAAGTTCGTTGACTTGAAGAAGCTGAGGCACAAAATAAAACTTGAGAGTTTACATAAGCCAAAGCGAGGACAGCTGCCTAAGAAACATTTCCAAGTTGCCTTAGGAAGTACTCCACTTAGCCTTTGTTACAAGCAGGATTTTAAAGGAAAAAGGAAACCAGTAGTGGGCTGATAAAGTTGTTTGATAGGAATTCTCATTGGTTGACAGAAATAATATTGATTAGTGATTGGCTATACATTGTTGAACTGTAGGGTATGAGTTATGGTATCCAGCACATGATATTGTTCGGTTAATTTTATGGCTACTTGGTGTCAATCTAGAACCCACATAGTACATGGCTTCACGAGGTAATTACTTAACTCAGAGTGGAAGTGAGACCGACTGCTGTCACATTTCAGTGCCTCTCTGGTCTGATAATTTAAAGAGGCTCATATTCCACAGATAATAAATAAAGTAAGCTTCTCAAGTTATGGTAGCTTCTTTAAGTCTTTGTTGATTCTAATGCCTGGATCATCTCTGGGTTGGTATCTGTTGATTGTATTACATTTTGATAATTGATCAGATTTTTCTGGTTCTTGATATAGCAATCAATTTTAGACCGTGTCTTGAACATTTTGAATAATTTTTTATGAAACTCTGGATCCTGTTAAATCCTCTGGATGATTTTCCTCCTTCCTTTCCTCCCTTTCTTCTATTTCCCTTCCTTCTATTTCCCTCTCCCTCTTCCTCGCCTTCCACTTCCCTGGTCCGTCGCTTCTTCTCCCTCTCCTCTCCCCTTCTCTTCTCCCTTCCTTCCCATTCCCAGCTCTCCTGCTGTCTCCAGTTAAGTTCAGACCGCAGTTTCTGTCTCACTGTCTGTGGGTGGAGGTTCCATTGTCAGCAGTTTTCAAAAGTCCTTTCTATGCTTTTTTTAGTCTGTTCCTTGCATATGACCCTCAGAGGTTAGTCTGGGACTTTGGTGGTAGTTTATATTAATTATTATGGTTCACTTCTCAAAGCTTTTGTTGTACTTCTTTGGGTATATTTTGAGCACGTACAGCTAGGGAGTGAGCTCAGGATTTGTGTCTTTTTATATGCAGAATTAGAGAATCCCTATGTCCAGGGCTTCTTCTACAGGGTTACCCCATACACCGTGTCTGGTTTTATCATAACATTTGCCTCCTGCGCTATTGCACAGTTTCACATGAATGGATGCACTTTTTTGGCAAAGTGATGAGAGAAATAGCAAAGAAAAAAATAATAGGGGTTCTCCACTCACTGCTTGCACAACGGGTCCTTTTTTGCAGTTTTCTAACCAAAAGGATAGGCTTTTTAGAGTTTTAGGTGCCCACACCACTGCTACCACCAACCTACTGTGGCAGCATAGTTCTCAAACTAGATCTGGTCTTGTCACATGGTTAGAAATGAAAAAAGAAGGGAAAAAGAAAGATAATTCTTTCCACACTCTGCAGTTCACAGGAGCTCCTTTTTCTAGTTTCTGAAAAATGGGATTCTTTTGGAGTTTTTCCTCCCTGTGCCTGCTATTTCATTATCAGATTCATCCTGATGTGGTAAATAAAGGAGAAGAAAGAACACAAAACTCACTACCACTGACTTTCTTCTCCAACATGCCTCCTGTTATTTACTTTACAGAGCCCTCAAGTGGTTTTTGTTTTTTGCATTTTTCCTAGAGTTTTAAATTGTTGTCAGTAGGAGAAATATGCTGCAGTGGTACTCCATTATGGGTGGAACTGGAAATCCTACTAGTAACCTATGATGTACTTTTCTTCTGGTTTGTTTTATTGTAATCAGTCTTAACTCTTATTGAGAAACCAAGTTAATTTCTGATCTAGGTAGAAAGCAGTTCAGTAAAATAAATAAAATGAATAATCTAATTGTTTACTGTGTATGAAATAAAATACTTTTACTACCATAGAAATGATTTCAAATCACACCTGTTTAGAATATCTTAGAAAGAATTAATTTTGTGATTTTTATAACTCTCCAGTGCCTTCTCATTGTAGTTTCAAAATCCAGACTTCCTCCCATTCAAACCATAAGTTCTATGGCCACTTGTTATCCTGTATCCTTATCCTCATCTCGTAGTTCTCTGCCCCAAGTCCTTCAGCCACCTTGGCCTTATTTTCTTATCTAAAAGTTGGCTTCTGTAGTAGTGCCTTTGTGCTTTGCATATTGTACCCTTTGCCATAGATACTCAAATGGCTGACTTTTTTCTTGTCATTAGAATCCAAAATCAGATATTACTTTCATCTTCAAAGAGCACCCTCCCACAATCACTGAATGTCACATTATTCTGTTTTGTATTTTATTTATAGCTATTACAATTATCTGAAATTGCAAATTTATTTTCTTGTGTTTTCTCCCCCTGCTCCTCCACTTCATTCTATAATGCTATAGTTCACTGTAATACTTCTGGTTCCTACGACTGGAATTATGTGTCTGGCACATAGTAGACACTCAGTAGATGTTCATGGAATGAATGAATGAATGATTCAGATGAGATTTAAATAGCAATAGTCTTGACAGAATGGTAAATTTCTATACTTAAGATGGTCTGATAATGATCTCATCAGTGTTGATAGCTGTTCTATCATTTGTTTTTGCCTTAGATTACCACAGAGCTTCTTATCCAGTCTGCCTTCATCCACTCTCCTTTTACCTACACCCAACCACAAATTACTTCACCCTGAACTTCAAGTGACCACTTAAAAATGAATCTTTTTGGTGGGACACGGTGGCTAATGCCTGTAATCCCAGCACTTTGGGAGGCCAAGGCGGGTGGATCACTTGAGGCTAGGAGTCTGAGACCCACTTGGCCAACATGGCAAAATTCTGTTT
Organism: Macaca mulatta; assembly: GCF_049350105.2. Lineage (NCBI taxonomy): Eukaryota > Metazoa > Chordata > Mammalia > Primates > Cercopithecidae > Macaca > Macaca mulatta. Next base: position 31,061,739 of record NC_133407.1, read on the forward strand.
CTGCTAAAAATATAAAAATTTGCTGGGCATAGTGGCTCACACCTGTAATCCTAGCTACTTGGGAGGTTGAGGCAGGAGAATTGCTTGAACCCGGAAGGCAGAGGTTGTAGTAAGCCGAAAACATGCCACTGCACTCCAGCCTGGGTGACAGAGTGAGACTCTGCCTCAAAAAACAAAACCAAACCAAACAAAAAATTGTATGTTTTTAAGAGACAAGATCTCACTTTGTCACCCAAGCTGGAGTGCAGTCGCTCCATCTCAGCTCACTGCAGCCTAGATCTCCTGGCTCAAGCAGTCCTCCTGCCCCAGTCCCCTAAGTAGCTGGGACCACAGGTGCACACCACCATGCCCGGCTAATTTTTTGTAAATATGAGTTTTGCCATGTAGCCCAGGCTGGTCTCAAACTCCTGAGCTCAAGTGATCTGCCCACCTCTGCCTCCCAAAGTGCTAGAATTACAGGCATGAGCCACTGTGCCTGGCCTATGACCTTCTTTTACTGACTTTTTGTTGGGGATAAAGACCAAAATCCTTAACGTGAACTCCACAGAATCTTGGCATATGCTGATCTCTAGCGGAATGCTCTTTATGTTCTTTTTGGTCTGTGACTTATCCACCCCCTCACTCATACGTTATTACAGTAAGGGGTATAACTAGTTTGTGTAACATTTTTCAAAGGTGTCATTATGCATTGCTTTGGCTGTCCCTCTGCTCTGTTGTGCATTCATCAAACTGAAGTTTGTTAGGGATGGATTTTGAGCTTTGGCTTACCAATATAACATCAGCCCTTGAACACTGTAAGTGTTGAACATGTGACTACTGAAAGAACTGAAAAATCCTGAAAGAATTTATGGCTAAAAGTTTGAATTACAAAATGCTTTTATTAATTGGGGCCCATTTATAGTTTGTCTAGGTAATGAATAATTTGTTTGAATAAAATGCTTAATAAGTGATAACTACTTTGAATGATATTTTTAATCATCTATAAGGATTTTGTACAATATTGTACATTTCCTAGCAGATTTAAAGGAATAGCCATTATTTTGACATATTTCTTGTTATCAGATTTTAAAAATCACCTTTTTAGTAAATAAAGATGCATTATCATAAAATGATACATACATATCAATTCATGGATTTAGAATTCTTTGAAAACTATTTTAGTACAGCAGTTCTTTAATGTCATAGCAAAAATTTGTAAAATAAGACATTTTTATGTGAATCAAAATATTTTTGGAATTTTTTTATTTGAAGAAATTGGTAAACATTAAATAATTTTTGATATTTGAGGATTTTAGATTTAAATACTAATCACTAACATTGTATTGTGATTTGTGTTAGTAAATCTTCTATAAGACTAAAGATATTTTTGAGAATATTTACCTTCACTTCTTTATTTAGGCTTTGGAATGTCTTAGTAAAAATGCCCTTTATGCTTTTTAAGTAGATGTTATATGAACTTGTTCAGATAGCTGTTATTTAAAAGACACAGATAGGATCTGTAACCCTGGTTCACAAATGATAATTTGTATCCTGCATAGAGTCCCAGTGAATTTTTCAGGCACTAAAATGGGACATATCTAATGTTAACATTGAAAGTTATGTACTTTGGGTTAACAGATGCCTTTACATTTTATGAAGTCTTGTCCACTAGATGTTCAGCCAGTCTTAAGGGATCTAGCACTGATTGTAATCACCAGTTGAAATGAGTAGTGCCCAAAGGATTCTTTTCTCTAGAAAAAGATATTTCCTTTTGATTACACTGAAGAAAAAGAATAATTTTGGTAAATATAAATATTCTATAGGTGTTATTTGAAAGACAGTGAAATAGGACTTTACTAACATATACACTATTTTATGTAGTAAATAATGTGTATTTTATTTTTGTTATATATATTTAGGCACTAATAGATAATTTAATGTTAGGGTTAGAATTCCCTAAATATCAATTAGATTATTTTTGAAAATATAATGCTTTTTGTTTTGTTTTGTTGTTTTGAGGAGGGTATGTTTTATTTAAGCTTTTGTTGGACTGTAGTAAGGCTAAAAGTCTCAGCCAAAGTTAAACCAAATTGTTATCTGTATTTTGTTAAGATAAAATTGTAGTGAAGGACAAATTATATAATAATCATGTATTAGTCTGTGCTCACACCTCTATGAAGAAATACCCAAGACTGGTAATTTATAAAGGAAAGAGGTTTAATTGACTCAGTTCTGCATGGCCTGGGAGGCCTCAGGAAACTTACAATTATGGTGGAAGGCAAAGCAAACATGTCCTTCTTCACATGGCGGCAGGAGAGAAAGTGAGTGCCCAGCAAAGGGGGAAGCCCCTTATAAAACCATCAGATCTTGTGAGGACTTACTATCATGAGAAGAAGATGGGGAAAACCACCCCCATGATTCAGTTATCTCCACCTGGTCCTTCCCATGATATGTGAGGATTATGGGAACTACAATTCAAGATGAGATTTGAGTAGGGAAACAGACAAACCATATCAAGTGTTTTATGGCCTTAATACTGTTTCTCCAAGTTTAAATAAATATTTTCAATACTCTTTATCAACATATTTACTTCTTGGCAAGCTCTTCTGAAAGACTACTTTGTTGTTTATGTACTGAGTGGAAATATGTTTTGTAATTGTCTAAAATGCAGCATTAGCATTGCAACTGTTTTTCAAAAAGGTGCTTTTGAGATCCAAGTGGTCTATGGTAGAACCTCAGAGGCCATTAGTAGCGTTCTGCTTAACATGTGGAGCCTGCACCCTCCCCTAATAAAGAGTACATAGTACTGGTCATATTAGGAAAATGTGTGAAGTTGGCGTAGCTCAATGCAATCTATTACTATTGCTGGAAAATGAGATCATAGTTTGTGCCTTATTGTTAGTCATTAGTAAATGAGGACATATAAGATACCCAATAATTTCCTCAATTAGGGCAAATTAAATTGCCTTCTATAATAAGATAGTCACTTTTAGTACAGTAGAAGCTTATAATTTTAGAATAGGAAAGGCCTGTTTATCATCAGAATAATCTAGGGAACCCTTTAAAGTAGAGTTCTGGGCCTCACCCACAAATATCTCAATCTCTTTTCTCTCTCTGCCTCCACTTCCCCCCCTTCTTTCTTTCCACCTTCCTTTCTCTGCCCCCTCTCTCCCATTTCTCCCTCCCTCCCTTCCTCTATCTCTCTCTCTGTCTACCTCCCTCTCTGTCTCTCTCCCCTCCCTCCACCACACCACACACACACACATGCATACTACCTATATACCTGTTCCCAGGTGATTTGGATGATCAGATATGATCTGGTACCACCCCATCTTGTAATATATGTAGATGGTGCAACCCAGAAATATTAATTCTGCCTTAAAATTCTGTGTTCTTGATTGATTCTGGCCTACTCTCTTATATGTCTGAGACATCAGGTAGCTTTATATCCATAGAGTACCTGGAAAAATGACAGTAATACTAAATAGAAATATTTAGATTTGTGCATTATTATGTGTTATCTTAGTCTGTTTTGTGTTATCATAGCAGAATATCACTGACTGGGTAATTCATGAAGAAAATAATTTTATTTCTCACAGTTCCGGAGGCTGGGAAATCTAATATCAAGGTGCCAGCATCTGGTGAGGGTCTTCTTGTTGCATTATCCCATGATGGAAAGCAGAAGGGCAAGAGAACGCATGTGAGAGACAGCAAGAGATTGAATTCACAGTATTAAGCTATTTTATAATCAACATTAATTAATTCATAAGTATAGAGCTCTCCTGACCTAAACACCTCCCACTAGGCCCCATCTCCTAACACTGTTGCATTTTGTATTAAGTTTCCAGCATATGCTTTTTGATGGACGCATTCAGCCGTAGCACATGTTAACTTAAATTGGGTAATTCTACTTGTGATTATCTTTGAAATTAGTCCCTGTTTCCCATTTAGTTGCAGAATCATTAATGAATTCCTCTTATAGCTTGTTTTATCTGTTATTGGTGTATGTGTAATACTGTGTACTATCATACACATTCGTTTTAGTTTATTAATAGATTGACCATGGTTTTAGTTTTTTATCTTTTATCAGTTTCAAGGAACATTTATATATCTTAAGTTCATGAAATTATATGACTTTATATTTCAAGGCTGTAATTTTATTTAAATTTACTATATCCTGCATTCTCTTTAAATATTTTATGTTTGATAAGATCATTGTCAGGAAGGATATTATAAGGGCTGCATAAGACTTACACATCATCCTCATATAATTCATAAAGTTTTTGATTCAGTTTTTCAGAAATAATGCTTTTTAATTGCTAAGAAGAAAAAAGTTACAGTATTCAATTATTTAAGTTATGAGCAACTGTATTTCTCCTTGTGTAGAACTAGTAGCCTTTTATTTTTTTTTCCTGTACTAGAACCAGTATTATAAGTACATTGATTAAAATGTTAATAAAAATGAAGGTAACTTTTTTGAGGACCTACATTGTACTATAAGCACTTCACATACATGTATCTCATTTAATCTTTCTTACCACATTTTGCAGTAGAACCTATTGTTGTCTCCATTTTACAGATGAGGAATCTGAGATATTGAATGGTTAAGTAAGAGAACAAATAAATGGTAGAGTCTTAGCTTTTAATTATGATGCTTTAATGACTCTAGTTCCTGATTTCGTTAAACTGAATGTTAGTTTATTTTACCAATTCAGTAAGGTTTACTCCTGGAAAAACTTTAAAATTTAAACAGAGATCATCGACAGTGTATTTTTTCTCTTAAAATCTAAAAGCACTGTGTATTTATATAAACCACACCCTAAAAATTTGAAACCTCTTCCTGTCTTTGCAGACTGGCTCTGTGCCACAGTAGTTCTTTAACATTTAGCCGAGCTTGCAGTCCTCATACAGTGATCAGCTTTTGTTGGAAGCTTAGGGTCTTCTCAGTTACTTTCTGATCATGCATATTGCTCTAGGCATGCACATGGCCTTCTACATTTCTCCAGTACACATGAATGCTTTTGAATGTCCTAATTTCCCAAAGAAACCCTCACCAGCTTTTTCTCCCAGGCCTTAGGTGGTCTATCTTATATTTCAGTTGCAGTCTTTTGCGGCAGGCATCTGTGAGTGATGTGGTTTGGCTGTGGCCCCACCCGTGTCTCACCTTGAATTGTCTTTCCCATAATCGCCTTGTATCATGGGAGGGACCTGGTGGGAGGTAATTGAATAATGGGGGCAGTTACCCCCATGCTGCTGTTCTTGTGATATTAAGTGAGTTCTCACAAAATCTGATGGTTGGGGGCTTTCCCCCCTTTTGCTTGGCATTTCTCCGTCAGGCTGCCATGTGAAGAAGGGCATATTTGTTTGCCCTTCCGTCATGATTGTAAGTTTCCTGAGGCCTCCTGAGCCATGTGGAACTGTGAGTCAATTAAACCTCTTTCCTTTATAAATGACTCAGTCTTGGGTAGTCTTTTATAGCAACATGATAATGCACTAATACAGTAAATTGGTACCACAGAGATTGGTGTGCTGCTATAAGGATACCCAAAAACGTGGAAGCGACTTTGGAACTGGGTAATAGCCACAGGTGTTTAGAGGGCTCAGAAGAAGACAGGAAAATGTGGGAAAGTTTGGAATTTCCTAGAGACTTGGAGGGCTCAGAAGATAGGAAGATGTGGGATAGTTTGGAACTTGAGATTTGTTGAATGGCTTTGACCAAAATGCTGATAGTGATATGGACAATGACGTCCAGGCTGAGGTTGTCTCAGATGGAAATGAGGAACTTGTTGGGAACTGGAATAAAGTTAACTCTTGCTATGCAAAGAGACTGGAGGCATTTTGCCCCTGCCCTGGTGATCGGTGAAACTTTGAACTTGAGAGAGGTGATGTAGGGTATTTGGTGGAAGAAATATCTAAGCAACAAAGCATTCAAAAGGAAGCAGAGTATAAAAGTTTGGAAAATTTGCAGGATGACAATGTAGTAGGGGGAAAAAAATTTCTGGGGAGAATTACAAGCCCACTGCAGAAATTTGCAGAAGTAACGGGGAGTGGAATGTTAATCACCAAGACAATGGGGAAAATGTCTCCAGGGCATGTTAGAGACCTTCACCACAGCCCCTTCCATCACAGGCCTGAAGGCCTAGGAGGGAAAAGTGGTTTTGTGGAATGGGCCCAGGGCCCCCCAGCTCTATGCAACCTTAGGACATGGTGCCCTGGATCCCAGCTGCTTCAGCTCCAGCTGTAACTGAAAGAATCCAATGTACAGCTTGGGCTGTTGCTTCAGAAGGTACAAGCTGTAAGCCTTGGCAGCTTTCACATTGTGTTGGGCCTGCGGGTGTGCAGAAGACGAGAATTGATGTTTGGGAATCTCTGCCTTAGATTTCAGATGATATATGGAAACACCTGGATGTCCAGGCAGAAGTCTGCTGTAGGGGCAGGGCCTTCATGGAGAACCTCTGCTACGGCAGTGCAGAAGGGAAATGTGGGGTTGGAGTCCCCACTGGGGCATTGCCTAGTGTAGCTGTGAGAAGAGGGCCACTGTTCTCCAGACCCCAGAATGGTGAATTCACTGACAGCTTGCACTGTGCACCTGGTAAAGCCACAGACACTCAACGCCAGCTCTGAAGGCAGCCAGGAGGGGAGCTGTACCCTGCAAAGCCACAGGGGCAGAGCTACCCAAGGCTGTGGGAGCCTACCTCTTGTATCAGTGTGACATAGATGTGAGACATGGAGTCAAAGTAGATCATTTTGGTACTTTACGGTTTAATTAGTGCCTGTTGGATTTTGGACTTGCATGGGGCCTATAGCCCCTTTGTTTTGGTCAGTTTCTCTCATTTGGAGTAGGTGTATTGCTCAATGCCTGTACCCCCATTGTATCTATGAAGTAGCTAATTTGCTTTTGATTTTGCAGGCTCATAGGGGAAGGGACTTGCCTTGTCTCAGATAAGACCTTGACTTAGACTTTTGGGTTAATGCTGGAATCAGTTAAGACTTTGGGGGACTGTTGGGAAGGCATGACTGTGTTTTGAATTATAAAGACATTAGATTTGGGAGGGGTTAGGGGCACAATGGTATGATTGGGCCATGCCCCCACCCAAATCTCATATTGAAATGTAGGTCTATAATCCCCAGGTGTTATGGGAGAGACCCAGTGGGAGGTAATTGAATCATTAGGGCGGTTACCCCCATGCTGCTGTTCTCATGATAGAGAGTGAGTTCTCACAAGATCTGATGGTTTTATAAGGGGCTTTTCCCTGTTTTGCCTGTACTTCTCCTTCATGCCATCATATGAGGTAGGACATGTTTGTTTCCCGTTTTGCTATGATTGTAAGTTTCCTGAGGCCTTCCCAGCCATGAGGCACTGCGAGTCAATTAAACTTCATTCCTTTATAAGTTACCCAGTCTCAGGCTGTGCTTTATAGCAACGTGAGAATGGACTATATATTGGGTTTTTAGTTTGGCTTGTTGTGTATTCTATTGATGTCCTCTGCTTCTTCTAAGTTAGCCTGAACAGAGAAAGGCACCTCGTGTCATCTTTCAGGCGGCCCTTACACAGGGTAGAACATACATACACAACAATTTGTAAACATGGTCCCCTCTTCCCTTCGAGAACCAAGTACCAGACTCCCACCCTGGGAAAGTAGCTACCCGCTTTCACACTGCTACAGTGCCAGGGAGGGGGTGGGGCAATGGCAAGTGTAAAAAGCACAGAATTTTTTTTTTTTTCTTTTGTTGAGACAGAGTCTCGCTCTGTCGACCAGGCTGGAGTGCAGTGGCCGGATCTCAGCTCACTGCAAGCTCCGCCTCCCTGGGTTCAAGCAATTCTCCTGCCTCAGCCTCCCGAGTAGCTGGGACTACGGATTCAGTGTTCATTTTGCTTTGGAAAATGTTTGACTGTTGATTACAGCTTTTACAAAGTCCTAAGAGTTACTTTTTGTTTTTCAGTGTTTCTGTAGGAGGACATGTACTACTTGGAGTTTCAAACTCTGCCATCTTGCTGATGTCATGCTGCTTTCTGTCTTTTGTTTTTAAGAGTTCTATTAAAGGTTTAATAGGAACCTTTGATAACAAAACATCCTTTTCTCAAAATGGTCCACTTGAAAATGTATTTTATTTAAGACTTCTTATGAATTTTTATTTTACATCTGAGTTTTCATTATCTACAATACTTATTTTAAGACATTCTTTAGAGAACTAAATATGGCTATTAAATCATTAGAATGTAAATACATTAACAATAATAAAGAAAATTGAAAATTATAAAATTCATGAATTTTTTTCTGTATTGATTTCAGCACTGGCTCATAGATCTAATGAGTGGTCCTGGATTTTTAGCATAAATAGTTAGCTTGGGGTGGCTAATGGTTTGCCTGATTTCACAAATGATGTGGCTACTTTATGGATAATGCTGAGTCATTATGCTTTGCTTTCACTGTGTGCCAATACATGAATATACTTTATTCATAGATTTAAAAAAATGATTTATTTTTTTAAAGGATTTTAAATTTAACTAAAACATTTCATTGCTATATACTAATTCCTTTAAAAAACACAAAGGCTTTCAGGTCTTTACAGTAAACTCATAGCTTTGTTTTCATTTTGAACCAAGTCTTTTTTCCCATTTTACTATTAAATACCCCAGACTGTGTATGCTGACAGTTCTCTAATGATTCAAAGATAAAACCTTTTCTTTATTATGTAATACTTTTCAGAATTCATACCTAGTGTGATGTGATATTCTAAAATTTGATGTTTTCACATGTAAACTGAAGACACATTTGAGTAGGCGTGATTATTTATAGTGTTATTCTGGCTGTTTTTAACTTAACCTAGTTTAAAAATCTCTGGTTCTCTCTTCATGAACTAGATGTTTGTGTATTAAAAAATACTACAGAAATCTATTGTAAACCTCCCTTTAGAAAGATTTCAACAGTGCACAGATGGAACCAAAAATGCCCTTTGCTAAACATGACCTCAGTTAAAGCCAAAAGGGAGTCTGAAATTCCATTCATTCTGTTTTGAAATTTAAGTCACAGTTATACTTCCTGGCTTCATAAGTTAGATACTCATGTTAGAAATATTAGGCAATATTATGCACTTTCTTATAATTTAAACCAATGTAACTGTCAGCATATTTTTGCAAATCAGCAATTTATTTTAATTGTGAATATTATGAACCCATTAGGAAAGTTGCATACCAATTAATGAGAAATGAATGTTGTATAAATTTCAAATTTATGGTCACAAGTAATTGATGAATTGTTCTTGTAGATATATGTTGTACAATGTTTTAAATATATAGTAACACATGTTATTTATTATATATAATTCGTGCATGTATTCGAAATATACTCAATGAAGACATCTAGATTCTTTTACTGATTACTTTACATTAGATATTGAAATATCTTTAAAGTTACAACTGTATTCTAAAAGTTGCTTATTAGTTAAATTACTTTTCAGGTAAGTAAAAGGAAGTCTATTATCTTAAAGCACATTTTAGATATTTGTGCTATTTGACCATTTAATAGTCTTTGTGTAAGATTACATTAATACTGTATGTGTGTGTGTGTGTGTGTGTGTGTGTGTGTGTGTGTGTGTGTGTGTGTGTATGATGCATCTTTGTTACAGTTATGGCTACCTGACAACTTAGTTCAGGAATCAAAATAGCAAGTAAAAACATCATAGTAAACTCTCTTGCACCCTCTGTTGTTATTTTTGGGAAATGCTACATATACGTTCTCATGATTGTATTGTCATTTCATTTACTTTAATCTCTTATAAAATTAATACTTATTTTATTATACTTACTTCCAAATTAGATTCAGTAGTAAAGTAACACTTGTTTATTTCCCAAACTGGCAGAAGTTGTTTTCTGGTGTTACAGATATGTTTTTTATCATATTATAGCTTAAATGAAAAATGAGCCTTTCTGTTTGTCTTTGATTTCTCCTAGTTACCGGTAGTAAGCCTCTCCAAATGTTTCACACCAAGTAAAATCTCTACAGGATGTAGCACATTGTATACACAATTTTACAGAATTACAGATTCTGTCTGTTCTTTTGTAAACCTTTCGATAGTCAGACAGTTTCCTTCCAAAATAAGAGTCTGAGATCGTCCATACTAAAATTAAGAATTTACAACTGTAAGGAACAGATGTTTTCATAAACATTTGCTATAATTAATTTCAACTAGAGGATTGAGGGAACAAAGCGTTTTTCCCGCTTCAAAACTTTATTGCCTTTTCCTCATATAGCCAACTCTGAAATCTTTTCTCTAATATTGTTAGTGAAACAATTGTACTCCTTATTTGGTATGTTTTTGAGAAAGAAAAACTGCTTTTTTCCCCCCCATTACCATTTTTTTGCACCTTGAAAGTTATATTTAATGTGATATTTTCTTTCGGAAACAGTTATAAATTAAAAAAAACCTTTATAATGTGATAAAACCTGGTTGTTTATGAAGCCAAAAGTCTTTTAATTATTTGAAGGATTTTATATTTGATCTGATAAACATCAGCTTAAAGGAAGAACTATTCTATTGGTGTTATTTTTCATGTTTAATCATAATTTTAAGGAGAAAGAAGCTCATATTTTAAATGTATAATATAGTACTTATTCTATGCTGATTATGGAATGTTTCACAGGAAATGTCTGCAAGCTGTTAAATAACATGTGTTGTAGAAATTTTCATTTAGCAAGACAGAGACTAATTTTCCTTACATCTTTTTAGTTTATTATAATATTATTAATTTTTAAAAGAAAAGGAAGGGTGTTGTATGAGTAATATTACCATACCCATGTTTTCAAAGAATTAGCAACATATACCTAGCTAGGTTAATTTTAAACATTTATATGTTTTTGGATTATTTTCTTCTATAAATTGTCACCATTTTTAAGTGTTGTAATCCTTTTTAGGATTTTTTGTTTTTTCAAAAAACAAAATAAACTGGAACAGTATTTTGAAAAAAGAGTAGAGTTGAAAGTTTAATAAGTGGGCTCAGTCCGCTTCTCCTGAATGCTGGCACAGCTGCACATATCTCACCAAACTCTCAAAAAAGAACCAGTGTTCTTTACTATCTGTCAACTATAAAATGTGTAAAGAAAGATAGGTAGCTATCATTAAAATTACATTTCAGCGTTCAGTAACCATTTAATCAGTAGCATAATTATATAAGTATAGTACCTTAGATACTGTACTCAATAATTAAAAATAATCTCATCTTTAAAGTGAAAACTCTGTAATTACTGTTTGACTTATCCACGACCACTGTGATGATTTCCTGTTGCACCTTCAGTTGTTCAAAGTATATTAAAAGTATAAAATTGGATAAATCATTGTTATATTATGCTGTAAATATTACAAAAATGGAATATGACCTGATGTTTCAAAGTTATATGAATTAGGAGTATAAAATATAATCGTATTCTAAACTTTTAATTTGTTTTGAAAAACAAATAACATTTTTAATAGTGGCATACTATGATTTCATAAAAGCTGTACTTTGAAGTGTATATTTTAAAAAATTGAACCATTAAATTTCAGTCAATAAGAATATATAACATTGGGGCATTGGTAAGCATTTTTTCCAATTTTAGTTCATTTACTTTTATTCTATAGTCTTTAAATTGATATGTATAATTTGTTCTAAATTAGATTTTATGAATATGACAGATTTTTGGGTAAAAATTTTTTCTCTCAATGTTTGATATTATTATAGGAGACAAATACCTTTTGATGTTGTTCCTTTTTCATGTTTTAAATTGCCAAACTTTTGACAGTTGAAACCTAAAGTTAACAGTTAAAGTTTTGTAAAGAATATTAAGTAAGGCATATTAAAAGCTCATTAATTAATCACTACCTCTCAAGTTGGCTTTTTATTTTACCTCTGTTTACTAAATTGCTAGAGAGTGTCAAACAAGGACCTGGAAAATCATCCAGGTTGGCTCTCTGCCTGCTCTCTTTTGACAGTACCACTGATCAGGATGGGTGACTTGGTCACCAACAAAAAAATTGCCTTTCTTTATACTGGTTTATAATTTTAGTTTTGTCTGTGATTCATAAGAAGAAAATGTTGGTACTGTGCTTCATTTGTTCCTGATAGCACTTACTTTACTATCCAGTACTGTTACTATCCAGTCTAGGATTGGCATTGGTTTATATTTTGAAATCAAAATGAATTTTTTACCTAAAAAGCTTTGAGTACAAAAGATAATTTGGGGAAGGGGGAGAGGATATATGCTTTTTGGCTAATATGTTGCATTTAGCTTTCACACAGTTTTTCAACTGAAATACTCAGTTTATCTCCATTATTTCAGTGTTGTAATTTTTTTCTCCAGGAGATTCAAATAAAAATGGAAGAAGAACAAGTTCTACTTTAGACTCTGAAGGGACTTTTAATTCCTATAGGTAGGTGATGAATACATGTATATATATACATATACACATATAATATTACAAGATAATGTATAAGATATATAATTATATAGGGTTTTGATCTAGAATAGTAAGGAAACACTATTTGTGCTTTAACAAGGTGACCAATGTGAACAATATTGTGTTAATGTTATTTTCTGCAATTAATAAGTTATAGAAAAATATAATATTCCAAATTTTTGAGTAAATGCACTTACTGCAGTCTGTTGTTAGCCAATAGTAGGGTAATTGGAACGTATGCACATGTAGTATTCAGCTTCATTATAATCCATTTTTGTTTTTCCAGTATATCTGTTACATTACTAAAGCTTCCTTTTAATTTTCCTGCTAAAATATAGTACCGCTCATGAGCGCCTAAGAGAGCTTAAAATGTAGTTCATGGTTGAATTAAGTGCTGTTTGCTAATATTCTGTTTAAGTTCTTTAGTAAACAGGGCTATTACTTCTGAATTAGTAATATTTTTAAAAGGATACACTAAGAAAATATGTATTTTACCTAATCCTTTCTTTATATTCTCCTCATGACTTGAATTTTACTTTCATAAACAGTAAATGTTTATGAAATTTGTACCTTATATCTGGAAACTGAAGAACAAGAAAGATTAAAGTATTTTCAGTAATACTTGAAAATTTATATACAGAGCCAAAGTGGTGTAAGAAATTGGTTATTTTCTTTTAGGAAAAAAGTGCAAATTCAATAATGATACATTTTAACATTATAGATGGCAATGCAGATTCTTGAAGAAACAATTTAATTGGCCAACATTGTCCTTATGGTTAATTACTTCTGATACTTGTGTAACAAAACTATAAAATATATGCAAGAGCCACTGTATATTTGAAAACTAATTTGAATATTAAACTGTGTCTCCTTATCTATAATAAATGTGGAACTTATGCTTAGTTTATATTTTTATTTGTATACATATTTTATAGTCTTAATTGGAACTGTGTCATTTATTTCTTCAGATTTCAGGCAGGCTTTTAACATCTAGAATCGGACCTTTTATACAGGAGGAACTAGACAAAAATGTAGTAAATGAAACAAGTTTTTACAATTTGTTTATGAATTTCAGAAATGAGATGGTAATTGAAACACTTGATATCTTTATTTTATGCTAGTTGGGGTCTGTATAAATGATCAGTTGTTCAAGTGTCACAGATACCACAAAAGGCTTATTTTCCATGGTGTTCTAGAAGGGTATTATCACAGCAGTAAAACTCATATGTTGTTGTTAAATTTTCACTATATCCATCCTACCTTATAAATATTGGAATTGTCCAAATGCTTTCTGAGTCCTAAAGCATAATATAAAGCTTGTATTTGACATACTAAACAATAGGTAGAATCTCCTATTTGAGTGTGTCACAGCTGATTGTAACAATAACCAAAAAAGTAAATGTGAAAGATAGTTAAATAAATATTAGGATTTGACATGTAACAGAGGAATCTTAAGATGGTAATATATGAAATCTATGATGATAATTTATTAGGTATAAATACAATTAAACATAAATGAGACAAAAAGAAAAACTAATATATTTCAAAAGAAGGAAAATCCCATTATATGTGTATAAATTCTGTTGTTGAATTATATTTTACAATTACATTTGTATTTTAGCCAATTATAGTAAATAGTGGATATAATATAAAGTTAAGAGAAATGTTTTCATTTCATTCATTTCATAAGAGAAATGAAACATTTCTCTTAACTTTATATTAAGTGAAGGTATAATATTATCTTGGGTGTTTTTTTGTTCTTGAATAAAGTATCTTAGTATTATTAAATGATAATTGTATTTTGAAAAGTAACTCCTAGTGTAGCTTTGCACAATAAATACTAATGTTGTTAACTAAATATTTTTAATCAATGTCTGTCATTGTTTAAAAATGACAGACATTGATTAAAAATCAATGTTGTAATGTTAGAATATTAATTTATTGTTGTAATTAAAAAGGGAAGATAAAAAGCTGAAGTAATACAGTCTGTAAAAATGTGCTTTTAATAGTTGGCAGGCCAGTGCCACTGTTAAATACTGTTATAGTATTTAAGGTATGAAATGAATATTTTTCTACTCAGTAGGTGATAGCTCTTATAATGAGCTTACTTGTGGATTTGACACTTGGGTTAAGTGTAGAATTCATAGAAGCACAGCTCTGTGGTATAGCTTCAATTAAGGTTAACTGACAAAATCTAGGAATTGTTGCAGAATCACATTAAAATGGCAATAGAATTTTCAGTAAAATTTACTTTTGAAAACAAAAATTATTTTTTGTTGCCATTATAGCTCTTTAAGCTAACTAGAAATAGGTTATTAGAAAAACGTAAATGTTGCAACCCTCAGATGTCCTTTTGCATGACAGTTCTACGTTTGTATTATTTAAACCGCCTCTGAAATCCTAGCCTTTCTTCACAATTAGACAACACAGGCCTTAAACCTATCACCAACATACTCATAGTTTATATATACTTGTGTCAAAGATTTACTTTAGTTTCTTGTCTATCAAATGGGCATTATAATGCCTAACCTGTTTCCTTCCCACAACTGTTTTAAAAACTCGGGTTAAAACGTATAAAATAAAGGCCTTTTGAAAATCTAAATGGGAAGTCATAGTATTAATTCTTTCGTGCTCACTTCATGTAAATGGGTAACTTTGTTTCCTGTATTCACCATCAGACACATGTATCCTTTAACATATGTTGAGATTTTAATAACTTTTGAATTCAGTCTTGAATTGGACACTGAAATTTATATTCTTTCCACTGTTTGTATTATTATGATATTAGATTATGAGTTTCAAGAGGGCATAGTCTCTGGGGGTTTTCTTTGTTTGTTTTTTGAGACAGGGTCTCACTCTGTCACCCAGGCTGGAGTACAGTGGCACTACCTTGGCTCACTACAGCCTCAACCACCTGGCCTCAAGCAATCCTCCCGCCTCTCAGCCTCCTGAGTAGCTGGGACTGCAGGTGTGTGCCACCACACCTGGGTAATTTTTGTGTTTTTTGTAGAGATGGGGTTTCATCATGTTGCCCAGGGTGGTCTCAAACTCCTGGGCTCAAGAAATCTGCCTGCCTTGGTCTCCCAAAGTGTTGGGATTATAGGTGTGAGCCACTGCACCTGGTCTGTTTTTTAAAACAATGTTTAAACATAGTGTGCTGGTTCAGATCCTGATTGTAAATACTCTGAATACTTTGGACAAGTCTCACCCTCAGTTTCTTCACCTTTGAAGTGGAGATGATAAAATACAGTTGATATGAGGAGTTTAATCAGATAATGGCATATGGTAAATGTTGAATAAATATTAGTTACTTTTTTGTTCCAGACAATGTCATCATCATTGTCATCACTAACCTTTTGGTATTATAGAAATTGTTACAGTGATCTAATATACCAAAAGGAAGAGAAAAAATATGTTTTACAAGAAAATAAATTTTTTGTCTGTTAGCAGAAAGAGTGCTTAAGAACAAGCTTAACCTGAGATTTGACACTCTCAATCTCTGACACATATTTCAGGTTACCTTTGAATAACAAATTTGAATACCTAGTAAAGATGAAAGGAGGATATTTTACTATAAATTCAGAGATGATATCTGGGACTTTGACAAATAAATTTTAAAATTTAAAATGAATGGACCGTAACTACAGCTTTATGTGCCTAATACTCATAGATTTTTTTTTTTTTTAATAAACTGGGATGTTTACTTTGGATTTATATCTTCTTTTGATCTTGCTTCATGGATTCAGATAGAGTACAGCTGCATTTAACTCCTAAGGCACCAGTACAATTATTATATGATGCTTGAGTAATAGTCCAGATATTGTTTTGGAAATTTTGGTTAAAATTTGATTGTGTATCTCTGAACTAATTTGCAGATGATGCATTAAAATGGAAAGTTTATAAGACTTGAGAAGACATTGTTGGTTTTGTGAAATATATCTTGTACTTTTTAAAGACCAATGTTAATGTTGTCTGCCAAATTATATGAGCTTTCTCTGTTCCTTATTTAACCATTAAAACTGAGAGAAGAACATTAATGGGTATGAAAGAAGAAAAGTCGTTTCCTGATTATCAGTTTGCTGATGTTTAACTTAGTGACTGTAGCACAGGCCACTCCTCTTCTCCTCTTCCCAAGGGCAGCTGACCTTCTCCTCGCCAAAAGAGGCAAGCCCCTTGCCAGCACATATGACTACAGACTATTACATTAATCTGTTTAGCTGTAGTACCAGCTGCTTGCATGTTTTTAATTATCTTATTAGATGGTATAACAGTGACCTATGAAATAAATTGAAGGTGAACATTTAAAAACTTTTGTTTTATTACCCTGTTTCTAAATATCTTTTTGATCAAATTATAACTTTCCTCAAAAGTTGACAGGAAATCTTTGTCATTTTTGAGTCAATGTTATGCTATTTTTTTCAGATTTTTAAAGTATAATGTCTTCATTCCCAATATAGACAATAACTTATTTGTTGCCTCATTTATTGATAAGCTTTTTGTGTTTCTATAGCCAAAAATCTGCTGTAAACTTGGCTTCATAGTCAATTTAGTTAGAGAAAACTCAGACCAGTTATTTGGCATTCTCAGGGAAACTCAAAATATTGCTTAATTTTTGTACCTCATCTTAGTTTTGTGTAAATGGCAGAGGATAGAATATAAATCATTGTAGATTATTTTAAATTTGTACATTATAGTTAACCCTAATTTTCAAGATTCTGTATAAACTGTAGTAAATCATCTAGTTTACTCAATTTTTTTTTCAACTTAATTTCACATGACATTATATTTTCCAAAGCCGTACTCTTAAGAAAAATGTACACTCTTTTTCATCTTGACAATTAGATACTTTAAAAATAATCATTTGTAAATGCAATGCTGACTTCCAGAGACAGTGCAAAATTATAAACACCGATGATGCTCAGTTAGAAGTCGTAGCCAATAAACTGAAGATTATAATAATTTAGTTAGGAGCTTTGGGGTTTGAATCAAAAAACAAAAGTTACTTGAATGCTAAAAAGATACACAGATACTTCTGTGTGTGTTTTTAGTTAATAAATCCTACACCTGGGCTAGTGGAGTGACTTGAGACTTAAAAAATTTATAGACTGGAATAAACTATTTATTTTTTTCTTTTAAGAAAACGTTCATACTTTTGGCTTATTTTTTTCCTCTAATAAAATATTGTATTTCATATTTGAAAAGAGCTTTTATTGAAGAAATAAAGGGAACTTTATATGTGTATATAGTTTTGTTGTTGTTTGCTTTATTCCTTTTAAGGAGAGATGAAAAAAGACACTTGGCTCTTAAGCAATGGTGTTCGAATTTCTTGATATTTATCAGAGTTTCCAAGGTTGCCTACCTTTCTCAATATAATATGTTCTATATATAGCTCACCGAGTCAAAAGCTGTTCAAATTGGTAAAAAGTTTGTAAAAAGTTAAAGTTGGTATTGCCTTTTAAATCTAAAAGTTGTCTTTTCCTGCCTAAGAAAAAGTACATTAATTTGAATTTTCTTGAATCATTAAGTAAATTTGAAAAATTAGGCTTCAAGTTTTAGCACAAAGATTTGCATGTATCTTATTTGCATATAATCAATAATTTTGTATGCATCTTGTTTGCATATAATCAATCAGTAAATTTGAAAAATTAGGCTTCAAGTTTTAGCACAAAAATTTGTACTTATTTGCATATAATCAATAATTTTGGAAGATGCGGGAAATATCTTTTCATCATTTACATTTATTTTTAGTATAGTACCTTTTACATTTGTATGTAAGAGAATTATATATCTCATAGAAATAACAATGAAACAGTGATTCAGTAGAAAGGAGATAATAGGGCAAAAGCCTACTTTGGCAGCAAGATTTAAAATTCAGAAGTCTAGGTTCTAGTCACACTCTTAGAGTGATATAATTTTGTTAGTCATGTTATTTTTGAGAATGTTGGCTTATTGGACGAGAGCAGGTGCAGTGGCTCACCCCTGTAATCTTAGCACTTTTGGAGGCTGAGGTGGGCGGATCACTTGAGATGAGCTGTTCAAGACCAGCCTGGCCAACATGGTGAAACCCTGTCTCTACTGAAAATACAAAAAAAAAAAAAAAAAAAGTAACAAAATTAGCCAGTGTAGTGGTGAATGCCTGTAATCCCAGCTATTCGGGAGGCTGAGGCACAAGAATCACTTGAACCTGGGAAGCGGAGGTTGCAGGGAGCCAAGATCATACCATTGCACTGCAGCCTGGGTGACAGAGTTAGACTGTCTCACAAAAATAATAAATAAATAAAAACAGAATATTGGCTCAATCAATTTATTTGCTAGAAGTAATATGAAAGGTGATAGAGACCAACCTGAATCTACCATCCCTCTTCCCCACCACTCAGTCCTCTTAAGTTTCTAAGGCCTTGCCATTTTAATTATTTTTTCAGGGTTTCGTAGCTTAATAAGTAGAAGAGGAGGAAGGAAGGCCTAGAGTTAATGCTCCTTTCCTGATTGCATGAGCCTTACTTTTCTGATTTTGTTGTATTTCCTGTATATTGTTGAGGATCTGTATAATGTTAAGATGTTCTTAAGAATAAATACATGATTTAGGGAATCAATTTGGAAAAAACACACAGAAATAAGACACACTAAAATCTAGATCTTAACTCTACCACTGTAACCTTAGGCAAGGTAATTAACCTCTCTGATTCTTAATTACCTCATCTGTAAAATTGAAATGTTAGCATCTGTATCATTGAGTTGTAGAGAACATACCTGTAAAATGTGTAAAGTACCTGGCCCTTGTCATCAAAACATAGTGGGTAACTACTGTTAGTTTTTTTCACCTTTCCTTACCCTCTGTCTTTTCTAAAATTTCTTTTAAGTTGTAATTAACTCTACTACCTGACAAAGTTGGCCCTTGCCTCAGGAAAGTAAAAAAAAAATTTTTTTCTAGTTCTAACGTGGCAATAAATGAGTATTTAAAGAATCAGATGAATCTATAGTTATCTATAGGTTATATAGGAGGAACTTTTATATAATCGCTCCTTATATTTAATCTCATCAAATTGTCTTGCATCTTGTTTGTGCTTATATTTGTTCAAGAAGCATCACAACCTTTACAGTTAAATGATCACTTCAGAGAGCACAAAATGTATAGCCTTTTCATTTTTCAGAAATCAGTCATAGTATTACCTTTTGTTCTTATCTCCATAATGGAGGCTCTTTTGAGTAAAGAAAAATCGCATTTGAATGATGAATATATCTTCTTGAAGTAACTTATTATTTTTATGATAGTATCTGTGCTTCTTTATAATATACAATCTCTCTGAACTAATTTATTGATTACTTACGGCTTTGAAAAAATGTTACCCTCTATTTTGAAAAATCAACTGATTTGTTTGCATTTACAGCCCTAATTACCAACCCACACTGGCTTGAGCATACATGTTACAGTTTGAGTTCTTTTCCTTTAGAAACCCCTTCAAGCCCTTTTTGTTATCTGTTGCCAGGCTTTAGGGGAATTTTTTTTTTCGTGTTTGTTTATTTACATAGTCAGCCGAAAGCCTGATCATCCAAGGCTGTGTAAATGTTTATCTTTGGAAAGACAGGCATACATTTGAAATATGAGGATAAGCTGCTCTGAGTCAATCAATACTGAGAGTCCTTTCCCCTGGACACACTTCTGTTTCCTGCTGGTGTTCCCAGTTGAAATGCCTTGCTGTCAGTCCTATGGATCACTGTTTGTAATATATACTTTGGATATGGTGGTGAAATATACAAAGTCAATTAAATATTTGCTCAATACTGAAGTATGAGGAAATAATGCATAGAATTAGGGTTCAAAAATATAGTTAAAAATTTGAGAAAATGCATAGAATTAAGGTTCGTAAGTGGAGAGTTAATTTTTTTAAAAAAAATTTACCAGTATCTTGCTTATTTATTTATGCATTGGTCTGCTTTATAGTCCCAGGTAGCTCTATATAATACTTAATTTCTGAATGTGTATTTCATGGACAATTTGACTCAAATAAATGATTTAAGGGAGAAATTTCTACAGAATATTTAGGAGTCAATATTTAACTTTTTTTTTTTTTAATATCAGATCGTGTTATCTTTTGACGCAAAGTTGTAGTGGTTACTAATTCTGTTTCCCCATTTTATTTTTAATCCAGAGCTTTTTCACAAGTGCTTTTTCAACATTTGTTTATATCTTTTTTGTTGTTGTTGTTCAAGGGAGCTAACTTATCTTCCATCATTATGTATATCCTTGTTATACTCCCAATATAGACAAACCACTGTGCTAAACCTTTAAGACCCAAAGAGGAATTAAACACAGACCCTGCCCTTGGGGCACTTATGATGTAGCAGGGAGACAAACATGGAAACAACTAACATAGATGATGACTGGTATTATAATGGAGGCATTTATCAAGAACTAGGGGAAGGCCTAGTTCTTAGACCAGTAAGAACTGGTCTTACACCAGTAATCCCAACAGGCTGAGTGGGGAGGATCACTTGAGCTGAGGAGTTGAAGACCAGCCCGGGCAAAAAGCAAGACCTCATCTCTACAAACAGACAAATAAATAAATAAAATAATTAGTTAAATTTTAAAAAATTAGCCAGGCATGGTGGCACTTGCCTCTAGTCCCACCTACTCAGGAGGCTCAGGTGGGACAATCACTTGAGCCTGGGAGGTTGAGGCTGTAGTGAGCTGTGATCATGCCACTGCATTCCAGCCTTGGTGACAGAGCAAGACCCTGTCTCAAGACAAAAAACAAAAAGCAGAACCAGGGGAAGACCAAATGGTTGGGGTGGTGGGCAGTAGGAGGAAAATCTGTTTGCTAGGTGTTCTAGCGGGGGCAAGAGTTTCAGGGAGGTGAGCAGCATGTATAAAGACGATCTTCATTTTCCACTCTTCAGCAATGCATTCTTTTAGATTGCTTTTGCGGTAGAATGGGTAAGTTTCAGTTTGTTAAAAACGGAGAGATTCTCCAGAGATACTGAGTTTATTAGGCGATTTGCGCATCTGGGATATGTAGGCCTTGGGAACCATAGGCATATCCAAAGAGGTTGAGGGAAGGGGAAGCTTTTAAAGACAAGAGAGGAAAGTACACACAATTTATTTTGAAACAGAGAACTTTGGTTACAGGGGCTTATTGCAGGAGCTAACACCAGTTCACTAATGGAGACAGTTTGTCTGGCAAATGTTCTTGTACAGCAGTTAGCTATCCTTGTACTCATGTAGCAACCTGCAGTTTAGAAAGTTATTGGTAAAAGTTTTTGTTACAGACGTATGTGTATAAGAGCCCTTCAGGGAGTCTTTGTAATATTTCTTCAGCGTATGTGCATGAGGGCTCTTCCTTCTAAACCTGGCTTTATTTATGGTCATCTCTCACTATTCTTGGGGATTGATTCCAGGACCCCCATGAATACCAAAATCACAGATGCTGAAGTCCAGCAGTCAGCTCTATGGAATTGGAAAGGATAGGAAAAATCAGCCCCTCTGTATCCATGAGTTTGGCCTCCTTAGAATACTGTAGTCTCAGTCTGATTGGTATAAACCATGAATGCGGCATCTCATGTATGGAGGGCCAACTGTACTTTTGTTAGGGTTTGACAGAAGTGACTTCATTTTGATTTTGACAACTTTCCTATTTGAACTTAGTCATCAGTGACAAAATTATGCCCTTACCTATGAAGACAGCTAATGTGACCCATACAACATCAGTATTTACATATGTATCTATTTCATTGTAGTGACAGTGTTGCTTTACATGAGCTGCTATTTTGATAGTACTTGCTATTTGATAGTACTAAAGTTTTAAAATTCAGTATATCATAGTTTTATTTATTTATTTTTTTGAGATGGGGTCGTACTCTGTTGCTTAGGCTGGAGGGCCATCTCAGCCCACTGCAACCTCCACTTCCTGGGTTCAAGTGATTCTTATGCCTCAGCCTCCTGAGTAGCTGGATTACAGGTGTGCACCACTGTGGTCATCTAATTTCTGTATTTTTAGTAGAGTGGGGGTTTCACCATGTTGGCCAGGCTGGTCTTGAACTCCTGACCTCAGGTAATCCACCCGCCTCAGTCTCCCAAAGTGTTGGGATTACAGGCATGAGCCACTGCACCCGGCGATGTTTGATGTATTTGAATCGATGATCAAAAATTTTAACTGAGGGTTAGAAATCTTTAAATCACACAAAAATAATTATGAAATAGTTGATAATGATACAATTGAGAATGAGTATTAGGTACCTAGAAATATGAAGAAAATCAATAAACCTGCTATGGAATAAAAAATAACCTGCAAATGATAGAATATTTGAAATGTAAAAGATGTCCTTGTATCTGAACATATGGATATAATTTTCATTCCATGATTATAGATGTTATGTTCTGAGAGAGACATTGAAGTAGTTTGGTTGACATAATCTCAGAAGTAGTTTGGTTGACATAATCTCAAGGAGTTTCAAAGACTCTTCCAGGCTACTTTTTCATATTAGGACACTAATGCAGATGACATGTCCAAGTGTCTCAACCCATTAGAACCAAAACAGGGTAGTTGAACCCTGTATCTTAAGCCTCATTCCAATTAAAAAAAAAATACTTCTAAACCTTGAAGTTCTCTTGAACAGTGTAGCTCAACTTTCATAGATCTAGACACAGACTTATGTGTATTTTGTTCAGTTCACAGTAATAAACTTACAGTGTCCAAAATAACTACTATTGTCTTCTTGCCCTTCCCCCCGCCTTACCACAGGGGAGCAGTTCTTAAAATACTTAATTGACTTTAAACAAAAGTTTATCCCATGGCCCATTTATCTTCTTTTTAAATTATCCCTTCTAGGTTTGTTTAGCCAGCCGGTTGCTGAATATGATTATATTAGGTTCATGATCCAAATCTTGGGTTTTTCCAGCATTGACCATTTTTGGGTAACCAGTAGAAGTAACACTGTGATCACCAAAGATTTGCCTTTCTAACTTTCAGGTATATGTATGAGAAGAGGGGTATGGGAGGAGGCAGGGGAAGGGAGTGATAAAAACAGAAACCACAGGGAGAGGCAATGAGATAGATACGGGAAAGAAAAAGAAAAAGATTATATCCATATCTAATAGTCTTATTAGTAGCACCATTTATTTAGAATAATTATATACTATGTTACCTCTCTTACGGAATTAAGTTGCTTTATTTAACCACATGTATTATTTAACTTTTAATGTTTGTTTTCTTTCCCCAGTTATATATGCGTATGCATCACTTGTATATTTATATCCCTTGAAACTTTATAGTTGTTACTTTAAAAATTGAATGTGTATACGAGTGAATTGTTGCCATCCTTAAAACATTTTAAGCTTCCTTGTCCAATGCAGGAACTACTGGCAATATGAAGCTATTTAAATTTGGATTTCAATTAATTAAAATACAATATGTAGTTCTTCAGCTGCACTAGTCATATTTTAACTGCTTAGTAACTATGTGTGGTCAGTGGTTACCATAGTGGAGAGTCAGATGTAGAACATTTCTGTCATCTCAGAAAGTTCACTTGCTTAGCGCTCATCTAGAGGTTATCAAGTGAACGATGGATTCAGTTAAAATACAATTGATTTTAATATTCCTTAGAGAAAGTATTTAAACACACATGTATTTCTATTTGTAATACCCTATTAGTCAACACACTATTGGAAAACATGCTTTAAGTCGTAGGATTGAGTTTTAATTAGGACATCAGGTTTTGCTAAATAAATGTCTATTTATAAATAACTGGAAAGTAATTTATTCTCTATTCTACCAGCCTTTCCTTTACAGCATTGGCTTATATTTGCAGACTGTGTGGCAAATTCTTTATCGTGTTATAGAATGTTAGATATCAAGCCTGTACCAGTTATCACAAATATCAAAGTAAATGAGGTGAGGTGGGGGTGGGAAGAAGGTAGGACAGGTCTGCAGGGAGAGGATTTTTTCCTTATTAATTATAGAGGAAGCATGAGTAAACCATGGAGTATAAAATAGACTTACTCCAGACAACTTCACAGAGATTGTCTGGTATAGGATCCTTTTCTCACTTCATTTCTAAATGCCAGTCCTTTGATTAGTAATCTAATTATCTATTGTATATTTAAATTATTAATACAATTAAAAATCAAAAGCTTGTTATAAAATCAAAAAGCTCGTGATACTGCTTTTCTTTGTTTCCTTTTTTAAAGCATGATTTTTGAGTTTACCTACTTTAATATGACCGTGGATTTAGAAGCTCTGAAACACTATATTTTGAAGAAAATAATGCCTGGGTTTTTTTTTGTTTTTTTGTTTTTTCTTTAAAAAAGAGAGTATTGCAGCACTTTGGGAGGCCAAGGCAAGCGGATCATGAGGTCAGGAGATCGAGACCATCCTGGCTAACACAGTGAAAACCCATCTCTACTTAAAAAGTACAAAAAATTTAGCCGGGCATGGTGGTGGGTGCCTGTAGTCCCAGCTACCTTGGGAGGCTGAGGCAGGAGAATGGTGTGAACCCGGGAGGTGGAGCTTGCAGTGAGCTGAGATAGTTTCACTGCACTCCAGGCAGGGTGATAGAGAATAAATAAAATAAACAAATAAATAAATAAAATAAAATAATAAAAAAGAGAGTATTATATTTAACAGTGCATAACTGTTTTAACTCAGTTCTTTGTGTTCCTGTGAAAACTGAGGTGAAGGCTCAAGGTTTCTCAATTTAAAGTTCAATTCAAACCTGAATCAAAACATCGTAATTTTAACAAACCTCTAGGCAAGGAACTATTCTTTACCTGTATTTCAGTGGAGCCTCATCATATGATAACATGTTTCACCTAGACATATGAAGAAATACATTTTAAGCTTGTAATTATGCATTCTGTTATATATATATATATTTATGTATAAGTGATATGCCCTGATGTTTCATTATGGAGGAGAAAAAAAGCTTTAAATAAAAGTAAGTTTTAGAAAATTCATGATATAGGAAGCAAAAAAGCCAGTACAGTTTCTAATTGCCTTTTAGAGACTCGTGAGTTCCCTCATTACCTGTGATTTAAGCTAAAAATGAGGTAATTATAGATAACATCAGTGTTTATCTGGTTGATCTTGGCACCTGCAGTCCTAATGTTGTAGCTTACCCATATCTGGTGCCACACTTTATAGTCTTATGCTGACATACCTGATTTACACTTTTCATATTTCCATTGATTTTAAGTTAGATATTCCTTGTTCTATTTGAATAGTATTTTCAAAATCATACCTTTAAAATGACTTAAAAGTATATACTCTTAAATATAATACTGGAATTATGGTACAGTCCTTGCATTGATAGAAGTCTTTCACTAATATATTTTGATATAGATTAGAAACAGATTTAAAAATTTACTGGCTCCTCTTTGATAAAATAAATGTAATCATGCTAAATATGGCAATTTTAAAAAAGTATTGGCATGCACTTTAGGATTATGAAATTGTATAAATCTTTTTGAATCAAGTTCAGCTTTCTTACCTTTTACTTCCTCAGCTTCAGATATTCTACCCATCTAACCCTGATCTAATCCTGCTTCAATCCTGCTTCATCCTGCCATGGCCGTTTTGTTCTATTATCTTACTATTCAAATTGCAATGAAATGATCCTGGTTGGCTGGCTGACCTTGTAAACTCCATGATCGTCTCTGAGAGCTCCGTCTGCTATAGTCCCCTATCACTATACCTCCCAGAGAGCTAGAAGCATCTCTCTACCCTCTCTCTTTTTTCTTCCACTGTCTGTGACGTGTTGGCTTTTCCCAAGGTGAGAATCCATTCTCTTAACCACTCAGCAATTTCACTGTCAGTAGAAGCCTAAGTAGCTCCTCTTAACCAACTATTGGAGATCTTCAGTCCTAAACTATATGTAGTCCCTTAACTCTTTGCTCTTATTGTAGTCATTTGGATTTCTTCAGTTAGCCCACAAACACATTGTTTCCTTTCCACATTAAGCTTAAAAATGGGATAGAAACCATCATATAAATCTATATGGTGTAAAATTAGTGTATTCTATAGTGTATCACCATTTGGGATAATGATTCAGAAGCTTTCTAGTCATAAATTAGCACATAATTTAGTCACTTATTAGTCATCATGTAAGTTATAAAAGTATTTAAAGTATTAAATTTAGAAGATATCAACAAATTTAGAAGATATTAGTTTCACACCAATGTTATGAGCATATATTGGGAAACTACTACATTAAAATATATAATTACAAATAGATATCTCATTATAATTATCAGCTGTATTTATCCACTGCATATTCTAATTGCTTTCCATGTCAAAATAGCCATTGCAGGAGGCTTAACTACCTAAATAGGTCTTCTTAGAGGGAAGGTATCAATTCCTGCAGAAGTTGACTTTATTTTTTGAGAAATAATTGCATCAGTCATGGCCTACATATTTAATAAGTTACAGTGTTCTTTCCTGAGGAGCACATGGGTAAGCTCAGAGTCCTTCTCAACATAGTGCTTCCAAGGCAGCTAGTACTGGTCTATTAACATTGGCCTGAGAAATGAAACCTACTCATCTTCATCTTTCCCTGCTTAGATGCTGATTGTTTTCAGGGACCCAGTATCTGCAAGATAGAGTAGTTGCCACTAGATGGCACTGATGCTTTATTAAGGAAATCTTCAAGGTCCAGGTGGCTAATCCATTCCATTTAAGGTTTTACACACCTAAACACCCAGGTTCTTAACTACTCACAGGACTGTTATTATCTTCTCAGTCCAATTATTAAAAAGTTATCTGCATGTCCGTGGACTTGATATTCAAAAACTAAAAATTTGAGGAAGAAATAAGGGTATATTTCTATCTTGCCTTGTTGCCAGAGGTCATTTTTGCTCTTGGTGTCTGGAAAATCATGTTTCCCTTTAGTGGTTACTTCCATGTCATTCCAGAAAGATGTCTTTCCTATTTCTCATTTCTCTATTCTCTTGACAAGTTATTTAATTTTTCTGAACCTTCCTTTTCTCATTCATAAAGAGGGGTTAAAAATGTATACCCTAAGAGGACTGCTGTAGAGATTAGAAGTGATTCACCTGAAATATTATATCATAAGTGGGTCTTTTAAAAGCATTTCAATGGCATAATTTTCAGATTTTTGCTGTTCAGGCACATTGTAAATACATATTTTTCATGTAAGAATGAGTTTAGCAACTACTTTTTGTTTTTTTTTTAAATTAAACTGAAAAATTTCACTACTGACACCTCAATATTTTCTGTTGTTAATCATATCTTCCTCCAACTTCAGGAGGAGAGGCCTACCATTCATATCTGTGATTGTAAAAAACCTTCATTTTGATCCCTCTCCCATAGAAGGGCTAAACCTTTCAGCTGTTTGCCCTCTGGAATCTGTTTAATGTTTGGTTAGCTCAATTCTTTGCAGTAGTATTTCAGTGGCTATGGTGCTACTGTTATTTTATATTCTAAGTTTTAATTTTGAAGTATCAAACCATTTCTTTCCCCTCTGTACTACCAGAGTGCTTTGCAGTAATCATTTTATTACTGGTTTACACATCCATCTATCCACTGTTTAACTTTTTATGTTTTAAAAAATGTGCCTGTGAGTGCTAAGCACATAGTAGGCACTTAATAAATGTTTATATTTACTCTGTGTTACAGTTTATTGAAGAAACACTATTCAATAGAAACGAAAGACAATATATTATCTTGTGGCCTTTATGCTCCTCTGTTGTTAGAGCTGTTCATCAGTTTGAGATGTTATGCCTTAATTAGAACTGTAAGTACCCATGAATAAATTTAAATGATTGTAAATTTCAGAGATAATGTTTCCAATTCACATGCCTCAGTCTTCTTTTCTCTGTACCAACACTGTAATCAAGGTACAGGGTCTTATTTAAGCTAACAAATAATTATCCTTCATTACATAAGTAGTATGTAACTTGACCTTAAAAGCCTGCTTAACTTGACAAGATGGCAATGAATGTAGCCACCAGCTGTGCCTGTACTTTCACAATTTCTTGGTACTTGTGAATAGGAGCTGATTTTGGAAAAGACTGGAGGAGTCATTGCTTCATACTTCCCTCTCTTATCTGGAATACTTTGTGTTTTCAGTACACAGAACTGCATGGTGTCTCACAAATTATGATTCCTTTTGGGTTCAAAACGTTGTACATTTGAGATCTGTGCTTGTTCACAGACTACAAGCTATTTAAATATATTTATGGTTTTTGAAACGTGTATACATACCCCAGAGATACTGCGGATTCAGTTCCAAACAACTGCAATAAAGCAACTATTGCAATAAAGTGAGTCACATGATTTTTTTTTTTGGTTTTCTAGTACATGTAAAAGTTATGATTACACTATACTGTCAAGTGTGCAATAGCATATGTCTAAAAATATATATACCTTAATTAAAAGTACCTTATTGCAAAAAAAAAAAAAAAAAAAAAGCCAAGGATCATCTGAGCCTTCAGCAGTTCTTAATCTTTTTGCTGGTAGAGGGTCTTGCCTTGGTGTTGATGGCTTCCCATGAGTCAGGGTGGTGGTTGCTGAAGGTTGGGGTAACTGTGGCAATTCCTTAAAAAAAAAGACAACAGTGAAGTATGCCACATAGATTGACTCTTCTTTTCAATAAAGATTTCTCTGTAGTATGAGATTCTGTTTGGTAGCATCTTACCCAGATTAGAACTTGTTTCAAAATTGGACTCAGTCTTCTCAAACTCTGCCGCTGCTTTCTCACTAAGTTTATTAGATATTCTAAATTATTTGATATCATTTTAATAATATTCACAGCATCTTCACCAGCAGTAGATTCCATCTCAAGAAACCACTTTCTTTGTTGATTCGTAAGAAGCAACTCCTAATTCACTTAAGTTTTATTATGAGATTATAGCAGTTAAGTCACATCTTCATATTCCACTTCTAAATCTAGTTTTCTTGTTATTTTTCCCCATCTGCAGTTACTTGTTCCACTGAAGTCTTGAAACCCCTCCAAATCATCCATGAGGATTGGAATCACCTTTTAAAAACTCTTGTTCATGTTTCTATTCTGACCTCCCCCATAAATCTCTAATGTTCTTAATGACATCTAGAATAGTGAATCCTTACCAGAAGATTTTGAATTTACTTTGCCCAGATCTGTCAGAGAAATCACTACCATATGGCAGCTATAGCCTCTGAAATGTATTTCTTAAATAATAAAACTTGAAATTAGAAATGACTCCCCAGTTCATGGGCTGCAGAATGGATGTTATGTTAGCAGACATGAACACACCATTAATCTCTTTGTACATATCCATCAGAGCTCTTGGGTGATTAGGCGTATTGTCAGTGAACAATGATATTTTGAAAGGAATCTTTTTTTTTCCTGAGCAATAGTTTCCAAACATGGGCTTAAAATATTCTTTAAACCATATTGCAAACAGATAGGCTATCATCCAGGCTTTGTTATTCCATTTATAGGGCACAAGGAAAAGTAGATTTAGCATAATTCTTAAGGTCTCTAGGACTTTCAGAATGATTAAAGATTGGCTTCAGTTTAGTCACCAGCTGCATTATCCTGTAACAAGAGTACAGCCTGCCCTCTGAAGCTTTGAAACCAGGACTTGACTTCTCCTCCCTAGCTATGAAAGTCCTAGATGGCATCCTCCTTCAATAGAAGGCTGTTAAATCTACATTGAATATCTATTGTTTAGTGTAGCTACCTTCGACAGTTATCTTGGCTTGATCTGTGTAACTTACTGCAGCTTCTCCATCAGCACTTTCTGCTTCACTTTGCAATTTTATGTTATGGAGACGGCTTCTTAAACTCCATGAACCAACCTCTGCTATCTTCCAACTTTTGTTTGGCAGCTTCCTCACCTTTCTCAGCTTTTACACAATTGAAGAGAGTTAGGACTTTTCTCTGGATTAGGTTTTGGCTTAAGGGAATGTTGTGACTGGTTTGATTTTCTATTCAGACCACTCAAACTTTCTCTGTATCAGTAGTAAGACTGTTTTGCTTTCTCATCGTTCATAAGTTCACTGGAGTAGCACTTTTGAGTTCCTTCAATAACTTTTTTTTTTCTGCATTCACCACTGGGCTACCTGTTTAGTGCAAGAGACCAAGCTTTTGGTCTAACTTGGCTTTAGATACACTTTCTTCACTAAGCTTAATCATTTCTAACTTTTGATTTAAATTAAGAGACTTATGACTCTTCTTTTCACTTGAACATTACAAGGCCATTGTAGCATTATTAACTAGGGAGGTCCAAGGAGAGGGAGAGAGACAAGGGACTGTTTATGGTATGGCCAGAACACATACAACATTTATCAGTAAGTTCACTGTCTTATATGGTTGTGGTTCATTTTGCTTCATAACAGTTACAATAGTAACATCAGAGATCACTGATCACATATCCCCATAATAGATATAAGGAAAGAGTTGGAAATTTTGTAAAGATTATGAAAATATGTCACAGGAGACACGAAGTGAGCACATGCTGATAGACTTGCTCAATGCAAGGTTGCCACAAACCTTCAATTAGTTAAAATACAGTACCTGTGAAGTGCAGTAAAATGAAGTGACATAAAATGAGGTATGCCTCTACTCCTCTAATGTACTCACTGCTAATCTCATCTTTGAACATTGCTAAAAACTAGACAAAAAGTTTGAACATTATGAGATATCAGTATATATGTGTAATTACTTGGAAATAGTACATATTTAGTATAGGTAATAAAAATGGATTAAAATGGGGAAAAAAGCCCCACAAGATTTCACTGAATATTTATTTGGTGTTGGAGTGACTAAGAATTACTTAAGCAAGAGAAAACAATGGAAAGATCAATAAGAGAAAATAATGTTAGATCTTAATTATATACAAATTTAAAAAGCGTCAATGTATTGAAAATTAAGACCATTGGGTTAAAAAATTGGCTGATGAAGGCGTGATGTCTTTAATGTATGAAAAACTTTTTAATCAATAATAAGGCACACTAAAAAGCAGTATTATTAACAAAAATATTAATTTTTAAAAGTATAGGATTTAGGCACACTGGCTCACACCTGTAATTCCAGCACTTTGGGAGGCTAAGGAGGGAGAATTGCTTGAGGCCCTTTGTAGACCAGTCTGGGCAACACAGCAATACCCAGTCTCTACAAAAAGTACAAAATTAGTCAGGTGTGATGGTGTGTGCCTGTGGTCCCTCCTGAGTTGCCTCAGCTACAGTGGAGGCTGAGGTGGGAGGATTGCTTGAGCCCAAGGAGTTCAAGGTTAAAGTGAGCTATGATTGCACCACTGTACTCCATCCTGATGACCAAGTGAGACCTTTTCTCTTTTTAAAAATGTGTGTGTATGTGTGTGTGTGTGTGTGTGTGTGTTGGATAGTCCTCTGAGGGCTTTTCATGTATTTTTAAAATTCTCATAATAATTCATTTAAGTAGATTCTATTATTACTCCATTTTACAGACGAGGAAACTGAGGCACAGAGAGGTTAAGAAATTTGCCCATGCTTGCACATCTTGTAAGTGGCTAGTGAGCTGTGTACCTTTGCTTACTGCATGGCTGTCTTTCTGATCCCAAGCATGCACCTCTGATGTTCATTCTCTTAACCACTATCCCGTACCGCTTAAAATGGGTAAAGGGCAAAAAGCAGGTTTTACACAGGAACAGTAAAATGACCCAAAAGCATGAACAATTTTTAGTTCACTAATAATACAAATTAAAGTAAAACCAATTTTTTTAAAACTAATAGAGCAATGAGAATAAGAAATTTTTGTGGAGTGGTGATAGAAATGCATTTCTTCCAGCATGGGTTGGAATGTGTGTCTCATTTAACAGTCTTAGCCCGAAGCCACTATTGGCGGAAGGCTTGTTGTAATTGAGGATCACAACGCTACTGGGTTAAAGCTGGAAGTTCTGCTGGTGGCAGTAGGGAATGTGTCATTGTCTTTGATCACTCTTCTGGAACTGTGTGGAGAAGATGCATTTTGTCCCATGGTCAAGTTTTGAACTTTTTGTGTACAGTTCAATCATTACTCTAAGCATAGCATGCAAGATTATCCTTTCTCAAAATGAGTAGGGTCTAGCCAGTGACAACCGCACGTGTGTATAACGGAAGAATGATTGAGGGTTTTAGTGGCTTTCTTTTTCAGAAATCTCTCAAGATATTGCCATCAGGGTTTCAGCTTTGACAATAAATGTTAAGTTATATGTAAGTTTTATTGTGATATGATGGAATTTGAGAGAAATTTCATAAAGCTAATCTCAGTAGCCTCTACTCAAATGATTCTTAATGTTTAGTTTGGTGCAAGATGCAGGGAATATAGGTCTGATTCCTTTATTCAAACTCAGTAAATGGTTTGGGACAATTAATTTCCAATTGTTTCCCAGTAGAGCAGATTTACTTGTATATTAATGAGGCACAGGTGTTAGGCCCCTGGTGTCTGCATGCCTGGGAGGCATATTTCAGTTGTTTATCTACTCAGCCATAGGTACTGCAAGGTACTCAAGCTTGCCTTTAACAGTTTTTACAGTGAGGCTTTTTAATTTTTTGATTTTTTTTAAAATTTGCCTACACCTGTTAAAATTTTAAAACTGATAATGTAGAAAGAAGTTGCAATTTCAATAGTAAGCAGCACTAACAGTTAAAGTAGTCTTCTATTATACTTTACTGTCCAGCCTGACATTAAAGAGAAATTGGTTCATTTAAACAGGTATTTCACATCAGAAGCTAATATAATCAACATTACACTTCTTTGTTGCCTATTTTTGGAGCAGGTATGTTTTTATCATTGGCTAAAACAGTCATATATTTATATTATTCATCTTTTTCTTGTTTATGTACTGAAGTGTACTATCAGCATTTTAGAGGAAATGGAATAGCCTCCATAGACATTATGAATTTCAGTAGCTGGCGTAATTATAGCTATCTACATATTCATTAAATCTACGGAAGAACTGTGTCCAAAAAGACAGCCATGCGTTCAGAAACAGTACACAACTAAATATATATGTTTTAAAAGTTGCATTTTTTAGACCTACTTACAGTTAATTTCCCGTAGTACTTCTCTCCAAGCAGAGGAATTTTAACAAAAGGATTCTCATGCTTTGGTTTCTTTCATATAGGAAAGAATGGGAAGAACTATTTGTAAACAACAATTACTTGGCAACAATAAGGCAGAAGGGGATTAATGGGCAGCTGAGAAGCAGCAGGTTCCGCAGCATTTGCTGGAAGGTAAGAAGAAAATATTTATTTACAGTTTCTGGTTGCAGTATATCAACACATTACCTGATGCCCTGGAAGATTAGCCATGCAGGGGATCACTGAATTTTCCAAGAGATTTCACTCCCATTATTTTGACTATCTATGTTTATCTTTCATAGGACATTTACTAATAAGGTTGTTGAACTACCTTAGTCCTGAGTAAGTGATAATGGTAAAAGAGTCATATAAAATAACTATCTTTTCAACTGTTTTGATGGTGCCAAATTCAGAGCAACACTTTTACACTTCCCAGAGTCTTTTGAAGAAATTCTTGAAGATTTTCAAGAAAAGGCAGTGGTGGGGGTTTAACTTTTAGGTTCCTATTATATCAAGTGCCATCATTTAGTTATCCTCCCTTTTTTCTTGATAAATGGCAGCAGGAAAATATTTTTCACATTTCATTTAGTAGAAACACAAAGTGAGGGGTGGCAAGAAGTGGAAGGAAATTGGATCACTCTCCTTTAGGAGGAAAAGGAGCACTGATTACCAAAACTAGTAATAATAATCTATAGTTATCTTTTTAATTGCATTGAAGTATTGTTTGTTTTTGTTTTCTAAACATGAATTTATTTAGGTTTAGACTCATTTCTGGAATGAATTCTATCAAAAGTTTTTAGGGTTATCTGCATAAATTAAGCATACTGAGTCTATGCAAGTAAAGACAAAAGAAACACATAATGTATTAGACAGTTTTAGGTTTAATAATTTAGATTTAGTAATTAAAATACACTTCTTCTTTTAGATGCAGGCATTAAAGGCAGGAGACCTGCTGCTAGAATATTTGTATACAAGTATTTGTGCCCCACCCCCATTCCCTGTTGTTTAACTTTTAGTATCTTTCATTTGTTAAAAATAAACCTAAATCCAAATTTATTTTAATATTGTATTAAACTAAATTAAATCAAATTTGTCATTTTAAGAATGTTTGTTATTTTCATAAGCTGACTGCCAGCTTTAAATTACATTTTTTTTTCTGTAGAAGGAATGCTTTCATGACTCAGGCTATGCCCTCAGTGAGACTGCTATTCACTATCTTTTACCTGCTTGTTTTAAAACAAAATCTTAAATGTAGCAATTACTAATCAGACTCTGTGCTTCCTAATAACCCCCTACCACTACCATTAAGACTAGAATGTAAAATGTGAATTATATTTGAACCTCAATGAATTTTTCTTCCTTTTGTAATGTAAATCTGAAGGGGAGTTTGATTCGATTTTGTGGTATAGCCTTTGTTCACTTTTTGAATTTTCTGATTATATATTTCTTAAATATCTCCAAACAGAAATTGTTAGGAATTGGAATGATGATATGAATATGAAATATCATGAATATTATTTCTTTAAATGTTCAGGTGATTCAGTTTGGCATAGTTTCACATTTTATATCTTAAGATATTTACAAAAGTTTCTTCTGTTTTTCTTGACAGCTATTTCTTTGTGTTCTTCCTCAAGACAAAAGTCAATGGATAAGTAGAATTGAAGAATTAAGAGCATGGTATAGCAACATTAAAGAAATAGTAAGTAAATAGTACATTTAATTAATGTAATTGTTTTCTTATATACACTTTAAAGTCCAGTAGCCTCTGATCCTTGTGTGTGTTTTTTCACTTTCTTTACTAGCATATTACCAACCCAAGGAAGGTTGTTGGCCAACAAGATTTGATGATCAATAATCCTCTTTCACAGGATGAAGGGGTAAAGTTCGTCTTTATTCATATCTTAACCTCTTTTGCTTCTAAGAATATGTTTATGTGACTGGTTGCCAATCACCATGAAAGCAGTATATTTCATGCCAGCTGTTTTCTTTATTCCACATACAGTACCACCTAAAACCTGGTAGAATGATTTTACATTATATATGTGTTATATATTATATTATATGTTATTTTATATATATATGCTGTGTTGTAGGAAATTTATGATCTATTTCTGTGGAATGGCAGTACAAAGAAATCTCAGGATTCTGTAAGAACTAAGGGTAAAATGTAAGAGCATAAAGATGAGAATAGAACTCTTTTCAGGGTTGCAGTGGGGAATTGGGTAGCTAAGGAAGGCCTCCCTTCATGGTAAAAATAAAGAAGGGCTCACTTAGCAGGGCTAACTCACAGGAAGAAAGAAGTAACCATTTGTAGTGAGTCTATGCAGAAGCTTTTAAAAAATCAGAGTGAAGACAAGGAATAATTACTACTTTAAAGATATTATGTAACTGTGAAAGTGTGAGTGCTCTAATTTTTGCCTATTTACCTAAAAACACATTTTTTTCCCATTTAATACATAGTGTTAGCATTTCTCTTTCCTGATACATAAGTATTTGTAGACTCTTTGGTATAAGAACATAAAATATTAAGTAATTTTTAAAAAATTTCCCTTAAATTCACATTTTAAAATGTACATGAAAACCTATTGGATTATAAAACCAAGCTCTGTAGAAAACTTTACCCATCTTTCTTAGTGCATTGGGAATTCCAGTCAGGTTCAAGCTGGGGACAGTTGGCCCATGAGTCCTGCTGTAATCCAAGCACCTTTCTGTTGTTACAGGGGTAGTAGCAGTAGCATATGGCAGTGAAAAGTATTGTTCACTTTATATAGATAATAAAAGTTTTAAGAATGTACACTAGTTTCTCATTAACCACAGGGGATTGGTTCCATGCTCCTCATGGGCACCACAATCTGCAGATGATCAAGTTTCTTATATAAAATGGCATGGTATTTTCATATAACCTGTGTATATCCCCCTGTATACTTTAAACAATCTCTAGATTACTCATAATACCTAATAGATTGTAAATGCTAAAGTTGTTACACTGTGTTGTTTTTCTAATTTGTGGTTTTTTTTATTGTTGTATTGCTATTTTTAGTTTTTTCCCAAAATTTTTGATCCACAGTTGGTTGATTTTTGTTGTGGGACCTGCAGATAAGGAGGGCTGACTTTATATGATAATATCAAACTGGAAAAATTGATGTTAGAATAAAGATGTGTTTCTGAGATTAAACTAGTTTTAATAAAAATTACCCCAGTCTCGGGTTTTCTATCTGCAACGTGAAACGCTAACTCAGAGAAGAATAAATTTAACCATTTAAATTATTAAATTGAAATCATTAAAAGTAAAGCAAAGGTGTGAGACTATATAATAGATTGTTTTCCTTATTTCAGAGTCTTTGGAACAAATTCTTCCAAGATAAAGAACTTCGATCAATGATTGAACAAGATGTCAAAAGAACGTACGTAGAACTATTTACATGTTACTTTCAATAATTCAAATTGTTGTTATCTCTTTCTAATTTTAACAAAACACAAAATCTGAGAGGCATCTTAATTGAATGCAGTATTCTACTTGTGTTAATAACAAACTTTTTTTTGACAAATTGTGATAATAAGGATTGTTTTCTCCTCTAACGACACAGATTTCTGTGTTCCCTTTTTAAAAGTAAATTACATTTATAATATTGATAATCTTCAATAATATTTAATTAGTTTTATCAATTTCCAACAATTATTTGAAGTCATATGCACCTTTTTAAGGTTATATTGTATAGTCATAGTGTTATTGCCAGAAAAATTTATCCCTTGCTTTATGCCTTTGAATCCCTTTCTCACCAAGTTACTTGTTAAAACTTGTTAAATGACAACCATTATTCTTATCCTTACTTCTCTTCCTCTTGAAGCTATTCAGGTTTACAAACAATCTTTTCTCTCAGTCTACTCAGTATTTACTGTGTAAAAGGGTAATTTGTTACTTTGCATAGTATCCATAACTTTGATATATTCGACCTCATCCTTCTGAGTCATAGGGTGAGGAGTAAATGGAATTTGTGTCAGAAGATCATAGGTAGAGTCCTAGCTAACTGATGCTGTAATTGTAGGAAGATTACTTCAACATCTTTCCCTCTCGGTTTCCTCTTCTGTTAAATGAGAATAATAGTAACCATCTCTTACGATATTTGAGGATTAATATCTGTCAGAATAGTAGTAAATTAGATAGGTTTATACTTTAAACTATAAATCATTATATAAATGTTAGTAAACTTAATGCAGTCCTCAGGATCTAGGATTAGCCAGGTATGTACAGAATCATGAGTATCTCTGGTGGCTTCCTCCAAGTCCTTCTGCAGCTTTGCCTGTGTGCTCCACTCCTAGTTCAATTCCTACTAAATCTATTATAATGTCAAGGCCTCTGACTCTCTGATACTCATTTCTTTGCATGTTGTGAATACTGAATAATGAGATGACATGAACTACTACTAAGTTTGTAGTACATATTTAACAAATACAATTTCTTACTTTAAAATGAAAATAATTCAGAAGAATCATAGGTTTAGAGTACAGTGAAACCACAGGTAATTGGCAGTGGTAATAGGGTATGGGGTGAGAAGTTTGGGATCATTTTGGTTAGCTTGAGTTATCCAGTTAACTCAGGAGTAACCCGGTTAGGGAAGCTACTCTCAGAGGTGTGGGTGATAGTGCTTGGTCTCCCTAGTATATAGGTGCAGAAAGTAGAGCACCATTGTATTAGCACACAGGAGTCGTGGCACTCAGTAAATATATGAATAAAACAAAAGAAGGAATTTCCTCAGTAATTTAAGTATATAGCTCATCAGTGGTAGTAAACAGGCCTTTTAAAAACAAAATGTGGAGTATATATTGTTAACCAAACTTTAAAGTGTTAAAATGCTAGGTAGTTGTATTTAAAAACTTGCCACCTTCAGATTGATCTGTCTAATGAGCAGGATTATAATTAACCTCTCTACAGTTACCAATGGAAATGAAGGGGCCACAGCGCTGGTGCTGAGTCGCAGAGTCAGAGGCCATAGGGGCCAGATTGACTTAAAGAAATAGCAAACAAGAAAGGGGGAAAATAAAACTCTAATAGCCACATCAAATAGGCAGTGATACTGGGAATTTGTTCATCATTTTAGTTACTTAGTTCGAACATTTCTGCTTTGTTATGTAAGAAAGTGCTAGTTCTTGAAAACTTCTATATTTTGTTTTTTTCTTACAAAAATGTGAGACATATACACAGATATATATACATATATATGTATATTATACACATATATATGTGTATATACATGTACACATACATATATATACACACACACATAGTGTTTTTCTTAAAGTGTATCTCTACTAGTGTATTTTAATTAAAATGGCAAACCAGTGACCCAAAGAAGGTAGCTAGGAGGCCCTATAGTTGATAGCATAGTAGGGAAATGTATTGGCATTATCTAGAGGGACAGAAGTATTAGGATAGATGTATATATGAAGGGGAATTTATTAAGGAGTACTGACTCACATGATCATGGTGAAGTCCCACAATAGGCCATCTGCAAGCTGACAAGGAAGCCAGTCCAAGTCCCAAAACCTTAAAAGTAGGGAAGCCGACAGTGCAGCCTTCAGTCTGTGGCTGAAGGCCCCAAGAGCCCCTGGCAAACCGCTGGTGTAAGTCCAAGAGTCCAAAAACTGAAGAACTTGGAGTCTGATGTTCAGGGGCAGGAAGCATCTACCACAGGAGAAAGATGAAGGCCAGAAGACTCAGCAAACCTGCTTTTTCCACCTTCTGCCTGCTTTATTCTAGCCACACTGGCAGCTGATTAGATGGTGCCCATCCAGATTGAGGGTAGATCTGCCTCTCTGAGTCCACTGACTCAAATGTTAATCT
Organism: Macaca mulatta; assembly: GCF_049350105.2. Taxonomy (NCBI): domain Eukaryota; kingdom Metazoa; phylum Chordata; class Mammalia; order Primates; family Cercopithecidae; genus Macaca; species Macaca mulatta. The sequence goes on from NC_133407.1 coordinate 31,101,030, forward strand.
CCTTTGGCAACACCCTCACAGACACACCCAGGAACAATACTTTCCATCCCTCAATCCAATCAAGTCGACACTCAATATTAACCATCACAGGAAGGTTCCATATCTTCTCTTGAAGACTCTCCCATGGCTGTCTCCACATTTAGATTAAGTCTCCTTGTCATTTCTATATAAATTTTCTGGCAAATACTTAACTTGTGAGGTAAGGCGGTCAGTCTTATTTTAAGTCCACCAAATTATTTAATTGTAAAAGCTGAATAGTTTGTATAAATTTACATCTTTATAAGGTACTATATGATCTAAAATATATGTTTTTCATTTCAGTCTGTGAGGAATTCCCTAATAAAATAGAAATACAGCCCAGATAAGGTTATGAAGTTTACTAGCTTTGTAATAATAATTTTTTTAAATGTGTATTTATGGAGCATCGCTATGTTCCATAATTGCCCTTTGCACTGTGGGGGACAGAGTGGAGTGGTGAATAACACAGATAGGGTTCTGCCATCACAGGCTGTATATTTCAGTGTGGTATAGGGGAGAGTGGTGAGACAACAAGCGTGTATAGATAAAGAGGATAATTACAGAGGGTGATAATTGCTCTGAAGAAATAAAGCAGAGTAACTGGATAGCTAGAAGGAGAGTAGCCAGTGGGAAGGCTACTTTAGGAATAGTGATTGAAGAAGACATCTTTGAAAAGATGACATTTGAGCTGAGATGTGAAAAAATTTAAAGGCCAGCCATATGAAGAACTAGGGCAAGAACTTGTAGACAGGGGGAGTAGCTAGGGCAAAGTTAGTTTCTCAGTGAAAACGAGCTCAGTGTTTAGAGGAGCAAAAAGAAGTCAGGCAGGGTAGAGCAAGTGCTTTAGAGAAGGAAATATGAGAGGAGAGCAAAGGCCAGACAAACAGTCTTGTAGACCACAGTAAAAAGTAAGGATTTGGCCGGGCACGGTGGCTCAAGCCTGTAATCCTAGCACTTTGGGAGGCCGAGACGGGCGGATCACGAGGTCAGGAGATCGAGACCATCCTGGCTAACACGGTGAAACCCCGTCTCTACTAAAAATACAAAAAACTAGCCGGGTGAGGTGGCGGGCGCCTGTAGTCCCAGCTACTCGGGAGGCTGAGGCAGGAGAATGGTGTAAACCCGGGAGGCGGAGCTTGCAGTGAGCTGAGATCCGGCCACTGCACTCCAGCCTGGGCGACAAAGCGAGACTCCGTCTCAAAAAAAAAAAAAAAAAAAAAGGTAAGGATTTATTCCAATTGCAATGGGAAGCTTTTGGAGGACATTGAGCAGTGGCATGATACGTAAAAAGATAATTATGGCTGCTGTGCAGTGGGGCAAAGGTAGTTGTAAGAATGGAAGCTGGAAAAGCAAGTAGGAGTCTATTGGAGTGTTTCAGGTTAAGTAATGTTATCTATTTATTAGACTAAAAATGTAGTAATAAAGACAGGAGTAGATAGGTTTGGGATATGTATTTTATGTTTCAAAATACAAATTAGGGGATCATTATATGTAGTTTTCTCATATTCATAAGTTTCTCTTCCATTTTTACTGCTCTGTTTCTGATCCTTTTTTCCTCCTGCCCACAGTCACTTTACTTGTTTAATTGTTTTCTTGGGATCTAGTGTTTTTCCACTTCTAGTCCATTCCATGTGTTACAGCCTAATCACTCTACTCAAAGCACATTTATAATCATTCTGTTTGCCTAATTCAAAACTTTATATGACTCCCTGTGGCCTGAAGAAGAATGGACTTACTCAGTTTCTCTAATACATACCCAGTTCCCTTTTAGACAAGTGCTTCTAGCATTATTCAATGAACAGGTTTTGTGCTTTCTATTTTCCATGTTTTGGAATCTTTCATGCTCTCCTCTGCTGGAATGCTGCTTCCCTCCTCTGCTTCCTGTTAGATTCCTGACCGCTCATCATTCAAGGCCTGAGTTTATCACCTGAGTTTATGAAACATTTTCCAGTCTTGGCCATTGGAAATCATTTGTGCCTAGTCTGTGTTCTGTAGAATTTTCTTAATAACTTTTTAATATTATTTAATTTTGTTTGGTCTTATATTTATTTAGGTCCATCTGCCAGTATATTCAATACATTTATATTAATCTCCTTAGTGTACCAGGCTGTAGAGATGCCAAGATAAATGTGACATGGACGCTTAAGAAGCTTACAGACAAAACAGGAAAAAAAAGTTACAATGCAGGATTATTGGTCCCATTAACAGAAGCAGTATGTACAAGAGCTCTTGTGTTAGCCCAGGTCTTATCTTTCAAACCTAGTAGTAAAACTTTTGAGGGCATGGACCTAGTCTTGTTTTTGTCTTACTGCTCATCACCAAGTTGATGCTTAATAAATGATCATTGATTGTGAATCCTATCACTGGTGATCAGTGTTGTTCAATTTTAGTAATTATCTCAAACATCTTTAAATTTTCAGAGACATAAGCATACTTTAAAAAAATACTGTTATCAACTTTCTAGTATGAGTTTAAACAAGATAATTTGATTTCATGAGCTGTGATTCTGCCATCATTTAATGTATTTGATCTGGATATGTCACTGTATTAAATATTATCTTCCCCTTCAGCCAATTTTAATATTCTTTTATGTCACTAACCCTTTTTTGCCTCAAAGAGTTTTGCATTCATTTCAATTAATTGCTCTTTATCTTAACCTAATGAGGTTGTTACTGTTCCCATTTTTATTGCTGAAAAAACTGATAATCAAAAGGTAAATCAAGGAATTTCCATTTATGGCATTCTAATTTAGAACTTGAATTGTCTATTCTGAACAAATTTTGCCATGTTTTCAAAAGCTGTAACATTAAATGAAATTCAGTATTATTTAAAATGGTGGAAATAATGAGTTCAGGATAAAATATCATTTCCATATTAGATGCCAAAGAAGTATGTTATTTGGTCTATCAAGGTCTATTCTAAAAATATGTATGCAGCATCTATAACATCATTTGCAGATTAACATATTTATAAGCTATTGCCAAATAGTCTCATCTTTTCTTCAAATGTGTTTTCCCTCTCTCTTGAATTAAATGATTAAATTTCTTTAACTGACTTTTATAATTGTAACTTTGACCATATTTTAAAGTTTATCTGATTGCCTATTGATATGCTGTTATCATCTTCAATATTTGATCTTTCGTATTTCTAGTTATCGTAGTTAACATTTTAGGTAGCTCATTCATAATTTAATCATTCTTTTTCTTACTTGTATCTCCATGGTGAGTTTTTAAAGATGCAGCTTTCTTGGGCCCGGTGTGGTGGCTCATGCCTTTAATCCCAGCACTCTGGGAGGCCAAGGCAGGAGGATCACTTGAGCCCAGGAGTTTGAGACCAGCCTGGGCAACATGGTAAAACCCTGTCTCCACAAAAAACACAGAAATTAGCCAGACATGGTGGCACACACCTGTAGTCCCATCTACTTGGCAGGCTTTAGTGGGGGGATCATTTGATCCCAGGAGGTTGAGACTTCAATAAGCTGTGGTCACGCCAGTGCACTCCAGCCTGGGTTAAAGAGTGAGTTCCTGTCTCAAAAAAATGTAACTTTCTCATCTTATTGTTTCCTTTTGTTTATAGTGTATATGTATGCCATGCTTCAGACATAATCTATTTAAGCAAATTTTGTCTTCTCAGTTTTTTAAATCTTACAATTTGATATTTTGCAAGCAAACTTTGTCTCCTCAATTAAACTTTATTTGATATTTTCTGGATTCATTAATAATTGCTTGAAAGAAGAATGGAGCAGGTAGGGAAATAAAAAAATTCTTTAAATTCGTTTTTAGAAATTATAGATATGTGCTGTACTGTTTGGTAGATACCAGGCACATGTGGCTATTTAAATATATATTTAAATTAAATAGAAATTAAAAATTTTAGTCATCACAGTAGCTACATTAGCCATACAGCTGATAATGGCTACTGTATTGGACAACTCTTATAGAGGATACTTCCATTCTTACAGAAAGTTCTTTGGACAGCGCTGTATAGATAATTCACTGTTATGCTCACCTCAGCAGCACATATACTAAAATTGGAATGATATGTCATTATTGTTATATTTTTGTGTAATACATGATATAAATGTCTATATTTTGTTTTTTATTCATGTTGAACTTTTAGATATGGCCTCTGTGAAACATTCACTTTTATTTTCTCTCTCCTTTAGAAAACGACATGAATTTTTACAGTAGATAAGTCTTTCCTGAATTTTTGATGAAATGCATTTACTATGTTACACTGTAGTGTGTGGATGGAAACTAGATTAATTTTGAATTTTTTTGCTATGTTAAGCATATTCAAAAGTGATTTTACTGAGTAATTTATTGATTTTTTTTAATTTAAAGATTCTCTTTCTCCAAATACTGTTTGAAATCTCAAACAGTATTTCCCTGTTTTGAAAAAGAAATATGCCCAGTAATTTGGTCCGTTGATGTCACACTTTACAAAGTTAAGATGTCCTAAATGTCGGTATCTCCTACACAGTTTCCTCCAAGCCCATTTTTTATTTAAATAAAAAACAAATTCCTCTGGGAAGAAGGATTTTACAAGCAATTTCAGAGCAGAATTGATTTTGGTGTGTGTTAATGCCGACAATCTGCCCAGTGTTAAAATGTTAAAAAGAAAAAAAATACAAGCTGCCATATTCCTGTGATCACACCAAAATAGCAGCTTGTATTTATATTTTCAGTCTCCTCGAGGTGGACTGCAGGCACACATGAATGAGTGGATGTACTTGGTGTTGTGTTGTGATTTTATTTAATGCAGGCAAAGTACATGCTTGTGCATGCACGACCAGCCCTCACATATGCACTTGTTCACAGCCGAGAAAGTGAAAACTACAACACAAGCCGCTCTCTAAGAGTTGTCGGCAACCTGTGTGTGTGTTTCTTAAATATTAAAGAGGGGGGAAAACAGATTTTCAGGAATATGAGAAATAATTCTTCTTTCAAATGGCCTGTGGTCCTTCCTCATTTGACACTTAAGGTAAAAACAAAATAATTACTATTGCATATGTATATTTAGTATTTTCCTGTACTGCTCCTATACTGTTTTAAAGTATATTTTTCCCATTTCTGTTTCATTTAAGCATGCAAATTCTTAGCATACGTTTATTCTAATTTGTGAGATTTTTAAAAACTTAAAAATTTTTTTTTCAGTATTTTAATGAAAATATAGGTCTATTTGCTACAGAACATATAGTTGCGGTGCTTTCATTAGCACCCTGGTGCTCCTTATCTTTGGAATTTAGGAGCAGCAGTACATAGGGGCAGCACAGTTATAGGGGTACCCTCTGAACTGCTGACCAATAGAATTTTTGCTTTTCAGATTTTCTTTGTTTTAAATGAGCCTAGATTTTTAAGGACTATTTATAGTTGTAGATTTATATGATTATGAGAAGGTTAAAAAGTAAAGTTTGGTGAGCAGTAAAATAATATTCCCAGTGGGCATAGCCTGTTTGGTAGTGTAACACAGTCTTTTTAGAACATTTCAGCAGATTTAGAATTGAAGCAGCTTTGGTACTTCAGGGGTAATGCTTTGTATTTAATTTTTTTCTTAATTATTGAAAAACTTCAAAATAAAGTCTGTATTTCCATTTGTGACACAGTGTCATCTGGCACTGAAAGTACATGTACAGTATATCTACCTACGTTTATATTTTTTCCTAATTTTTCACCGTTATGGTAGGAACAGAAAGGTGTTTTTGGAGGAGTGGAGAAGTGGGGTAAAGGGCTTGTTACGTGACTCAGGCACTGTAGAACTAGAAAGAACCTTAGATGAAAACCTCTACTTAGGTGGTGACAGGTCCCATCTCCTGAACTGCAGCCACACCTGCCTTCTCCCAACCTTGTATCCTGTCATCCCAAACCGCCCCCTCTTCTTTTTGTTTTTGCTTAATCTGCCCAACTGTATGGTGATTTCTTACTCCACCTTCCTTGTTAACCTCTTGGAGATTTTTCTGCTGTCCTCTTGGGCTGAGTCCTACTCGTTGTCATCACAATAAATTACTACTTTCTCTTTTTTTCACTTTAAAAAATTCTCTATTCACCTCCTGTTTATGAACTATGAAAGCTATATGTCATTCTTTTCTTCGTTGCAAAAAATAAATTAAAGAAAGCAGAACCTTGTTCAGGCTTTCCTTTTGCATTGCCTTTATATTCCTAGTCCCTGATTGTATCGTCTTAATTTTCCTTAAAGGTTTGTAAGGCTTGTAGGTATATTTGTTCATTCAGCAAATACTACTTGAGAAATTACTGTGTGTCAGCCACTGTTTTAGAAGTTGAAGATTCAAATAAAGACTGCCTCTTCTGTTCTTTAATATATAATGCACATTTTATTGTAATTTTCTTCTTTCAAAATTATCTGTAAGATGTCTTTTTCTCCTAGATTTTCTTGAGTTCATATGTTTTGTATCTTCATATTCTCCAGTACTTGGCACCCATTGTAAGCATTTGTGTCATTAATAGTCATCTAGTAAAATCCGTTTATTTTGCAAAGGTGAAAAGTTGAAGCTCAGAAAAACTACGACAAGAATAAGCAAATATAACTTGTTAATGGCCGAAATGGAAATGGTACCTGGGACTTCTGTTTTTCCACTGCTCTATAATTTATGTTAATCTTGTTTGCCTAGATTTAATGCTTCATCAGGAAACATTTATTAAGTACCTTCAGTGTGCAAGCACTTAGTGAAACAAAACGGGACAGAAACATAAATGAATCAGTATCTCAAATCTTATTCAAAAAGTGGTGGAGACTAAATAAGTAGATACTGTTTCTGCCCTCTGGGTTTATATTTTGTAATGCAGTGTTTCTCAACCTTGGGAATATTAGCATTTTGGACCAATTCTTTGTTTTGAGAGGTTGTTTTGCACACTGTAGGATGTTTAGCAGATCCCTGATCTCTGCTTGCTAGAGCTGTGTGGCATGCTTTTAAAAATCTTTCTTTGTCAGATGGAGAGATTACAAAAATTTTCTCACATTCTGTAGGTTGCCTGTTCACTCTGTTGATAGTTTCTTTTGCTGTGTAGAAGCTCTTTTGTTTAATTAGATCCCATTTGTCAATTTTGGCTTTTGTTGCCATTGCTTTTGGTGTATTAGTCATGAAGTCTTTGTTCATGCCTATGTCCAGACTGGTATTGCCTAGGTTTTCTTCTAGGGTTTTTATGGTTTTAGGTCTTATGTTTAAGTCTTTAACCCATCTTGAGTTAATTTTTGTATAAGGTGTAAGGAAGGGGTCTAGTTTCAGTTTTCTGCATATAGCTAGCCAGTTTCCCCAACACCATTTATTAAATAGGGAGTCCTTTCCACCTTGCTTGCTTTTGTCATGTTTGTCAAAGATCAGATGGTTGTAGATGTGTGGTGTTATTTCTCAGGCCTCTGTTCGGTTCCATTGTTCTATATATCTGTTTTGGTACCAGTACCATGCTGTTTTGGTTACTATAGCCTTGCAGTATAGTTTGAAGTTAGGTAGCATGATGCCTCCAGCTTTGTTCTTTTTGCTTAGGATTGTCATGGCTATATGGGCTCTTTCTTGGTTCCATGTGAAATTTAAAATAGTTTTCTTAATTCTGTGAAGAAAGTCAATGATAGGTTGGTGGAAATAGCATTGAATCTATAAATCACTTTGGGCAGTATGGCCATTTTCATGATGTCGATTCTATCCATGAGTATGGAATGTTTTTCCGTTTGTGTCCTCTCTTATTTCCTTGAGCAGTGGTTTAGAGTTCTCCTTGAAAAGGTCCTTCACATCCCTTGTAAGTTGTACTCCCAGGTATTTGCAAAGAACTTAAACAAATTTACAAGAAAAAAACAACCCCATCAAAAACTAGGTGAAGGATATGAACAGACATTTCTCAAAGGAAGACATTTGTGTGGCCGACAAACATTTGGGGGAAAAAAAAAAACCCTCATCATCACTGGTCATTAGAGAAATGCAAATCAAAACCACAATGAGATACCATCTCACACCAGTTAGAATGGCGAGCATTAAAAAGTTAGGAAACAACAGATGCTGAAGAGGATGTGGAGAAACAAGAATGCTTTTGGTGGGAGTGTGAATTAGTTCAACCATTGCGGAAGACAGTGTGGCGATTCCTCAAGGATCTAGAACCAGAAATACCATTTGACCCAGCAATCCTGTTAATGGGTACATACCCAAAGGATTATAAATCATTCTGCTATAAAGACACATGCACACGTATGTTTATTGCAGCACTGTTCACAATAGCAAAGACTTGGAACCAGCCCAAATGCCCATCAGTGATAGACTTGATAAAGAAAATGTGGCACATATATACCATGGGATACTAGGCAGCCATAAAAAAGGAAGAGTTCATGTCCTTTGCAGGGACGTATATGAAGCTGGAAACCATCATTCTCAGCAAACTAACACAGGACTAGAAAACCAAACACCACATGTTCTCACTCATAAGTGGGACTTGAACAATGAGAACACATGGACACAGGGAAGGGAACATCACACACTGGGGTCTGTTGCGGGGTGGGAGCCTAGGGGAGATACCACGTTAGGAGAAACCTAATGTAGATGACGGGCTGAAGGGTGCAGCAAACCACCATGGCATGTATATACCTAATGTAACAAACCTCCTCATTCTATACATGTTTCCCAGAACTTGAAAGTATAATTTTAAAAAAAGGGTCACATGACACAGCAAGTGGATCATGTAGAAAGAAGGTGTTAGCATAAGACTGGACGCTATTTTATGCAGCAATATTATAACCAGTAAGTATCATTGATCACGTAGTAAATTCAATTTTATGCCATCACTGAAAAAATAAAAAAAAAAATAAAAATTCTAAGGACCTTTTGTTTGTCTGAAGGGTTCTTTGTGGCATCATCATAGAGCTTTCTAAGATCTCAATAAAGGCTTTTACAGTCACACCTTTGATTTCATCTTTAGTTCTTGCCTTTCTGTCTTTTTCCTAGATTTGATCTTTACCCAGAAGCAGTGTGTTAATATTGGTATCATTTGCTGACTTGAGAAGCTGGGAATGAGAAAAAGCTTTATTTTTAAACCAAGCAAGTTCTAGCACCTTTATGTTTACCAGTTATTCCTTTTGTTTTTTCTCTTCTTACATTCTACTATAAGTAACACAAATAAACCAGACAGTACCTTCAGTACTCTGCCTGGATATCTCCTTAGCTAGATCACTCAGTTTATTAGATTCATTTTCTATGTTCCATATAACTAGAGGCCATCATATTGCCAGACTTTCTGTCACTGCAAAATAAGGAACCCCTTTCCTCCGTTTTTTTTCTGTAATGTTTTCTTCACTTTCATTTAAGCCCTTACTGGCAGCCTCTTTGCAGATTTTCTTTTGCTAATAGTCTTTTTCCCACAGCCTTGATTTCTCACTTATGCTCTCCTGAAGGTCCTTCAGTCTTCTATCCAGTCCCATAGGCACTTCTACCACATATTTTAGGTTTCTGTTTTTTGTTTTTTTTTGATATAGCACCCCTGTTTCAGATGTCAAAACCTCTATTATATTTTGCTACGTAATTAACCAAAATTAGTGGCTTAAAACAACAATCAATGATTATTTCATGGTTGCTGTGGATCAAGAGTTTGGGAGCAATGTAGCTGGGAGATTCTGGCTTAGGAGTGTTTCATGAGACTGCAGTCATGTGGTTACTGGAGCTGCAGACATTTGATGGCTTGACTATGGCTGGAGTATCCACTTTGGTTCCTCTCTGTGTAGATCTCTTTAAGGCACTGCTTTAGGGTCCTCCTTCAGAAGATACTTTCTTCAGATCAAGAGATCCAAGAAAGAAAAAGAGCCACGTAGAAGCTATGTCGTTTTTATGCCATTACCTCAGAAGGGAAATGTGAGAATTAAAGAATTTGCAGTCATAGTTTTAAAAGCAGCACAATTCCAATGGAGTTTTCAAGGTCTTCCCCATGGTCTTTTTCATTCTGTCCACTAGAAGGGGAAATGTGTACGGAGGCCTGCCTGTGGGGAAGTTAGGGGAGTGTCTTTCGTGGTCACACATAATTTCCCCTCTCATTCCATTGGCTAGCACTCAGGTCACATGACCACAGCTAACTGAAAAGGAAGCTGAGAAATTAAATCCAGCTATGCGACTGCAAAGAAGAGAAAACAGGTTTGGTTGAATAGGGAGAATGGAAATTACCAACCAAAATAGGGAACACAGGAAGAAAAAGAATTGTGTCTTTCAGTATGTCTGTTTTTATTCCATATCAAATTGTTTCTTGTTGTGGTCTTGGCTTGATTGTTCAGTTTTTCTTTAGTAAAACAATAAACCACAGTAAGGTATTATAGTTATTTTGGTGGTTAATAGTATTCTAGGGAGTTTTCGTCAGCTCATTTAAAAATTTTGGATGAGTGCTTGTTTTGATTTTCTGTTTTTGAAATATGGGCATAACAATAGTAATTGTTCCTTCAAGTCCTTCTGTGCTTCTTTGTCCTATCGCATGATTATAAACCCTCACCAAGGGCTTTCCTTTTTCCCCTGGGGCATCTTATTGAATACTTGCATCTTCAGTATTTCATCTGGGCCCAATGCTTTGTCTATTTTAATACTTCTAATTACCTAATTATGTACTATAATGTGGTGACAAAACCCTTTATCATCTTACTCTTTTCTTAACCCTTTTCTTGCTTAGGAAAGATTCTTTTTGTCTCTTTGTTGCCTGCATTACAGATAGCCCAGATACTTGCCTGCCTTCCCTTTATTGTCTGTATTATGACAGACCATTGCCCTGTTGAATGTCTTTCCAACTAACTTATCAGGCGCCTGGGTTCCTGGTTATTGGGGCTCCAAAGCTGGTGTTTAATTGTTCTCCATCCCTTACTTTTCAGTTCACTTCCACACACTGTAGTCATATGAGACCATATCCACATGGCAAATAGGATACTCTAGTTGTCATAAACTACTTTTGTTACAGAATTAGTAGCCATTCTATCATGTATAGATCTTTGTGTAATAAATGTCTGCAGTACGTATCCATGAGCCAAATGTAATAGAAATCAGTAAGATTTTAAAAAATTATGTGAATTGTATTTCAGGATAGCTAAAAATTGATGAAGGAGTTTTTTTTCATTTTATCTATGTCTTAATAAAGGAAGAAAAAATATGATAGAATTATAGTTTTACCATTTTATGACTTTTAATGAATTACCAGATTTAGGCAGTGATCATTAACAGTTGGTAGAATCACCGAAAGTGGGATACATTAATGTTAGGTGCCTCCTGATGGAAGTACACAACACCAACTTATCACTGCATTGAAATCACCTCAAGCTTAAAACAACAGAATTTATTTTGTTGTTGAATCTACAACTTGAGCAGGGCTCAGTAGGGTGGCGTATCTCTATTCCACATGATGTTGGCTGTGGTAGCTTGAAGTCCAGGGTCTGGCATCATCTGAAGGTTTGCTCACCACCCATCTGGTTGTTGAAGCTGGTTCTCAGGTGAGACCTCCTCTCGAGCTGTGGTGGGAACACCCAAGATAGCCTTTTCATATGGCTGCTTGGCTTCCTCACAGCATGGTGGCCTGGTTCTGAGAGTGTGTCCACAGAGAGCCAGACAGAAGCTGTGTTCCAGCACCACTTTTGACACATTAATTTTGTGAGAAAACTGGTCACTAAGGCCAACACATACTCAAAGGGAAGAGAGTCGGACTCTTTCATCTTTCTATGGGAGGAGTATCAAAGAATTTGCAAACATGTTCTCCAATTATATCATCTATAGATGAGACAGAAGAATCTTGTCGAAAACTTGAACCTGAATCTGATAAAGTCTCTAGGTCTAAGTGCCAGTTACTAGGAAATACAGGGGAAAGGGGAATTGTTAAATGAGACAATGGAGGCATAATACATAAAATTCCGAATGTGGGAAGCTTCTACAGGATAAAAAATCTGGTTTCTTTAACAAATACATTGCAAGATAAAAAAGAGAAGAAGGACAAGTCTGTAGATTAAAGGAATCTTAAGAGATATATCAACAAATTGCAGTGTACTAACATATTTCTTGGCTCTTAACAAAGTATTAAGAATATTTGGACAGTCACAGAAATTTGAACATTTAGTGGATATTTGATTAATAGATTATTATTTTTATTATTAGTAATGTTACAATGGCACTATGGGATTTTTTTTGCTTTTTTTGTTTGTTTGTTTGTTTTGTTCTTTGAGACAGGGTCTTGTTCTCTTGCCTAGGCCAAAGTGCAGTGGTGCAGACATGGCCCACTGCAGCCTCTAACCTCTGAGGCTCAAGCGATCCTCCCACCTCAGCCTCCCAAGTAGCTGGGACTACAGGTGTGTGCCAACATACCCAGCTAATTTATTTTTACATTTTTTTTTTTAAGGCAGGGTCTCACTGTGTTGCCCAGGCTGTTCTCAAACTCCTCAAGTGCTCAAGTGATCCTCCCGCCTTGGCCTTTCAAAGTGCTGGGATTATAGGTGTAAGCCCCTTCACCTGGCCTATGGTTATGTTTTTAAAGAGTGCTTGTCTTTTAGAAATACACATTGCAGTATTTATAGATATAATGATGTCTGGGATTAGCTTCAAAATAATGCAATATTGGGGAGGAATATATGTAAAACAAATGATAAGTCATGAAACTAGCTGATGGGTAGATTGGGGTTCAGTTTACTGTTGTCTTTTCTTTATAAATGTTTGAATTTTCCATAATGAAAGATTTTTAAAACTTATAATGAAAGCTATGTTGCCTACCAATTTTGGTTTATTTCAAGGTAGAAAACAAACTTACACACCCAATGTTTGTGATGGCTCTTATTATTACTGTGTACTGTGTAAAATTTGTTTAAATACAGTTTCTTCACACATCTGAGAGAGAAACTTAAATACTGATCAGTTGAGTCTAAACTGAAATATGACTTTTACCCTAAAGTAAAGATTTAAAACTATTTTAGTCTAAATTCCATTATGGACTACTTAATCTTTGCTGTTCATCTCTATTTTTAGAGTTTTACCCTCACCTGTTTTACATCTCAATTTTTATTTTATGGACAAATGTAGAAAGAAAGACTTTCTGTTAATAAAATTTGTTTCCAGTTCCTACTTAGTGTGGGGTGTTTTTTTTTTTCCTTTCTGTTTTATTTTCCTACCAGATATTTTGGTTTGAATAAATTATGAACCTCTACAGTTTTAATTCTAAATTTCTCTCTTATTTCCATGAAACTGTAGAGTCATTGTTGATTTTTCAAAACCTGAATGATTGTTGCATCTAGTGTTGTTAGTATTCTGTGCTTTTAATTATGTTTCAAAAACAGATTTGCCTTTCCAATGATACTTGGGTTACAATGATGTTCAAATTACGTTACCTAGGCTGAATCCACACCATCTAGCATGGGGTAAATAAAACCTAGAAGTTTAATGAGTGGTAGGGAAGCTATTTTGAAACTTACAACATATCATGAAAAACAGATTATTACTATTCCTAGATACACTGTCACTGTACTTTTCTCTCATATTTCTTATACCTATAAATGTAACATCTTCTGGATTGAATCCTGATACTGTGACCATCAAGTATTTTTTGTAGGAAATATGTTATTATCTAGGTATATTCATCAACCTTCAGAGCTAGGTTCTTATGTGTAACTCTAAAGTCATGGAGTTTTACCTAAATGCATTTCTCAGATTAATTTATAACCAATTAGGGAAGCAATTGGAAAGTGCTGCTGTTCTGTTAACTACCCAGATACATTGGCAGAGGTATTACTCCTCTGTGCTTCTGTTTACTTGCCTGTTAATCTCTGAGTTGGACTGGATAATTTCCAAAGACTCAGCACAAAACTCTGATTTTCAGTTCTTTTTCCAACTTTTGAAATAGTTTTGAAAACTTTACTTCTTTTTCAGAGCTTTTCTGTATCTTTCTACCTTACTTATTTGATGCAATGGATTCTTCATCATTTAATGAACAAATTATAGTTTTCTAACAAAGAGAGTGCCATGAAACTTCACAAATTAGCACTTCAGCATTGTAGAGCAGAATCATAGTTGGTGTGCTGTTGCATAGATATGCTATGTCTGCATAATACACATTTTCAATTGATTTGATGTTTGCTAAAAGTAGGCAATTTAAATTACTACTTGCAATTGAATTCTTGTAGATCTGTAGTTTTTAATCTTGAAAGTGGTTAGTATGCATTTAAATGAAACCAGGTATTGGTATATAGTGTGTTAAAAGAAAAACTTCAGCCGAATTAAATTTAATGAAGTTTAATTGAGCAATGAACGATTTGTGAATCGGGCAGCCTTCCATGTCAGAGTAGGCTCAGAGACGCCAGCACAGTCACATGGTGGAAGATTTATAGACAGAAAAAGGAAAGTGACATACAGATAACAGAAGTGAGGTACAGAAACAGCTGGATTGGTCACAGGTTGGTGTTTGCCTTATTTGAACATGGGTTGAACAGTTGGCTACATTTGATTGGCCAAAACTCGATGATTGGCAGACATGTAGGCTACGGTCTGTTTACAGCTCCACTTGTTTACAGTTCACAATATACAGAGAAACTTTTAGGCTGAACTTAAAATATGTAAGGAGGCAGCTTCAGGCTAAAGTTGACTTAACAAGTATACTTTACATTTTTAGTTTTTAGGTATTAAATTATAGTTTATGGATACTCTTTGCAAAGTTAATGTAGCAGTTTTTAGTACTTTTATCATAATCAATTTTAGATTGTAACGGCTACACAGAATTTGGTTGTGCCAATGTGCGTAGAAAATTTCCAAAGAATAGGTGAGGAAGGGGACATGCAAAGTTATTAAGTCAGGTGATCCAGATTTTTGGGAATGAAGCCTACTCAAAGACAGAGTTAAATTTATGTTATATAATGAGAAGGAGAGAAAATTTCACCTCTCAAAAGGATTATTCTGTTCTTAACTTAATGGCTAAGTTTCCCAAGAAATTTCTCTATACCAAGTTGTTTTATTAACTACTTATCTTTTATCCTGATTACTTTAATTTGGGATATTTGATTTTTAAAGGCTTTAGCAACTTTATTTTGTTCCAAAATGTCATTTTAAAAGTTTTTGTGTTTCTTTCCTACTTCAGTGCATTTGACATTATTCTGCAGTTTCTTTGGCCTCTCTGACATATGCTTACTCTTCAGGTTAATTTTTCTCTTCTTTAGAAGTTAATTATGCCACCCCTATTTGAACTGTGATGCCTGGATAGGGAGATCATCACATTAAGCTTTATGCAAATATGTGAAGCAAGCTTGCTCAGATCCTTAGGTTGCTTACTGGCCCCCCAAAAAGAGGCTTCCTTGCTGCCACAGAAAAGGCAAAACAAAACAAAACAAACAAACAACAAAAACAAAAACCAAACAAAACCTGTGTGGGCAGTTGCAGAACGGAGTTGTAAGCAAAAGTCAAATGAACAGATGAAGGTAAAATGGGCCTTAATGTATTTAAAAAATTAGGACCAGAAAAAAAGATGCTTCACAGATTTCTAGCATAATTCACCGAAAACCTAGCTTGGACTAGAAAGTTATAACTGTCCAAGGCACCAACAAAGTAGCAGAGTGAAGCATAAAATAGCGGAGGTCTCCAGAAATGGGAGGCAGTAAACCATTATAATATGATGTAAAACAGCCACTATTGCTCTTAAAAGACTCATTAAGGAATATTTTTCTGTTTCAGTAATGCTGTATGCCTTCATGCTCTAGGTCATCTTCCTCTCTACTCTCTCACGTTTTCTCTCAATTTTTAGTTCCAAAGCCACCTGATTTGCAATCTCATTATCTAAAGTATCATTACTCAAATACTATTATAATAATGGCTTCCATTCCTGAATATCTACTACTTGTCAGGCACTGTTCTTGGTGCTCTCATATGATTGCATCTTGATCATAAGATCAGTATTGTTATCCCTTCTTAATAGATGAGGCATTTAAGCAATCATTCACTCAGGGTTTCATAACCAGAAATTATGCAACATGAATTTGAACACAGCCTTTTCTACTTGGGTTTAGGACTTTTAAATTTCACTTTATTATAATGTACTCTTATGTCCTTCCTATGCTACTCTTTCAGGTTTATTCCTCCATAGAGTTAAATTAAAATACTGTTTTCTTTATCACTTCTTTATTCACAAATATAGATTTACTGTGCTGTGTTTCCATAGTTGGAAATTCAGCATTCAAAGTTCTTTCCAGCCTTGCTCCACCTTTTCTTCTATCCCACTGTCCTGCTCCCAGCAGGCAGTATTTCATGGAATTGTCTTTTCTTTCTGATTAATAATTACCATGTTATGCTGCACTCTTGAAATACCCATTGCCTCCTGTGCCTTCATATCTTTCTTTCTGTTTTGATTACCTTTTCCACTGATGATCCATGTTCCTCCTCTCCTAAAAATTATCATTCAAACTCTGTGATTAAACCCAGTTGACTACTACTACTAGATGACATTCCCTCAGCCCTTATACATTGATTGTGTATTGTGTTGCTGTGGGTTTTCTCTGGGTTCTTGCAGTTGTGGTGTTTTACTGCATTATAAAGAAATATTTAGAAGTCTATATTTTAATCAGATGAAAAGCTGATAGTTTGGTTATATGTAATAACTGAAGTGTCAATATTTTACATCAAGAAAAAAGAATGACAATCTTTTTTTGAAAAAAATTAGTACTTTCACAAAATCACATTCTTATCCTAAAAACCAATGGGCTAAAACAAAGCAAATCCCCATCTGCAGATAGGTACAATATAATTCAAAAACTATCATATTCACACATGTATGAAGTATATGAAGCATGTGTAAAATTTTGAAATGTGAATATGTTGAAGGATGTCATTTACCTCTGGGATATAATTATTTCCCCTTGCCTCACCCCTTTTTCATTCCCCACCAAAGGCATAAGTTGCATGGCAAACACAGGCTTGTTCTAAAATCTGAAGCTGCCCTTGCCACGTCTTCGAGATTAGAATTTGAGAATGATTCTTGAAACTGTGTTAGTCAGTTTCAATCTTGTATTTTCCTTTTCCAGGTTTCCTGAAATGCAGTTTTTCCAACAAGAAAATGTGAGAAAAATTCTTACAGATGTTCTTTTCTGTTATGCCAGAGAAAACGAGCAGTTGCTTTATAAACAGGTAATGAAAATATCTTACAGGTGGCATCCATTGACTCAAAATTTTCTATACAGCTTGACAAATGATAGAGCAATAATGTAGCCTTTATTGTATCCAAAGTTGTATCATAATGCTAAAGCAATCAGAGAGCTGCTTGTCAGCTGCATGGTGAGAAAGGTAAGCTCATTGAAGCACATATGCTTCTTCCTCATTATAAGACATTCCACCAAATTGTCTCCTTTAAGGTGTTCAGTCTTTTCTTTCAACTTTTGGGAGTTTGTTTATAAACAGCATCTTTGAAGGCAATCTAGTAATAAAATTTCAGAGTTGTATGTACAAATATTATTTTTCAGTATAGCATTTATAAATATATGACATGTCATGTAAAAAATAATCGTGTATCCTATTACTCTTTAAAACTTATCAGTAACAGAACTTAAGAATGTTTCTTTAAATTTTTTGAAATGTGTATTTAGTTCCTTTGTTACCCTGTTATTTGACTCATCTCATTACTAAAGCAAAGAAAATTATTGGGTTGTTTTATTTTATTGAAATGTAAGTTATTTAATATATACAGATGTATTTACATTTTTTATTTAAGTTTATAGTGTTCTAATAAAAATACAGTTGGATATTTTTATGTATTTCTCCAAATGCAAATGAAGTGAGAATTCAAGCTAAATTCTTAAAATCTCTAATAATCAAAAGTTATAATGTATATCTAATTCAGGACCACTGAACTTAAATTTAATATAATAGAAAACACGGTAAAAGCAATGTATTTAATTTGAAATAAACTAGATTTAAGGATGGTAAAACATGTCAGACTACAAATATACTAAATCATACATTTTTAATTATTGTATATACATAGAATATCCAAGGGAACTAATTTTATCTTATTTTTAACAGTAGTAATATTTTTCTGTATTAATTACCTGCTGACAATAGCTTACTAGAATTGGAAATGAAAAATAAATTGCATTTATAAGGGCAACCAAAAGCTATAACATGTCTAGAAAAAAATTAACAGTAAAGATACAAAAAATATATTAAGAAAACTATAGGCCAGGTGCAGTGGCTTACACCTATAATCCCAGCACTTTGTAAGACTGAGGCAGGGTTATTGGCTGAGCCCAGGAGTTTGAGACCAGGCTGGGCAACATGTCGAAACCCCGTCTTTACAAAAAAACCCCACAAAATTAGCTGGTCACGGTGGTGCACACGTATAGTCTCAGCTACTTGGGAGACTGAGGTGGGAGGATTCCTTGAGACCAGGAGTTTCAGGCTGCAGTGAGCTGTGATTGATTCACTGCACTCTAGCCTGGGCGAAAGAGTGAAATCCTGTCTCAAAAAATAAATAAATAAATAAATAAGTTATTCAAGGATGTAAAGTAAGAATCAAATAAATAGAAAAATAGCATGTTTTTGGATGAGAAGACTAAGTAAAAATACTGCTTCTTTATGTTTAAATGAATTATCATTCCAGTGATAACCTGAGTAAGATAACGTGCTTTTTTAAAAAACTGGATACAGTTATTTTCAATTTAGTGCCTAAAAACGTTACACTTATTTTAACAGAGATAATACAATTTAGGGATTAAAAGCACTGAGTGTAGACTCAAATTCCTTTGTTTGAATCTCAGCTCTCTCATTTACTAACTTCACAATCTTAGACAATTTACTTAACTTTTTTAATCTTTAGTTTTGTATCTGTCAGATGAGGGTAATAATAGTAATTACTTTATAGAGTTAACATTTGGTGCCAAGCAAAGGTTCATGTTGGTAGTTGTGGTTGTTTTTATTATCATCATCATTATAATAATTATTAAATGTGTTGGAATTACCATAGAATTTGTGGGAAAGGGAGAATGGCAAATGTAGATATTAAAACTTCTATAAAGGTTCTGTGATCAAACTAATGTGACAGTATTATGTGGATTGATCATTGTTCAGTGAAACAGTTTAGAAACAGGTTCAGTTTATATGGGATCTGAATATAGTAAAATAGAGAAAAGGATATTGTCTTGCTATATTTAGCTTTCCATCTGGAAAAACCATTAAATTATACATTTTTTGGAGAATAAATTCCAGATGGTGTAAAAACATAAATATAAAAACTAAAAGTGTATAAAAATACTAGAAGAAGATTTGGGATAAATTTTTTTGTAATCTCAGACTAGGAAAGGGACTCGCAAGCAAGGTAGGCTCATCTACAAGTCAGATAAAAAGTCAAAAGACTAAAAACAAACCAAAAAGGAGACTGGGGGAAAAAAATCTGTTAGTGTAGAATTCTTTTGGAAGCAAATAGCAGAAGACCCCATTTAAAATGACTTTAAACTGTAAGGAGATTGTTAACACGCTTCACGTGAAGTGTGGGAGTAAATGGTTCTGCTGCATTAGTTCATTAGCTTAAAATCTCTATCAAAAATTCCAGGATTTTGTTTTTCTGCTCTCTTTTCATTATATTGGCTTTTGTTGTGAACCTTATCTCTTTGTTATTTCCTCTTTTCCTTTAAATACTTGAAAATACCCCACAGTAAAAGACTTGATGATAGTGAATCAAATCAGGATAAAATTATTCCAAATTACTCGTCTGTTTTCCAATTTTTTTAGAGAAAGAAAAAATAGATTAAGGAGTCTTACAATAATGGAAACGAGTTCTATGGACAAGGAATAAAAACATAATAACTGTACACTCCATCTACCATTTGTGATGTATGTGACCCACTGCGTTTGTATGGAAGACTACACAGTCATATGGAAGATATGTTCTTGATCCATTAAGACAAAAATCTATCAGTTACTGAATAAGAAAGTATTATTAACTTACTCCTGGGTGTCATTTAAAAATATTTAATTACTCCTTGTATGTGTTTAAAATCCTATAGATTTTTTACAGAAAAATAATACCTTGCTGTAGAAGGACTGAATATTTAGCCAGATCAAATTTAAGAAAAGAACCTTAAGTTTCATCACAAGCTGTTAAAGCTATTATTTTGTACTAGGTGACACCCCGTTTAACATCGACCATATTGTTAATAGTTATGGGATTTTATTGAATTAATGAGACTGTTATCATGTAGTAGAATGTCTTGCTGAGTTAATTGAAATTGCCGAGATTATATAAATGGTATTAATGAACTTTGACTGCCTGATGCCTTAGCTTTAATAAAGACTTGCTTGGTGGGCTAAATGAACACAGGCAGATAAAAGAACAGGTTCAATTTTGTGAACCTACAGGCTGTTGATGAAGAAAACTTTGTTACCTTTATTTTCAACTGGCATGAGTTTGGAGTGCAGTGACTACTAACAATCCAGCAGGGATAAAAGCTTTTAAGCAGGCAGAAATGCTGACAATATAGGTGGAAGCAAAATACACATTTTGGGAACCAGAAGCATACTGTCAATACATTATTTTTTATTATGCTTTGTCAAATTTAAAGCATATTGAATTCATGATTATTATTTCTGGTATTTCTCTTTTCTTTTAAAGATGTCTATGTAATTGCCATTTGTAATTGTTAAACAGGTTTTACTAGTCTTGAATTGATATAAATGTCTTTTAAGTATTTGAAAAAAAAAATCCCTACTTTAGATGAAAGTCAAAACTGAACTTGTAAAATAGTTTTTAATGGTATTCAAAAGACTCTTAACTTCCATTCTGCCAAGAACACCTTTATTTATTGATTTGAAATATGATTTAATGCTATTCTTTTTTTCATATTGTAGTTCAGCTTTTTTCACTATGTGGATATATTAAGTGGTAGATATTGCATTCATTCAGTCGATAGGTAGTGATTACTTTCTTTGTGCTGGGCCTGTGGTAGGATCTGGATGTGTATACACACACACACACACACACACACACACACACACACAAAATCACAGTTGTACAGTGTCCATTCTTACCTACAGTACAGTACAGTACAGTACAGTAGTTCACGCTTTCCTGCAGTTTCACTTTCTGTGGTTTCAGTTACCTGCAGCCAGCCATCATCCAAAAACAGTTGAGTACAGTATAATAAAATATTTTGAGAGAGAGACCACAATCACATAATATTGTTACACTATATTGTTACAGTTGTTCTATTTTTATTAATTGTTGTTAATCTTAGTGTGCCTAATTTATAATCTTTAATTTAAATCATAATTTTAATACCTTTGTCATACACGTGTATATATAAAAACAGCATGGTATATGTAGTTTTCAGTACTATTTACAGTTTTAGGCATCTACTGTAAGGTCTTAGAATATATCTCCTGCACATAATGGAGGACTACTGTATAGTCATTTCTGTGCTTATTTTATAATTTTGTTCCTTTCTCTCTAGACTACAAGCTCCATCAATGTTAGGAACTTGCCCACTTCATTCACTTTTGTGTCCACAGCAAATACAGGCATTTAATAGTTTTTGCAATAAGTGAATGATGAATTATGTTTGAACAAATGGAGAATCTAGACAGAGTGGTGTCACAGAAACTAGAGGGAAGAGAATATTTGAAGTTGGGAAGATTCATTTAGACAAGAAGTCTTTCTTATTAAACTAGCCATAACTTGTTTTAAAATATATTTTGGGGGAAAAGCACTCTTTATTTCAAAAAGGTATCCCACTGACAGCAAAGAAAGAAAACTTCATGATAAATCTAGCAAGCACTACACAGTTCTGCAGATTTTTGGATTAGAAAATCTGATGTTCTTAAAAATACTCTCCTCAAGTTAATTTCAATGCAATGCCAATAAAAATTTTAATGTTTTGTTTACCATTTTGTTTAACCTAAATGGTATGACACAACCTGTAATAAAAAAGAATCATCAAGATAAGTTTGAAAAAAGAAAAGGAGTAGAAAATAGGAAATATTCTAATATTTTAAAGGTTGAATCTTTATAATGGTACAATTATTGTTAATAATATACAAACCAATGTACTAGAGTAAAATCCTGGAAAAAATGTAAGCTAAATATTTATTTTTTACTAAATATGGCATTTCAGAACTCTGGGGAGAAGATGAGTTATTCAACTTATCGAGTAGATTGAATTTATTGATGAAATGATTAATCAGTAAATTGGTATAATTCTTTTGGAGAAAAACATACTTATTTTTATGGCAAAAACTAAACTTATATCAGTTGAGCGAAGAATTAACTGGGGGGAAAAAAAAGGCAACTGTATTCTTCCCTAATCTCAACATGAGGAAGGTCTTATAGACATGAAGGCAAAATAGAAACCATGAAGAATTATTTATTGTATTGACCAAAGTGTATAATGTCAGTATAATGTATCATAGAAATCAAAAGTAAGACTAATGATAAGCATGGTAAAATGTTTGTAACAACAATTAGAAAGGGTTAATATCTTTAATTGGTATAGAACTATTAGACATCACCAAGGAAAGGAAACACTTCATCAGGAGAAAAAGGGCAATTTATTAAGTAAAAACGTTCAATAAAATTTTGGGGTTCAATCTTGCTAGCATTTAAATAAACTATAACAATTTAACTGTGAAAGTTGACAAAATTTTTAAAAACACTCTGAATATAGGTGAGGATGTGTGAGAGAGTGATTTTTATATTCTTCACTGAGAGAATTCTTTCTGGAGACAGCTTAATGGTATACATCCTACCAGATGTTAACACATATTTTTACCCCTTTACCCTGAAATTCTACTTCCAAGGACTTTAATTCTGGAGAAATCATGAGAAATAGGCAAAAAAAGATCTCAAGGATATCTACTGAAGTTTTAAATTTATTTCTTAAGTTTTGTTTTTTGGCTGGCCTCCCTCCCTTTATCATTTTTTTTATTTTTGTTTTTGCTTTTCCATACTTTTCTATTGATATAATACTTATTATTTTAATGATTAAAATTACAGCACTTTCTTTTTGGAGTAACTTGAGACCATTCCAAGAGAATAAACCCCTCATGATTTTTAAAGCAGAGTTGGTAATGCTCAATGTCATTTTTCTAGGTGTCTAACATGTTATCTGAAAGATTTTTTTCAAGGTTTGTTTAATAAGGAGTTGGTTACCTATAAAGATTGAAATGATACGTGGTAATTCATCCTAAATCACAAGTAAATTGTCAATGCATCATAAATTGTTTTGTAAAAATATAACTAAATATTTTTAATTCAAAGTAGTGATAACTTATATATGAAGTCTGAAAAAGTTAACTTGCATATTATCTTTATGATAACAATTGGCTTTCTAAGAATAGTCTACTACTACTAGACTGTGCAGAGGACTATGTGACTCTGTTCATCCAATATATGAAGCCATCTCTAATTCTACTAGCAAAAGATTTATCTCCTTTCTGCTTTCATATTTCCTCTAAAAGTAGTATTTTGTCTTGTCTTTTTATAAAAGAGCATCCCTAGTTACTAAGCAAAAGGAAAGTAGTAATTTGCTCGCTTTAAGAGACAGGAAAAATAATAATCTATTTTAACTTGCTGAAATGTTTTTTGATGCTTAAGGGGGAAAGAAATCTCAATTAGCAAAGGTAGTCATAATGTGGAATACCGTATGTCACCAGAATAATGGATCAGTAATAGATTTTTATAGTACCCTTTTAAGGACAGCTTAGTAACTATTATGCCTTTTTGTTTCTATACCTATTTTTGGTGAAAACCAATATAAGGAGGAAAATCGTATTGGTGAGATCATTAAATAAATTGAAATTAACCTTATAGTTGAAGTAGACAGGAAAAAATTATGGTAGTTTTCTGATTAAACATGTTAAATCCTATTTTAACAAGTTTATTTTCTGTCATACCTTCTTAAGGTTGTTTTTTTTATTATCCAACATTTCTAGCTGGCTGACTTCAGTGCTTCCTAAATCTACAGACATCCTAATTTTGAGCCATTATATAATGAAAACATTGGATATAATTTCCTTAGGTCTACAGTTCTTAGTTGCCCTTCTTACTGCAGATCTTAACACTGTAGCTCATGATTATAATTTGCATAAATGAAATTCATATTTATGAGTACAGATCTTGAAGCAACTGACAGGTGCAAGGTTATCTACCATGCCAATTTATTGTTTGTCATGTCATTTAAAAGAGAACTGCTCTCCATGTTTTAAAGAAGAATACCTGCGGTGGTTGAATTAGAATCAAATTCTAAAAGTAGATAAAAATCTTATCTTGTAGCTTTCCATATTTACGTGTTTCTATATTATACAGAAATTTTGCTAGTGGGAATTGGTTTGAAGAAGTATTTAACTGAGTTTATGCTGTCCACTAATGGACCCTGAGTATCCATCTCTTTCATTTGTGTGGCTCTTTCATTTCATTTGTGTGGCTCTTTCATTTCAGGGTATGCACGAGCTGTTAGCACCTATAGTCTTTGTCCTTCACTGTGACCACCAAGCTTTTCTACATGCCAGTGAGTCTGCACAGCCCAGGCAAGTTGTTGTTTTTTTAAATGTGAGCTCCATCTGTTTTTTAGTCCCCACTGTAACCTTTGTTTTTGAAACCTCAAAATCTTTTAAATGGAAGGTACTTAAAAGTTGTATAAGTTGTAAACATTTGATTGTGTTTCTTGTGGTTAATTGTTAATTCTACTTAATAGTTGTTAGGACAGTTTAGCTGTAGGGCAAATTTGGAATCATAAATGTCTTTGGAAATCTTGATTCTCAATCTAAAGGAAGACATGTAACTAATGGATCAAGAATGGAACATTTTTGTTGTAATCACAGAAGTTCTAATAATTGATATCCATATATATCATCCTCTAATGATCCCTTTTTCACTCCAAGCTGAATAAGACTTTATATATGAGATTATCTCTCCTCATCAGGTTTGACTTAGCTTAATAAGTAAGGGAGCAGAGCCACAAAGAACCTCCCTCTGTAAATAAGCAAAATTGCTTCTCAAATTTTTTAGATATATTCATTTATTCTTTCCTGCATATAACTTTTGTAATTGGATTCAACTTAGGCTAAGTGTTAGAATTCAATTTTCTAACTTAAGATACCCTAACTTTGGGGCCTTCAGAAAATAATTTTGGAAATGGAGGGGTCTAGTACTGTCAGCTTGTGTCCAGGAGGATTCATCAGGTCAGCCCATCTATATGCAGTAAATGGAAAACTCACAGATAACATTTCACATATATGATTATAAGATCTTTATTAATCAAATATAGCCATACATTTTGCTGAGCATATATTCAGGCTTTTGTTAAATTAACTTTTGTCTACTAGTTTATAGATTAGTATTTTCAAGTTTCCTTGAAGCTTTGCTAATTTTACTGAGTTTTTATTTTTATCTTGACAAGAGTATAACCATATCTAACTTGCTTTCACTTCAGTTATTCTAAAATGTAATCATGAAGTTAGCATTAGGATCCTGTTTTAATGCCTTTTTTTTTGAGACGGAGTCTCGCTCTGTAGCTGTGCTGGAGTGCAGCAGTGCTATCTCAGCTCACTGCAATCTCCGCCTCCCAGGTCCAAGCGATTCTCCTGCCTCAGACTCCTGAGTAGCTGGGACTACAGGCAGGCACCACCTCGCCCAGCTAGTTTTTGTATTTTTAGTAGAGATGGGGTTTCACCATCTTGGCCAGGATGGTCTTGATATCTTGACCTAATGATCCGCCCGCCTCAGCGTCCCAAAGCATTGGGATTACAGGTGTGAGCCACCGTGCCTCACCTGCCAGTTTTTTTTTTTTTAAACATGTGAATGTATTCTTCAGACAGCAACTCTTTAAAAAATGTGCATGTAGAATATAATTTACAAGAAAAGATAGGTGATTGAAAATAGCTTTTAAATGTGTTGGACATGCTTCTTCAGCTGATTCAATCTGTTAAAAAATAAAATAAATGCTTAAGAGGTGTTGTCACTGATAAATTGATGTTAAAACGAAAATAAATCCAGTTAAAGAAAATAAATCAATGTTTTGATATTGCATATTTGACCAGTAACTATATTGTCACATTCTATATTTATTTGAATAATTAGGTAGTTCATTGTGGCATAGACAAGGCAGCTGATTTGTTTTTGATCTTTATAGAAAGCATATCATTTATTAATGGCGTTGCTCTTTTCATAAAAAAAAAGACTAATTTTTTTCATTTACACATTATGTGAAAGTTGTCTTACATAGAATAAGGCAAACTCTGCATCTTTAATTATTCAAAAATTACACATTTTGATTGCTTGTATTGCTTTTTTAAGTGAGGAAATGAAAACTCTCTTGAACCCTGAGTATCTGGAACATGATGCGTAGTAAGTACAAAAACTTTCTTTGTTTTATTTTTTTATACCGTGATTATTTTAATGAAAGTTAAACCTAGTATTGTGTTATTTTGTTTTATTTTTAGTGCAGTATTCTCACAACTTATGGAAACTGCTGAACCTTGGTTTTCAACTTTTGAGCATGATGGTCAGAAGGTAAATCTTATAGTACAGATCTTTTCAGTGTATGCGATGGAGCAGATGCTTTAAATAAATAACAACATGTAACCAAAGAATAGTAGATAGCCCTTATTATTGCTATAACCAAAATGAAATTACCTATGGAATAAGATTGAGCCTGGGGATTTAAGTATATTTCTAATCATATTGGCAGATACACAAAGGCAATGTGAAAATTTCATATAAATACATTTTTATATGTGTGTGTATGAATCAAGCAGCATAATAAGTGCTTAGTTACAAAATTATTATAATCTTTCTCTTGCTACCCTAGTGAGTTGGTATACACATTATTACTGAAGTGCATAGGTAAAACCTATATCAAATAGGTTGTTTTGCTTTTACCACTGCATTGCTATTGAATTCATACATTTAGCATCAATATTCCTTACTCTTACTCTTATTCTTATTTTTAACTATATTTTTAATTTTTATATAATTCACATAGCACAACATGTACCTATTAAACTCTTAATGGTTTTTAGTATATTTACAGGATTGGGCAAACATCGCTGCTATCTAATTCCAAAACTTTTTTTAATCACCTAAAAAAATCCTGCATGTCCATTAACAGTCACTCTCCATTTCCCTATTCCTACATGCCCTGACATCACTAATATACTTTCTGTCTCTATGGACTTGCTGATTCTGGATATTTCATATAAGTGGAATCATATACTGCCATTTGTGATTGACTCCTTTCACTTAGCATAATGTTTTCAGTGTTCATTCATATTGTGGCATGTACCAGTATTTCTTTTTATGCCTGAATAATATTGCATTATATAGATATACCATATTTTGTTTATCCATACATCAGTCGATGGACATTTCGGTTATTTTCACTTTTGGCTATTGTGAATAACTTTGAACATTTATATACAAGCTTTGTATGAACATGTGTTCACTTACCTTGTTATATACCTACAAGTGGAATTGCTGAGTTAACTATATTTCTAAACTAACCCTTCTGCTATCTTAGTGATCATTATGGTTGTCTCATTATATTACACAATATTGGAAAAGTCACAAATTCTTCTGGCAATGGATACTGTTAAAGAATTTGGCATATTGTTTCCAGTATGGTTTATTTCCTTTATATTGGTATAATTGATTGCATTCTGGTTAGAAACCATTATTAGTCAGTCACTTCATTCCATCTCTTAAAAAATGAAATAGGTAATCGATGTTTTTCATGCCTTTGGCCAGCTCAGAGGTTGGCATCCTACTGCCTGTAGGTCAAATTTGGCCTGCCATCTGTTTTTATACATCTTATGAGTTAAGAATGGTTTTCACATTTTTAAATGGTTAGAAAACTGTCAAAAGAAGAATAGTATTTTGGAACATGTGAAAAGAATATGAAATTTAAGCTTCCATGCCCTTAAATAAAATGTTTTGGAACACTGTCACTCCTATTTGTTTACTTATTGTCTGTGGCTGCATGGTCCTTACAGTGGCAGAGTTGCAGCACAGACTGTATGACTTGTAAAGCCTAAAATATTTACTCTCTGGCTCTTTACAGGGAAAGTTTGTTGACCCCTACACTAGGTGATAAAGTGTTTCTTCATATACCAACATGTTATATTCTGAAAGGGTTGTTGAAGGTAAAAAGCTACTGTAAGCATATTTGGCAAACTACTTTATATTTTTGGAATAATAACCTTTTGTTCTTGGCAAGTTATGTAATGAAGTCATAGACTTACATGAACATCAAAATTTTGAACAGAGTATTTGAACACATTTAAATATTGGTCATTTCTTATAGTGGCCATTTTGTGTTTTATAACTGAGTCACGCCAGTTGAGAAACTCAGTGACTAAACTGTGAGGGTTATCAGTTCTTGATTTTACCTACTTGTACTGATATTACTGAGTCAGCTTTATAAAAGTGGCTTAGGCAAAACAAAGACATTCATTTTATCAAGGAACATAATAGATGTGACTTTTGAACAGTCATCTTAATTACTCACATATATGAATGAATAATATATTCCTAAAAAGTATTTCTAGTGAATCCCTTTTTCATCTTCCTATTATAATTATTGCATGGTGCTTTCACCTTTTTTAAAGAATGAGTAGTAGGCAGATAATAAGACTTCTTGTTTAAACTGTTGTTGATAAAGAATGACATCCATATATTTATTACTTTCATATTTAAATAATACATGTTCAATTTTTCTGTTTTTAGGGGAAAGAAACACTGATGACTCCCATTCCCTTTGCTAGACCACAAGATTTAGGGCCAACAGTTGCTATTGTCACTAAAGTCAACCAGATCCAGGATCATCTACTGAAGAAGCATGATATTGAGCTTTACATGCACTTGAACAGACTAGAAATTGCACCACAGATATATGGGTTGTAAGTATTAAAGTTTTTTTGTTTGTTTGTTTGTTTTTTGAGACAGAGTCTCACTCTTTCACCCATGCCAGAGTGCAGTGATCTTGGCTCACTGCAAACTCTGCCCCCTGGGCTCAAGTGATCCTCCCACCTCAGCCTCCCTAGTAGCAGGTACCACAGACACATTCTACCAAGCCCAGCTAAGTTTTTGTATTTTTTATAGACAGGGTTTCACCATGTTGGCCAGACTCCCCTTGAACTCCTGAGCTTGCCTCTGCCTCCCAAAGTGCTGGGATTACAGATATGAGCCATTGCGCCCAGCCTAAAGTTTAAATTTCAACTACATCAAATTATATAGTAGTTTCTAATGATATGTAAATTTCTGTGTGTCTCGGATCCTTAAAAGTAAAAATAAAAACTGTTCCATCTCCATTTCATTTCACATCTCTTTTGCATGCCTATATGCATGCTCAGTGCTTATCACTTTCACGTATGTATGGTATCTCATCTAATACTCCCTGTAATACCAACCCTGTAAATTGGGTATTATTCCTTTATTAGAGATGAAGAAGCTAAGGCTCAGATTTAGTTTACACATATTACACAGTGAAATCGTAACTCAAAGCCATAATTATTTAGGATTGGCTACATAATTTGCAGAGCCCAGTGCAAAAGAAAGATGCAGGGCCCCTTTGAAGAAATTAGTAAGAATTTCAAACTGGTAACAGCAGATCATTAAACCAAGCTTTCCAAGAAGTTGCATGAATCATACATGCATGGAGCCAGCCCCAATCCTAACAATACTATAAAATGTTCATGTTCTTTCCATTATATCATGTGATCATCTTTTGCTTTACCCTTAGAGGTAGATTCCTGTGAGTAAGATAGATGCCTGTCTCAGGGACCATAATGTATTAATTTTCTTCAGCCACATAACTTCTGTAACATGTCATAGCAGAACAGGGAGATGGTCACTCCTTAGGGGTGCGTGTATACGTGTGTGTGTGTGTGTGTGTGTATTTTTTCAGTGGCTTGTAAGGTGTGCATGCAAATTAAAAAAATAGTGATTTTAGTAAATATGAATTATCTATGTAGTGCTACAGACAAGGGTTCTTTATATTGAAATAGTAGAACATTTATATGTAGTGCTATGCAGTTTCTTGGTAGATATTTTATGTAAAGCTTGACTCTCCATTAGGTAGAACATGCAAAATTGAGACAATTTTTTATTGAGGTGTGTATAGTAGATGCTCAATAAATGTGAATTCATTATTTGAATTGCAGGGAATCTCAAACAAGTCACCCACAGCCAGAGCTGTTTATTTAACCCAGAAAAGAGAATAAATTAGTATTTTATTTATGTCCTCATTTTGCACAGAGTCTTTCATGAATAATAACTTTCAGCTGTTTTTCTTCTCTGGAAGCCCTGAACTATGACTGAAGAAGTCTGCTTTTCTGTTTTAATGCTGCATGTTTTCCTTTTTCTTACTTTAGCTTGACCTCATCATTGAGAGCTGCTTCATTATTCCCACTGGAAATGAGAAAATTGTGTGTGACATGTGGTACTGGGCAGCAGTGCAGGTTATTAATGAATTGCTACGTACATTTGAAAGTCTAACTAATACGTTTGTGATTATAGACATAAAAATTTATTCGAAATAGCTAGTAACAAGGTCAGGAGTTAAATTTTATATTCCTCTCCACCGTGCAGTCAAATAATTGATATATCCAAATACAAAAGCACATTTTACACCCTCAAAACTTGCTTGCTAAGATCCAGAAATTGGTTTTAAACATTGGGGAAAGAAGTTGATGTTGAATGTGTTTATCATTTCTTTGAAATGCTTTATAATTTTTTGCCTTCTTGCCCAAACTGGTGCTTGATGTTGCAGTGGTGATGGCATGGGCTTGGGTGAAATAATTTATAACCAGAATGTTTCTGTTTCCTTTTCAGATGTTAGTTTCCTTCAGTTAGTTTCAGGGGCTAGTTTTATCTTTATCATAATAATTTATAGAATTTCTTTGACATTTTGACCAGTACCTTCCCATTAAAATCCCATGATCCATGACATGATTACTCTTAATCTTTCAAACATTATCAGCAATACTGAAAATACCAGGTCTTGGAATAATCATAGCTGCCTCATTTAGCTCATTATTTTTAAATAGAATCTCATCTGTATTTTTTTTAAGTATGTATTTTTAAATCTTTGAAGAATAGATCACTCGTCTCAACTGGCCTTTACATTTTATAATGCAAGGATTTTATTTGCCTATTTCACATATTAATTTGGTTTTGTTATTACTATTTATGGAGCACATGAAAGGCCGAAGTGCTTGAATTTTCTTATATCCCTAAGCCGTAATGCCATCTGTACTACCCATCTGTGTATTTTCTATTAATGACTATTGGAAACTTTGGGTCAAAAAACAGTGTAAGCCAGGCATAGTGGTACTTGCCTGTAATCAATCCCACCATACTCAGGACTCTGAGGCAGGAGGATTGCTTGACCCAGGAGTTCAAGTCCAGCCTGGGCAACATAGCAAGACCCCCATCTCTAATAATAACAATAATAATAATACTGCAGTTAGAAGCATAGGCTCTGAAAAGAACAGCCTTTGTTTTTTCATCTGTGAAATGGAAATTAAAAATAATGCTACCTACTTCATAGGGTGCCTGTGAGAATTAAATCATAACATACAAAAACATGTCATGCTCCGTGTGTAGTATACATATAATGTATGTTTTGACATGCTTTTATTATCATTGTTTGTCATTACCATTACTTAATTAGAATGTCATGGCTATGTAAATATGATGTCCTGTGTGAATCATTAGTTAGCCCTTCCAACTCTGTCTTTGCCTTTTTTTTTTTTCTTTTCACTAAAGCCTATGTATTTCTCTTACCTGCAAACTTATAACAGCCATCTTTTAGACCACTGTTTTCTAAAGTGATGCTATAGAAATTGGGAGTAAACTTTTAGAAATGGTCATATAGTTTGGCAGAATAATTTTATGTTCTAGAATTTAATATTATAGTTTTGTATCTAATGGAAATGAAGTAAAATATCTCATTCTATATCACACAAATATCTTAATCTAAGTAATTGCTGTGCTACTGTTTATTCGTGTT
Source organism: Macaca mulatta (assembly GCF_049350105.2). Taxonomy (NCBI): domain Eukaryota; kingdom Metazoa; phylum Chordata; class Mammalia; order Primates; family Cercopithecidae; genus Macaca; species Macaca mulatta. The sequence continues at coordinate 31,133,013 of NC_133407.1, forward strand.
GGAAGAAAATTGTTAATTTAGTTTTACATTCAGAATTAATACTTGAAAATACAGTCAGTGGTTTGAGTAAATATCACCAAGGGGCAGATGTAAAATTATCTCTTTTTAGTTTATGAAACTGTTTTCTCAGATTACATAATAATTCATAATTGTGTCATCTAAAGTCATCTAAAGTGTACTTTTGCATGCCAGATATTTTGTAGAATTTTGATTTTCAAACAAAACAAATTTTTTGTGAAGTAAAATGTTTCAAGAAAATTATAAATTATAGTAAAAATAAAAAATAAAATAAAAATAAATAAAAGTAAAATATTAGAACTTATAGTAAAAATGTCAATAATGAATGAGCCAATAGCAAAATGTTACCATTACCAGCAGCTTGTATGGAAAGAGGAGTAAATCATAAATATATATTTATATGGGGGGAAAGTGTTAGCAAGATTAAATTAAGCCCCATGTAGAGTCCAGATTTCTGTTTTTAGTCAAAATTTTTAACAGTTGCATGGGACATAAAATTACTTAAATCTAGTCTGTATTATGGTTATAACTGTCACTAAATTTGGCAATTATTTTTAAAACCAGTTTTTCCAAGAGAATATATGTTAATATCTCCTGAGGTGGGAGATGTGCCGTAAGTATGTACATTTGCTGCATTTTGCTAATAGATGTACTTAACAAAATTAGAATTCACGAATAGTACAAAAATATTACTTGCACTAAAATTGGGTAATCTCATTCTAAATTAGATAATCTTAGTATTATATAAATTGATGACATTTATTTTGACATGTGAATAAGTCCACCTGAAATCTTGAATATTATATAACAGCTTGCTTATTTAATGCTGTTACTTATATATTTAACTGTATTATCTTCTGGATGATTAAAAATTTTTTGTTAGCAAATGTTAAATCAGTTTACTACCTGTATTTTAGGTTAAATAAAATTAATCTGCAATTAAATGTTCAACTTAAGTGATTTTATAAAAAATATATCCTAAAGATAATTTATGCTATGTTTTTCATTAATTTTATGAAAGTTCCTTTTGTTGCACATAGACTAAAGTTTCTCTTGCTATAATTTGAATAAATAATTAACATCTTTTTTCTCTTTTTTTTGAGAGGGGTGTCTTGCTCTATTGCCCAGGCTGGTGTGCAGTGGTGCAGTCTTGGCTCACTGCAGCTTCTGCCTCCTGGGTTCAAGCAATTATCCTGCCTCAACCTCCTGAGTAGTTAGGATTATAGGCACCCACCACCACACCTGGCTACTTTTGTATTTTCAGTAGAGATGAGGTTTCGCCACATTGGACAGGCAGGTCTCAAACTCCTGACCTTGAGTAATCTGCCCGCCTGGGTTTCCCAAAGTGCTGGGATTACAGGTGTGAGCCACTGCACCCATCTTAATATCTTGAGTTGTCTTTTGTTTGCCAATTATTGATTGGTGTTGCACTTTAAAAAAATTAGGTTCTATAAACCTGTCAATACATACTGACCAATTTCCAAAGTAAAATATTAACTGCATCATTTCCAGCTTTCCAAGGTAATTTTTTAAGAGTCATTTTTGTGCTATTTTTTAGTATGAGCATAAGAATGTCCTGATATTTCATCACTTGGGGATTATTTTTGTGTAAAAGCCTCTAAAATATTTGTGTTACCATTCTATCACTGATGACACGTCATGTTGTGAGTTCAAAAAACTCTAAATTAAAGCAGATTTATATAGAGATTCAGTGCTACTACAATATTCTTATAAAGAGACTAAAATTTGAAGTTTAACAGTTTTAGTAGGCCAGAATAACTGTTTTATTATCACTTTTAAATGTATTGAATCTGTAAATTTTTTACTATATTTTATACTTTGATATAAATAGAGTACATAATAGGCATCTGTGGGATATGCAATTAATGTCACTTTTGAGGAAAGACCCTCATAACACGCTTGGGCTTTGGCACTGTTAAATTATGAGCTCTTTACAACACTCATGGGATAAATTCCATATCCCCCAAATGCTTATTATACATCTTCCATGTCTATTTTCTATTATCTGGATTAGCAGTTGTTTTACCATGCAGTTTATTGTAATTTAATTGGGGAGATTCTTGGTTATTGATTACTAATCTGCCAAATTTTTGATATAATTTTAAAATATGTCATAGCATATTGGTTCTAACATATCATAGTATAATTACGTTGAATGCCAAGTTGTTTTTTTTTTTTTAACGTATATTTGAAGTATAAACCTATTGGTAAAAAAGTAACTCTCAGTCATCAGAAGTCAGTGTAATTATCAGCCTAAAAAATTATATCTTTCAACAGTTTAAGTAAAGAACTTCCTAAACACAGTTAACAATTGAGTTATTCCTTTTTTAATTAGCTTTATATTATACATTAAACATAATACATGAAATATGAAGGATTAGAAAGTGATGATCCAATGATAGCTTACTTTCATACATTACTGAATGTTTTCCCAGAATTATTCTTTTTCAGAAAGTTGGGGTTTTCCCCCTTCTACATGAAGAATTATCACTGATTAAGAATTATGGGGAAGAATAATTAAATATTTGAAATAATGACTCATAATTTATTATATTTATTATTTCCTGAGGGCTAGGCATTGTGCTAAAGGCTTTATCTTTTCTTTTTTTTTTGAAAGGGGGCGTCTCACTCTGTCACCCAGGCTGGAGTGCAGTGGTGTGATCTCAGCTCACTGCAGCCTCCATCTCCCAGGCTCAAGGGATCCTCCCACCTCAGCCTACCGAGTAGCTGGGACCACAGGCACCTGTCACCATGCCCAGCTAATTTTTTGTATTTTTGGTAAAGACAGGGTTTCACTATGTTGCCCAGGTTGATATCAAATTCCTAAGCTCAGGTGATCTGCCTGCCTTGGCCTCCCCAAGTGCTGGGATTACAGGTGTGAGCCACCACACCTGGCCAAAAGGCTTTATCTTATTTAACCTAATAACACATAGAAATAGATACTTTTATTATCCCTATTTTGTTGATGAGGAAATGAAGGACTTTAAAGCCTTATTTAGATTAAATAGCTACGAAGAAGCTGAGCCAGGCTTTGAACACTTGAGCTAATATTCACAGTTTAATTTGACTAGGACTATAAGTGTGGTAGAAAACTGAGACACCTGAAAGTTTTATGTGTCACATTGGGCCATGAGCCAAATTCAGCTTCGCCAGATAGCAAAGACCCAGGCCAGGTACAAGGACCTGAATCAGAGGAGTCTTGTTAGTACTGATTAGAAACCAGCCTTATAAGGAAGGAATAGAAAATCAAGGACACTGGAGAGCCTAAAGTCCACAGCCATGCCCCAAATCAGGAATAAATGAACTCCAGATCTTTCACATAGTATGTGCCAGCAGCAAATGTATAGCTAAAATCATAAGCCATAGCCTAAGGCTTATATTTCCTTGTCAAAGTCCAATTCTGGCCTTATTTAAGTCAGACTACTTGATAAAAAAATAGGGAAGCTTGGGGATGGGGATCTGCTACTTTAATCTTAAACTTGACCTACAAAAAAAGAGTTAATTGATGAAGTGAGAGAAACAACCTTTACTGGCAAAGTGACCATGTATTTTAGCATAGTCAAAGGCCAAGAAGGAAAGGTTGGGCTGAGTTATGCATGCACTTGCTTAGGAAAGGTATCATCCACATGCCTTTCTAGATAAAAATACACTTTTCCCACTGAGAGGTGAACAAAAATCAATAATTCAAGCAAGAGGAAAGCAAGTGTAAGAGGACTACTGGAAAGCAATGTAACCAGTAAGATACGATTAAGGCTAAATAACTAAAAGCAATTGTCAAAAATAATCCTGTCAATAGCAGTGAAAATAATTTAAATCATTATTTGTATCTTAAGTCTACTTAATTCTAGTGATTAATTTAAAGATGGAAGGAAGTATAGAACTTTACATAATTCATCAGTACACATGAAATAAATATATTATTGATATTTCTAATCACTAAATAAACGTTTTAAAAAATGCTCATAAAAGATGTTTATGCAATAGGATTGTGACGATTAAATGAGAAAAATCATACAGAATACAATACCTGACACACTGTAAGCACCCAATCAATATTCATTGTTAATAATTTTTATGTGTTCAGTGCAAAATTCTTATTAAGGCTCATAATAAGTAGCAATAAGAAGAAAAAAGAAAATAAAAAGATTATTTACAAAGGAAGCGTGAAAGATGATGACAAAACTATCAAATGTTAGTTATGGTACTCTACATAAATGCTTTAAAGTTACCTAATAAAAGGCAAAAATTATTGACTGGCTTGATAGACAATATCCAACTATATGCTTCTTAGAAGAGGCAGCTAAAACAAATTCAGATAGTTTGGTAAAAGGATTACAGGGACAGCAACTGTAATATCAAGATAATATACTTCAAAAAAAGCATTGAAAGAAACAGAATATCCTTGTATATTCATAAAACATTCAGTTCTTCATAGACATACAATAGCCTTGAATTTTGGTATGTAAAAATCCATGACAGTAAGGAGTTTGTCTATCTTATTCATTAATATATTTCAAATGCCTCCCTAAACTGAACCTGGCTTGTGGTAAACGCTCAGCAAATAATTTTTGAGTACATGAGAAGGTGGATGAATGGGAAGGAAAGAAAAACAAAAGAAGGAGAGATCACAAAGCAGTAATACAAGGATCTGATTATTCAAAATATGATATGGTGAAAATTTTGTCGCTATTTTAAGGAACATCAAGTAATAAAAATGAAACAATTACAACTCTAAATAATTAGTAGAAAACGTAAATGAATAACCTATCTTCCAATGCCAATAGATTTTGTAAGAATATCAGTGAAGACATTCTAGAGGGTAATCTGGAAATTTGACTACTTCAAAATTTCAGTCCAGGGTGGGGGTGGTGGTGCTGCCTGATTCTTTTATCATTCTTTGCTCAATTAAATTAAAAAAAAATTGAGTCAATAAAATTCAATGCAAATTTTTCCGTATAACTTTTAAGTTGATTTAAAAAATTTAACACACATAAAGAAATAATATAAAGAATAAAATACAAATTTTTATTTTTTATATATAAGGAGTCCTAAATATGGTAAGAAATCACTAATCCATTAAGTAGAACAGTAAAATGAATCAACAAATCATAAGGAAAAGTTAACAATAACCAGTACATATAGTGAAAACTTTCAGCCATTCAAACATTTAAAGAAACAGAAATTAGGTGGCTCATGCTTATAATCCCAGCACTGAAAGCTTGTGGCGGGAAGATATCTTGAGGCCAGGAGTTTGAGATCACGCTGGGCAAGGTAGTGAGACCCTTGTAAAAAAAAAAAAAAAAAAAAGGAAAGAAAAAGGAAAACAAAGAAAGAAAAAATTAGCCAGGTATGGTGGTGCACACCTATAGTCCCAGAGACTTGTTCCTTTCTATGTTTATAGAAAGTACCAGCCACTGCAAAAACATGCCAAATTGTAAAGACCATCGACGCTAGGAAGAAACTGCATCAACTAATGAGCAAAATAACCACCTAACATCATAATGACAGGATCAAATTCACATATAACAATATTAACCTTAAAGGTAAATGGGCTAAATGCCCCAATTAAAAGACACAGACTGGCAAATAGGATAAAGAGTCAAGACCCATCAGTGTGCTATATTCAGGAGACCCATCTCACATGCAGAGACACACATATGCTCAAAATAAAGTGATGGAGGACGATCTACCAAGCAAATGGAAAACAAAAAAAGGCAGGGGTTGCTATCCTAGTCTCTAATAAAACAGACTTTAAACCAACGAAGATCAAAAGAGACAAAGAAGGCCATTACATAATGGTAAAGGGATCAATTCAACAAGAAGAGCTAACTGTCCTACATACATATACACACCCAATACAGGAACACCTAGATTCATAAAGCAAGTCCTTAGAGACTTACAAAGACTTACAAAATAAAAAAAGACTTACAAAGACTTACAAAATAATAATAAAAAAAAAAGGAAAGAAATACAAATTAAATAGCATAATATAATTTTCATTTAGATTGATAAAGATTAGAGAAAATTGTGCTCAATGTTGATATAATCATTTAGGAGGCAATTGGGAGGGTAAGTCAGAAGTCTGATCAATTGGATTCTTTGACTCATTTTACTTCTTATTTTTTCATTATACTTTATTTTCTAGGGTACGTGTGCACAATGTGCAGATTTGTTACATATGTATACATGTGCCATGTTGGTATGCTGCACCCATTAACTCATCATTTACATTAGGTATATCTCCTAATGCTATCCCCCGCTCTGCCCCACCCCATGACAGGCCCCAGTGTGTGATGTTTTCCTTCCTGTGTCCAAGTGTTCTCATTGTTCAGTTCCCACCTATGAGTGAGAACATGCGGTGTTTGGTTTTTTGTCCTTGCGATAGTTTGCTGAGAATGATGCTTTCCAGCTTCATCCATGTCCCTAAAAAGGACACGAACTCATCCTTTTTTATGGCTGCATAGTATTCCATGGTGTGTATGTGCCACATTTTGTTAATCCAGTCTATCATTGATGGACCTTTGGGTTGATTCCAAGTCTTCGCTATTGTGGATAGTGCTGCAATAAACATACATGTGCATGTGTCTTTATAGCAGCGTGATTTATAATCCTTTGGGTGTATACCCAGTAATGGGATGGCTGGGTCAAATGGTATTTCTAGTTCTAGATCCTTGAGGAATCGCCACACTGTCTTCCACAGTGGTTGAACTAGTTCACAGTCCCACCAACAGTGTAAAAGTGTTCCTATTTCTCACCCTTTCCAGCACCTGTTGTTTCCTCCTCTGATTTTAGTTATTTCTTGCCTTCTGCTAGCTTTTGAATGTGTTTGCTCTTGCTTCTTTAATTCTTTTAATTGTAACATTAGGGTGTCAATTTTAGATCTTTCCTGCTTTCTCTTGTGGGCATTTAGTGCTATAAATTTCCCTCTACACACTGCTTTAAATGTGTCCCAGAGATTCTAGTGTGTTGTGTCTTTGTTCTCATTGGTTTCAAAGAACATCTTTATTTCTGCCTTCATTTCGATATTTACCCAGTAGTCATTCAGGAGCAGGTTGTTCAGTTTCCATGTAGTTGAGCGGTTTTGAGTAAGTTTCTTAATCCTGAGTTCTAGTTTGATTGCACTGTGGTCTGAGAGACAGTTTGTTATAATTTCTCTTCTTTTACATTTGCTGAGCAGTGCTTTACTTCCAACTATGTGGTCAGTTTTGGAATAAGTGCAGTGTGGTGCTGAGAAGAATGTATATTCTGTTGATTTGGGGTGGAGAGTTCTGTAGATGTCTATTAGGTCCTCTTGGTGCAGAGCTGAGTTCAGTTCCTGGATATCCTTGTTAACTTTCTGTTTCGTCGATCTGTCTAATGTGGACAGTGGGGTGTTAAAGTCTCCCATTATTATTGCATGGGAGTCTAAGTCTCTTTGTAAGTCTCTAAGGACTTGCTTTATGAATCTAGGTGTTCCTGTATTGGGTGCGTATATATTTAGGACAGTTAGCTCTTCTTGTTGAATTGATCCCTTTGCCATTATGTAATGGCCTTCTTTGTCTCTTTTGATCTTCGTTGGTTTAAAGTCTGTTTTATTAGAGACTAGGATAGCAACCCCTGCCTTTTTTTGTTTTCCATTTGCTTGGTAGATCGTCCTCCATCACTTTATTTTGAGCATATGTGTGTCTCTGCATGTGAGATGGGTCTCCTGAATATAGCACACTGATGGGTCTTGACTCTTTATCCTATTTGCCAGTCTGTGTCTTTTAATTGGGGCATTTAGCCCATTTACCTTTAAGGTTAATATTGTTATATGTGAATTTGATCCTGTCATTATGATGTTAGGTGGTTATTTTGCTCATTAGTTGATGCAGTTTCTTCCTAGCATCGATGGTCTTTACAATTTGGCATGTTTTTGCAGTGGCTGGTACTAGTTGTTCTTTTCTATGTTTATTGCTTCCTTCAGGGTCTCTTGTAGGGCAGGCCTGGTGGTGACAAAATCTCTAAGCTTTTGCTTGTCTGTAAAGGATTTTATTTCTCCTTCACTTATGAAGCTTAGTTTGGCTGGATATGAAATTCTGGGTTGAAAATTCTTTTCTTTAAGAATGTTGACTATTGGCCCCCACTCTCTTCTGGCTTGGAGAGTTTCTGCTGAGAGATCTGCTGTTAGTCTGATGGGCTTCCCTTTGTGGGTAACCCGACCTTTCTCTCTGGCTGCCCTTAACATTTTTTCCTTCATTTCAACTTTGGTGAATCTGACAATTGTGTGTCTTGGAGTTACTCTTCTCAAGAAGTATCTTTGTGGCGTTCTCTGTATTTCCTGAATTTGAATGTTGGCCTGCCTTGCTAGGTTGGGGAAGTTCTCCTGGATGATATCCTGCAGAGTGTTTTCCACCTTGGTTGCATTCTCCCTGTCACTTTCAGGTACACTGATCAGACGTAGATTTGGTTTTTTCACATAGTCCCATATTTCTTGGAGGCTTTGTTCGTTTCTTTTTACTCTTTTTTCTCTAAACTTCCCGCTTCATTTCATTCAATCACTTCAATCACTGATTCCCTTTCTTCCAGTTGATCAAATCGGCTAATGAAGCTTGTGCATTCGTCACATAGTTCTCGTGCTGTGGTTTTCAGCTCCATCAGGTCATTTAAGGACTTGTCTATACTGATTATTCTAGTTAGCCATTCGTCTAATCTTTTTTCAAGGTTTTTAGCTTCTTTGTGATGGATTCGAACTCTCCTTTAGGTCAGAGAAGTTTGATCGTCTGAAGCCTTCATCTCTCAACTCATCAAAGTTATTCTCTGGCCAGCTTTGTTCTGTTGCTGGCAAGGAGCTGCGTTCCTTTGGAGGGGGAGAGGCGCTCTGAGTTTTAGAATTTTCAGCTTTTCTGCTCTTTTTTTCCCCCTATCTTTGTGGTTTTATCTAACTTTGGTCTTTGATGATGGTGACGTACAAATGGGGTTTTATTGTAGATGTCCTTTCTGTTTGTTAATTTTCCTTTTAACAGTCAGGACCCTCAGCTGCAGGTCTGTTGGAGTTTTCTGGAGGTCCACTCCAGACCCTGTGTGCCTGGATATCAGCAGCAGAGGCTGCAGAACAGCAAATGTTGCTGGACAGCAAATGTTGCTGGCTGATCGTTCCTCTGGAAGCTTTGTCTCAGAGGCGTACCCGGCCGTGTGGGGTGTCAGTCTGCCTCTATGGGGGTTGCCTCCCAGTTAGGCTACTTGCAGGTCAGGGACCCACTTGAGGAGGCAGTCTGTCTGTTCTCAGATCTCAAACTCCGTGCTGGGAGAACCACTACTCTCTTCAAAACTGTCAGATGGGGACATTTAAGTCTGCAGAGGTTTCTGCTGCCTTTTGTTCAGCTATGCCCTGCCCCTAGAGGTGGAGTCTACAGAGGCAGGTAGACCTCTTTGAGCTGTGGCGGGCTTCCCCCAGTTCGAGCTTCTAGGCTGCTTTGTTTACCTACTGAGGCCTCAGCAATGACAGGCACCCTTCCCCTAGCCTCAATGCCACCTTGCAGTTCCATCTCAGACTGCCATGCTAGCAATGAGCGAGGCTCTGTGGGCGTGGGACCCTCGAGCCTGGCACGGGATGTTATCTCCTGGTGTGCCGTTTGCTAAGACCCTTGGAAAAGTGCAGTATTAGGGTGGGAGTGACCCAATTTTCTGGGTGCCATCTGTCACAGCTTCCCTTCACTAGGAAAGGGAATTCCCTGACCCCTTGTGCTTCCCAGGTGAGGCGATGCCTCGCCCTGCTTTGGCTCACGCTCGGTGGGCTGCACCCACTGCCCTGCACCCACTGTCCAACAAGCCCCAGTAAGATGAACTAGGTACCTCAGCTGGAAATGCAGAAATCACCCATTTTCTGCGTTGCTCACGCTGGGAGCTGTATAGACTGGAGTTGTTCCTGTTAGGCCGTCTTGCCAGAAGTCTTCCATAATTTTACTTTTTTTTTTTTTTTTTTTTTTTTTGAGACAGAGTCTCGCTCTGTCGCCCGGGCTGGAGTGCAGTGGCCGGATCTCAGCTCACTGCAAGCTCCGCCTCCCGGGTTCCCGCCATTCTCCTGCCTCAGCCTCCCGAGTAGCTGGGACTACAGGCGCCCACCACCGCGCCCGGCTAATTTTTTGTATTTTTTAGTAGAGACGGGGTTTCACCGTGTTAACCAGGATGGTCTGGATCTCCTGACCTCGTGATCCGCCCGTCTCGGCCTCCCAAAGTGCAGGGATTACAGGCTTGAGCCACCGCGCCCGGCCCCATAATTTTACTTTTAAACATATAAACATATTAAGTGCATCAGTACAATAAAAGTCCACGTATAAATATGTTTATCACAGTGTTTTTTTATGACATGAAATGAGAAATAATACATTTCCAATAATAGGGTAAATAATAATAGAGGAAATATTATGCCAAGAACTTGGAAAAGGAAAAGTAAACTCAAAAGCAGAAGGCAGGAAATAATAAATATGAGTTTAAACTGATATAATTGAAAACAATAACCGAGAAAATAAATGAAATAAGTTGTTTCTTTGAAAAGGTCAATTAAATTGACAGACACTAGGAAGACTGACAGAAAAAAAGGGAGAAAGGAAATGAATTTGGCTATAAAAGGGCATAGAAAGGATCCTTGTGGTAATGGAACATATCTGTGTTATAACTGTATCATGGTAGTGACATTGAACTATAGTTTTGCAGGATGTTACCATTGGGGGAAACTACTGGGTACTGAGGAGCTCTTTGTATTATTTCTTTTTTTTTTTTTTTTTTTTTTTTTTTTGAGGGAGTCTCGCTCTGCCGCCCAGGCTGGAGTGCAGCAGCCTGATCTCAGGTCACTGCAAGCTCCGCCTCCCGGGTTTACGCCGTTCTCCTGCCTCAGCCTCCTGAGTAGCTGGGACTACAGGCGCCTGACACCTCGCCAGGCTAGTTTTTTGTATTTTTTTTAGTAGAGATGGGGTTTCACCCTGTTAGCCGGGATGGTCTCGATCTCTTGACCTCGTGATCCACGCATCTCAGCCTCCCAAAGTGCTGGGATTACAGGCTTGAGCCACCGCGCCTGGCCTGTATTATTTCTTACAACTGTATGTGAATATACAACTATGTTAAAATAAATAGTTTAATTAAAATAATGTCAGGGCCTTGTGCGGTGGCTCATGCCTATAATTCCAGCACTTTGGGAGGCCAAGGCGGGCAGATCACCTGAGGCCTAGAGTTCAAGACAAGTCTGGCCAACATGCTGAAACCCCATCTCTACTAAACGTACAAAACTTAGTCATGCGAGGTGGCACATGCCTGTAATCTCAGCTACTTGGGAGGCTGAGGCCTGAGAACCTCTTAAATTCTGGAGGTGGAGGTTGCAGTGAGCCAAGATGGTGCCACTGCATTCCAGCCTGGACAACAGAGTGAGACTAAAAAAAAAAAAAAGTCTACGTATCTTACATCTTTTTCCCTTTTTGAATAAATTGGGGTTATTTTCTTAGTATTGAGTTTTGACAGTTCTTTATTCTGGATACAAGTCTATTATCAGATTTGAGATTTGTGTTTGCAAATGTCCCCCCAATCTGAACCTTGTCATTTAATTTCTTGTGTCTTTCTTAGAGCAAATACTTAATTTTGTTGAAACTTAATTTATCAACTTTTTCTTTTATGGAGATTGTTTTTTGTGTCACATATGAGAACTCTGCCCAATCCAAGTCATACACATTATGTTTTACGTTTCATAGTTTGATATATTATATTTAGATCTATGCTTTATTTTGGCATAATTTTTTATGTAAGGTAAAAGGTATTGGTCAACTTTTTTTCCTTTTTAAATATGAATATCCAATTATTTCAGAACCATTTGTGGAAAGACTATCCTTTCTCCATTGAATTGCCTTTACACCTTTGTTGAAGATCAGTTAGTTTTATCTGGCTACAAGTTTATCAATAAAATTCATCTTTTTCAAGAACCAGTTTTAGGTTTGATTAATTTTATCTCCCTTTCTCTTTTTCTTTCTATTTTTAGTGTCATTAGTTGAAGCTCTTTTCCTTTTACTTACATTTGTTTTATTTTCCTCTTCCAAGTTGTTGAAGATAGGAAGTCAGATTATTGACTTTAGATCTTTCTTCTTTTTAAGTATGTTTTTATTGCTCTAAGTTACTTCCTAAGCACTGGTTTAGTTGCATTCCTAAAATTTGGGTTGCTATATTTTTATTTTTCTTCATGGGTTATTTACAAGTGTGTTGCTTAATTTCCAAATATTGGAGGATTATTCAGATATCTTTTAAAAATGTATTATTAAATTCTCTTATGATCCAAAAACATGATTTTTGTATGATTTTTAAGCCTATTTTTTAGCTCTAAATATAGTATAGGTTGGAGAATATTTCTTGTGCACATGAAAAGATTGTTTATTCTACTATTGTTGAATGGAATATTCTATAAATGTCAGGTCAAATTGGTTGATTATGTTGGTTAGGTCTTCCATATTTTTGCTCTTTTTCTGTCTGCTTGTTCTATCTCTAACTATAATTGTAAATTTTTAAATTTCTGAATCTAAATCTACTTTAAAATGACCAGACATGTGGGATTAATAATGAACCATCCAAAATTCTTACCCAGTGCAAATAGCACTGTTTAAAAAAAAACATCAGGCAACTCAGCTTTTGCTTTCATGTTTTTGTTTACCGGTACTTTTCACACACAGGAAATAGCATTCCAGTCATGTGAATAGTTACATAGAGACTTGATTGTGAAACTTTTAAATATAATGGACATATGAGGTTTGAGAAACCAGTGATTTCCAATTTGGTCTTGGTATGCTGTAGCTGAAGGACTATCACATATATATTTGGAAATGCAATTTTAAACATAGACTAGGATGTCTCTTTTTGTTCCTTCCAAAAATGCTGCCCACCCTTTGAAATTTCTTTCAATTAAATCACTTCTTTCACTGGTGTTTTGGAACCTAGTAAATATGTGGGACTAATGAAAGCAACCAAAAAACAAATGATGTCTTATTTATTCAACGCATTTGAATAGTTTTAATACTTCCAAAATATTTAGCTTCTAACGAGAAGTATTTACAATGAGTTTTAAAATACTTCCAAAATATATAACATAGAAGAAATTTTAATCATAATTTTAACTCTGCAACTAAGACTTTATTTTTAAATTTGTATTTATTTATTAGGACAGTTTATTAAAATTTACCATGCATAATATGTTTCCAAATTTTTGTAAATATGTCACTAAATTCATAGTTTTAAAAATGTATATTTCTAAATAAGAATCGGGGTGATTGAAACACAAAACATGCTAGATACCCAAACTGATGTGCTGAAAACTGATAGGCCAAAATAGTTCATGATAGAACATACCCTCACCTCAGCTATATTTGCCATTCTAGGTATATATATAAAAAGATACTAAAAATCCTTTCTTTTGGTTGTATATCTTAAACAACACAACCCTTTGCCAATCCCAGTCTTAAAGTCACTATCAACTTCAGGTTATATCAACATTCTCTAAGGAAAGCCCGATAAAACTGTGACTTTATAGTTGTTGTGATTCTTTGAACATAAGTATACAGGAAAAACAAATATTTAATATTACCCCAAAACTTTATAATTACAAAATACCATCTAACACGGGTCAGGAAAAATAAAACTTTCCCAGAAATACATTTAGTCAGAGTCGTTTTTAAATCACAGTAAAACTAAGGAATGCCTTCTTTAAGCTATGTGGTTTAATAACAGTGATAATACTTTAAAACTGATGTTGTCTTCCAGTCTGTTAGTTGGCAGAATACATTTAGTTTGGAAAGAAAGTAATTTCTACCCTCCAATCAAAAGTGTAGGTTCTAAAGCTTGAAGGAGAATTTTTCAGGACTTACTAGGAAATAATAGTTAAATGTGGGTAAAAAATCCTAGAATTAAGTTAATCTTTAACATTCTGATTTCTCTCCATTTCTTATCCTTGGATTTTTTATTTCATGGGTCTCTGTTTTTCCATTCTCCAACTCTTTCAATAACCAAGTAACCTAGAGGCAAATTAAATATCTAGAGCTAATTGCTCTAATAAGCTCTTTTATATTGCCATATGGTAATTTATGTATGATATCATATTCCATTATTAAGTATACTTGATAATTAAGCTAACCTATATCACTTATACCAGTGATTACATTGTGTGTCTTTGATAGGTTGTGACCAAACTTAAGTTTCTACCCTTATTTTTTGACCTTGAGAGACTGCTTAATATGTGTAAAACCTTTTATGGGAACAAAGAGGGCTTCAGATGTGCCTGTAAAGGCAAATTTTCTAGATAAGTGTCTCCTGACTAACTTTTAAGATATTTGAGATCACCAGTACGCATCTTGTATGACAATTCTAAGATATTTTTCTGGCTTTTGTAAAAAAGGACGGAGTTTTACCAGTATATTTTATCTGACCCGCAATACCAAGATGGAATCCTGTGTTCTCACTGTTACTTCTTTTCTGACCTAAATGTAAGAAAAATGATGGAGCTTGCTTAGTGAAGAGAACCTTTCATAATGTCTTAAGATGCTTTGACAAAGGCTGCTGAATCAGTTAAGGAAAACTGTTATTTATTACACTCTGTTATAAAGGATAAAAGATAAAAGTTCTTCAACAAACAAACCCTAAGAAAAACTTTCTCCTTCACTAATTGGAGATACAGATGAAATGCTGGTGAAACATGTTGCTTTTTGCTTCTTATTTTTGCTTTTGACTACTTTTGGTTCTTTATGTGTTTCTATATCCTCTCAAATTTCTTATTTTTATAGTTTTAGATAGATTTGTAACAGAATTTAAATGTAGAAAAAGAAATATTATTTGTTATAATAATATAATAAGTTTGGTGTGTATATGTATTTTGTTTCTAAATATTTCTTTCTCATTAAAATTTGTTTTCTGTAATAAAAATGCTTTTATTTTCATTTTACACCAATTATTGTTAGATATTTTTGTATGATTTTTTATAGATTTTTTTATACCAGTGTACCACCTCCAAAGGTTATTATGACTTAAATTGTAAATGGTATGTAGGGTTTAGAATATCTCAAGTTTAAAAATATTTTAATTTTTTAATTAAAATTAAAGATTGTACTATGTGGAATTTGTTAGAGAAAATACACCTTTTAAAACATTTTAATTTAGAATTTGCTAGATATAAGCTCTAAGAGGCATCAGAAACAGTAACAAAATGAGTGGTAGTGAGATAAAAAAGAATGAGTTGTAAGCTGAGAGATTGCACCTATGCTCAGTAGATTCAGGTTTTATTAAAGAGAACCTTTGACCTAATTATGTCAATGGGAAGGACCTGAACAATTAAAATGAGTGCTATTAAGAACAGTGGCCCAGGCGCAGTGGCTCACGCCTGTAATCCCAGCACTTTGGGAGGCCGAGGCGGGAGGGTTACCCGAGATCGGGAGTTCAAGACCCAGCCTGACCAACGTGGAGAAACCCCGTCTCCACTAAAAATACAAAAAATTAGCTGGGCATGGTAGTGCATGCCTGTAATACCAGCTACTCAGGAGGCTGAGGCAGGAGAATCACTTGAACCTGGGAGACAGAGGTTGTGGTGAGCCGAGATCATGCCATTGCACTCCAGCCTGGCCAACGGGCGAAACGTCTTCTCAAAAAAAAAAAAAAAAAAAAAAAAACCACACACACACACACACACAACAAAAAACCAGTGAACATTGTGGACACTATCAGAATTTAGCCAAGGCAGTGACACTGGAGAGAACCAGAGATCTAGTTTCTCTAGCTAACTAGTTTCCAAGCATGAAGATGATAAATGTCTCCACCTGGAGTGAGTTTTGAGGGAAGGTACAGAACTATAAATATATTTTAATGGATAGAATTTTATCCTTTTGTTGCTTGGTATATATTACAAGTTGAGTTCATTTGAATTACCAGTTTATTTTGTTTTCTGTAAAACAAGAAATATGCAGAGAAATGTAATATTTATAAAGTATGTTTTCTATACCTATTTTTTCGGTTTCTGAACTCTTCATTCATTGCAACCAAGAATCTGCTTGTCTCCTATTCAATGGAAAGCAACGGAAAAGCTAAAGTCAGATCAAGAGTACTGCCTTTATAGGGTTGCCATGTGGAGTTCTTATTTGCAAAGCACTTAAAACAGTGCCTGTTGCGTAGGAAATATTTCTTACAAATTCATTAAGTATGTCTAATTAATAATATGATGAATAATGTCACTTTCTCAAACTGAAAATTAATGAGAAGAGATTTTTTTTGTAGAGATATCAGTGCCCAGATAACAAATGCCTCTTGCTCTGGCTTCAGCCATCTATATGTAACTCCCTTTTCTCTACCTCGATTACCTTTAGGCAGGAAGGCCTCTGCCTCTTGGTATTTATGACAATGGTGCCAAATCCTGTCATTATTTTTTTCATTTTTGACTTTTCCTCCCACTCTTTTGACTTTTCACTCCCACTCTTTTGTGGAAAACGCAGTTTTAAAACAGTAGTAAAAGTGATTAATTATCTAATTATCCTTTTCAGTGGATTGTATTGCTGATGGCAGAAAGGAAGCACTTCCTTTCGCTGCATTGCTGCCCAGATTGGTCAGACAGGCTTTGTTCTGACCCCCCTCCACCACCTTGGCTTTCTTCCTGTGCAGTCTTTGATTCTTTTTCACCCCTCCTTCTTGTATCCTTCTCTTCACTTGCCCCTTACTACATCCACACCTCTGATCAGTGCTTTCTGCTGGTGGTAAGACATAATGCAGGAAGAGAACCAAAAGGAAGGGAGGCAAAATAAAACATGGGAAGAGTTTTTTTAAGTTTGGTAGCCATGCATTTAAATCATTTATTAGGAATGTATATAGTCTCACTATATTTTATCATGAAACAGTAATTCTTTCCCCCCAACCCCGACTTTTAAAAACTATTTAAAGATCTCTGAAGAAAGAAGGTTTGACTGATTCTCCTGTACCAAATCTATAGTCATAGGTCATCTTGCCTCCCAAGGTCTGCATTCTAGAAGAAAGTCCCAAGAGAATGGGAGACTAGCTCACCACACCCAGGATCTGCATTTCAGATCCAAAGGGGTGTGTTTCCACAGCTACCTGACTGATGCCAGCCATTTTCTGACCTACCTATGATTGGCCTCTTTGCCTGTGATTGCTGCTCACTCTGTTCTAGTTGGTCAGAAGTTTGGCTTTTCACCTTTTTCTTAGATTTCTAAGTTTTTACAATATTGGAAATTTAAGTAAGCTGCTATATCTTTTAAAAATTTCTTCAGTTTATGCTTTTTACCTGAATTCATTAATTTTATTATAATTTTTTCCAGTTTAATGGTTCTTTAAAAATAGAACTGTCTAGGTCATTGTTGAGTGAGCAGATACTTCATAAGCAGCTACTAATATCAATAAGCATTATGCTTTGTGTTAGGATCACTTGGGTATTTAGAAAGTATAAATTAGAGCAGGGAACATTCTTCTTAGAAGGCTAGACAAGACCCAGTAGAAAGAACTTCGGGGGTATATTTTGAAGCAGAAAGTCTGAAAAATTCTCGATCAAAAGGAGTTTGCAAAATAGATGGTTTAGGATTAGGTGAACATGCTTTCACTCTGATATTTCAGCAAAAGCTCAATAGTCCCCAGCCATAAGAAATTTTATGGATGGGTGTCTTTATTGTGAATGAGAGATTGGACTAGATGGCACTCTTAAGTCCATTGCGACTTTAAAGTTACACATCTTTGAAAATAACACAATGACTAGCTTTATTCCCATTAAAAAACCAAACCAAAAATTTTAACCAACAGTGATCACTTTTTTTAAAACCAGTGTATGGGTGTTTTTAATATTGAAAATGATTATGGTTTTTCTAAAGTGTGGTCACTGTAACAAGTTACACATTTATTTTGATTTAGCATTATTACTCAAAATACTTCTGGAATTTTCTATCTGGAATTGGCTTCATTACTAGCATAGGAGCCACATTAGAAACCTGTTTTATAGCTATAAAAGCAAACAAAGAACATTTTGACCTCAGAAAGTATTGCATAACCTTATTTCTCACATTGTGCATTCACCACATTTGGCTCTAATCAGAAGTGTTAGTTACTTGCATGAGTAAAACCCTCAAAACACAGTACTCAGCCTTTATGGGAGTATTAAAAAACAAAAACAAAAAAAAACCCTACCATAGGATCTGAATGAATCATTTCATGTATAAATTTTGGTGTATTTTAAAAAATTCATTACTTGTCACACTTCTATGTATTTTATCAAAATGGCTGTGATGAAAATTGATGTTAAATGTCGTACAGCAAAACCAAAAGAATATACTTGATATTTCTTGATGATGATGATTGTGTTCTTCAATATTACTTTAGAGTAAAACTTGTAGATTACCTAAAGAGGAAATCCAGGCTGAGATGGCTGTCCTTTCCTACAAGATACTAATTCACCCAGTGACATACTTGAATGAATTTTCTGAGTTTTGTTTTCTGCTTGGAACTATTTTAATTGGCCACAGCCTCCTGAGAGTTGGCATTCATTCTTAAAAACAATTGGGAGCATACAGGAGTATTGAGAGTGCCGTAAATAGAACAATACATTTGAAGGACCCTGGAAACTGATAGGGTAGCACCCTGGGCTACTATAGCAGCCATAAAAATAGCTGAGCCAATAAACTGCCATACCTTCTTTTGAACATAAGGTAGAAGTTAAAGGATCTGGGAGACAATTTGCTAGAGTTCTATTAAAACCTTGGCTTATAAGAAAACAACGAAAGGGAAGTGGTAAAGGGAGTGAAATGATCCCATCCCTTGGATTGCAAACTACAGTCCAGTTGGCCAGTTTTGGATTTTCAGCTATTGCCCAGCTGGTGAATAGTTCAAAACTATTTTAGGTCATGTGATCCCATTGTAGCCAATTGGGTGGTTTGGCAGACAACAACAAATGTCTATTCTCACAAATTGTGTGCATACTGAATTTGTCCATGTGCATTCTCTGCTTGCCTATATTGTTGAAAACACATCCACATGGATGGATAAATTGTGTGTATATGTTCATACCTGTATATTTATACACAGTAATTATGCACTTTGACTTCTTCTAGGAAACAGAATGATAGGAATAATCTAGTTAAATCAGTTTCTATGGGGTTTTTTTTTTTTTAACTCCTTTTTTCATATTTCCTCTAGTTGTAAAAATTACAGTGATTACACATCATAAAGCCTAACTGTAATAAAACGCATCAGCTGGCCAAGGTTTTCATCGCTCACTCAATAATCCATTAATACAGCAACGCTGCCCAGGCATCTTTATAATACCAACTCAGAGGTAATTTTAAACAGCTAGACCAGCTGGTATTTAACAGCAGCTGCTGGAGACGCCACAAATATACTCAATAGCTGACATCTTTATTTGCAGTTTTTCAAGGGGAGAAGAGATTCTCCTGTGGTTACTTATATTAAGCATTTAAAAGAAGGTGTAAAGTATACAGGGGTTTATACCTATATGAGAAGAAGAAGGGATTAATGATAAAACAAAAGTGATAAATTCTATCAGAAGGAGAGGTTTGTAAATGAAGAAACTCCTCAAATGGGTAAGAGTACATTGGCTTTGGGTGAACTTCAGTCCTTTTTTCCAGTTACATTTACACTAATCTTTGATATCACTAGCAGTATCAAACATGTAGTTGGCTGTGTAGCATACTTATATCCTTTTGATTAGATTTGTAGTATCCTTTACTGCATAAGGCTGTAAAAAATATTTGAGTCTGTGAAAGAGTAATGTGCTCATGTGTATATAGTCTGTCTTAGCCGCTACATACCATGTCTTTTTTTATGTACATATTTTGTTAATGTTCAATTTTGATATTTTAGATGAAAAATCATCAACAACATGTACTGTCTAATAGAAGACATGGAATGCTATTTTGCATTGGTGTATATGAGCATATGTGAGGGAAACAAGCATAGGCAACATGAAGTTAACAGTCACAAACCCATTATAAATAAAAATTTAATTACACTTGGGGGAGCTTGGCTTACAAAGCTCAGAAATCCATAATGGAGCTTGCTGGTAATAAATGCCTGATCTGTTTGTTAAACTCTACTGTTTCCATTCCTCTTCTCATCTTCTTATATAAAGTACTTTGACATCTCCACTGATTAGAAATTAATAAACAGAGCTGACTTTCTGATTTGTAAAATGTTTTTTTCTCTTTGGATGAGAATCTTAACCTTTTGGCTTAATAAGAAAAACAAAATTAGAGTAAAGAAAGAAAAGATACAATAAGAAAAGCAAGGTTTTCGAGATAGTTACTTAGTCCATATTTATAGGTCATGGCTTTGCATTCAGATAGTGGTGCATTGAAATATAATAGTGACGTAAATGTCTGATACTTATGCAAACTTAAGTTAGGTGATTTACAATTTCAGTAGATAATTTCTTGTGTCATTTTCCCTATTACAGATTTCAAAATTAAATATAAAAAGTGTATTGTAAAGCAGTAAATTGTTAAAAAGTAAACCAATGGAGTTACGGACCTTATACTCTTGCTGTAGAAATAGATTTATTATTTCTGACTCTTGTAGAGCAATCATAGCCTTTCTTATGTTAATAGTTTTCGCTGGGAAATGAAGCATTACAAACCCCTAAAAGAGTAAAATGTGTTATTGTTTAAGTGTACCTCTAAGTCAAATTATCGCAAGTTAACCAAATTCATTGTAATACCAAGTCTCTTGCAGGTAACTTCATTTATCAGTGCCATGGATTTTCTTTTCCCAGAGCCAAATAATGATCTGTCTGTTTTGGACTATGATTGAATACATAAAATTAAAATGCAGTGACAGAATGGATTACTGAGATAGCAATTTCAATTCAAAAATTACTTAGCAAGCATTTCTTTTTTTTCTTTTACTGTTTGTAGTGAAAACAGTGTGTTTAAGTTTGTTTAGTGTGTTTGACAACAGACAGTTTGATATATTGCCGGGCACAGCGGTAGGTTGGACTTGAGTGGTATTAGCTCTCAGTGTTTTGATTAATGGTAATTGTTTCGATGAAAAGGCATGTTTTACGTACAACTCATAGTTCTGGAAAACAGGAGTCAACTTGCAAGATCCATAATTACTATTCTGAGTTAGCATAAAAAGGGCAAGGAGAACCTGCTGGAGTAGCACAGTAGGGTTTTTTTTTTTTTTTTTTTTTGCTTTGTATTGTAGTTAGAGATGGTTCTTTATGTCAGAATATAAATCTTCTGTTATTTATCTTTTGTTCAATATTTGAAGTTGATTTATAACACATTTCTGCATCCCATAATTTAGTTTGAATCCTGTACCAAGGTAAAATTTCATAGGTCTCTACAGTCAACTCTGTAAAAGGAACCCAAAGCAAATCTAGTGTGGGATAGAGTAAAGAACATTTAAAAGAAATATATTTCTTTTAAAGGGTATTCAAGTAGGAAAAGAGGAAGTCAAATTGTCTCTGTTTGCAGATGACATGATTGTATATTTAGAAAACGCCATCATCTGAGCCCCAAATCTCTTTAAGCTAATAAGCAACTTCAGCAAGTCTCAGGATACAAAATCAATGTGCAAAACTTACAATCATTCTTATATACCAATAACAGACAAACGGACAGCCAAATCATGAGTGAACTCCCATTCACAATTGCCTCAAAGAGAATAAAATACCTAGGAATCCAACTTACAAGGGATGTGAGGGACCTCTTCAAGGAGAACCAAAACCACTGCTAAACGAAATAAAAGGACACAAACAAATGGAAGAACATTCCATGCTCATGGAATATTGTGAAAATGGCCATACTGCCCAAGGCAATTTATAGATTCAATGCCATCCCCATCAAGCTACCAATGACTTTCTTCACAGAATTGGAAAAAACTACTCTAAAGTTCATATGGAATCAAAAAAGACCCCGCATTTCCAAGACAATACTAAGCCAAAAGAACAAAGCTGGAGGCATCATGCTACCTGACTTCAAACTTATACTACAAGACTACAGTAACCAAAACAGCATGGTACTGGTACCAAAACAGAGATATAGACCAATGGAACAGAACAGAGCCCTCAGAAATAATACCACACATCTACAACCATCTGATCTTTGACAAACCTGACAAAAACAAGAAATGGGGAAAGGATTCCCTGTTTAATAAATGGTGCTGGGAAAACTGACTAGCCATATATGGAAAGCTGAAACTGGACCCCTTCCTTACACCTTATACAAAAATTAATTCAAGATGGATTAAAGACTTAAATGTTAGACCTAAAACCATAAAATATCTAGAAGAAAACCTAGACAATACCATTCAGGACATAGGCATGGGCAAGGACTTCATGTCTAAAATACCAAAAGCAACGGCAACAAAAGCCAAAATTGACAAATGGGATCTAATAAAACTAAAGAGTTTCTGCACAGCAAAAGAAACTACCATCAGAGTGAACAGGCAATCTACAGAATCAGAGAAAAGATTTGCAATCTACTCATCTGACAAAGGGCTAATATCCAGAATCTACAAAGAACTCAAACAAACTTACAAGACAAAAACCCCATAGAAAAGTGGGCAAAGGATATGAACAGACACTTCTCAAAAGAAGACATTTATGCAGCCAATAGACACATGAAAAAATGCTCGTCATCACTGGCCATCAGAGAAATGGAAATCAAAACCACAATGAGATAACCATCTCACACCAGTTAGAATGATGATCATTAAAAAGTCAGGAAACAACAGGTCCTGGAGAGGATGTGGAGAAATAGGAACACTTTTACACCATTGTTGGGACTGTAAACTAGTTCAACCATTGTGGAAGACAGTGTGATGATTCCTCAAGGATCTAGAACTAAAAATACCATTTGACCCAGCCATGCCATTACTGGGTATATACCCAAAGGATTATAAATCACACTGCTATAAAGACACATGCACACTTACGTTTATTGTGGCACTATTCACAATAGCAGAGACTTGGAACCAACCCAAATGTTCATCAGTGATAGATTGGAGTAAGAAAATGTGGCACATATACACCATGGAATACTATGCAGCCATAAAAAAGGATGAGTTCGTGTCCTTTGTAGGGACATAGATGAAGCTGGAAAGCATCATTCTCAGCAAACTATTGCAAGGACAAAAAACCAAACACCGCATGTTCTCACTCATAGGTGGGAACTGAACATTGAGAACACTTGGACACAGGAAGGAGAACATCACACACTGGGGCCTGTCATGGGGTGGGGGGAGGTGGGAGAGATAGCATTAGGAGATATACCTAATGTAAATGACGAGTTAATGGGTGCAGCACACCAACATGGCACATGTATACATACGTAACAAACCTGTACATTGTGCACATGTACCCTGGAACTTAAAGTATAATTTAAAAAATAATAATAAAATTTATTTCTCTTGTCTTCTCTTTTTTTAAAAAGTAATGTAGAAAGCAATTAGAAGGTTTATTTTAACACTTCAGAAATTTATCTTGCCTTTTCAAGTAAGACATTTTACATGTCATTAATTTATGCAACCTGTGAAAATAAAAGGTATTTTTTATTTGCAGAAAATACAAAATGCATTTAAAGACTAAGTTTCTCTCAGCTTAGAAGCTGTCAGAGTAATACCCCGATAACATCTTTTATTCTAGTACATAGGCCTGTGTGCCTACGTGAAAGAGAAGTGTGCATACATATTTATCCAAAGTGCATAATGCTCTGCATTTAGGTTATTAATCAGCAGGAATTGGCTTTAAATGAATTCTCTACATTTAGCATCAAGACAGAATTTTTTCTTTTAGATTATCTGGGTTCATGGGGGTGGGTGCTTTTCTGTATGTCTTAGGGTTTTTTTTTTTTTGGTTTTTTTTTAACGTGTTTCTCTTTAGGTTGGAGGAAATGTTAAACTAAACAAATCTGGTTGTTTGAGGGTTTTTTGAGGGAAAAAAAAACAGATTCAGAAGGTGTAGGAGAAAATGCCCTTACCATATTTAGCAAACTGTGTTTTAAGATGGTGAGAAATTTTGTAGGTAGGAGGTAGTGCTAGGGAATCTTTTTTTTTTCCTTTCTTTTCTCTTGTTCTTTTCTCCCTACTAAAGAAAATAAGTAGGTAATGTAATAAAATATAATCAGAATATTCTTTTTTTTTTTTAAGTTATACTTTTAAGTTCTGGGATAGATGTGCAGAACGTGCAGGTTTGTTACATAGGTGTACATGTGCCATGTTGGTTTGCTGCACCCATCAACCATCATCTACATTAGGTATTTCTCCCAGTGCTATCCCTCCTCTTGCCCCGAACCTCCTGAAAAGCCCTGGTGTGTGATGTTCCCCTCCCTGCACCCATATGTTCTCATTGTTCAACTCCCACTTATGAATGAGAACATGCGGTGTTTGGTTTTCTGTTCCTGTGTTAGTTTGCTGAGAATGATGGTTTCCAGCCTCACCCATGTCCCAGAAAAGGACACGAACTCCTTCTTTTTTATGACTACATAGTATTTCATGGTGTATATGTGCCACATTTCCTTATCCAGTCTAACATTGATGGGCATTTGGGTTGGTTCCAAGTCTTTGCTGTTGTGAACAGTGCTGCAGTAAACACATGTGTGCATGTGTCTTATAGTAGAATGATTTATAATCCTTCGGGTATATATCCAGTAATGGGATTGCTGGGTCAAATGCATGAACAGCAGCCACATTTGTGAAACCAAGGTTGAAGTCGATATTTGTACTGCAAGTCTCCTTACTTTTTTTTTTAAAGAAGCATAAACATTTTGACTCTATTGAATATTTACCCATGAAACTTAGTGTGATATTTAAAATAATATTTCTTCCTAATTGTAGCAGGATTTTAGGTTTATATGAATATTAGAGCTTTGGCTTGAATGTTAGAATACATGTCTTGTATAACTTATATATAATCTATCTTCTATAGTATTTGGGGATTGGGGATTGAGCCATTTGTGAAGCAGGAGCTTGTGCTGTTACTGCATGATTATATCTGAAAGTGAATGATTCTGTTGTATAGCAGCCTGAATTGAAACGCTGTTTGTCAGGGTGTTTATTCCAAGCAAAATTAAAATTAATAAATGGTTGTCTAATGCACACCTAAGCCTTTGACACAAAAATAAATATAGTTAAAAAAATTTCCTCATAGTTAACAACTGTGTGCCATTGTGGCATCTTTTATTGAAAGGAACTTTATTTAAGTAGCATAAACTTGTTGGATGGGCTTTAATTAAATGATGATTTGTTAATGCAAATGTGTAGCGAATGACTGGTAGTACATCTGTCTCTTCATCCATAGGCCATTACTGAGCAACGTTAGCACATGATTGTAAAAAAGGAGAAATCATTACATGCAGGTAGTACATGTTCAATCAATTCTGACCTTATGTCTCTGGTGAAATAAAAAGTATATAATGTAAATGATATTTAATCTGAATAACAAAAAAGCAGCTCTTTGACTCTGTGGCTCAAGCTGTTAGGTGAGGTGACTGCTGTTAGAGATTGATGGTTATTGGTGGCCCAGTGGGGAAAGGCTATCACTTTTAGTCTTTGTCATTCCTCCCATGCGTTTCTCTAACCCACATCATATTTTAAGTTCTGTTTTCCTTTTTTTCTTAACTCTTTTCTTTCTTTTCATTTTTTCTTTCTTTTGGGGAGTAGTTTGTGGGATAGTGGTAAAAAATGGGTGCTGATGACCACCAGTGTGAGCATGTTAAGCAAGCAATGACAATTAATACAACAACAACAGCAAAAATTGTACGATTAGCTGCAGCTCCATAAGTGTCTAATGAGCCATTTGTCAGTCTTTTGGTGAAATAAACTACTCTATCTTAATTCTCCACTCTTTCAGTAAATAAATAAAAGTTATGAAACACCCGGGCACCAATAAAATATAATTTATTTCATAGGGCATGACAGAACTCTTTACATATCTAAAATGAACATGTTATTTACAAATGACTTGTGGTACTCATATAAACCACGGATCTGTGTGCTAACTGCTTTCATTATGGAGATATGCATTTTTTTCCTGATTGTTTAATCATTTAAACGTATCATTACTCCTAAAGGCATGTGAGTTAAAGTGACTCCTCTTGCTGCGATTAACTCATAAGGCCAAAAAGAACCTCAGAAATGAGCTCTTCTGCCGCTGAAGACATTAAGAATTTACTGGAAAGGACAAAACAATAATTTTCATTTGGGAACCTCTCAGCTCTCTGCTGATTATCTTCCTGCCCTCATTTATTTTTGGGAACCCCAACCTCTAAAAAGTTTTTAAGCATTACTATACATCAATCAAACAGAACAAAGTTGTAAGCTTCTTGTACTTGTATTTCATGCTAGGTAGAAAGTTATAATCCCCATACTGATTTAAAATGCATATGAAATGAGAAGTATCATTCAAATGAAAGCCCAGATATTTAAAAAGTAGTAATTAGTTATTTTAAACAGAAGAATCATACACAAAACTGTTTTTCAGAATAACGTGTACCAGTGTTTCTGAAGTGTCATCCCAGAACCAGCAGCACCAGCCATCACATGAGAGCTTGTCAGAAATGCAGACTCTTGAGTCCCACCCACCTACTTAACCAGAAACTGTGAGAGGCGACCAAGAATCTATGTTTCAACATTCCCTGAAAGTGATTCTGATATACAGTAAAGTTTGTGAACCACTGATATATACTGATAGACTGATCGAAGCAAAAACAAAACATTGTAGGACATTTATTAATTCCTCATGTATGTATAGAATCCCAAAGAAAGCAAGTGGCTTTCTTTCAGTTTTGGATAACTTCCATCCGATGCTATTAATCTCATTTTCAACTCCACCTATCTGATTTTCTACTACTTTTTCCCCCATTTCTTTTTCTCAGTTTTAATACACCTTTTTCTCTATCCATTTTGCAAGGTAATGATAGAATTTGTAGGTAAATTCCATGTTACTTAGCCTGTGATTTTCTGTTCCTAATAACCAAATATCTCAGTCTAGAATTTAGAGATTCTAGTGTTTGGTGGTATTTTGTTTCAGTTTCAATTTCAAACTTATTTCAAACCTATTCGTAAAAAGTAACTTAGGATGAAGAGAACAGGTTTCTTTTGGTGCCATGCAGGTGAATCTTTGATGAAGTAGGCAGGTATCTCTGGTAGGAATGGGTCATATACTCCACAATGGCTAATAAAGGATTATTATAATTTAGTGTGTTTTACCTGCAGCCTTTATGATTAACTACTATGGCCAGTAGATTGACCCCATGAATGAAATTGAGTCTAAAGTGGAAATTGGCTAGAGAAATCAGAAAAAAAGGCAGCCAGGAAGAATTTTATGAGAGGTAAATTAAAGCCAGTGATAATTATAGGCAGTTTTGTTTAAAAGGCATTTCTTAATCCCTTACTACTCAGAGTATGGTGCAAAGACCAGCAACACTGCATCACCTGCAAACTTGGTAGAAATGCAGAATCCCAGGTCCCGTATCAGGGTTGCCCAATGACAAACAATTCATATTTTACCAAGATGCCCAGGAGATTTGCATGCACACTAAAAATGGAGAATCGCTTGCCTAATGTATTAGCAGGCAGTGGATTTGGTCAAAGAATAATAGTGAAGGCATATATTAAAGCAATGTCATACTTTTACATGAAGAGTTCCATGGGGCTGTGATAGTTCCAAGGTGGTTTTCAGCAAATACACAATGCTGTTGCAATTATAGGAGTAATTATTTGTTCAATTTAACTTATTTTGGAATAAATTAATTATGAAACTATTAAATTTGATGAATGATCTACTTGTCTCTTCCCGAGAATTTAAAGTCCAAGATGATACTGTAAGTATGAAAGGGGTTCCATCTAAGGGATAACTTTATTGCTGTTGTAGAGACAGGGACTCGCTCTGTCATCCAGGCTGGAGTGCAGTGATGTGATCCTAACTCACTGCAGCCTCCAACTCCTGGACTCAAGGGATCCTCCCATGTCAGCTTCCTAAGTAGCAAGAATTACAGGGATGTGTCTCCACACCTGACTCATTTTGTTGTTGTTTTTTTTTAGAGATGAGGTGTTACTGTGTTGCCCAGGCTGATCTTAAGCCCTTGGGCTCAACTGATTCTCCCACCTAAGTGTTAGGATTACAGACATGAGCCTCTACACTTGTCCCAAGGAATAATTTAGATTTAAATCTAAACTCAAGAAATTCCGAGCTCAGACTTTTCTTTGATTTTTTTAAGTGATAGAAAGTGTAGGGATTTTTATGTTTTTAAAACTCAGTTGCTTCATCTCAGGAAATTAAGAAAGTGAGGCATGGTTTTTGTTTTGTTTTGTTTTGTTTTTGAGACAGAGTCTTGCTCTGTCTCCCAGGCTGGAGAGCAGTGGCGCGATCTTGGCTCTCTGCAACCTCTGACTCCCATGTTCAAGCGATTCTCCTGCCTCAGCCTCCCGAGTAGCTGGGATTACAGGCATGTGCCACCACGCCCAGCTAATTTTTGTAGTTTTAGTAGAGACCATGTTGGCCAGGATGGTCTCTCTCCTGACCTCGTGATCTGCCCACCTTGGCCTCCCAAAGTGCTAGGATTACAGGTGTGAACCACTGCACCCTGCCAAGGTATGTTTATTATTACTCTTCCCTCCTGCTATGTCAGAAGAAAAATTTAGACTTATAATTTTAGGTAACTTGTCAATAATTTTTTATTTAATTTGGACCTGAGAAAAATTGCTGTAATTAATTCTCAGTTATCCATATTGAGAGGAAACAAGAACAGTTTTAAAGGTGGCTACTGAAATAAGTGACTGAGTCATGAGGAGCATTTCAAAAGACTAGATTATTTTGAATTAAGACAGAGGAAACCAAATTTACTTATATATAGTCATTAAACAAATGGTTTGAGTTGCTTCATCTCAGACACCCTGATAGCATCACTATGAGTTAGACAAAACAAATACTATTCCCTGAGACGTCAAGAAGCTGAGTAACATATCCAATTAACATAGTGGGTACTTGAGGGATCTACATCTGAAACCTTTATCTTCTGACTCTTGGGCCAAGTACCACCCTCTTGAAAAGCAATCTGTATAAACCAAAGAAACAAAACTTCAGGTGGTAAAACATATGTGTAAAAGTATATAACTTAAATAAAGGTAAATTTTAATTGGTGTTAAATTACATACAATGTCAGCTAACACAGTAATTGGCAGGCCATTCTGTAGAACACAATAGAAAGTCTATAGATTCAAATGTATTATAAAAATTAGTTTATACTAATACTGAACAGCTATTGAATCTGGTCTCCATGCTTATGTGTGTGTTAATAGTACAAAGGTGACTTCAAATTTGTATAGAAGGATAGAATAGTCAGTAAATAGTGTTGACATAATTTATTATCTATTTGAGATAATAGATAATAAATCTGTTATCCGTACCCCACTCCATATGCTGAAATTAATTCCATATAATGTAAGAATTAAAGGTGCAAGGAAAACTGCTTTAAAAAGCTAGAAAAAAATGTAGCTATGTATTAATGTATTCTTGGGTATGGCTCGGCCTTTCTATGTGTGATTTCAATGCAAGAAACCCATTAAGGAGATGTTGATGGGTTTTACTGAATAAAAATGTTAAATATATCATGGGAAACCATTATCAATTGAAGGACAAATAAATTAGGAAAATGTTTACAAGTGTATGGCAAAGAATTAATATCCTTAATATATTAAAATTTCTTACAAATAAATAGGAAAAGTTTTAGTAACTGAATAGAAAAATGGGCAGGTGGTACAGACAGTTTTAGATGTATGTGTATGTAAATGCTCATAAGTATTTGAAAAAAATTTATAATAAAAAAATTTGTAATCAAAGGCATGCTAATTAAAGCAAGGGTATGTCATATTTGCTTATTAGATTTAGCAAAGGTGAAGCCAAAATAATTCAGTATACCCCATGTTTGGAAGATTTCATGGAAAGGATCAATTTTACAATTTGTTTCAAAATTCATAAAGCTATGTATAAACTTTACCATCCAGTTTTATTATTGAGAATTTATTAAAAGCAAATAATTAATGATATACAGAGTTTTGCTTTAAAGACTTTTTGGCAATAGTATTTATTATACTGAAAAATTCTGTAAATTTAAATGCCTAAAAATAGAGGAATAATTTAATAGATAATAGTGTATACATATAAGGGAAAACTGTGCATCCACTTTAAATGACTCTTCAGTGGTTAATATTTGTTGACATAGAAAAAAGATAATATGCATGTTATGGTCATATTTTTATTATAAAGTCAATGTGTTTATATATTATATGTGCATAGAAGTAAAATTGGAAAAGCATAATCCAAAATAATTTCTGGGCAGTGAGATTAGAGGTATCCTTTTTTCTTCCTTTTGCTTATGCTTTTGTTTTCTAGCTTTCCCGAGACATATACAGATTACTTTTGGAATAAGGAAAAATTTATTAAAATAGTCAGCCTTGACAGTAGCTAATACTTAAAAGAGTAGGTGTAACCAATTTAAGTTGTAGATTAAATATTTTCCTTTAATTTGGCACCTAATACATACTGCACTAACTAGAAATACAGCTCGAAGAGTTCATCTTGGTATATAGAAGAAATTAGCCCTGTAAATAAGAGGCATGTGATTCTGTAATAAGAGGCATGTGTAGCAATGGAGTGGACATATGTCAGAATAAGAATGGTCATATATGCTTCCGGATAGTCAGGAGGTGGTTCAAGCAAGAAGAGGTTATTGAGCAAGGTTTTGAAAAAGTTCTCCAAATCTGTGTAAGAAGGCAGAGCATTTCTGACAAGTATAAAATGACTCTGTAGTCTACAATTAGGATAGACTAAAATGTGACCTGCATATGAGCAAGTGACCAAAGATAAGTCTCAGCAGATAGTCAGGATTTTAGATACCACACAAAGGGATTCATTAGGTGAGCAGTGCAGGACAGAATTGGTCATATTTATATCTTAGAAAGATATCTGTGGCAGCAGAATGGGCCTAAATAAGATGGCAGCAGGGAGACTAGTTAGAAAGCTGATGGAGCATCTATTAAGAAATGATAAGGTCAGTAGCAGTAGAGTTGGAGTCGGGAGGATAACTACAAGGCAGCAAATGCTGTATTGAAGATAAGAAGAGGGAGGGCTTAAGGACTAGGAGTAGTTACCACTGTGAAAGAAGATGGAAGTTGGGGTGGTAGAGAGGTAAAATGATGGGTTCTGTGTCAGAAGAATTAAGTTTGAGTGTATTGTTAATTCATACTGCAATTTTTAGCTTGAATATTTGTTTTGCAATTATTTTTAATGTTTTATTAATATATTCCCAGCTACTTCTCATCATTTAAATGAAGTAGCCTAAAAGTATTACTGTATTTAAATATCATTTATTAGAAGGTACTATAGAACAGTGATTAAGAGTATGAGTCATCCTCCCTAGAATTGAATCCCAACTCTACCCCTTACTCTGTGTGACCTCACAAAAGTAACTGGGATCTCCAGGCTTCAATTTCTCATCTGCAAGATGAGGGAAATACCTTTCAAGAATTCAGAATTTAATAAAGAGCTACATGTAAAGTGCTCAACATAGTAATCACTCAAATAAGTGTTAGCTATTGTTATTTAGTATAACAAGACATTGTTTTATAGGAAAATACAGTTTTATGCAGAAAATATTTACTTGCATATTTTTCTAAAAATAAAATCACAATGGAGTCATTATGCAAAATTGAGGGACTTCTATAAATATTAATGTGACATTTTCAGAAAGTTGTAAGTTGCAGAAGCCAGTGGCTGTTGTTTAGAAGTTTATCTATAAGGAGATGACCCAGTGGTGACTAAGAAAGTACCAGAGACATGGGTTACTGATAGAAGATTTCTAGATACCACTACTGGACACACAGCTGTACTTATTTTATAAATGTATGTGAATAGATAAAATTCCTTAGATCACTGGGAAGGAAGCTAGTCCTCCCTACCCTATCACTGACTCTAGACTTCATTATGGTGACATATCCCTCTTAATAATCCCTCTGCTCTTTCAGCTGCCCTTGGAAGCATTTGGAAACTCCAAGGGACAGCACTTGTAAGTAAGTTTCCTAACATGAAGCAATAGATGCTTTTGTTAAGTTACAGTGACAACCCTTGGCTATATTTTCCATTTACCAGACATGTACTTCCTCCATAAGCTTACTCTAATCAGGTATTCGTATAGTATAGAGGCCAGTGAAATCTTACATCTCATTCAGAGGCCCTGTATGTGCCCAGCCCTTCAGCCACGGCTGCACCCCAGCACTGCTGCTGCCACCTCCCTGCCTGTGGTAGCAGCTAGAATTATATGTGAGCCTACTTCATGGGGAATTTCAAACTCCTGACTGTCTGAAGGCCAGCCCCACTAGCCCAATGTGGTTATACCATAGGAACATAGACTACTTTTTTATTGTCTCTCAATATGAACTTCTCAAACTGAACGTTTGCAGGCAAGACGTGGGCAACTTGTTATGCCTTCATGTTGTGACCCATTCCCAATGTAGAGGGGACCCAAACATGAAATGGAAACACAGAACTCTTTCTGTCTCCCTCTTGTGTTGCTTTACCCCCCAGTACCCGTCACTTCCATCTGGGGAGCTCTGGGCTGCCTTAAGGGTTTGTAAACACAGTGGGAACTGTTTACCATTCTTCCAGCTTCGAAGAAAAACTGGCAAATTTGCCTACTGCTAGCAACTATATCAAAGCTTTATCTTTTAAAAATTAATTAATTAGCTAATTAAGCAAACTTATAGTGCTGTATTTCTCACATTAACATTAATTCCATTTCAAAATGTAAACTTCATTTTTCTTAATTGATCTTTTTAATCTTCTACTGCAATGTATGTGTTTACCCTAGCATTAATTTTAGAAACCGACCAATATCTTTACTTCTCTTTTTCCTTAAAATGATCGCTTCACTAATAATTAAAAGGATTATCTT
Organism: Macaca mulatta; assembly: GCF_049350105.2. Lineage (NCBI taxonomy): Eukaryota > Metazoa > Chordata > Mammalia > Primates > Cercopithecidae > Macaca > Macaca mulatta. Next base: position 31,165,982 of record NC_133407.1, read on the forward strand.
CTCAACTTTCTTGAGTAAATTCACTGCAAATGTCATGCAAAAATACTATAGGCAGTAAATTTTTTGCTATTTGGCATGTGTATGTACATAAGTACACATATATCGTTTCTAATGCTGTATTTATAGATTTCTATGTATCAATATATGAAGATTAGTTTCTCTCATTACTGACCATAGGAATATGTGGGGCAATATAGATGACCAGCTATTACTGGTCAAGTAAAATTTCTTCAGTTAGTTTGTTTAGACACACATGTCACTAAGTGGTTTTTCAGAGAAAGATTAGCTTGATGGGTCATCAGATAAGTTATTTGACATTTGTCCTCAGTCAGACCGGATGCCACATGAAAAATTTACTCAGGCAAGAGGCTCCTAGGAATAAACAGTTCTCTAGTGTTGCTCACAGGGGACTTGGCAAGGTGAGCGGAACTTCAACTTGTCACGGATGCACTGTTCTGACAAACATAAGTAGATGCTAATGGCTAAATCGTGACAGAATAAAGTCCCACAACCATATGGCTAATTGCCACAACAATATCTTCAGTGTTATTAATCAAGTTTTCATAGTGTGCCATGATAATTGGAATAATTAGAAACAGCATAGGCATTGCTTGTCTTTACCACACATTTTGCAGACAGGGACCTCAGACAAACACAAGTGCACTTTCAGTACTGTGTTGTTTAGTGCTATCTTTTCTTCAAAAATAATTTGGTTAATTAATGAATTAACTGCTTGCCACCAGTGTATTTTGTACTAGCTTCTATAGAAGCAGGAATATCTAAATGAGACCATCAAACCCTCGGTGAGTCTGTTTAAGTAGGCAGTATTCCTTTAAGGCAGGGATAGAAATCTGCCCATCTTGGATCTTATAGTTTGAAAGATGAATTCATTGTATACTAATTTAGATGATGGACATTCATTTTTTGGTCATATATTTCCTCTTTTTTGGTCATATATTTCCTCTTTTAGCTAATTCAGTTAAGAAAATGAGGAATTAGAAAGCAGTTGAATAAATTACAAGATGTAAGTATTTGCATAATTTGTTTCAGGCCGGTACTACATACCAGTGTTCCCAAAATGAATTATTTTGAACATCTCTTTAATTATGAATGAAGCAAATATTACCATCTTTGATACCACAATTGAAACTTACTTATTTTCCTGTTGCTAATGTTAAAATATACTCACTTCCATATCTATTCTTTCACCTTAGTAGTGAAATGAGAATTTATTTGTGCTTGGCACAGTGCTCCAATGAAGAGGGCTTCTTGGGCTGTTTTGCTTTGTGAGGAGTTGGCCAGTGAGGAAAGAGAAGGTTGATGATAACCAGCACCTTGGAGGTGCAGAGTACTCAGGCAAACAGATGAAGGGAAGTAGCTGCTGGAGGTGTCCATTGTTAAACAGCTTCTATAATTGTTTTTCAGTATATAAGTAGTTATAGTTTTGAATTCTGTGCCATCTCAGTTCTTATTTTCCTTGCCCTTTTCTGTCCTATTGCATTCCTTAACTAAAGACAAGTCATCTTACATGGTTCTAAAGTGTTAAATTCATTGGCATCTTCAGTTAAAAAGCGTCCCCGAAATTCTCAAAATAAAAATAACTAATCACAAATACTATTTTATTAAAACTTCAGGATTGCCTTAACAATAAATTATTGCTTCAGTGACCCCTGAACTCTACAAAATTTAAAATCACTGTGTTATTCAGTTTCTTTTATTTAATTGAGTCTTCTTTTTTTCTTTCTTCTTTGGCCTCTCTGTGGATAGGAGTGAGAGGCGCAGAGATTATATTGGGAAAATTCGAAATTGGTAATAAGAAAGCAAGAAAATTCAATTATTTCATTTAGTCCACTTAATTAATTGATAATTATTTATTCACTCTGGATAAAATGATTTAGGCTTTCTACTTTCTCCACTTTCTTTTTACTATTCATTAGGTAGAGGCTATACAGTGGGGAAAAAATCAAACTATCCATTTTGGTACTCGTTAACAGTTATTATAAAAATATGGTGTAGACGAAAATTTTAAACCAGTATCTCAGATGAGCTTTGGATTATATAGAGATGTTATTTATTAACGTTCTGCTGTAAAGCAAATACAATTGTGGCTCACGCCTGTAATCCCAGCACTTTGGAAGGCCGAGGCGGGTGGATCACGAGGTCAGGACACCGAGACCATCCTGGCTAACATGGTGAAACCCCGTCTCCAGTAAAAATACAAAAAATTAGCCGGGCGTGGTGGCGGGCACCTGTAGTCCCAGCTACTTGGGAGGCTGAGGCAGGAGAATGGCGTGAACCCGGGAGGCGGAGCTTTCAGTGAGCCGAGATTGTGCCACTGCACTCCAGCCTGGGCGACAGAGCAAGACTCTGTCTCAACAACAATAATAATAATAATAATAAAATAAAAATCATGTTCTTTATTTAAACTTCAGGTTTATCTTTTATATTAAGCAGGATGCTCTTGACTACAAGCTTCAGAATATCTTGCCTCGAACTAAGTAAGTCTGGAGGTACTGTGACACAAGAGGCTCAATTAAGGATCTAAGATTTTCCCCATATCTCCACTGTGCTAATTTCATCATCAGTTTCTTAAGACATATTCTCTTGTAATCACAAAGTGACTAACAATGGTTTTGGAGCTATAGGCTTTCTTGTTCTAGCCAAACAAGTGAGAGAGAATAAAACCTTTCACCAAGTATACAATGTAACAGAGTTTCTTTTAGTCCAATTGGGCCAAATTACATCATGTGCCTACCCCAGACCTAGATATTTTCTACTCTTTGCCTTAAACTAATTGGTGTCTACCTTTAGAGCAGTAATTCTTAAGATTTGGTCCCTGGAGCAGCAATTTTAGAATACCCTGGGAGCTCATTAGAAATATAAATTACCAGGCTCCATCCCAGGCTCACTGAATCAGAAACTCTGTGGGCAGGGCCCAGTCATCTTTACAAAAAAAAAAAAAATCGGCCAAGTGCGATGGCTCACGCCTGTAATCCCAGCACTTTGGGAGGCCGAGGTGGACGGATCACAAGGTCAGAAGATCGAGACCATCCTGGCTAATACGGTGAAACCCCGTCTACTAAAAATACAAAGAAATTAACCGGGCGTGGTGGCGGGCGCCTGTAGTCCCAGCTACTCAGGAGACTGAGACAGGAGAATGGCCTGAACCCGGGAGGCGGAGCTTGCAGTGAGCGGAGATCGTGCCACTGCACTCCAGCCTGGGCGACAGAGCGAGACTCCGCCTCAAAAAAAAAATCTCAGATAATTTTGGTGCAAGCTGTGTGAGAACCACTGACCACAGAATGCCATTGACTTTTTTCTGAATAATATTGGGGACATATACATAGATTAACTACATCTAGTTAGTTTAGGAAGGAATAATAAGGCCAGAATGGATTCTTAGTAGGCAATCTGTACTTTAAAATTAAAATGATTATATTCATTAAAATGATTAAATATATTAAATATATCTTGTGCAAAGTTGTTTGTATATGATGCATTACACATCATTTGTCACGAAGCTCAAACATACCAAATTTCTTTCTTGTTAAGTCAAATGTGGCAGACAGTACTATTTACTCACCTAATATCACTGTTGCTTTCTTCTTTACTAAAATAGATTTGGAGTTTGTTGGGTTGTGATTTTGGTTTGGATTTTTATCTGTTTTAAAAATTTTTTCTCAGTGATGCTACGTTTAGCTTCAGGATTACATTGTGACACAATTTTGGCCAATTATATTTAATTCCAGTTGCTGGGGATTTATGTCAAACATTTACTTTCTTGACGTGGGTGCCACTCTTTCCTCTTTATCATTTTCTCTTTCTTTGTTATGATGGCTGGAGATGTAGCAGTTATTTTACAACTTTGAATGAATGTCAAAGAGAGTTGCAGAGACCTCACCATGACCTCTTTTAACTTTAGCAATAATATACTTCAGACTTCTGATTGATTACAGGAAACAAAATAAACTTTATACGTAAGATATGGTTTAGTTGTTTTCTTATTTGCAGCCAAATGCAATCCCCGTTAAATAACATGGTGTAACTGTTTTCCTAAATGGAGAAACATGCAGGTTTCCAGTTTCTACATTCTTTCCTTTGTTTTCTAGACCACACTTTTTGCTCATCTAAAATATTACAAAGTATATGGCATAGTGTTTAGCTCACATGCTTTAGGCTTGCATCTCTCTTTTCCATATCTTACTAGCTATCTTTGGCTTCTCTGACCTACAGGTTTCTCAAACCTAAAATTAATAAAATTTTAATGTTACTGTTTTAATAATAATATACTAGGGGATTAAATATGTCACTAGAAATACACTGTTAACCCCATTCCTGATACATTATAAGCCCTGAGAAATGGTGGCTATATGCATTGACATTCAGTGAGAATGAAAGTGACCTATTAATGTTCAGCAGCATAGGAAGAAAGCCATAGAAAACAAGGAAAGAAGCCAGCATGAGCTTTATTTTGTTGGAATACTTACTTGGGCATTATAAAACTCATAGAAGCTCACTGTGCCAACATAAGACCTCCAGTAATTATGAAAATATACTTTGTTTCCTCTGTCTAGATGACACCTCAACTTTAAGGGAATTCATCACTTAAATTCTCAAACATAATAGCTGAAACCCACCCTGAGTAATTTGATATTCTGTAAAATTCAAGGTGGATTCTATATAGACTCCTTAAAACATAGATCATTGTTTCGATTCTTAACTTTAGAAGGGAGGAACCATGCCTATTTAGTTTGTGTTCTACAATATTTAAAGCAGATAAGTGTTCAAGTGGGTATTAATTATACTTTTTGTGGTTAAAAATAAAGCAATTATCACCAAGGACATTTTTTTTAATGTTTTTTAGTCTGGATGTTGTGGCTCTGCTGAGTGGAGTCAGAGATGGGCCTTTCTCGTTATGGTGTAGAGTCACTGATTGCACTGCTGCCTTGACCACCAGAAAGATCTAGGAAGATAGGAGATGATTTAGGGCAAAAGCTCCCAGTGTTATGGAAGTAGCAATGCAAAGATGTCACCTATAAAATATACATATTGTGAGCTACACATTTATATATCCTGTTAATAATAATTTTCTATACTCCAAAGTAACAGTCATTTGATTCTTACCTTTTATTCTTTGACAGAGAAAAACTTACCAAGTGCTCCATCTTAAGACTTCCCTTGTTACTTAGGGACAGATAAGACCATAACTTGTTAAGATATCTCTAGTAATGCCAGCCCATTAAAATAATCAAATTAATATTTACCATTTTCAAGAAGCTCTTATAAGAAGTAATTGCTTTTCTTACCTTTGGGTATACATAACCCGATTTTAAGACTTAGACCAAATTTAAATCTCTGTCATCTTATTTTGATTAAAAGGGTACATGATTTATTTTATACATATTTTACTATTATTTCTGAGCTGATTGGCTTATTGTGCCTTATCTGTAGATTCCCCCCCAAAAAAATTGAGTATAATGTTTAATATGCAAAGTTAGACAGTCCGATCACTTTGGAAAGAATAAAAAAGGTCTCAACTCCAATTACCTTGCTGAATCCTTTTGATACAATTCTGTGGAAATATGAAAATGGCTTATCTAGAAATTATATCTAAAGTTGACTTACCAATCTTTTTTTTTTTTTTTTTTTTTGAGACGGAGTCTCGCTCTGTCGCCCAGGCTGGAGTGCAGTGGCCGGATCTCAGCTCACTGCAAGCTCCGCCCCCCGGGTTTACGCCATTCTCCTGCCTCAGCCTCCCGAGTAGCTGGGACTACAGGCGCCCGCCACCTCGCCCGGCTAGTTTTTTGTATTTTTAGTAGAGACGGGGTTTCACCGTGTTAGCCAGGATGTTCTCGATCTCCTGACCTCGTGATCCGCCCGACTCGGCCTCCCAAAGTGCTGGGATTACAGGCTTGAGCCACTGCGCCCGGCCGCACCAATCTTTTAATGTTTAGATTTAACTAGGTCTTGAAGTGAAAGACTAAATCCCACAATCCTTAGAATGAGAAAGGTGTATTTCCTCTTATCAATGAGATTATATTTAAGAAGAGTTAGGCTTTCTTTGAAGGCATCATTAAGAAACAGAAAAAATCTTCAGTTTTCTGGTAGGTTTTAATCCTGACCCACCATTTTCATAGCTCTGTAATGTTGGTCAAGTTACTAAGCCATCTTTGCACGCAACTGCTTCATCTGTAAAATGGGGACATAATAATTAACTCACAGAATTGATAAGTGTAAAAGAAAATGACTTAGATAAAATATCCACAGCAAGTATCTCATTTAATGTAGTTCCCTTAGGAATCAGCAAAGGCTGTATATACATAGTCTAATAATTAACATCAATTTGAATTTCTAAAGATGATTTAGATGATAAGTAGAAAAGATTCCTCTAACCTTCAGGTGGCTCATAAAATCAGTATTCTTTATGGAACAGGTAGTATCTGTCTCTACTCTGCAGTTATTCCTTGACATCCTTACCTCCAGCTACTCACTGTCGTGATCATATTTCCAGTAACCACACCACCTCAAGAACCTTCATTTTAAACATGCTACTCTCTGACTTGTCACCTTAATCCTTTCACTCTTATCTCCAACCCCTGCTTGACTTCTAATTCATTTACTCCACTGCTTTTTCATTGCCATTTACTCCACTAATGTCCTCATTTCCCCAGCTTGTTCCATGCGTTATCATTTTAATTACTCCCTTGAATTTATCCTCTCAATACCCTTGCCCATTCTCCCTCTGTTATTTGCCTAGAAAACCCCAAACACTACTCATGCTTGTAAGTGAACAGCCAAAAGCAACAGGAGAAAAATATAACCATGCTCGCTGAACTCACTTTCTCTAGCTTCAAATGGACCTTAGCATTGTCTAGCAACCCTACTATATTTCCTCTCTTCTTAAATGTCTAACACTTCTCTCCAAACAGTGCCCTTCCTCACTCACTCCCCTTCCCACCATGCTATGCCCTTGCTACTTGTTTCACTGAGAATAGAACTTCCTCAGTATTCCCACAAGCAGATCTTACAGCTTCCTGCATATCTCTGCTCCATTCCAAGACTCACCCTTATCCCTCTGCTTAAGCACTGGGTCTTGCTATCTCCTACTCAAAAGAATTTGTTCCTGCAGTTATATCCATTTCTTACTACATAATTTTCTCATCTCAATTGTATTTTTAATTGTATTAAACATTTAATTTATTGGTTATTTGGGGGAATTGGATGCATCAACACTGTATTACAGCTGAGCCACTAATCTTGTAGTTTTATTAACCATCATTAACTGGTTTGTTCTTATGATGCTGCTGAGGAATCAGCTGTTTCTGCAGAGGTTCAAGGGAAAGACCTTTTGAGAAGTGAGCAAGTTTTTTTCTGTATGTGTACCAAAACTTTATTCACTCTGCTAACTTTTTCAACATTTAAATTGTTTACAAGATTAGTAGTAATTGGGTTTGCTTTGTTTTGAACCCTAAAGTTTTTTTAACTGGCTATGTGAAATACATTACTGGGCTTCTTCCCTCTTACGTTTGTTCTTGGCCATTGTCTTCAATATCCTTATGCAGCAGCTCCAGCATTACCTGACACCACCTGCGCCTGTACTGTATTATTTGTAGCATATGAACATGCTGTAATTTCCCTCATCTGAAGGAATAAGAAACACATGTTAAAACACCCCAGTTTGACCACACATCCTCCCTCCAGCTATTTTCCATTTCTTACTACCCTTTAGAGCAAAACTCCCTACAAGAAGGGTAGAGGGACAGCAAAATTTCCAGTTCTTCAAATTCCACTCTCTCTTAAATCCACTACTCTCAGCCTGTCATCCCCCAACACCTTGCCCCACTCCACCTAACCACATTCATTGCATGTTACTATATGCAGTGGTCAATTTTTATTTCATTACTCAGCCTTTTATCTTTGAAACCATTGATTTCTTCCTCTTTCGTGATGTATTCTTTCTACTTCATTTCCTGAAGACCTCCATTCTAATTTTCCCCTACTTCCACTGGCTGTTTCTTCTTAATCTCCTTTATTAATTCATTTTTCTCTTCCTGGCTGCTAAATGTTGGCATGTCCCAGGACTCAGTTCTCAGACCTTTTCTTTTCTCTATTTCCCTAAGTGATCTGACATAGTCCTATGGCTTTTTAGTATAATCCCTAAGTCCACGACTCTCAAAGGTATATCTCTACCTGTGCTTTTCTAAGATCTAAAGTCACATATCCAACTGCCTAATTAAGACTTGCAGATCCACAAGATTGTGCTGACTTAAAGTGACCAAAACTACATTCTTGATTTTCTTCTAAAAACTGCTGTTTCCCATTTTCTCCCATCTGTAAATAAAATGACATCAGCATCCACTTACTTACCCACCTGAAACTTAAGAATCATCTGGATTCCTTTATTTCCCTCTCCTCTCCTGTAAATTAACAAGTCACACTGACTCTATCTTCAAAATATATCCAGAATACCCCCACTTGTTACCAGTTCCACCAGGCCACTTCACTCTAGTCCAGGCCTATCTGTTACCTAACTATTACAGATGTCCCCTGACTAGTCTTCCTGTTTTCATCCTAGTCTCCTTACAGTCTCTTTTCCACAAAGCAGACTGGCCCATTTAAAGATTGGCCCATTTAAAATAGAAATAGAATTATAACAGTTTCTTGCTCAAACCCTCCAAGAGCATACCATAGCACTTGTAACAGTATCCAGAAATTCTTCCTTGCCTCTAAGGCCCTCCGTGGCCCCTGGACACCTCTCCAACCTCATTTTCCAAACCCCTGCCTAGTCACACTGGTCTTTGATGTTCCTCAAACATGTCAAGCTGTTCCTGCCATGGAGCCTTTGTACTTCTGTCTCCTTCTTTAACATCTCTATACGCCAAGATGTCCCCATGGCTTGTTCCCTCACTTTGTTTATGATTCACTGTCCCCTTACCTATTTTATTTTTCTTAATAGCATTTATGATTTATTAAGTATTTCTTTATCGACATTCTGGCTCCCGCACTACAATATAAGCTCCAGGAAGGCAGAGACTTTATTTTGTTCGTTGCTATGTCCCCAGCACCCTAAACAGCACCTGGCATAGATACATTCTTAGTAAACATTTGGGAATTTAAGTTATCTCATGCAAACAGTCATTGGGTATTTAATGAGAATCTCCATTTTATAGAGTATTTCTAATAAGAGGAAGAACATTAGAGAGGTAGAAGAAGACCTGGACAAATGTATATTATCACAGGAGCCAGGGATGAAGAGAGTTGTCATATATTCTGTATTATCAACCAAGACAAATGTTATTGAATGTAAGATAAGGAGTGCAAAAGATTAAAGACTTGATTGTTGGAAAGAAAGTGGAGATGAAGAAGGAGTTGACAGTTTGACCTAAACAGTGATTAGAGGGGCTGGAGTTGGGAGTTGGAAAGATGGTAAGGAGATGCAGGTAAAGTCAGGAAGAGCCTTGCCATTTCGGTTAGGAGTTTAAACTCTGTCCTCAGGGCTGTAGCAAGTCACTAAAGGGTTATAAACAAGGGTATCCCAGGATCACATTCTAATTGCAGAGACACATGCAGGATGTAGTATGAAGAGGAGACTGAAGAGAGGCCAGACTAGAGACAGAAGGGCAATGCAGTCAAATAGGCCAAATGACAGTGACCTGGACTAGAAAGAGAATGGGGAGGAAAGGGAGGGATCAGAAAGCTTAAAACCATGGACTGACAGCTATTGGATGGGGACAAGGATGTCAGTTGAGATTGAGGAGACAGGAGTTGAGCAGTAGATTCAGATTTTTGCTTTGTCAGCTGAAAGTACAACAGGAGAAGATTTGAAGGATAGCATGATTTCACCATTGGATATTTGAGTGTCAAGTGCTTGTAGGGCATCCAGGTTATCATGTCCAGTGCCCAAGCAGCTACACATACTAATCTGAAAATCACAGGGAATATATCTAATTTGAAGAGGAGATTTAGCAGATAAATGGTTAAGCAAGGGGAACTCATCTCCAACCTTCAAGACAGAAGGTGGAAAAGATGGGCCTGGGTGCTGGTAATTTTCTAGGTGAGATGATGGGAAGATGGGAGAGTTCTGTCTGAAGACTGCTGAGTAAGAACCATGGCCACGTGTTGAGAATGATGGTGGGAAATGGCAGGTTGGGAGGTTTGAGGCTATCAGAGAAAAACTGAAATAGGCATTAAAGAAAGCAGAGTGAAATGAGGATAGCTAGAGAGAATGCTTTGAGAGAGATGGTTGAGGGCAACCACTGAGATTGAGAACTAGCAGAGTTTATACTAGGAGCACTCGTATTTGAGAGATTACCCTGAGCACCTGTTAGTTAACTTCATGTGGGTGCTAAGGACAGTTAGCTTCCTGCAGGTTTGGAGTTTTGCCTCATAGATGTAACAGCTGAATTGTGGGGAAAGGAAATTGAATGTTTCAAGTAATAGACCATAGACTTTTAACTGGTCAGAGAAGAAAATGGAGACAGGAGGAAGGGCCTGGTAGATGGGGAGGAAGTTAAGATTGAGGAACTAGGGCTTGTAATAAAGTATGATAGGGTAACTGCGAGGGAGGTAGCTGAGAATTGTGAGGGCTGCCATGTTTTGTTCATATCTCTGTTCCCAGTGCGGCTGAGTTGTTGCCTGTAAATGAAAAGTTTTATGGAGTTTGAGGAGCAGCAGTTTTATGGAGTTTGAGGAGCAACAATATGTAGTGGAAATAGCCTGCTAATATTCTTAGATCTTAGATCACATATTTAGGAAGTGAAACCAAGGAGCTGGGGACTGTGAGACCAAGGAAAGCTACAGGGGGGAGTTAATGTGGGAAAAGCATTGGACTAGGGTCTAGAGACCTGCTTTCTGGAGCCACTTCAGTTAATTTAACTATCTCCTTTTATGTTAATAAATCTAAATATACTTTGTAACTCACTTTCCAAAATTGAGTTTACAGTCACTTTTCTGATGTTTTGAAAGTTGTTAGAATTTTTATTTTTTTAATCCTCCATAAAATCAAGGGTATTATTTTATTTTGTTGTTTATGTTTCCACCAATAGTTACTGATGAAAAATAAAACTTACCACCAAGTTCCTATAAAATTAAGGTGACTGAAAATTGCCTATTTAAAAATACCAATTTTAGGTCACTTGGCACCTTAAGGTAAAACATATACATACATAGCTTTTTTATTTGTACCTGAACATCAGAGCTAAATATCACCTTTTATTTATATCCAGAGTAGTACTATGTAAACATGTTTGTTATATAAACCCATTTATGTTGATGGATGATGTAATGAAGACTTAGAACAATAATTCTGAAATGATAAGTTATCACCACAGATATTACAAAGGACCTAAATGAGTTGTCTCCCATAATTAACAAACTTTCATTGTAGCATCGGAAGTCTATGCCATCCTGTGGCTCCACAGGAGAGATGCCATTCAGTGACATGAGGTGGTGCTTGCAGAAATGTTTGTCCATTCCAGTGTGAGGCAGACTCGTAGAGTTGGGAAGTATCTCTATAGTACCTTACTCCAACTCCTTTTCTTTCTCTTTCCTCAGTGTTACCCACCAAGCATTTCCCTTTTAGAACTGTTTCCTCATCCCTTAACTTAATAATGTTATAAACAATTTATACCAAAGCATTTGTGCCAAATGACCAATAGATATAATTCTAGTATTTGTGGACCCACATTGATGGATCCATTATCCATAAAGAATTCATAAATCCAAAATCCATAAAGAATTTCACAATTCATAAGGAATTTTATGGATTATATGTAGTGTTTTGGGTTTTTGAATTGATGAAGCTTTGTGAGTATAGCTTTCTTTCTGGGTCTCCACTATTTATTTCTGAAGACTTCATCTCATGTCAAAGGAAATAAGCTACTTTATTAAAAATAATGGAAGCTAGCAACTCACCACCGCAAATTTTTGAACGGCTTCATGACATAGGAAGAAGGAATACTGTATTGTAAGTCAGGTGATTAGAAGTGAGTCCCAGTTCTGCCACTGTCTCACTGATGACCAGACAAATCACTTTTCCTCATTTGCCCATTTGTCAGTGGCCTGCTAGATGATTCAAGATGGACAATCTATGGCAAGTTAGGTCAGTAGGAAGACAGTACAACACACTGACTGATGATCATGGAAATGGATGGAGAGCAATTCTTGGTGATAGTTGTAAAATCAACTATCTCATCGCTCCCAGAAATCTCTAGTGTGTGCTGACAAAGACAGGTTTTTTTGTTGTTGTTTGTTGTTTGTTTTTTGTTTTTTGTTTTTTTTAATACAGAGACAGGGTCTCTCTCTGTCACCCAGGGTGGAGTGCAGTGGCCTGTTCATGGCTCACTGTGACCTCAACCTCCCAGGCTCAAGTGATCCTCCCACTTCAGCCTCCCAAGTAGCTGGGACTATAGGTGTATACCACCATGCTTGGCTAATTTTTTAAAAGTTTGTAGATACATTGTCTCACTGTGTTACCCAGGCTGGTTTCAAACTCCAGGCCTTAAGCTATCCCCCTACCTTGGCCTCTCAAAAGTGCTGGAATTACAGGTGTTAGCCACCATGCCTGGCAAGAAATCAAGGGTTTTTAAAGTCACATCCAACTCTAGCATATCATAATTTCAACTAGATTGTATAAAGACAGCTAAGAACAATTAATCAACATATACATATTGAACATCCATTATATGCCAGGCACTGTTCTAGCCCTGATCTTATAATAATGGGGAAAAAACCACATACAACAACACACAGAAAAATTCATGCCCTATCGAACTTGCTGTTATAATGGGGGACATAGACAGTAAATACAGGAATAGGAAATATGGTTTATGTTAGGTGGTAATAAGTACCATGAAAAAAATAAATAGGGAAGGGATCTAAGGAGTACAGTTTTTAATATGGAGGTCAGAGAAGGCCTCACTGAGCTGGTAACATTTGAGTCAAGTCCTGAAATAGCTATGGGAGCAAACCATGTATTTTTCTGGGGAGAAAACCTCCAAGCAGACGGCATTGCAAGTACAAAGGTCCTGAAGTAGAACTATGACTGACATGCTCAAACGAGCGAGGCTGAAGCAGTACTGTAGCAGGACTGTGGGAAATGAGGTCAAAGGGTACAACTAGGTTGAGAAGGATCTTGAAAGCCATTTTAAGGACATAGATTTTTTATTCTGAGATGATAAGCCATTAGAGAAGTTTGAGCAGAGACGTGATGTCTCCTGACTTATCCTTTGAAGGGATCACTCTGCAATCAGTGATTACAATGGACTCTAGGAAGAAAAGAGCAGAAAGGAAATTAGTTAAGAAGCTATTTAAATAACTATCATTTTTTTTCACTAGAAGTAAATTTCAACTAGCAGATAAGCTTCATGAGGACAGAGATTTTTGTCTGTTTTGATTACTGCCATAATATAACAGTAGTTGGTATTAGGCCATCCAATTTATTCACTTAAATAAAAGATAAATTTTTAAATTTAAATAAATGATTGGTTAATCAAGGTGAAAGATAATGGTGTTATCAATAATGTTGGTAACGAGATGAGAGATCAGGATGGTATTAGTATAGTTGGTGAAAGATGGTTAGATTCTGAACATATTTTGAAGGTACAACAGGATTTGCTGATGAATTAAATGTAGGGTATGAGAGAAAGGGAAATCAAGGAAGATTCCAAGATTTTTGGCTCCTGAGCAACTAGAGGGTTGATTGCTGTCTCCTAAGTTAGGAAAGATAGTGAGAGGAACAAGAGTTTGGCACTGGACATTTTCAGTTTCAGATGACTCTTTAATATCTAAGTACAGCCTGGGTGCCCTGGCTCATGCCAGCAATCCCAGCACTTTAGTAGGCCAAAGTGCGTGGGTTACTTGAGCCCAGGAGTTCGAGCCCAACCTGGGAAAAATAGTGAGACTCCATCTTTACATAAAATAAATTTTAAAATTAGCAGGGCGTGGTGGTGCACACCTGTGGTCCCAGCTACTCAGGAGGCTAAGGCGGGGGAGAATTGTTTCGTCTTGAGAGGTTGAGGCTGCAGTAAGCCATGATTGTGCAACTACATTCCAGCCTGGGCAACAGAGTGAGACCTGGTCTCAAAAAATAAATAAATAAATAAATAATAATAAAAAATTCAAGTACAGAGGTTCTGGTTCCGAGTAGGATGGAGCAAGCACATGTTACTCTTTTCATCTGACTAAATGCAACTAAAAAGCTTATCAGAATGAATGGAACAGCCATCTGAGGACTGAATAGTAAGTAATAGCATGTACATTGAAGAAGACCAGAACGGAATACCACCAAATTGGCAGGAAGTTTGCTGTTTCTTCCCTCTTTAATGTTCCTAGTCTGGATGGAACACAGTTTTGCTCTCTTTGATTAGTTATTTCAGGTTCTGTCTTTATCCGTATTTTGAATATGAGAACAAATTTTATGCTGGATTCTATACGGTATTTGTGTGTGTGTGTGGTACCTGTTTATATTTCTATTAGACAATCTTCCTCCTTATAGTCTACGTTTTTAGTGCTCTATGAGATGAGTACAGTCATAGAGAATTTATCTACTTCACCATTTTTTCCTCTCACTTGACTTTAATGCTATATTAATATAGGTTTTTAGAAAAATTCTCTATTTACCATTTTTGTTTGTGATTACTTAGCATTCAGGGTTTTTGTGATTTAATTTTCCTGTATATGTCATATTTTTTAAGTCAAGCTTATCGAAATACAGTTTGGCAAACACAGACATTTGTACTATACTCAATACATAAAAGCTGTTCCTGCACTTTAAAATTTTAATTATGTTCCTTTGTAGTCATTCCCTCAATCCCTGGTAATCATTGATCTGTCAGTCTCTTATATAGTTTTGCCATTTCCAGAATATCATATAAGTATATGTAGCCTTTTCTTTTTTTTGTTTTTTTTTTTTTTGAGACGGAGTCTCGCTCTGTCGCCCAGGCTGGAGTGCAGTGGCCGGATCTCAGCTCACTGCAAGCTCCGCCTCCCGGGTTTACGCCATTCTCCTGCCTCAGCCTCCGGAGTAGCTGGGACTACAGGCGCCCACCACCTCGCCAGGCTAGTTTTTTTGTATTTTTAGTAGAGACGGGGTTTCACTGTGTTAGCCAGATGGTCTCGATCTCCTGACCTCGTGATCCATCCATCTTGGCCTCCCAAAGTGCTGGGATTGCAGGCTTGAGCCACTGTGCCCGGCCAAGTATATGTAGCCTTTTAATTCCAGTTTCTTCCACTTAGCATAATACATTTAAGATTCATCCATATTGTTGCCTCTATTAATAGTTCATTTTTGTTTTTAATTACTGAGTACTATTCCAGTGTCTGGATATACCACAATTTGTTTATTCTTTTACCAGTTGGAGGATATTTGGGTTTTTTCAGTTGAGAGCAATTATGAATAAAACCATTACAAATCTACATATGCAGGTGTTTGTGTAAACATACTTGTCTTGGATAAATACCAAGGAGACAGATCACTGGGTTGTTTGATAAATATATGTTCAACTTTATAAGAAACGGCAAAATTATTTTCAAACTGCTCTCCAAAATGGCTCTACTATTTTGTATTACCATCAGCAATTTATGAGAGTTTCAATTACTTTGTATCCTTGGTCACCACTTGGTTTTGGTTTTGTCATTTCTGAAACAACCTTTCTAATGGATGTGTAGTAGTATCTCATTGCGATTTTTGGCATTTTCCTAATAATCACATTGAGCATCTTTTTGTATGTTTATTTGCTATTCATACCACTTCTTTGATGAGGTGTCTTATATCTTGTCCATTTTTTTAAATGGGGATATTATTATGATCAAGTTATTAGAGATCTTTGTATACTCAAGAAATGTCTTTTTGCATGTATGTATTTTGTAAATATTTTCTCCTAATGTGTTGCTTGTATTTTCATTTTCTCTTTTCTTTTTTTGAGATGGAGTCTCACTCTGTTGTCCAGGATAGGGCACAGTGGTGCAATCTAGGCTTACTGCAACCTCTGTCTCCTGGGTTCAAGTGATTCTTGTGCCTAAGCCTCCCCAGTATCTGAGATTACAGACGCCCACCACTACACCTGGCTAATTTTTGTGTATTTTTAGTAGAGACGAGGCTTCAGCATGTTGGCCAGGCTGGTTTTGAACTCTTGACCTCAAGTGATCCGCCTGCCATGGCCTCCCAAAGTGCTAGGATACATGTGTGAGCCACCACACCGAGCCTATTTTCATTTTCTTAATGGTATCTCTGAAAGATAAGTTTGTAATTTTTAATAAAATTTGATGTATTAGTTTTTATTATTAGAGTTTTCTATGTCCTAAATATCTTTACCTATCAATGTCACAATATTTTCTTCTACCTATTTTCAAGGCATTTTACAATTGTTGCCCTTAGGCCTGTTATCCATTTTGAGTTAATTTTTGTATATAATATAAAATATAAGTACAAGGTTCATTGTTTTGTAGTGGATGTGCAGTTATTCCAACATTTGTGAAAAAGACCATCTATTTGCCATTGAATTTCCTTGATATCTTTAGCAAGAATCAGTTGATCATAAATGTTTGTCTACTTCCAAACTTTGTTCTGTCAATCTGGGCATCTTTTATAATACAAATACTATGTTGTCTTGAATTAAAAGACTTTTGTAGTGATTCTGTACATCACATAGTATGAGTCCTCCAGCTTTCTCTTTTTAAAATTGTTTCAAGTAGTTTTAGTCCTTTGCTCTTCAATTCACATTTTAGAACCAGCCTGTTCATTTTTCCAGAAATTAAGGGATTTTAAGATTGCATTGAATCTATAAAATCAATTTTAGGAAAATATAAATCGTAACAATATTGATTATTCTAGTCAATAAACATGGTGTAACTTTCTATTTAGGGCTCTGTGATTGTCATCTTTTTTATGGTTTTCAGCATATAGCTATTGCATTTATTTTTTATATTCATCCCTAAATATTTTACATTTTTTATATTCATCACTAAAGATGCTGTTTCTTTTCATTTCAATTTCTAGTTATTTGTTTCTAGTATATAAAAACACAGCTGATTATGGTATATTGACCTTGCATCCTGTTTCTTTTCTAAACTCACTCGTTTAAATAGTGTTTTGTTTTTGTAGAGTTATTTGGGATTTTGTAGACAATTATGTTATCTGCACTTACAGACAGTTTTATTTCTTTCCTTTCCAGTCTCTATGCCTATTATATATGGTTTGAATTTATTTGCTAATATTTTGTGTAGAACGTTTGTGCTTATATTCATGGTGAATATTTGTCTACAGTTTTCTCATAATGTCTTTGTTAGGTTTTGGAATGCTGGTAATGCTGACCTCACTATATGAGTCTGCATCTCATACCTTCATAAAGAGTTTGTGATAAACTGGTATTATTTCCTTCCTTTTTGGTTGTGGGTTGGTCTGTTTTTCTCATTTCTTCACATAATTTGTGATTTTTTAAATTGAATGCTGTAAATTTTGAATGTTATATAATTCATCTTAATCTGAATTTGTAGTCTTTCTTTAAAGAAATGTTGAGTTTACTTTTGGCAGGCTGTTAAACTACTTGAGATTTTTTATTTGATATTTTTGATACTTGTTTTTAAACTTTTTAAAAGTTCTGTTCTAATGTATCTTCTACCCAAGGGCCAATTTAACCCTGCTGCCAAGGCATGATGGTGCTTGTGGGGGTTCTACTGAATTTTTCATGGGTGTACTAACCTCTCTTCAGTTCTGACTGTTCAGAACATGAATATTTCCCAGCATTATGAAACCTCGGAGATTTTTTCCATTGCTGTGTAGTAGTTTGTTTTCCGGTATTTCTTCTTTGCTTGGCCTTTTAGAAGTTTACCCTTCATATGCACAACTTAGTATTTATCAAAC
This sequence comes from Macaca mulatta, assembly GCF_049350105.2. Classification (NCBI taxonomy): domain Eukaryota; kingdom Metazoa; phylum Chordata; class Mammalia; order Primates; family Cercopithecidae; genus Macaca; species Macaca mulatta. Next base: position 31,183,842 of record NC_133407.1, read on the forward strand.
ACTTAAGGACACCCCTTGTATAGATTTCTGGAGATTATTCTCTGCATAGCTTCCTCCTTTAAAGGTAACAATGTCCTGCACACTTTCCTCAGCCTTAATTCTGTGTCTTTTAAACTTAGTAAGAGCAATGCATTCTGCTTTGGATTTCTCCTTCCTGCTCTGTGGTTTCAAAAGTACATCCAGTAAAAAGCTGGTGATCACAGGTTTCGTCTGGGGTTTTTCCCCCTTATGTCAGGAATCACAGTGCTGTGCTGCTTATCTCCTAGTGTCTCCATGTTTATATATTTTGTCCTGTTTTCTAGCTGTTTATAGTATGAGAGCAGTATAGATATACCCAGTTATTCCATGATGGTCCGAAGGGGAAGTCAGGTCTATTTAAAAAAAAATAAATAAAGTCAACACTATTCTATTACAAGGAAATCACTCCTAATGCAAAGGAAACAGAAACAGATTGAAAACAAAACAATTTGCAGAGGCATAGCAGGAAAAGCAAACAGAAATGAAGGTATGTGTAATGATATTCATATCAGACAAAGTGAATTTAAAGCAAATCACATTGAATGAGATAAATTAGAACAATTCGTAGTTAAGAAGTTTACAATTCGCAATGAAGATCTTTATTTAATCATTGTACCTCCCCCTCTCCCAAATAACAGCAGAATTTATATAACATAACAGCTACAAGAAATATAAGGAGAAATACGTAGGAATGCAATAGTAGTAAGCTACTTGTACCTCTCCTAATTCATGGTAAATCAGGCAGACTCACTGTAGAGTATAGAGAAACTAGTTACTCACCTTTAGTCAGTTAGATATAATTGGTATATATCAAACTCTCTATACTGTAAACAGAGTGAAATTACTGTATCCATAGAATATTTATTTTAAAACTATCTATACAAAAATATTCAGTAAATTTTACATTGTAGAAATAGTATAGTTCACATTTTTTACAACAAAATTTGAAATTAATCATAAAAGTAGAAAACAACCCCCAAGGAAGAATTAGCACAGAAAATCATAAAACTCTCTTTACTCTTGTACTAAAAGGAAATCAAAACCGAAATTACAAAATTCCTAGAAAATAATGATAACGTATATTGATCAGAACCTGTTGGTTTTGACTAAAACAGTGCTTTTAGAAATTCTCAGCCTTGTACTCTTAAGCTACTAAACAAAAAGGAATAAAAGTATGTGAATTAAATATTCATCTCAAGTAATAAAAATAACAGCAAAATAAATGAAGGAGTTAAAAGTAAAAGCAGTTGTGCTTTAATAGCAAAACATAAATGACAAAAAAATGCATTGATAAGTGTTTCTTTTTGGAAAAAATAAATAATAAAAAGTTTACATAGTTCATTTATGTCATTTAAAATAATATACAGGACTGAGCCTAGTGGCATACACCTGTAATCTCAGCACTTTGGGAGGCTTGAGGCCAGGAGTTTGAGACTAACCTGGGCAACATGGTGTCTCTACAAAAAATGTTTTTTAAAGTAACTGAGCATGGTGACACACGCCTGTACTCCCAGCTACTCAGGAGCCTGAGGCCAGAGGATTGCTTGAGCCTAGGAGTTCAAGGCTGTAGTGAGCTGTGATTGGGCCACTGCACTCCAGCCTGGACAACAGAGTGAGACCTTGTCTCTAAAAATAGATAAAATTATAGAAAACTACGAAAGCATAAATTAAATAAATTACAAAATATTTCAAACATATACATTTAAGTGTAGCCAGGAATACTTCCTATCTTAGTTGGTTTGTGAGCAGATTAATTTATGTTCTGGAATGAACCCACTGTTAAATGTATTATAAAGATACCATAATAATAACAGTTTGGATTTGTTGCATAATTAGATTCATAGGTAAAAGAAAATAGAGATTCTGAAACAGACCCTCAATACATATAGACATTTAATACTATGATAAAGGTAGAATTTCAATTCATTAGGGAAATAATGGATTATTCAGTAATACAGTTTTGAGAACTAACTAGCTGTTTGGTAAATCGTGAACCTATATCTCTATTTTGCACCAAAATGAATACCAGATGAATCAATAATATAAATAAAACTGGGGTAAAATGATGAGTGTTGTTATTAGGTGGGGAGTTCACAAGCCCATAAACTATGAAGAAAAGTTTTGGTAAATATGACATTATAATAAAATTTCTTTCTGGGATAAGAGACCTCCCTGTAGCCAAAGAGAGATAGAAAAGTTAGGAGTCACTAAAACTTCCTTGGTTCTTGGCAGCGTCCTGGCCCAACACTATATCCTCTTATACGCTCTTAAAGTAGTGGTTCTCAAACTTGAGCTTGCGTCAGAATCACCCAGAGGGCTTGTTAAAATACAGATGACTGAGCTTTGCCTAGAGTTTCTAATTTAGTAGGTATGAGTGAGTGGGGTTCAAGAATTTGCAGTTTGAACAAATTTTCATGTGATGCTGATGCTGCTGGTTTAGAGACCACACTTTGAAAACCACTGCTTTACAATTTTCCCGAATTCTTCTCCTTTTGTGTTAAATAACTCAGTACCATTCTTTGCAATCAAAGATCCTAAATTAAACTAAAGTGTCGAGGTAACATGAAGTAAGCAGTTTGCTTCCAAGATGTATTTACACTAACAAAGACCTGTACAAAGATAATCAATGCAGCATCACATGTAATAACAAAGGAACCTAAATGTCCCCAAAATAAAAGGACTATTTAAGTTATTATACATCCACTTATGGAATACTATACAACCATAATAAAGAACAAGTTATTTATTTCTATATATGTTGATTTGGAACGATCTTCATTTTAGCAATCATTGTTAAATTTAAAAATACATGCCCCTATTTATGCTTTTAAGAGGTAAACACCTGCATAAAAATGTCTGTATGTTATATAAGAACATTGGCTACCCTTGGGAAGGTAGGTTTACTGTTGGGGAGGGGATTTGTGTTGGGAAAGAAAATTGCTTCTTATTGTATGTCCTGTTATACTTTTAAATTATTTTTCACCATTTGCAAAAACAAACAAACAACTATAAATTAGCAAAAGAATAACTCCACATAGTTTTCATTTTAACTCACAGACAATAAAAGAATTAAGAAAGTGTGAGAAAGATAGCGAGATAGGAGGCTATCATCAGAGAGCAGTGCTTCAGACACATCGTGGATTTGGAGCATCTCAGCACCAGAATTCAGCCACAGTATCTGGTAGCTGATGTGGAAAGGAAATGAGTATGTTGACAAAAATAAATTTAAAGTATTTTATGTGATGGTTCTGCTGCTTCATATTTGAGTTGATTTATGAGCAAATTAATTTATGAACATGTTATAAACCATGATGCCCTCAGTAAACTAAACTTCACTGAGTTTCTGTTCTCTCCGTTAGCCTGAAATACAATTCTAGACCTCATAAGTCTTTCTAAAATTGGCTGACCAAAAGTGGCAATTAATTTTTCTTTGTAAGTTCTTAGTTCTTTATAGTTTCCTTAATGAGTTTCCCTGAAAAGAAACCCTCTAAATCTTGTAGGGTCCTATAGCTGTAATTACCACTGTATTTTAACTGGGTTACTCATGAACTAGCAGATTGCAATTCATCAAAATAAGTCTTTCAGAAAGCACCATGTCTTCTACCCAGAAAAACCCAGCTACCACACAGATAACATAGCAATAGTAGATACTATGCATTCCGAATCCTGTGATTCTCCACGTTAATGTGGAGAGGTGATTTTAAAAATACATACCTGAATTAACTGTCCTTTGGAAATTAGAAAAAATGTAAAAGAATAGAAAAAACACTGGGCTAGTTGTTAGAGTATCATTGTATAATCTGCCTTTGGATGAAATGTGACCTCAGGTTGCGCCATGTTCCTTTGTTGATGTATCTGTAAAATGCCTGTTCCTGCCCAACTTCTTTGGGTCAGTGATTACAAATTGGGGGCTGAGCGAAGAAATCACCTGTGTATCTCTGAAACATGCAAGAGTTTTTCCCCCAAGTGGTTCTAATGCATGCATTCCACAGACCATTTGCTTTTATAGAGCTCGGGCTTATTTGAAGATCAAATGTGGTAGTACTTTTAAAAATAAAAAAATTGATATAAGCACATGGTATTTGCCATTATCAGAAATTGTGTATGATTATTTTAAAACATTGAGTTGTGATCTTCTGTGCATTAAAAAATACATTTTCCTTGGTTATTATATATTTGTCCTTAAAAAATTATATATACACATACATATAGTTGATTGTACAGTTGTTTAGGCGTTAAATTTAGCTATCAGACAGGGATAAAATGGAGCAGCCAATCCCCTCTTTAACTCTTTTGTTTCCATTTCGCTTTCACTAGTAGAAAACGTAATTTGTGACATTTTGAGCTGGACTTCTAGATTTCTAACCAAACCCATATTCTCAAAGTAATGAATGTGGTGGGGTTGACTGCCCTTTCCCTTCATGGCTCCTTCACAGTTTCCTTTTCCCCTCCCTGTCTCTCCCTTCCTTGTGAGTTACCTAGGCCCCATGCAGATACATTCAGCTCTTGATTATCTGAATTAATGGATAGTAACTGGGACATACATAATCCCAGATGGTGGATAATCCAAAAACCATTAATACTTGGCTTTGAAATGTATTTAGTAATGTTTTAAATTGTTTTTACCTTTCTAATTATATGTTGCTAATGTTGCCATTAGTTTGCATTCCCTGAGTACATCCTAGTTGCTTGGGGGATTTAGTGTGGAGGGGGCACAGAAAAATGCAGAGTAACTGTGGTAAACCAGATTGATGGGATTATTATTGAGTTAAATTTTATTTTGAATAATTTTTTCCAGTTAGTGATTAAGAATTGTCAGCATAGCGTTCAGTCTGTGGCCAAGCACAGTACCTGCCACACTGTTGAAGTTTAGGAAATATTTGTTAAATGAAGATTCTCAATTTTTCATACCAGTCTTATGATCAAATCAGGGCTGGCATGAACCAGGAAAAGAAGTCAGTGAAGAAAGTTCATTCTCTCCCAACCTCAGCCTTTCCACCCCCAGGTCAGTGAAGATGAGTATTGCCAAGTCATGGGCATTTTCCCAAGATAGTGCCGATTTACAGGCTGTTTGACCAGCTGATCCACACAGAATAACTCCTCACTAGCAGTGCCTTAATACAGTGAGCCTTCAATAAGGGAAATACGCTGTTCTTTTAAAAGGCAAGAACGATACTTTGAAATGGGCACGAGGAAGCTGGGAAATCCTTTTAGTAGAATATAACTTTCCATGATAATAGAAGCATCCAGAATAACAAAAACATAAATATAGAGCAGTTCTTAACCTAAGGTCCCTTAATTAGCCTAACTCCTAAAATGGCTTTCACTTGAGTAGATATGATATGGGGATGGGTGTGTGTATTTTTCAGAAGGGAGGGCTCATATGCTTGATTACATTCTCAAAGGGATCTGCAACTTCTCTCTACTGATGAATGGGATTTCAGTTTCACTGTTTTATACTTTTCATGAAATGTTTGAAAGTGGGAAACGAAACTCCCATGGCCACTGCCTCACAAATTTGCCTCTATTTGGACTTCAGAATGATCAGGGAAACTAATTTTGTAAATTTCTCTAGCTATAGTTCGTTCCAAGCTGGGGACAGGCATAGGCTGAGAAGCCAGGGGTATTTGTTGAAAGACTGAACATGCGAATGGGCAATGGCAACACTATCTGTGACAACAGAACTCAGACCCAGATAAGATGCCCCAGAAGCCAAATTACAACCTTTGCAGCAAAATCAGTCCAGAACGGTTAGGCCTTGGTCAGTCACTGCTAACTTCGCTATTTTTGCCCTACTTTCTGCTTCCACCACAGGACCAACCTAGAGAAAGCCAAATATGTTCCCCAAATAATCATATATGGTGCTCTACCTCTAGTTAGCCCTCTGCCATGCCTACAGCCTTCAATGGGGGCATACCTGAAGCCTCCTTCCCCTGACCCCATGACCCTGTAAAACTTTATCTTTCCCCTGGCTACTTTGGATTATCTTCCAAACACAGGCAGTGGTAGCTGAACTCTCTTGCTATTGCAAACTCTGAATAAATAGCCTTTGCTTATTCTCATTTGGGGGTTTTCATTTATTTCCACTTTGCATTGAAATTTGAGAGGTTCCAGGTGAACTCCCTTATCCTGAAATCTCTCTTCCACCACTACATCACAGAGCTGATAGTAATATCACTGGAGAAATGTTTCTTGGAGTTTAGCTCTTTATTTCTCCAGGAATAGCATTTTAAATGCATGTTTTATTTTAGGGGTAGTTAGATCCCCATAGTTGATAGTGTAGAATCTTAGACTTAGAATGGTTCACTGGTAACACAGAACAGAGGAACACAAAATAGATGACCATTTAGCCAGGCTCCCAGTATCATGGGGCTTCTACATGGGGAGTGAGCAAATGCCCTTTTGGGCCTGGCAGTTTTGGTATTATCTCACTTCTGTCACCCTCACATTTGTATCCCTCGTTTTTATTGTTTTTATAATAGTATTTTCCTCGAAAATAAAATGTATATAAATTAATAGAGATAGAATTCTAGGAGAAATTTGGCTATGGATACTTTGTGTCCATTAAATGTGTGTGTGATGGCCGTTGGCTGAATGGTTAGACCTGTAGAGCGAGACAATTTGAAGATGCACACTCAAGAGTAGGCTGAGAAGATGCAGAGAGAAACTACAACTTCCCATGTATGGATCTTATAGTTTGGTTCCCATATCAGCAGCATCAGTATCTCCTGGGAACTTGTTCAAAATACACATTATCTCTGGGCATAGTGGCAGATGCCTGTATTGACCCACCTTAAAAAATGATCAGGCTCCCCTTAAATCTTCTGTATCAGAAAACTTTGGGGATAGGTTCTAGCAATCTGTGTTTTTACCATCCCTCCAGATACCTCTGTTGTATGCTAAAGTTTGAGACCACTACTGTAATTAGAAGAGCCATCCAATAACTTCTGCTTTTTCTCTCCTCATGGAGTAACATTTTACATGAATGCATGGTAGATTTTAGGAGCCCTGACAGCTGAAGCCAAAATATGATCAGGAAACAAGAATCTGTCACCTTGTCCAGTGCCTCTCAAACTTGTACATGCAGATCACCTGAAGGTTTTGTTAAAGTGAACCTCTGATCCAGGAGCACTATACTGCGGGTGGGGCGGCGGGGGCAGGGTGCTGAGAGATGCATATCTAACAAGCTCCCAGGTGGTGGTGATGGACCTAGGATTACTCTTTGAATACCAGGGTCCTAGGAGACCACACACCCAAGCTGAGGAACATTGGAGGTATGGGCATGCAGGCAACTAGAGCTCAGGAAATGAAAGGGGAAGGTTCCTGAGAGGTTAGGAGGCTTTTATAAATTCCTGCATAAATCTGATCACTTACTGCTTAGAATGTATGTTCAGGGATCTCCACAGAGAGATAGGGGAAGCCCAGGAAGAAGATTGATGAGCAGCTAGGAATCCTGTGAAAGGTCCAGCCTCTAGGCCCAAATCAAGATCATCTGTGGTCAAGAAGAGCTAACTTGAGGAAAAAGATTGATATTAATTAAATAAACATTTTTAACCACCTACTCTCTGCCTCATATCAAATAACCCCCAGGATCCTGTGATCTGCCAGAGAAGAGAGAGAAACCGAAACAATATCCATAACTTACTATTTAGCTGAGATTTGTTTATCAGTGCCTTTATCTCTGGAAAATGTAACTGGGAGCAGTAACACTAATAGGTGTGAAACCTTCAGACATCAGACCTGGGCAAAGTAGTGTCCTAAACCCTGAACTGCCAGACAGGATCAGGGCACTTTCTGGAATAGAAAAGAAGAGAAAGAAGAGAGGGCCAGTGAAAATTAACCACAGAGGGTACTTAAAGCTATGGGTTAGAGATAAGAGGTCAAAGGCAATAAGATACCCCTGCTGCCTTTTAGGAATGGATTCCTTCTGACTCTCTTAATAGGTACCCATCTGTGGATTTTGGCCATGTCCCTTTGAATAACAGGAATTCTATTTCCAATGTAATTGTTGGTGTTGAGATTGACTGCTTATGGAGGCATAATGACTGTGGTCTTACCTTCATCCCTGAATAGATCCTGATATTTCTCAGCTTAGTGTTATACCTCATGTCAGTTCTTCCACCAATGTGTATAAATGTATTAGGAGATTTACGCAGAGGAAGTCGAAAAGTGTTATTCACTGTAGTTAAGATCCCTTTGGTATTTGAAATGTCTATGATGGTTTCAAAAAATAAAGTCACACGTTTTATTTTTTTAAATGAGTTTCAGATTATGGAGCATAGGAGTAATTATTTTTAGCAAATCTCTATATGCAATTTTAGAAAACTTATTTGATCATAATTTCCTTTCCTGAAGGTAAAATGGTAGAGCAAAGCCTGTTTACAGACTTTCTAGAAGTAAAAACTGTCTCTGGTATGAATAAAAAACAGTTTTCATGGAGCCTAAAATTCATTTTCGCAACATGGCCAACAACGGCACATTAATTCTTTGTATATTTAATTCATACACAGCAGTGGCTTCTAAGTAAATTTCTCAAAATACCCAGTAGCTTACTTGTGGTGGAACCCGCGTAAGTGATAGGGTAGAGAGGTTACTTCTCAGCAGCTGTTATCCCCATAGTCCTCTCCTGTCAGGGCTAAGATTCCAACTGCTCCCTATTGGAATGGACAAGAGGATTCTCACAGAGAGTGCATCCTGTTCATACAACTATAGCCATATTAGACTATTACCATCATGCATTAGCTTTATTGGAATTTCCTGGTAAATTATATATGCTAAAGTTAATCAGTCCTTGAAGTACCATACTTGTAAGCCAAATAGCAGGCATATATCTGAAAGAGGTATGTGTGTATGAGAGAGAGAAGGAGAGAGAAAATGTTCAAGCATCAAAAATTTATCGTATTATGGTCATCTTCTATAGCCAACATTTTCATGATCTTCTTATATCCCTGGGAAAACGTAGATGTACAAGGCTCTACTTTACATTCAGACTATTTTTGCAAAGGCATATTACAGTTGTTCTGACAAAACAGCTTCAAACACTTGCCAAGGAGAATAAATTACAGTAGGAATGGGTGGTAATTATTAGGAACTTATTTTTGGAATAAGAAACCTTCCTTAATAAGGGGTTACGTACTGCCCTCTGAAAGAAAGAGAGAATTTTCCCCAAAGTCAAAAAGACACTTTTAACACTTCATGTGCATATCCTGTGGGGGTTAAATTAGGTTAGCATGTGTTCCCAAAAAGGCAAATTCAAGCTGGGTTCAATCCATGGATTACAGAGAACACTTAGAAAGCAAATTGGAATTCTTTAGACACAGTAATTCAAAGTTTCTGTTTTTTTCTCTTTTTGAAGCAGAGTTTAGCTTGATGGCTTAAAGGATTCAGATATGTCCTCAAGGCATTCAGATATTTTTAAAGACCTAATTGAAATAGTTGATTAGACAAAAAATTTACCAAACAGGTAAGCATCCTTCAATAATGTATTCTACAGAGCCCTTAGGAGACTAGTAAGTGTAAAATTGGAATAAAATTATATATTTTGCGCTCCCATTTTTTTGTGACTTTGTTTTCTAAAGAAGTTCAAATTAAATACGAGAATGCCTTGTGACCCTAAGTATAATGAATTCAGTGTTTAGTTACAATTTTAAGACGTTTTCACAGAGTTGATATAAAGGAAAATTTAGAGTGTATTAATTTCAAAAGAACTGAATACAAAGAAACCCAATATAAGAGCCTAAAATCAGTCAAAGAAGTACCCAAGCACAGAGATAAACATTTTTGGCTTGCTTTTATTTTTCTTGAATACTAATACAGAAATGGATTCTGTGTTTATCCCATAGCAGGCATAGATTATTTAAAAATTGTTAGCTTTTAAAAATACAAGTGAACAGAAAGCAAAACACAAATTGACACCATTGAGCAAAAATCTAACATTGCTTTTTTGTGTAAGAATGCTCACCTAGTGGCATCATTTCATGATCACAGGTTACTCAAGATGCCCTTATAATGTTTGTTAAATTAAATTCAATATAGCATTTCTACATTACTTGTTCTTGTAAGGTTACTATGCCCATATCTCACTAAAGAGCCAGTAATGGGAAAGAATAGGGAAATGGACCTAGGATTTAATTTTGTTTCTCCATATATAACCCACTACAGCCAAGTTGGATTAAGGCTATGCTTATTTAAAGCTCAGTCAAATTGGTCCTTTTCATAAACTCATTGGTAAAAATGAATTTCTCTTGGTGTTTCCATGGGTCATGCACCGAGCAATAACACCAACAGTAGTTACTGATCCCCTGGGAATAGCAGCTTAATTACACAGAAGTTTGAAATCAAGGATAGTGGTATAAATGCAAACATAGAGACATGTCCTGTCTTTGGGTGGTTTATTATTAAATTTAATACCTCAGATACTCTTTTCTGTTTCTGCAGATCTTAATTACTAAGTAGATATGGTAAAATATGAATTATTGTATTATCACAAGTGATCAAATATATATGGTTATGAGCATGGCAGTCTGCAGGTGTAACGTACATAAAGCAAGATTGATACTATCAAGCAGTTAAACTGAAGTTATCTTTAAGGGGAAAAGGTTTAATGCTACCCTTAAGTGTAACTTAAACTCTCACTAAATATTTTTAACTGCAATAAAAGCATGTTAATTGTAGGAATGACTTCTTTACAAGACCTCGTTTCTTAGAGTAAGTTTTTCTTTCCAAGAATATAAAAGCTTACTGAAATAATTTCTATTACTAACTCATTCTGTAAAGAGCTTTTTCCTTGGCTTTTAAGCTCAATGAAGAAAGCCCAAAATAGCACAGGAAATTTGTGTGTTGTGAATATATATATATAAAAAATATAAGAACTAAATCCAACTGGGATAAAATGATTAAATTATTGATAAGGTCATTGTTGGTCCCAAAGCATTCCATTAGTTATATGTTTCTTCTTAAATATTTTGAGAATTTGGCCTTAATTTTCTTATAATTACATATAAAATAGAAGAGACAGCATTTTACTTTAATATCCTCTCATGTACAACTTATTACAGTCTTTATATAAGAGAAATATGCTAGGCATCTAATGATACATTTTTTTCTTATGTGTTTTTGGTATTTTTTCTACCTCCTGGATTATTTTTGTGCCACCACTTTCAAGATCAATGCCTGTACTTCCAAATTAGCTATCCCATTGCTTCTCAGTAAAGGTGGCTTTACAGTGGGGTTAACAAGACTTCTGTAAATACATAAAGCGCTTAGCAAAGTGTATAGAGGTCTTTACAAAGAACTTTCTGGATCTCTTTCTCTCTTTCTCTGTTTCTGTCTTTCACATGCACTCACACACACAGAATTTGGTCCTTGCTGTGGAATTTTACAGCAGTGTACTTGGCAAGGTACTTAAAGAGTGAAGCAATATGAAAGATTTATAAAGCAGCACATTGTAGATAACACATTAAATATAAAAGTACTAAAGGCATGCATTGTGTGTAGTTTTGGAGATATTAAATATGTGAACAATTTGACACAGAAAATAAAGATGTATTTTATTCAGTGTAGATTACTAGATGTTTGCAGTTAACCTTCCTGACTGCTGCAGTGAAGATCGCTGCATGTGTGTATCTTCAGAGTCAAAAAGGATGCAAGACAAGTTGACGAATAACTGACAGTTTGTTGTAGAAATAATGGGTGTAGAAATAATGGGTATAGAAATTATTTCTAGGAAATGGGCTACTTTGTTTTTTTTTTGTTGTTGTTGTTGTTGTTGTTAAAGCACTATCTGTGATAAAATCTAAGATGTGATTGCTGATAAGAAAATGGCAAGAATTTGAGCTGTAAGGAAAGAGGGGGAAGATTGTATTCTTAACTGTAGTTGTGTATTAACCTTCATCTAGTTTCCTCATTGATGGATTTTTCTTCCAGTTGTGTCAGCTGAATAATTGTAACCATGTTCTACATGTTTTAGTCGTTTAAGAATGCAAACATTTGTATCGGTTAAAAATCCTTTGAACAGGGGCCCAAAATGGTTTAGTTCATGTATTTTTTTGCTGTGCCCATCTCTGGTTCCCCTGATACTCTTTGCAGTATCAGTTAATTCTTTGTAATTAAGAAAGCGGCCTATTTAATTTAGAGATGTTTTTGTACTTCTTGGAATAGTAAATATTAGCATTTGTAATTTGAAAGAATTAGAAGTGTGTGGAGAAGTATTTTTTTTCGTAAGCCATGTAAACACAGCCATCTTAGACAAAAAAAAATTGTGTTAACCGCCCCTCATTTAATTAATAGCAGCAGAGTAAAAATTGAAAATTATAAAAGATAAAAATTATGAAAGACACTATAAAATTTTTAAAATTTGAACATTTAAAATATTTTAAAATGGAAAATTATAAAAGATACTGTAACATTTTTAAAAAGATAAGTATTGGGCATTTTAATTTTTTATACTGAAAAATTGAGTAATTGATGTAGTTGAAAATACAATCTAATTATTATATTGATTAATATGATGATGTGAATAAAAAAACTTAAGTGTTCAATCACATGGTTCCTAATAAACTATGATACATATTTGTGAGTATACAGCATTTTGTCATATCTTTGATTTCTCCTTAAATATATTACTCTCTGAGGAAAGTACTTGATTTTTTTTTTGCCTTGCTTTAACCCCATAGATGGTTATATTTGGTTTCAAATTTTACATAGAAGTAACATCTCTTTACTAATTTTTAAAGGATTTATTCTATATTATTTGATGCTGCTAGAAATTTGAAATTTTTAATCTTTTGCTACGTGTTAGAATCACATAGAATTCTAGCTGAAGTCCTTAGAAGAAGATTTATGTAAGGAAATTGTAGCCATGTCATGTAAAATTAGAGGTCAATGAATAAAAACATCAAACCAAATTTTTTTCTTATAAGAATTAGATATAAAGAGTTTAGCATTTATTGAAAGTCTAAAGTGTCACTATTTATGATGTATATTTATACATTGATGTTGCTTAGCTGCTTATGTTTACTCTGTGGCATAGATACTCATTTTCTAGGTAATAGAAGTAAGCACTTTCTAGGTAATAGAAAAGCACTCCTAGAAAGGTAGCCTTACTGATCAGGTATATTGGTTGCAAAGCTCAAAAAATTAAGTATGACTATATCTTTCATTTAAAATAACTATCTATGCTTGGCCAAAAAAATAGATATCTACGGGCCTTTTCCCACACTTAATTTTAAAATGAATTATTTTAAATAGAAGCGAGATGTGAGAATGCAGTTTTCTAAGTTTGTATCGGATTTGTCATATAAACATTTGCAAAAGGGCAATTAACAACAACAGTAAATCAGTAGAGATCATGACATTTTGGAAAATTTTATTTTTAACTTACAACCTTACCTATGAAAGCAACTACTAGACTACTAAATACTCATTTTCTCTTCACCTTTTGGGAATTTGTGATTTCTATTAAATATGAAAGATTTTGACATTTTTCAAATATGTGTGTAATACTTGTGTATATAATAGCATTTAATGATTATGGCCTAGTTATACAATTATAAAATTCATTGAAAGCTTAAAAATTAGGTTTTACTATATTATATTTTTGATATATAATATTTGCTCAGTGTGTTCAGTTAATAGTTTTTCACGGTTACCTGAGAAAATGATCACTCTTTACATTACTCTCGAAAGTACTGTCTTCTGAATTTTTGTTTTGTTTCTTTCCAGAAGGTGGGTGCGGCTGCTGTTTGGACGAGAGTTCCCCCTGCAGGACCTTCTGGTGGTCTGGGATGCCTTGTTTGCAGACGGCCTCAGCCTGGGTTTAGTAGATTATATCTTCATAGCCATGTTACTCTACATCCGAGATGCTTGTAAGTGTTAATGACCTTGCCTACATTTGACTAGATACTCCTGATTTTTAAAAATGTTTTGCCTTTTAAACAGACTTGGTGTTTTATTATTTGATTTACATGTACCTCAATTTTTATAGTTGGGTAATATATTGAAATTTCAAAGGAATATACTAAACATCCCTTTTGTTGGTTAACTGTGTACACATTGGGAGATGTGAGTTATTTTATCCTGAGAGAATTAGAATATTCTTCAGAACCATTTTTCTAAAGACTTTACTCCTGCTTTAATCTCCTCATTACACACAGTTGTGAAATGCATCTATAAAAGCCAGTATTTGAGATATGTTTAGAGCTCCACCTTCTGACAGGTAGGGAATATTCAAGGATGTTTATCAGGAGATTGGAGTTATTTTTATAATATCAACACCTTGCTAATAAAAAAACAAATATTGCATTTAAAGGTATTTTAACTTTCTTCCAGTTATATTTTAGAAAAATATATTTCTCAATATAGTGCTGAATGGTAGACGTGTACCCATCTCCTCAGATCTATGTTAGGGTGCCTGTAATAGCCAGAAAGCCAGTGCCTAGCCCTTTTCAATAGTCTCATAGTCCTTAGCTTGAAGAAAATATCGGTGTGTATTTTAAATTTCAAAATACCTCAAATTGTTTTCCGTCTCAGATAAGTAATGAAAAGTTCACACAATAAAACTTCTTAGCCAAAATACAATTAGGAAAAAGTGCACAAAATTATGCGATTGAATTAGGAAATAGGAAGCTAACATAAAGTAAGACTTTGTCTGAAGAACATACACTTTTTAGAATCATTATAATTGAGACTGTTAAATTGTTATGTGGTTCTCTTTATTTGTTCGTTGAATACCAGTTGTGGCAGATGCCCTTGTTATGCCTCTAGTAACACTAATTTTCTTTAAAATTTTAGATTATACATTTTTTAATTTCCCAAAATTACTTAAATAAGTGACAGGGGTACCACGTTTTATCCAAAAATTATAGATTTTGTTCTGTGCCTCGAAGGTCAAATAGTTTAGGTTTTGACAGACAAAGTGAAAGTTTCTTCCTTCTGAGCCAGATCTAATCACTTAAGAATATGGGAGTCATAAGAGGAAGCATAAGGAAAATGGAGAAAAATATCTGAATAGATTTAATGGATACTGGATTTTATGATATTCAATACTAACCTCTGAGTTGTATTTTTAAATATAAATAAAAATAAAAGGAATGAGAAAACTCTTCTAGAAAAAAAAATGCTTTGGATAATATTTATGCAAAACTTTCCAAAGCAAACAACTGCTGAAAAGTATTATGATTTTCTGTAATTGTAAACAGTTTACAATTTGCTGTTTTTTGACTTTGGCACATTACCACTATATATTTTTAATTTAATCATCCTGTCTCCTATTCTAAGACCTACTTTTATCATTGTATAAAACATGGCAAATTTTTTGGCAGCTGAAGTCCTTACACATTTTTCATCTTTTCACTGATGACTTTATAAAATGTGAAAAAATACAGAAGTAATGAAGTGATTTATTTATTTCAATATTAACCCAACTTATTTTAATTTTGTTATTTAAGTCTGTAACAGTGGATGAGATCTCCTAAAAATAGAATGAATATTTGTCAGGTATTTACAGATCACTTCTCCTGTTCTCAAGAAGTTTACCAACTATTAGGGAAGACTGACATAAATGTTTTCAAATGAACATATTTGGTACTATAGTTGGGATGTGGATAGGTAGTGTAGGAGAGACACCTAGCTCCCCTCTGGGCTGCCGTGAGTGAATAGAGAAAATTGTGCAGATGTTGGCAAGCCAAATAAGAGGATCTGCATACAACGCAGAAGGAACAGCATGAACAAAGGCCTGGAAGTGAAAAGCAGCTTATTGGGGATGTGTATATCAATGTGTTTCTACAAGCTGTTTGGTATTATTAGAGTACAAAGAGAGAGAGAGAGAGACTAGCCTCAAGTTATGAGACTAAAGAAAGAAACAGAAGGGTCATGATGACAGTCTTTCTATAGTAAGTGATAGGGAGCTATTGAAATGTCCAAAGCAGAAATGTGATCACTTGTAGATCACTTTAGTGGCAATGGGGAAGATGAAGTCAAAGGAGACAAGAGCAAAGGCATCAGATAACAGTTATGACGGTAGTTCGGGAGAAAAACAGTGGATCAGAGAATTATTCAGAGCTAAAGTTAGCATGATTTAGTGATTAAATATGATAGGAGAGGGAGAATGGAAAATCTAGAAGAGTCTCCAGCTTGGAGGTATGAGTGACTGGGTGATATTTATTAACTTGGACAGAAAATACAAGGATTAAGAAGTTTTAGGAATATTAATAATTAACTGGGCTTTGACTTTGCTGAGTTTTGAGATATTTATAAGAAATTATAACCTAAAGATTTGAAAAATAAAGTTAAATGTCAATATCAAGGCTACAGATTTAATTTTGCAAATGATTAACAGGTGTTTGTTAAAACCATAACCACAGATGCAGAATAGGGTGACTATATATCAGAGTTTGGGATAGTCTTGGTTTACACCTGCTATCCCATAATAGTAATTATTTGTCCTTTTTCACTCTCAAAGACATTACATTAGGATCATAAAAATTATATGGTCCTATTACCTAAGGTGGGTACATATGGAAAGAGAACATGGGCAAAGGTGAAACTGGGTTTAACATCAGCATTTCAGAGGCACCAGAGGAGAAAAAGCCAAGGAAGAGCTTAACTTGTGTTGTAACCCCAGAGAACTGTCTGGAGCCAGGCAGAGAGAAGAAGGTCAGTAGTGCCCAGAACAGTAACACAAGGTTAGAAAAGTCCACTCACTTTGGGAAATGTGGAGGGACAGTCATTGGATACCTTTGCCAGGGTGGATTCAATGGACTGGTTGAGCAGAAGCTGGATTATGGTGGGTTGCAGAGTGAATAGACAGTTAAGAAATACAGTAGTCTTTTCTTCAGCTTTTTGTTGTTGGGTTTTTTGTTTGTTTGTTTGTTTGTTTTTAATATATGCATTACTTTTTCAACTGAAAAGATAACTAAATAAAAACAAGGAATATGGAGATAGCAGGTATAGAGTGATCTTTGAGTAAGGAAGAAGAACGATGTAGCTAGAGGACAGTGCAGGGGCAAGGAAGATTAGATGGCTGTCATTAGACATTGGAGGCGGGGCAGAACTAATGGAGAGGTTTACTTCTCAAACCAGTCTGAGTTCCTACTTCAAAAATCAACACAGTTTTCCCCACCCTGTTCCATGAATGAGATCTCTGAAAAAGCCAGGCATGGTGGCTCGAAACTGTAATCCCAGCACTTGGGAGGACAGGTCAGGAGAATCGCTTGAGCCTAGGAGTTTGAGACCAGTCTGGGACACGTGGTGAAACCCCATCTCTACAAAAAATAAAATTTGACTGGGTGTAGTGGCTTGTGCCTATAGTCCCAGCTACTCAGGCTGAGGTAGGAGAATCATTTCAGTCCAGGAGGTCAAGGCTGCAGTAAGCCATGATTGCACCACTGCACTCCAGAGCGTGGGTGACAGAGCAAGACCCTGTCTAAACAACAAAAAAAGAGAGATCTATGAAAAGAGAAAATATCTTCTTTGTTTTGAAGCGTTCGCTTGTTTATTGTCTGTTCTTCACACCCCACCCCTAATCCCTATTCCCCAGTGAGAGACAGGATTTTGTCTGTCTTGGTTTCCCTCCCATATACTAGCATCTAGAATTGGGCCCAGGGCATAGTAAACCTCCAGAAAAATATTTTTTGAGTGAAATAATTGAGGAAATAAGGGCCCAGAGGCAGTAGAAGAGAACTGGGTCTGGAGTCCTATGAAAGACTGGCTGTGGAATAGGAATGAAAAGCTGGTGCTGATGCAGGAAGAAAGCACTAGGCTGCTTTCACAAGTAATCCAGTTCATAGGTGGAGAAGACAGAAAATGGAGGAATTCCATATCTGATAAAGGAGGAAACAAGGTTATCCACTGTGAGTGAGGCAGAGTAAGGTTAGTGGTTTGTGGGAAATGACTTGGAGCTGTGATAAAGATAGCTGATTAAGAGCCAAGAAAAGCCATGTGTAGCTGTTGAAGATCCTACAGAGAGAAACACTGGGAAGTGGTACCAGGCCTCAAAAAAAAAAAAAAAGAGGTAGATTGTGATCCAGGCTTCCAAATGAATTAGGCAAGACTAAAGGGAGACAGGAGGGTAGAGGGTGTTGAGTTTATTTGAAAATAGTGGTTTAAGATGTATAAAGAGGGAAGCACAGCCAGGAAAAGATTAGGGAAAATTGAATGTATCAAGGAATTGGGTAAGGTAGAGCATGAGAGAGCTAAATGCATACAAAGTTGTGGTCAGACATAAAGCAATTCTAGATCTGCTTGGTATAGTTGAAGTGCGTGAAGAGGAGTTTAAGTCACTTAAAGACCAAGGGATTGTGAGGAAACTGGGGTTTTTGTTTAGTTCTCCATGGACACTTCACCAAGGATCCTAACAGGAAAAGGCGTAGAAAGAAATGTAATGAGCCTGCACCATAGCCTGAAATAAATGAAAAAGAGTGACCAAGAAAACAGCTTTTATTGAACCAGTCAATTATTCAGAGTCAACCATTCAACCAGTATTTACCAGTATATGGTACATAGATGACAGTGATGAAGGGACATGATAAGGCATAGAGGCATGGCATGAACTTCAAAGGAAGAGGGAGTTTTATGAAATGATAGGAAGCAATAGTTTGGAAGCTGAATCAAGGAGCAAGGTAGTCTTCCACCTCACATCTGGAGGTTGCAGAGGCAGCAGTGACTCTGGGAAGGTGAGGCTTAGAGGAAAAGACATTGTTCCCTAGAGAAAAGGATTGAGATAGAGGGGAGCAGCAGAAAGAAAAGGAATAGAGAACCGGATGGGACGGAGTTGCATAGGAGGTCAGTACTAGTTAGATGAGCTGATATTTTTGGCCATGGTCAAGAACTGAGAGGAAGGTGGACAACTTGCCAACCCCAGCTTTCCAAATAAATCATTCGTGTCAAGCTTTTATTTCATGCCAGTGGGTTCTGACTCATAATGTCTTGCTGGGGCTTCCAGAGTGGGGATGTTTAGTTACACTCAGTAGTTTAAATCTCATTCAAGAAGATTCATTCAAGAAATCTTAACTGAACACCACTGTACCAGGCTCTGAGCATTACATACGTTTTTTCTGAGCTACATTTGTAGGATGCTTAGAGGATGTTTCATCTGTGGGAAACTAAAAGAGCCCTCCTTCCGTGATGACATTCCTTCCTTGGGGTGCATGTCTCCTAGGGATTCAGTGGATGGGGATCGAAGGGTCTATGATCATCCTGATAGTGTGCAAAATATTGTGTAGGTATGCCTTTCTTTGGGTCAAATGTCTATAGTTTTCATCAGTTTCTCAAAGGAATACATGCCCAAAAAAATAGATAAGATTCACTGCATCTAGTCCAAAGTTCTGATTTTGTAGGCACAGATAAGGCCTGTTATGGACTAAATTGTATTCCCGCCCCAACAAAAGATATATTGAAGTCCTAACTTCTAGTACCTCAGAACGTGACCTAATTTGGGAATAGATTGTTGCAAATGTAATTAGTTAAGATGAGGTCATACTAATCCAATATGACTGGTGTCCTCATAAGAAGAAGGAAATTTGGCAACAGACATGCACAGAGGGAAGACAATGTGAAGGTACAGAAGGAGAAGAAGGCCATGTGAAGACAGCCAGAAGCAGAGGTTGGAGTGATATTATCTACAAGGCAGGGAATGACAAGGATTTTCAGCCATTACCAGAAGCTAGGAGAGAAATAGGAAACAAATTCTTCCTCTTTAGGAGAAACATGCTGCTAACACCAGAAGCAGGAGAGGCAAGGAGGATTCTCCCCTACAAGTTTCAGAGGGAACATGATCCTACCAAAACTTTGGTTTTGGACTTCTAGCCTTCAAAATTATGAAACAGTAAATTTCTGTTATTTTAAACCACCCAGTTTTTGTTACTTTGCTGAATTATATGGATTAAAATTATACACAGAAAGAAACGTTGAGCAGTAAGGAAATAGTGTGAGAGTAATCATAAACCATTACTCCTATAATTGTTTATGAATAGCCATACCCCCACCACACTATTTTTTAACTGACTTATTTCATATTATAAGTCACTCTTGTGATTCCTTTCTTCCCCTGGCTCCACCTACCTCTTCCTCCTATTTTCAGGCCCAGGGTGAGGTAGCCTTTTTCCCAAATCTTTTCCTATTATTCTAGCTCTCATTGATTTCACACTTTTGCAGTTCTATAAGATCGTAATCAATACCACTAACTAAGTGCTACATTAGTTATGCTCTATTTTACATTTTTCCGTAGTCATTGTGCGTGTTGGTTCTATCTCCTCAACTAGATTGTGAGCTTCCTTGGTACCAGAACCACATTACAATTCTTTCCTACCTCTAAATACATTTGAAGCTCTTCATGTGCCCAGTTAATATAGTACTTGGGGTAATGCCAGGCCAAAAGATACCATAGAGCTCTTGGAGGGGTGGATTTGTGTGCTATGATTGCTAAGAAGACAAGTGCTAGTCTCATTCTTAGAACAACTTAAATAAATAATGATTCTTTGAAAATATACTTTCAGCATAGCTTCTTCAAAGAAAGCATTGCCTACTTTTAAAAGTAAGTAGCTGAAATTTTCACATCTGTTTTTTTATTGATTTTATTTATTTTGTTTTTGACTAGTATCAAAAAAGTCTCTATTTTAAACATAACATACCTTTTATTTGTCTTGTAAATTGCATTAATGGCTAAAACACTATAAGTCTATTTATAGATTTTCCTTTTTTTTTTTTTCTTCTGAGACGGAGTTTTACTCTTGTTACACAGACTGAGTGCAGTGGTGCGATCTTGGCTCACTGCAACCTCTACCTCCTGGGTTCAAGTGATTCTCCTGCCTCAGCCTCCCAAGTAGCTGGATTACAGGAGCATGCCACCACACCCAGCTAACTGTTGTATGTTTGGTAGAGATGGGGTTTGACCATGTTGGCCAGGCTTGTCTCCAACTCCTGACCTCAGGTGATCTGCCCGCCTCAGCCTCCCAAAGTGCTGGGATTACAGGCATGAACCACCACGCCGGGCCTAGATTTTCTTAAAAGGAAAGTATTTCTCAAATATTTATTGCCTTTTTAAATGTACTTTCTCTTTGAACACCATAAATGGAAAAGTTTCCTTCTTGGCACTTCTGCCCACTTCCTGCCTTTTTTTTCAGCCAGCGTAAGCGTGTTACAATACTCTACTATAATTTTCCTCTGTCTTTGATAGAGATTTCTTTAGCTATTTCCTTGCCTGGCATGGCATGGCAGTTGTGGCCTCTTTGTGATTTCAAATATTATTCATTTTGCTTTCCTTTTAGATCTCTACTTACTCTTCAGCCACTGTCTGTCTGCCAGTATTTCCTGCTGTCCTAACCCAGAATTTCTATTTTTCTATTTTCTAGTTAACAGCATGTTCAATGTCATATTGATGTCAAAATGTGTTTATTTCAACGCAAATTGTATTTATTTGTCTTTTCTGGAAAAACGTTGCTTAACAGTGACTACAAATTTTAAATCTCATGGTAATGTCACAAAGTTTTATCAAAGCGCAAATTGATAGTCTTATTTTTGAAGGAGTGTTTAAGCACTTCCTGACTACTAGCTCTCCTCCCTCTGAGACATAAAATGGTGTCAGTTGTTTTTATGATTATATCAGATATGTATATTAATGTACCCTGTTACAAACACCGTTTATACTACTTTATATCTTAGTTTAATAGTCTCCTCAAGTTTCACTAACAAAGGCTGATATACCATACTAGCACATTGTCAGTTATTTTGGGTTTCTTTTTTAATGTTTCCTTTTTTTAAAAAAGTTGAATTATTGATTTGGATTTAAGAAAGGTTCTAGGTTCAGCACAAAACTAAGTGGAAAATACAGTTCACATATACCCACTCCCCCAGATACCCATATTCTCCCCCACTATCACCATCCCAGTGAGAATGATACTTTTTTTTTTTTTTTTTGAGATGAAGTCTCACTCTGTCGCCCAGGCTGGAGTGCAGTGGCGCAATCTCGGCTCACTGCAAGCTCCGCCTCCTGGGTTCATGCCATTCTCCTGCCTCAGCCTCTTGAGTAGCTGGGACTACAGGTGCCTGCCACCACGTCCAGCTAATTTTTTGTATTTTTAGTAGAGACGGGGTTTCACCATGTTAGTCAAGATGGTCTCGATCTCCTGACCTCGTGATCCACATGCCTTGGCCTCCCAAAGTGCGGGGATTACAAGCGTGAGCCACCATCCAGCCAGAATGATACATTTTTTACAGTTGATAAACCTGCATTGATACAGCATTATTGCCCAAAGTTCATAGTTTTACAGTAGGGTTCACTCTTAGTGTTATATACTCTGTGTGTTTGGACCAATGTATAATGACATGTATCCATCATTATAGTATCATACATACAGCAGTCCCTCCTTATCTGCAGTTTAAGTTTTCATAATTTCAGTTATCTGATACCAACCAAGATTCAAAAATATTAAGTGGAAAATTCCAAAATAAAAAAAACTCCTAAGTTTTAAATTGTATCCCATTCTGAGTAGCATGATGAAATCTGTAGCCACCCCACTCTGTTCTGCCCTGGACATGAATCTTCCCTTTGTCCGGCATATCCACACTGCATAAGCTGCCTGCCCATTAGTCACTTAATAGCGATCTTGATTATCAAAGCAACTGTTGTTGGTATCACAGTGCTTGTGTTCAAGTAACCCTTGTTTTACTTAAAGCCCTAAAGCTCAAGAGTAGCGATGCTGGCATATTGTTATAATTGTTCTATTTTATTGTTAGATATTGTTGCTCATCTTTTACCATAATTTATAAATTGCCTAACTTATAAATTAAACTTTCATCATAGGTATGTATGTATAGGAAAAAGCATAGTACATATAGGGCTGAATACTATTTGAGGTTTCAGGTATCCACTGGGGGTCTTGGAACACATCCTAAAAATTCTCTGTGTCCTGCCTATTCATCGTCTGTCTCCCTCTAATTGCTGGAAACTACTTATCTTTTCACTGTCACAGTGTCATATAGTCAGATGAATGAAGTCTGTAGCCTTTTCAGATTGGCTTTTTTTTTCTTAGCAATATGCAGTTAAGTTTCCTCTGAGTCTTTTCATGGCTTGATGGCACATTTATTTTTAATGCTGACTAATATTCCATTTTCTAGATACAATACAGATTGTTTATTAATTCACCCACTGAAGGATATCTTGGTGACTCCCTCATATACAAGTAAGATATCCACCCACTTTTCTCCTTCCATGCATCCCGTTTCTCCTTAGCACCCCTGCCATAGGAGCCACTCCGTATCTGCCTTCGTTTGCTTCCACATATTGTTGGCTGACACCTCACTGACCCTGAAGTCTTCCATTTTAGGAGTTGTCACAGCCCTTAGTGTGTATCATTATTATCAGCCCTACCCTAGGTTGCAATTAATTTTATGTTTCTCTTCCACTGGAATGTAAGAAAAAGTTGAGATTTTAAAAATTCTTTTCATGTCTTTAGAACTTGACTCAACATTTTAAATAAAACAGGTGTTTAATATAAACATTGAATGAATGAATACAGTCCAACACACAGAGAAGATATTGTCAGTACTACTTAAATACCTTGTGTACTTCAGCCATTTTTACTGACAATGTATATTTCTGATTAAGGCACTAAAAGTCACAAAACGCAATGAAATGAAGTGTATGTATGTGTGTCTATTTTCAGATATAACTGATTCCCAACCTATGGTTTTCTTTCATTTCAATTTGTAATTAAGAGAGTCAAATGTATGAATCAGGCTTACTGATTATTTTCTACATCTTAATCCATGCCAATTTTTTCAGGCTTCATTTCCATGACATTTTATAGAATGTCATTATGTGGAAGTAGAACTTGGGCTTTGATTCTGAGTACTTACCTTTAATTACCACAATAGTGTTCACAGTTTGCATTAAAAGACTTTGTTTTGGCCAGGTTTAGTGGCCTATCATGCCTGTAATCCCAGCACTTTGGGAGGCCAAGGCAGCAGGATCGCTGGAGCCCAGGAGTTCAAGACCAGCCTGGGCAACATAGTGGGATCCCCGTCTCAATTAAAAAAAAAAAAAAAAAGAATTAGCCAGGCATGATGACACATGCCTATAGTCTCAGCCACTAGGGAGGCTGAGGTGGGAGGATTGCTTGAGCTCAGGAGGTCAAGGCTTCAGTGAGCTGTGATCATGCTACTGGACTACAGCCTGGGTGACAAGAAGGAGATTGTGTCTCCAAAAAAAAAAAAAAGAATCCTCTTTTTTTTTTTTTTAAGCCTCTGTCACCCAGGCTGAGTGCAGTGGTGCGATCTGGGCTCACTGCAACCTCCACCTCCCGGGTTCGAGCAATTCTCCTGCCTCAGCCTCCTGAGTAGCTGGGATTACAGGCACCCGCCACCATGCCCAGCTCTTTTTTTGTATTTTTAGTAGAGACGAGATTCCACCGTGTTAGCCAGGATGGTCTTGATCTCCTGACCTCACCATCCGCCCACCTCGGCCTCCCAAAGTGCTGGGATTACAGGCGTGAGCCATTGCGCCCAGCCAAGAACATTGTTTTTATACATATCATCTCATTATTTCCTCAGTCAATAATGAGATAGAGAAGGTGGAGAAAACAGAAGCCTGTGCACATAATTGATATCCTTCAAAGTTCATAGTACAAATGGCATTCCTGGAGCTAACATGCCATCTTTCTGACTTTTCTAATACAGTGATCTTTCTTTGCTCACACGCTAGCCACTGGCAATTCTGTACTTTTATACTTGCTTACTTACTGCCTTCCAGTTGGAAGCACTATATATTTAAACATAGAAATTATTGAGTAAATATCTCTTATGTTATTGCTTGATCTCTTATTAAATGAGATTCTGTTTAAAGTGTATTAAGTGGGAAAAGTAACAATTTTTTAAGTCTTTTTTCCAAGCCCAAAGAGTGAGCTGCTCTGAATTTGAGATTGTCCTCTTTCCTAAAAATGAAATTAAAACTCTCATATTATTCCGCACAAAATCTGCTAGAGTATTAAAGACTTACCAAAGAGTATCCAAGTGTTTACATAAGAGTATGTGTTGGTCTTCGGTTTCAAGGATGGTTGTTGTAGTGATTGAATGGTGCTCAAAGAGGCAGTTGTCACAAAGCCAACTGAGGAAGAAAACCCAGAAGGACAAAATTTTACAAGGGTTTTAAACACTAGACTAAAACCACTTTTTGTGGAGGATATGACTGTGTTTTATATTTGGCTTTCTCCAAAACTGAAGAGAGTAAAATTTTTTTTGTTTCTATTTATGTTTTATACCCCAGCCTCCCTCTGACCACTTGTTTTCTGGTCCATTGGCAATCCTATTTTGTTTCTTACCATTTGTACTTAGGAAAGTCAGAATAGTAAGGGCCTTTAAATAGGTGAAGATTATGCAGGCAGTAATTATGTGTTCTTTCCTGCATGTAGTAGGCCCTCAACAAATATTTTTTTTCAGAGAGCATTGCATTATTGAATACTTTCTCTATGCCGGGTGCCTGGCAAGGCACTTTCATTACACATTGACTTTGTTTTCAGTCAAGTACAATTAACTATGAGAAAAACTTTTTCCTTTTTTAAAAGAAAGGTTTTCTTTTTTGTTAGCTCATTTTATTTTATAATTAATCTATGATTATTTGTTTTTATATGCCATTTTATAGGTAAATACAAGAATGTATGCCTATTTCTAAATATTTGCTATTCTTGGCCTTTGACACCGAGGACTTTTTTCAGTTTATACCGATACCCCTGTCATGCACTTGCTAAGAATGTAGGAAAGTATAAGAGTAGGGGGTGAGGCTTTCAGTCTACACAGACCCAGGTTCGGCCCTGTCTTTGCCTTTCAGTAGCTCTGTGGCGTTGGCTGTGTTGTTACCTACTCTGCACTACCTCATCTATAATAGTCAGTGATAATGCTTTCCTTAGGGGGAATTAGGAGGACTCATGAGACCTTTATAAAATGTATGACTAGTTTTCAGGCATATTATAGGTACTCGATAAGTGATAGATATTTTGGGGGGGGTCAGGCGAGAAATTAAAGGAAGTCTATAGAGTTTCGTGTTTTGTGGTAGTTTTCAGTCCGTTTTATTATGTTGACAAAGAAAGTATATCTCAATATGAACTTGAATAATTTGAAAAAGTATTGCATGTATTTACAAACATTACAGTTGTAAGTGTGGTTAATTTTGAATTATGTGTAAGTTATTGATCCACATTGCTTTAAACTTTCTCAAAACAGTTACTTTTTCTGCATATCATTACTGATTTCACTTTTTGGTTTATTTGTACCTGCTGGAGAAACTAAATCATCTCTTCAGACGACTCCAGAATAGTTGTGGGGTGCATAAAGATTCAGAGAAGTCAGCTCTGCCTCATGTGGAGGTAATACTATTCATCAAGGATGAATTGAGCAAGATAGGGAAACGTACCATGTAGCAGCTGGCCCACTCTTACAGAAAGCCTGTAGATAGAGTAAGCAGTATTGTCTCATTTTATAAATGAGAGAAATAAAGTTTCAATGAAGTTGGGCAGCTTGCCTAAATTCACCATATTATAAGTGACTAGGCTGTCTAATCTAGTTCTCATTCCAAATCCATTAACTTTTCTTAGGTACTACTTACCTTTGCTTTTACCTTCCCTAAATCAACTCTTTAGAATGTGCCTTCACTATTTTGTTTTTAAAGCATAAACATACTTCATTTCAAATGCAGGTAGATGCCAAAACTCAATAATTTTTCTTAATCTTTCACTTGTTACCTCATGTCTCTGCCCTGCTCTGATAGAATAAATATTGGGGAAAGAACAGTATTACAGATTAGTTTTTCATTTTCAATAAAAGTTTACTGTGAAGTTCAAAACTAAATTCTTACTGTGTCAGATCCTTGCTAGTTTGTTTTTAAACCAGCTTGCGTAATTCTCTTCTACCTACTTTAAACTTGCTGTAGTTATTCAAAAGGAGATTTAATACTTAGCATATCTATTTGCAAATTAAGGGTATTTCTAAAAGTGTGGATTTTCATTAGCAAATTAGAGATACCGTTATCTGAAAGCAGTGAACTTAACTTATTAGCTGTTATATTCCTAGTGCCAGTGCCTAGCATAGCCTCTGGATATCTGGCATTTAGTAGATGCTCAGGAAATGTTCATTGCATGCAGTGATTGGATGGATGAATAGAAAGATAAAAGAATGTTAGCTTCTTCATTTGTTCCTCAAGTAGAATTTTAATACATTATTTGGCTTCCTTTATATATTTTATAGCTTCTGATAGCTTGAAAAGTTTTAACAACTTATAATAACAGGATTATTGCTCTAGTCTCTATCTATATATTTATATCTAAATCAGTCTGTTCTATAGGAGTTCAAGACCAGTCTGACAACATAGCAAGAGCTTGTCTCTTCAAAAAACTTAAAAACTAGCCAGGCATGGCAGTATGCTTCTGTAGTCCATCCTAGCTTGGAGCAGGAGGATTGCATGAGCCCAGGAGTTTGAGACTGCAGTGAGCTGTGATCATGCCACTGCACTGTAGCCTGGGTGACAGAGCAAGACCCTGTCTCTTAAAAAAACATAGTAAATAAATAAATAAATGATTAATCAATCAATCAAGCTTTTCTGGAGACTGGGTTATGCTGATCTTCTAGTATAGTTAAAACTGCTTCACTAGAATAGTAGTAATACTTTATAGTATGCATCCATGATGTCTCTTGATTTTCGAAACAATGGCCTTTCAAAACAAATGTCTTGTAATAGAGTACAGACTCTGCAGCTAGACTTTTGGGTTTCCAATCTTGCCCTTCTAGGGAATCACTGGTAACTTGTGCAAGTGACTTAACTTCTCCAAGTATCAATATTTGCATCTGTAAAACAAAGATAATAATTGTCCCTCTATAAGAATGTCATAAAAATTAATTGAGATAATGTAGGTAAAGTTCTTAGCATGTGGCCTGGCTACAGAAAGCTTTAATAATTCACTGTTAGCTTAGTCGTGTTAGTAGTAATAGCTGCTTGGTATTATACATCTGCCCTTCTGTGCTGTAATTTTCTCCAGAGTAAGGACTCAGTTTTGTTTATCTCTACGTGCTCCCCTAGCATAGGGCCTGTCGTGAATGAGGTACTCAGCAAATAATTATTGGGTTGAATGAAGCAGTCAAATAAATTTTTTCAATCAAAAAGTTGTTTTCCAAGTGACTAAACTTAAGCTCACAGAGGTTACCTGAACTGGTTTTAAACAGCTGCTATAAATCAGTCTCATAGATTATATCATTTAATCTTAAGGCAACTTGATGAAAGGTTCAAATAAAGCCCCGGATTCAAACCTACATCTCTGTGTCATGAGATCAAAAACTTTTCCACAAAACTTTCCTGCCTCTTTACAAAATATGTAAGAATTCTTTCTTGGTCAATTACTAATGTATAATTACTTTTTGAGTTATAAGGTGAATTGATTAAGTCTTAATTACTTGCTAGATCTCAAAGAAATCTGTACATAAAACCATTATGCTATTCTCAGTATCTTAGCTTTTTGAATTTCTAGAGAAAAAAAGGAC
Organism: Macaca mulatta; assembly: GCF_049350105.2. NCBI lineage: Eukaryota > Metazoa > Chordata > Mammalia > Primates > Cercopithecidae > Macaca > Macaca mulatta. Next base: position 31,212,378 of record NC_133407.1, read on the forward strand.
AGCAGGTAACTGAAGGTAAATATGAAAAAATGAACAAATAAGAGTCTGAACAGATACAGAAAGGGTAGGATAAGTGAGTGCTTTACAAATGAAAGCAGATGTATGAAATTACAAGCTGTCATAGCAGCAATGGAAATGAAGATGATAAAGTGGTTCCTTACATAGATTATAATTATTCATTTTGCCCAGTCCTGTCTCCTTTCCCCATAGTGCTCATAGGAGGGGGAGCAGTAGAAAGTTATAGCAAGAAATAGTATTCCAACAGCAGAAGAAAAAATAATCTAAAAATCAAAGATATTTCTAATTATAACTTCTAGTTGTTCATGTTGTTTCTATTGAATCACAGTTGTTTTCTTATGGAACATTTTTCAAGTAACTGATTAATGAAAGGCTTCAGTTGCAACCACAGAAGTTAAAACTGTAAAGTTTCTTCACAGTCAGTGCTGTGGAGGCAGTCAGTGTGGTTCACAAAGCAAGCATTGTTGGTGGGCCTGACTGTGACAGCAGTGGCAGATGAGATTGCCAAGAAGTAAAGTAGTTTACATACACCTGCCTGAAAAGATGTGTTTCATAGTTACACCCATAATTAGGTTGATTTGAAAAAAAATTAAATGACAGGCTACAGAACACATTTAGACTTAACCTATGACAATTTTGACACTTTTCCTCCAAGAAATGCTGCTTAGATATTCTCTCCCTAAATCTCTTGTTACCTTTAGAAAAACAAATAATTAGTAGAAATTCTACTTTCTTTAGTTTTGAATTATATAATATTTACCCATACAAAAGAAAAAATGTAACAAGTTATAATACATAATAATCAAGGTAAATATTGTTTCATGGAAATCTCAAACTGGTTCTTTTCCATTCATACGACTTTTATTACTAATTTCTAAGTAGAAAAAGAGGAGACATTTAAACACAGCCATGTAAATGGCAATAAATATGCATGGTTCTGAGAATTTATGTTGCAGATGTACACATATCTGTATATGAAGTTCTTCTTTCCAACACCCCCTGAGGATAAGTGCTAATACATTAGATTGCAGTTAACAATACAATGTGTTCCTTCAAAGGCAATTTGGTAAAGATCCCTTCTTTCTACTTCCTTTTATCAAATCAGTTGAGTTATTGGTTTGCTTTCATTGACTCTGAGTTGTTAATTTTTATATTCTCAGCAATGCAGAGTATCTTAAATAGTATTGCATCTGAATTATTTTTTCCTCTTATTTAGTGATCTCTAGTAACTACCAGACCTGTCTCGGCCTTCTGATGCATTACCCATTCATCGGGGATGTACACTCACTGATTCTTAAGGCTCTGTTCCTTAGAGACCCAAAGGTAAGCTTCCCCAGTAGGATATACATAATTTTAAGTTGGGTAAAAAATAGACTTCTCTGTGTAGAGTCTAAGAATTCCGAATGTGGAGTTTGCCTAATAGTTGATGAATTGCCTAATGGTAGCATTTGCCTAAAGTTGTAGGCCAAAACTCACATACCTCAGTAGCCAGCAACTCAGCAGGCAAATTAAGTGGACCTTGCCATAAGAAACTGGAACACATGTCTCTTTTCCCACAGAAGGTTGTTCTATGCTTTTCCCTTCCTCACAAGTCAAGGAAATAGTTGAGGAACTACCACTCCTTATAGCCAAACTATATTGTCATTGGTACCCCACACAGGGGTTTATTTATCCAAGTAGAACCTTGGGGGCCATATGAAGATCAAGAAAGTAGCTTTATATAAAGGACCAGTTCCATAAGAGTAGATACAATGAAACACTAAATTATTTTATATTATGATATGTATTAATATTTCTTATTTGAGGGGTTAAGAGTAATAAAATAAAGATTTAAACAGACTTTAACACTGAATTCTCTATTTGAGCGTAAAGCAATTCACCAAAATTTTCTTTACACTTCAGAGAAAAAGTGTGCTCTTTTACAACTAATGTTATATTTCTTGAAAATAAGAACATTTAATGATCTAAAAAAAATCTGTGAATCCTTGCTACTTTTGAGCCAAACAAAAATATTGGAAGAAGTATAAGAGAGAAAGCTTCAAACACGAATATCAGAATGCCAGGCATTGGATGGTAATCCCAGCCTTTGGCTCTTTGGCAACCCTCCCAACAGTCATGTTGGCAGTTGTCTAACTGTCTCTGAGTCAGTCAGTCTGTCTGTGGGTTCCATTGCCAAAGCTCTGTCTGATCAACTGGGGCCTCCAAGTTTAATGTAAATTTAGAATCTAAAGGATTTCTGTCCTTTCCTTGGTTGTTGACTTCAACCTTTTAGTGTATCCTTTATTCTTTGATTGATTTAAAATTATGCCTATATCTGTTCTGTAAATTTATGAACTTTCATATCATTTTTCTTACACAAAGCAGTTTCATTAAGCATCAGAAATATAATCCATTATTTCTCTGATGCATAAGGAAGCATACTTTTTTCTGGTAAGGCTTATGAATCTGACTATGAAAATTGAAAGTTCCATATTTATATTTTATGTACATATGTATTTGTAAGTTGTGTGACTATATACTCCCTACCCCCCAAAAAAAACCCCACAAGATGACAAAATATCTGTAAAATAAGATTAAAGAATGAGGTTACCGGTCAATGAGATATGAGTTTTGATCTACAAACTTATGGAAAATTCTATCAGCTTAGCATTAGGAATTTTTAGAATCATACAGAGTGGAAAACATTGCTAAAATAGCAATTTGAATTTTCTACTTGCATGATTTGTTTGTTTTAATTGAAGGAAGAAATGAATATGTTTTCAAAACCTATCGATCTTGGTAATTTTTCCCTAGCTAAATGTGGTTGATATTTCTGTGAATCACTCACTCATCCAGCTTCAGAATTGTTTATTCTAAGTTCATCAGTGTTTGTTAGTGGAACCTAAATGCCCTTTCATATTAGTATGATTTTAATGGAGTACTTTCTATCTCAATAAAGTTGTGTACATATAATGAAGCAAATTCTACAAGCATTAAAATATAGATTCTTTAAGGTTTAAGAGAAAAAAATAATAGGGTATCTAAAAAAGGGAATTCCCCACCTTCACATTCAGAGTCTTATCAAGTAAAAACATGATCAGTACAATGACCTTAAACTGATATTCCTGAGACATAAAAAATTGGGCATGATGAGGGAGTCACGTTTAAAAGGCTCAGTAGAATAAGTTCACGGAATGACGATATCTATGGGAAAAGTAAAGAAAGCTGTGTAGTCTTTAAAAAGGGGCTTTCAGATGGCTAACCCAGCAAAGTGGTAGATATAGTTAAGTGTATACATGGCTGACCCATTAACATCATTTTACAGATTTTAAGTAGTAACTAAAGTCACTTGACACACATGTTAATATGGGTCTGTGGCAGTGTAGTGTTCTGCAAGGAACCTGAGTTAGGAATTGGGACCTTGGGTCAAACCTTGGCTCTGCTACCAACATCTTCATTATTTTGGAAAAATCATGCTTGCTCAGCCTTGGGCTTCTCTTTTGTAATATTTGGAGGTTGAATTAAATTGTCTCTGATGACCTGCTTAAGCAGAACATCCTTTGTCTTTGAAGAATTGACTTTTTCTTTTCTTTTTTTTTTTTTTGGAGACGGAGTCTCGCTCTGTCGCCCAGGCTGGAGTGCAGTGGCACGATCTTGGCTCACTGCAAGCTCTGCCTCCCAGGTTCAAGCGATTCTCCTTCCTCAACCTTCTGAGTAGCTGGGACTATAGGTGCCCACCATCACATTCAGCTAATTTTTGTATTTTTAGTAGAGATGGGGTTTCACTGTGTTGGCCAGGATGGTCAAGAACTGACTTTGAATTGATGCAGGATCTCTCTCAGTCAGTCTGCCAGCTGGGAACCTCCACAGCCAGCGACGTTCCCACCCAGAGCCTCACTGAGCCCTGGGCCTGCCGCAGGAGGCACCCCATCCACTCGGCCCACTGGACCATGCCTGGTTTGCACGCCAGCCCAGATCCTGTGGCTGCTGTGAGTGTGTGCTCAGCTGCCAATGGGAGGCGGTACGTGAGCAAGTGAGTGCAGGGTCCAGCCAGCTGTTCTGAGTGCCAGCACAGACTTGGGCTCCATGCGGGGCTTGCAGCTGGACCAGGTGTGTTACAAACCACTCCGGCGGTAGACTGGCATCATGAACACAGTGGTGTCCAGGCAGCAGTGCCCACAACCCTGAAGCCCCAGAGGGGATGTTACAGCATGCTGATTAGCTCTTTTAGTCCTACTCTCTGCAGCCCAGTGGACAGCAGCGTGTTAACAGCTCTGTCAGCCCCTTGCCTCACTCTGGCTCATGGCTCCAGGGCTGGTTCAGCCTTGCTGCTGCTTCCCATCACATGGAGTCACTACCCTCTGCTAGCAGAGGGCAGAGGACCACAGTTGTTACAGCCTTTGGTGTACCCATGTTCAGTGGATCCTGAGTTCTGGTCCTGCATCCAAGAGCAAGATCATGCTGACAATTGAAGGGTGAGAAGGGTGGAGAAAATATTTATTGATGGTGAAACAGCTTTCAGTGGAGAGGGGATGCAAGGGTGGTCCTCTACCCAACGTTGGGTGGTTTCTCTCCATGTGGCTAGGTCCAGGGCTTTTATGGGCTCAGAATAGGAAGTGTGTGCTGATTGGTTTGTGAGTATGCAAAAAAAGGCTCAAACAAAGGCACCACTTAGAGGTGGGCACAACAGTGTAAAATACCAATTAGGAAAGGGTAGGTGTATGTAAAATATGTGAAGGCTTGGGTTCAATCAGAGAAAAGCACGCAAAACAGGAAGACAGGTTTTCAAACCAGTCCATGGATTTACCCCGGGACTTGTAGCTAGCCTTTAAACTGTCTTTGACTTGAAGGTCAGGTTTCACCGGGAACCCATCCCTGTCTACTTAGGATTCATCTGCTTCCTGCCGCCATTACAATGAACTAACAAGGTCCAACCCAGTGCTGCAAAAGTAAAGTGAGAAAAACAGTAAATTTATCTATATTATAGAAATCCACAAGTGGACAGAGTTTTCAGTGTTGTTAATTGTCAATTATAAAATCATAAAAGAGGCCATTTATGCTAAGGGAGGAAAAAAGAGGGAAAGATGGTACTAGTACCCCTGCCTATAGCCTCTGAAAATTCACACATCATAGTGCTTTAAATGTTTTCTATTAATAGCAACAGTGAAACACTCACAATACTGTAATCATTCCTGAGTCACATAGATCAGAGTAAGTATTTAAACACACAATTCTCAATGAAATTAACTAGTAGAAAGATGAGATTTGAGACATGAAAGCATATTTTCCCATTTCCTAGTTTCATATCACTATAGTGTTGAATGCTGCTAACAGTTCAGTAAAATAAAAATAAACAAGGAACTCTGAGCCTTAGTAGGTTCATTGTCAACCTTCAGAAAAGCACTTTGTCCTACCGTCATCCCTAAATTGCTTAGTTGAGAATACATTCTGCAAGTATAGCTTGAGACATAAAGTTCTAATTGTTTTATGTCAGAGATAGCCTTTACCGTGGAAAGATTTCTTATTTGAATAGACTGAAAAAAGTAGGCCTAAAAACTATAATAATAGGATCATACTCCTTCATAGTTTTCCAAGCACTCTGACATTAATCAACAACCCTATGAAGTAGGCAGAGCAGGTTATCTTTCCTCACTTTTTTCAGTAGGGAGAGGTTAAGTTTATGTGACTTTCCCAAGGTCAAAAAGCTTATAAGCTCCCAAGCCAGCTAGAGTGGCATCATGACTGTTCTGTCTATTCATTCCCTCCTCGGATTCCTGGCATCTGTTCTACATTCCCCATGAAACAATTTTCAGGTTCAGATAGGACATGTCCTCCCTTTTGAGTACCCACGGCACTGCGTATTTTATCTATATGCATGTGTGTTTTGTCAGTTACTACGCCTTAGGACTGGATCCTGCTCATTTTTTAGCACTCAGCTTTGTGTCCTGCATACCTTGGTATAAAGGAAATAGTGATAGAATTGATTTCTGATTCAAATGCCATGCCTCATTCCAGTTCACCACACTGACTCTAATCTAGTTGGACGTCATCTAGCATATTTCTGGAACATTCCACAAAAGCCATAGCCAATGGTATATTTTTCAGCTGCCATTTTTATCAAGATAGTGAATTAATTATACAACTTGAACGTAAAGAGCATCTAGTTCCTTAATTTGCTATAAATCAGAATTATTTAAAATCCTGTTACTACCATCATATATTACGGAATACAGAAGACATAGCAAAGAATCTAGTTAATTTAATTCCCTTAGGCTGTCAGAGTTTTAGAACTGCAAAGAACCTAGACAGTCTTATCCAACTTCTCCTTTCATAGATGAAAAAGTGAGAATAAAGATGAAGCTTAGAGACTTATTCAAGGTCACACAGCTTTTTAGTGGCAGACCAGCAACGACCCATCTTCAGACCACCTTTCCATGCAGGAACTGTGACTTTATTAGTTTTAAAAATATTGGACTTCTACTTACATATTTCTCATACAAATTCCTCATCTGTAATAAATGAAACTGCCATATATGTAAGTGGCCCAGGAACTAGTTGAAGTTTTTAAAAATGTATGCCTTATGAAGACTGGTTATCAAATATCTGTTTTTAGCATCCTATACTCTGCACATGGTAAATACAACTTCTATACCTCGCTCTTCAGACCACGGCCCTAATTCTCATTTTCTTGTCTTTATCATATTAGAACTGCTAAGCAGATTTCCAAAAACAATCCGCAAAATGAAGTTAGAGGGATAGAAGGAGGACAATCTGAAAAATATGAAGTGATTAAAAAACATTGTTGTAGCTAGTTGTTCACATGCAAAAAAAATTTTAAAACCCAATTAGAAATAAAAGTCATAGAAAATGTGAACATATTGTGTTCCTTAAATAACCAGATGTTCTTTCCTTCCTGAAGGCAGTAAGGGCTAGGAAAAAAGGTTTAAAACTATTGTTTTAAGTTAACTGTGAATTTTGCAAAGCTGTTTTTACCCTTTAGCAAATAAAATTCTAATACAGAAACATAAGCAAAGTAATTTTCATTTTTTGGTGTTCTCTTATTTGTGTTGTGTGTTGAAGTGTTAACCTTATCATAAAGACTTATTACAAATGAAATACAGTACATGGTTACCATTTTAGATTATGCAGTAAGAATTTGACAGCTACCGTTTGTTTTGAAGACTAGAATATTCGGGAAAAAATATTTCGAGTAACTTTGCAAGCAGTCCTTTTAGCATTAACTGTTACTGTTTATAGAAGAAAATTTCTAGAAATAAAACAATTTAATTTCATAGTCATTCTTGTACACAGAAACACACTATAAAAATATAATGTACAATGTACAATGCTTGGCCAGTTCTGATTTGGTTCTTGTTTGGGATTATATTAAATTTTGTCTTTTTAAATTATAAAAAGTCTGAATTTCAAATTTCAAATTGTATATAGGTACTTAAATTTTTACTCATTTAATTCCAAGAAATCTCACTATATGTACAACATTTTTGTCAATATCAAATAAATAACATTGGTAAAATGTCATATCAAAATTGAAAAGCAGTGGATGGATCTAAGCCTGCTGCCAGTCAGGTGGCAATTTTAGAAAATGTTCCTTAATGCCATTGTAATCTTTTTCTTTCTGAGCAATAAGGAATCTAAAAACCAAGTATAGTGACTCTTTGAGGATGATGCACTATATCCATTTATTTACTTTTCATAATGCTTCTAGCAGAGGGTCTATTCAGATTTTCTGGTATGTTACTAATCCAATTTTTTGTGATAATTTTATGTTACAGCAAGATTGTTTGCATTACTCCTATTTTCATTCTTTTTTTTTTTTTTTCTGTCTTCCAAAACTGGAGCATTTCTTAGAAAACTGCCATTCTTTGAATTATTTGTTTTTGTGTTTATTCTGTTTGTGACATAACAAAAGCTGTTTTTTTCTTTGTTTCTGAGATGTGTGACTATTATTTCCTTTTTCTTTTCTATCACTAAATCACAACCAGTTGGATGTTTATTACAGTTGATATTAGGTATTTAGTGACTAATTAGGTGTATTTTCACATCTGGTCAGAAATAAAGACTTTTTGACATAAATTAGCATTTTTAAAATAGTTAAGTTTTACTTCTGAGTAAATGCTGGCTCTAAAACAAAGATTTGTAAGGAATAATATGAAAATCTTTATTAAACCAGTATTTGAAATTTATTATTTATTGCTTTCAGACATTTCATAATATAGAATCATGTGTTTCTCAAAATACCTTAAGGTTTTCCTAGGGGCCTTAAATAATTTTCAGTTAGTTTTATAGTATTTTGAATTCATTAATTTAACCAGTCCTTGTTGTATATCTTCTGTGCACCAGGCTGGTTAAATCATGGTGATATAATGGTAAATAAAAAATATATATATGGCTCTTACCGTAATATACAAATAAGCAAGAAAGTACTTACAGATTATGACGTGTTATAAAGGGTGCAAATAAGGTAATAATATGGCCAGGCGTGGTGGCTCACGCCTGTAATCCCAGCATTTTGGGAGGCAGAGGCAGGCAGATCACTTGACATCAGGAGTTTGAGACCAGCCTGGCCAACATGGCGAAACCCCGTCTCTATTAAAAATACAAAAATTAGCCAGGCGTGGTGGCAGGGGCCTGTAATCTCAGCTACTTGGGAGGCTGAGGCATGAGAATCACCTGAACTTGGGAGGTGGAGGTTGCAGTGAGCCAAGATTGCGCCACTGCACTCCAGCCTGGGTGACAGACCAAGACTCTGTCTAAATTTAAAAAATACATACATATATATATATATATATATGTAAAATAAAATAATAAGTGAGGGTAAAATCTGGGCTGAGAGAAGACCTAATTTAGGTAGGTTGGTCAAAAAGCCCTTCTGAGGAGGTGCCATTTCAGGTGGCAGCTAATGGAGGAAAAGGAACCAACCAGGCAAAGAATAGAGAGGAGAACCTCCAGGAAAGGGAATAGCAAATGCAAAAGCTCCAAAGTGGAAAAGAGCTTAGGCTGTTGGTGAAACTGAAAGACCAACTCCTGGCACTGGAGCCAGGATCAGGGGAACCTGCCTGAGAGTGGTTGATGAGCTAGGAAGGGCTTCCTATTAGTTTGTTCTTCCTGTGCAGTCTTACCTGATGGATAAAAAGTAAACTCATTTTTAAGATCACAGTTTGAAATTTCAGAAAGATTATGGGATTCTTGGTGATTCTTGCCAATGATTAAGACATTCTCTTATTATAAACTACTTTTACTCTTGGCCAGAAGTTCAAAGTAGTCTTAAATGTATTTCTCCCTTGGTAAGCACACTCACTGATTCACACCTCTAGGCTGTCACATGGTCAGGCCAGTAAGTTATTGTTTGATTTAAGAAGACTGCGGCCACGACTCTGAATTCTTTCACTTTCATCTTTTAAGAAATAATCTTAGCTGCCTTCTGTATACCAGCAGTCTTGGTCAGTTTTGCTTTCATTTATGTCAACATCATGCTCCTCTGTGTAGTTGAACCCGAGGGAAGCAGACCATTCAATTTTCTCATCTACCAAACTGAGAGCTCCACTGCATCAGGTACTAGATCTCCAAGAACACCAACCCAGTGTCTGCTGTATGAGAGAAGTTCATCCTGCTGTGTTTATTGGACAAGTCACTTCATTTCTTGAATGAGGAAACTGGACCGCATAATCTAAATGGACCCTTTGGAGTCTATTTTAGCAAGATTCAGTTCAGTTTAACAGACACCACTGCAGAAAGAATAATCAATTCAGACTTAAATGGTCAGAAAGTTTCTTAGAGGAAAGAGGCATTCCAACAGGGCTTTGAAGAATTTGCAGCGAGATATTATTGCCAGCTTGAGAAAACAGAGGAAGTAGAGTTCCTAGAAGTTGCTGAAGTAAGCAACCAGGCAGGGCCTGACCGTTCTTTATCCAGAGTCTCTCGGTGACCCCCTCAGAGACCCAAAGAATGACTATATCACCCTCAATACCTTGTATATTTGCAAACACTAATTATTAGAAGTCCATGAAATGTGTAAGGAGTCTTTAATAAAATTTTATTTGACATTAATTTATATAATAATGTTTCATGCTGTTATTCAACATAAATATTTTCTTTGTGTGAAAAGGATCTCATCCAGTGATTTTTATTTAGATTTATTGTGTGTAATAGTTGTTCATGGCAACAATGTTTGCTGAAAATAAGCATGTGTTTATTTAGATCTTTAAAGTCAGTGTGGAGAAGTTTAGAGGTTTTTATTTGGGGCAGCTTGAGAGAGCAATGAAACTTTGTGGAAATGATTGCTCGGCATGTTTTAGAAGGACAAGATTCATTTAGTGAAATACAACTTAATTCGTTAGAATGGTGATTTATTTTACATCACCTTTATTTATTACCTTAAATAACTAAAGAAGAGACTAAAATCCATGGGTTAACTTGTTCTCATTAAGCAAAGTTTTCCCAGTAAGCAAAGAAAAATCTACAAACCAATCTCCTTTTTATTTGATGTCTTACAAGTAAGGAAAATCTAGGTTATTGGAGAGAGATATTTATTTTAAATAGACTGCTTAACACTTTAAAGCTATCGGTCCTAGGCATGTGTGTTCAGAAAGTCTCTATGAAGCCCCAAATAGAAAAGTATTAAAATGCATTATAGCGAAATGATTGTGATATATCCCTGAGGTCAAGGAATCAAGTGGCTGCCCTCCTTTACAGCTGACTTGCTATTTTACCCCCAGGGAAATCATTTAACCTTTTGCTGCCTTAAATTCAGGTTCATTAATTGTTTTTTAAAGGGTGATGGGTGGCTGATAAGGCCTTAATTAGCCTATAATCTCTAAAAGTCATTTCCAGCTCTAAGTGCTGTGACTACCTAGCTAATCACTTATTTTTCTTATTATATATGAAATAGTTTGTTCAGAAAGGGACTTAGTGTTTCTGTGTCATCTTAATGTTATGATTTAAAGAAATTGAAAATTACAAATCATAAATTATGAAAAAAGATTATAAACTTAAAACTGACAGAACAGAAAAAAACCATCACTTTTTTTAATGTAGTAATTATGGTCACATAAATATTTTCTTTGCCTCTTAAGTATATTAACTCAGTAAATATAATATTGCTAATTTAAAATGTTAAGTATATTGATTTTAGGAAGAAATGTCAATACATTCAAGTAGTAAACTGTATAACTATAATAGTCAGTTACTTTATTTAAATACATGCTTTGACATTATATCTGTCCCCTCTCTCCAGAAAAACAAAACATTTTATCATGGAGAATTTTAAAGTATATTTCATCCAGTTCAAGCATGCATATGATTACCATATTGGGAACATGATTACCATATTGGGAAATGTAAGTTAGCTTTCCACACTGCAAGATTTTCTCTATACCTCAGTAGTGACTGGACCATTCATATGAACCTGGAGTGACCACTGCGTATGTGTGGGTGGGCCTCCAAGCTCCTCCAGACAGAGGCCACTATGGCACTATGAAGGAAGTTTGTCTCTAACATTTGATGCATGAATGTGGTCCTCATATGCTGATAGTGACATATTTTTCCAAGTGTCTTAATATGATTTGGAAAAGATCTTTATTTACTTAGAGTTGTTTTTTATGGTTTTGAAGAGGAACTTTGTAGTTTCATTCCCCTACACCATGTCTTTCTCTAAAATACTCTTTTTATTCATTTAGCCAAAACATACTAAGCTCCTACTATGTACCAGTAGCATCCTGGAACCGTCTTTCAGAAGTCTTGGTTGAAACACGTAAAGATGTATGAATAGGATTTGTGGCAAGTGAGAATGAAGCAGGAAATTTTCCCTGACCCGTTCACAGTGGGAACTGGAGTGCCCTCTCTGGAGCTAGCTGGCTGCTTTGGCACCAACAGGGACAAACTCCACTCACTTGAACCCATTGCACTCAACTCTTTGCGGGAGGGAGCATGCAGATGAGCGGATGCAGGAGCCGGGGTGAGTGCTTTTGGGCACCTGAAGGAGCACAACTCCATGCAGGCCCCACCCACTGCAGCATCTAGCAGGGAGTACCCATCCCCACCCCCCACCCTGAAGCCCCAGAAGGAGTGTTACAGTCAGCGCTCTTTTAGCTTTGCTGTATGCAGACAGCTTAAGTGTTAACAGCTCAGTGGAGGGTCAGTGTGACAGTCTTTCACATCCACACCTGTGGTATCTGAGCTGTTTTTGGTGAGCTCTTGTTTGGCATCCGGAAGAATCAGGTCACATGGCTGAATTGAAGGGTGATGAATGCAGAGGATTTTATTGCTGATGAAAGTGGCTCTCAGTGGGAAGGGGAGCTGAGAAGGGGATGGAGCAGGAAGGTGATCTTCCCCTGGAGTCCGGCAGTCCAAACTCTGAAGTCAAGCTCCTGTTTGACGTCAAACCATAGTCTCCAATGTCTAGCCCCTTCTCCTCTTCTCTTCTTCTCCCCTCTCTGCTGGCAGAGCCTGGGGTTTTTATGGGTACAGGGTTTTTTATTGGCACAGGTTGGAGGGTGGGGCAGGCCATGGGTGGTTTTGGAAAAGGCAACTTTCCAGCAGGAAAACAGGGATGTAAAGTTCTCACTTTGGGCCACAGTTCCAGGTTCAAGGATGGGTCCCTCACCAGGGACCTGCCCTCTTCTGCCCAGAATTTCCCGGCCTCCAGTCCCTATCAAAAGGAATAACCACTTGGCTGATTGCTCATCCTCCTTTAAGTCTTCAGATCCAGGCTTCTCAGTGAAGTTTACCCTAATCACTCTGCAGACCACCCTGCCCCCATCTCTATAGTAGGTAGTTTACTGATGTGTTGTATTGTTTTCTATTGTCTGTCTTTCCCTGACATTATATCAACTCCATGAAGACAATGTTTTTTGTCTGTTTGATTGCCTGATATTTCCAGGGTACCTACAATAATGAATAAATGGATGGGATGAATAGTGACTAATTACCTCCAACTAAGCCCTCAAATTTCTCTTCCGGAGAAGTCGATGTTCATTGCAATTCAGTTCAGCAAGTGTTTATTGCCTCCATTGTCCTAGGTACTGGTGATATAATGAATTAGGGAGACATAGCTGTTCCTCACAAAGCTTTCCATGTAATGCCGTGGTATGCAAAAGAAGCACGTTAGGAAGCTTGTTAAAAACACATATTCCCAGATATTCTAATGTAAATAGATCTGTGATAGGACCCAGAACTCTGTATTTGCTCTATTCCAAAACTGGTGGCCGTGGAGAACACTTAAAGAAACAGATACTAGACTGAGAACAAGGTTACTACACAGATTGAAAGCCAAACACCTAAAAAAAACCAGAAGCCTAGACTCTAAACCAGTAAGTGTACGTGCACAGTGACTATACAAAGATAATCCAAAGGAGTGCAAGAAAAAAATAATGAAACTTCTGTTTATGTTCTTTTTTTTTGCAAAAGGAGTAACGCTTATTAAGTTTTACTATTTAGTGTACAGAAACAGTGGTTCCTTCACATGCCACGTTTGTCAGCCAATCATGAGAGATCACCTCTGAGGTCTCTTAAGGGAAAGGGGACTTCAGCATACAAAGGGATTGAAAGTGCCCCGTTACTTCTCCACTTGATTTTATGCCTGTCTTATTGCTGTCCCCATGTCCCCAGTTAAGTGGGTTACATTATCTTAAATGATGGGCATATTTACAATACCTGAGACATGTCAGGAGCCATGAACAACTATTGTGGATTCACTAGATATCTCCAGCTAATACACTTAAGAGAATTGCTAAATAGAATTTCTTTTTTTAAAAAAAAGTGTACTTCAAGTTTGTTTACCTTTGTGGTGGTGACAAATAATTGTCAGTACTATGGTACCATGCAAAATATTTTAAAAACATAAACAATTTATCTCTTCAAGGTAATGGTAACATTTTAATAATGCAAGTAAGAGCTTTTTCAAAGAAATTCATGATGTGGATAATTTGGAAATGTTTTATCTATTTGTGATGTTCTTAACAAAGATATAATTTAAGTGTGTCACTTATTAAAAATTCTCAAAGAACACCTAAAAGTTACAGAATCATAATTTCTCACATGGTTAATAATCTTCCAGATTAAGAGATAAGTCAAGTTAGAAATTGTTTTAAATACAGAAACACAACACCTTTCACTTAGGTTTTTAGACGAGTTTATTAACATTAAGGAATATAGAAATTTTATTAGCCAGATTTTAACAAAAACCTTGGCATAATGGTGGGTTACAAAATGAATACCATACTTTACCAAGGGCAGCCAACGATCTCTTCTTTTCATTCATATCTATGTCTCTTTATGAGGTAGCTTTTTCCAGAGTATCAGTTTCAAAAACTCACCTTCACAAAGCATGCAACAAAAGTTTTCAAAAAGTACAGAAGCATATTGAATCACGTCACTACTGTTAAAAAACATACACTGTAGGCCGGGCGCGGTGGCTCACCAGCACTTTGGCAGGCCGAGGTGGGCAGATCACACGGTCAGGAGATCGAGACCATCCTGGCGAACACGGTGAACCCCGCCTCTACTGAAAAAATATACAAAAAATTAGCTGGGTGTGGTGGCGGGTGCCTGTAGTCCCAGCTACTCGGGAGGCTGAGGCAGAAGAATGGTGTGACCCCGGGGGGAGGAGCTTGCTGTGAGCTGAGATCGAGCCACTGCACTCCAGCCTGGGTGACAGAGCAAGACTCTATCTCCAAAAAAAAGAAAAGAAAAAAAAAAAAAAACCACTGTAAGTAAACTTATGAAAATTAATTTAAATCTAGCTTAATTCATTTCTATCTCATTTAAATACTCTTATACATATGTTTTCTAATATACAAAATAGGTTAGTACAAGTAGTGCATGCATATGATTTATAAATAAATAAATATAATATACACATATCAAGGTGCCAGTCCCCTCAGTTTTTTAGAGCAAAGGAATAATCAAAGAGGTTGAAGGACCCGTGCTGTATACCAGTGGCCACTGAAAACTGATATGGGTGATTCTGATGCTTAGCTAGGATGAGAATCTTGAGGCTGGCTCCCAGCACACACATGGTTCTGTAGTCCCACAGACACACCCATTAGCAGGGGCAAGTTGAGAAGACACAGGGTCTAATTTATGCTTATGATGAGGGAGTTCTCCCAAATTCCTCTGGTAAACTTGATACTTTTTTTATCTCCTAAGGTCTTGAGTTTCACTGAGAAATATGTCTATCGCATCCTAGTTCTCAAACTGTGTTCTGGTAACATGGGCGCGTACACTTTTTCTAGATCTGATGTTTAAAAATAAGTCATTTTAAACATTCAGTTATAGGACTATTCTGTATTTTGTAATTTCATTACAGCTTGTTAAAACTCTAGAGATCATGTAATAATACTCTCATTTCCTCCTGAAGCCTGATGAGGGTGCAGTGAAATACCCAGAGTCATCCAGAATTCAATCGCAGAGCCAAGACCTAGCCCCCTGGCTCCTGTTCCCACCTTGGAGCTATCTGTCTTCTTCCTTCTTCTTGCCCTTGCCCTTCTTGCAGATTCCTAATGCAAAATGTTCTTATTACTCCCACACTCGCTATTTCTTCCAGTTCTGAATGACCACATTCCTACTAACAAGAAAGTTAATAGGAGCTCTTTGGTCTTCTGTAAGGAACACACAATAATGCATTTCAACTCTATTACCCTTCCAACAGTAGTGTTTACTTCTGACTTCTCATTCTTTCATGGTTGGAATACCGAGTTTGAAAATTGATACACTGTTAATTAGTTTCCCAAGGCTTGCCTACAGGTTTCCAAAGAGTAAAGCCCAATGAGATTGATGGGAGAAATAATAATAATAATAATTACTATTCTATAATGAAGTTGATCTTTGAGGTTTTTTTCTTGAACCATGTGCCACCCATGTGAAAGACAGTAAGAAAAAAGTAATAACAGAAAATGAGAGGAAACCTGTCAAAAGAGCCAGTTCAAAGGATTAGAGTGACAGTGTGAACTGGAGGGGAGGTGAGAAGAAAACAGCATGAGATTTTCATGTGAGAATATGAATATGTGAGACTCACATATTCTCACCTTGAGCAACTTCTTGAGAATAAAATGTGTGTGTCTACTATAATGATCGTTTTGTTTCATTGTTACAGGGTATTAATGAGGTTGACCAACTGCTATAACAAATGAAACCCAGTGTTTCCTTGGCTTAAGGCAGTAGATGTTTAGTTTTCACGTGAGCAAGAATCCATTGTAGTTTGGACTGGGGTGTCTCAGGCTAACACAGTTCTGCAGGTTTCTGCCAGCTCTGTTAACTTCAACTTTGACCTTCCATTGTTGTCCTATACATTGACATTGCCAGCAGGGTGTAAAAATAGCATGGCGGTTCATGCATGGGAGGTTTTATGATCAGGGATGCAGGTGGCATGTGTCACTTTCATTCACATACCATTGGCTAGAACTCAGTCCTATGACTCCACCTAATCACATGAGCCTTTACAAAACATAGTAGAGCTATGTGCACAGAAAGAAGAAGAAGCAGATTTGGTGAGCAGCCAGTCTCTCTCTCTAAAATGGAAATGTTCTGATTCTTTTACCTCTTGGGCTCATTGAGAGGGCTCTCTCTAAGGGAAAGACTAAAAGTTACAATGGGAAGCTTGTGACCTTCAATCTTACATCCTGAGAAATCTGATTTTGCTAATGCTGTCAGAAAAGCCAAGTCATCTCTCAGACGCAGATCCAAACTGAGCTTGCAAGGCTGATATGTAAAGCCAGCATGTCTCTTTCTCAGTCTGCGGTGGGGCCTAGAGCAGCGACAAGACTGACATCCATCCTCATGTCCCCATGTTGATACCATTCACTTTTGGTGGCAGGCTGTTAGGGTCTAGATGTTTGTGTTTCCCAAAATTCATATGTTGAAATCTTAACTCCCTCAAGATGATGATATTAGGAGGTGGGGCCTTTGTGAGGTAATTAGGTCATGAGGGCTTTGCCCTCATAGTTGAGATTAGTACCTCTGTAAAAGAAACCCCTGAAAGCTAGCTCACCCCTTCCACCACGTAAGGAAACAGTGAGAAGGCACTGTCTATGAACCAAGGAACCAGCCCTTACCAGACACCAGCTCTGCTGGCACCTTCTTCCTGGAATTGTGAGAAATAAATTTATTCTGTTTATAAGCCACTCAGTTTATGGTATTTTGTTATAACATCCAAACAGACTAAGAGAGACCACATCATTATCAGATCACTTACAATGAGGAAAAAAACAAGTTATGTAACTCCATATGACCAACATACTGTAAACCTATGTGGAAAACCCAATCAGAATCATAGATGTCCATGGAGTACCTGGTATCAGGTAGATGCAGATGGGAAGGCATATTTAGTGAAACCGGACTCTGAGACTCTAACATACCTACTTCACAGTAAGGGTAGTTTTACTGGGGTCCTGGAAATTACACAGTCCATTGCCCACTAACTCAGGCCATCTCCCACTGGCTCTGCCCATATGTTGACTCTTCTCTGCCTCCTTGGCAGGCTGCTTTTGATTGACATCTTATTTCATTAGATATATATTAAACATGTAAAGGATATAATCAAGTCTTGCTAACCTGGAAACCACCTAGTTATGGGGGGTTTGTTTGTTTGTTTGTTTGTTTGTTCGTAGAGACAGAGTCTTACTCTGTGGCCCAGGCTGGAGGGCAGTGGCACAATCATAGTTCAGGGCGACCTTGAATTCCTGGGCTCAAGTGGTCCTCCCCATAAACTCCCGAGTAGCTGGGACTACAGCCACCACACCTGGCTAATTTTTTTTACTCTTTTGTAGAGGCGGGTTCTTGCTTTGTTTCTTAGGCAGGTCTCAAACTGACCTCAGTGATCTTTCTGCCTCAGCCTCCCGAAGTGTTGAGATTACAGGCGTAAACCACCATGCCCAGCTACCCAGATTTTTGAGGAAGGCTTTGTATACCTTTTCTCAGAGGCAAATAGGGTTAATTTTGGAATTTGACTCATTCACAATTCTTAGATGCACCTCAGATTTACTTCTCATTATTATTAAAATTGGTTTCTGAAGACGCAAATTGGAAATAATTGCTCCCCCCCCCCCCCCCCCCCCCCCGCTCACCTTGTTAGGGATACTGACACTTTAACATCTTTTTACTGCATGGTTGCTTCAGTAAATTAAGAGTTCAGTTTTCAGGTTATCTCTGCACACTACTAGTTTTCACCTTTTTGACAGCCCCTTCAAGTTTATCTTCAGTAGTGTTTACTGAAAGTGTGTTGCAGATACATGAATTGATAATGCTGAAAGCCCTGTTTCACTAAATCATCAGCCCAAAGTCTGTCCATCATCATGTTAAAAGTTGGAGTTGTTAGTGACTTGATTCTTTCTGGACTTTTCTTGAGGTTCTTATTGCAATATAAGTGCCTTATTCATCAATTCTCTTTTTTCTACAACAACAGCAATAAAAATAGAGAGTATTTCAGATTTATTCTACTGAAAGTGGGTATTGTATGGAGCCTGCATGGTTTGAGCTGCCTTCGAGGAACAGCACCAGGTGGGAAAATTTGCAGAAGGCAGAAAAGTGACAGGAATAGTTGCAGTGACTTTCATAAACCCAAGAAAGAGGTAAACCCTCTTCTTGCCAGCCATTATCTGGAGAAATCCAGCCAGATTTTCTTATAAAGGTTCTAATTGAATGTTTCTATTATATATTCCACTTATAAGAGAATTCACTGATGAGAATGTCAGCTATTAATTTGAGATCAACTACTTAATTTGCTTAATTAATAACATCTTATTTGAGCTCTCTTATTTGAACTTTCTTGTATTTGAGTTCCAGAGACTAACCAGCTGTGTAGTTTCAGTATTTGGAATAGCAGTGAACAAAAACTAAAACAATTCAGCATATATTTACGACATATTCATTCAGAAGGAGTTAACCTCTGATTAAACAAGGAGGAGAGATTTCAGTATCATAGAGGATACACAGTTCGATGCCCTAAAGGATTTCATCAGAGGATTTAATATGTATTTACCTATGTATATGTTTTTTAAATTAAAATTAGTGTTATTTTTTTTTACCAACTTCTGATGTGGGAAAACAAACAGTGGAATAAAGGTAATATGAGCATTCTGTTTCCTTCTTTGCCTTTTTGTTTCTTCTTTCTTCCTTCTTTTTTTTAATTAAATACAGTTTAACTTTGAGATTCTTGAAAACAGAAAACAGTAGATAACTTCGAGGAACTTTTAAGAAAGAGTATCAGCAAGGCTTGATGGGTAATTAGCTGTAAACCTGAACAATTTGTTGCATTTCCCAAGTCTCCAACTGTTGATTGAGTTACTGGGAAAATATGCAGATTAGCAATTTCTTTTTTCTTTCTTTCTTTTTTTTTTTTTTTTTTTTTTGAGATGGAGTTTCGCTCTTGTCATCCAGGCTAGAGTGCAGTGACACAATCTCAGCTCACTGCAACCTCCACCTCCCAGGTTCAAGCGATTCTCCTGCCTCAGCCTCCCAAGTAGCTGGGATTACAGGCACCTGCCACAATGACTGGCTAATTTTTTTTTTTTTTTGAGACAGAGTCTACTCTGTTGCCTGGGCTGGAGTGCAGTGGCACAATCTCTGCTCACTGCAAGCTCCGCCTCCCAGGTTCACGCCATTCTTCTGCCTCAGCCTCCTGAGTAGCTGGGACTACAGGCACCCGCCCCCACGCCCGGCTAATTTTTTCTATTTTTAGTAGAGACAGGGTTTCACCGTGTTGGCCAGGATGGTCTGGATCTCCTGATCTCGTGATCCGCCCACCTCGGCCTCCCAAAGTGCTGGAATTACAGGCATGAGCCACCCTGCTCGGCCAATTTTTGTATTTTTAGTAGAGACAGGGTTTCGCCATGTTGGCCAGACTAGTCTCAAACACCTGACCTCAGGTGATCCACCCATCTCGGTCTCCCAAGCAGATTAGCAAGTTTGCAGAGGGTTGCTGTGTATAAGAATAAGGTTGGATAATGAGTCAATTCTGAGGAGGTTATGGGATCCCCAGGTAGAAATATCCTGAAGGTAATTGAGAATGTGTGCCTAGAGCTCTAAGAAGGGATCCGGACCAGAATTACAGACTTAGGACTCTTTGAGTATGAGTATTAATTATAGTTGAGGGAATGTAAGTGGTCCAGGAATGATATTTTGGGGAAATGAGATGTGAGCTAGGAAGAGAATCATAGGAAATGGTATCAAAGAGATGGTAGGGTCAAGAAGAAGGAGTACATGCAGAAGATTCAGAATGTGGGAAAACTGTAAGAAGACAGAATTATAATTGCCTAAGGGTAGATAATTCTAACAACATAGAAAATGGTGAGTG
The DNA here is from genome assembly GCF_049350105.2 of Macaca mulatta. Classification (NCBI taxonomy): domain Eukaryota; kingdom Metazoa; phylum Chordata; class Mammalia; order Primates; family Cercopithecidae; genus Macaca; species Macaca mulatta. The sequence goes on from NC_133407.1 coordinate 31,232,683, forward strand.
ACAAAGGTTTTTGATAAATCAACAGAGATTTAAAATAAATGAGCCTGTTGAAAGTCGTTCACATATTTAGGGTACACATTGAAGGGGAAATTAAAGTGCTCTTTCAGAATGAAACAGCGACATAAAAAAAAATAAAGGTCAAGCAATAAGATTGTAGAGGATTTAGAAAAAGGAAGGGAGAAGTGAAAATAGTGAGGACTCTTGGGGTGAAAATAAATGAGCAACATAGTGCTGTTGATAACAAAGGAATGACTATTTTCAAACACACTTTAGCATTTCCCAATCAGATATTTGTTAAAGTAATATGTTCAATTTTTTATTCTTAATTTTGAGAGATGTGGAAAATTATGAAGTATTATTATCAATGTCATATACTTGAAACTTGTATTATTTATTCCATTTTCATGAACCCTTATGGTATGTTTAGCCAGAAGAGGTTCGAAGATAGAACTGGGTTCAGTTCCTGGCTGTTTCCTTACCATCTCATGTAACTTTGGCTAAACTACTAACTATTCCAAACCTCTTTCTTTTTTTTTTTATTTTTTTTTTTTTATTTTTTTTTATTATTATACTTTAAGTTCTAGGGTACATGTGCATAACGTGCAGGTTTGTTACATATGTATACTTGTGCCATGTTGCCATGCTGCACCCATCAACTCGTCAGCACCCATCATCTCGTCATTTACATGAGGTATAACTCCCAATGCAATCCCTCTCCCCTCCCCCCTCCCCATGATAGGCCCCGGTGTGTGATGTTCCCCTTCCCGAGTCCAAGTGATCTCATTGTTCAGTTCCCACCTATGAGTGAGAACATGCAGTGTTTGGTTTTCTGTTCTTGTGATAGTTTGCTAAGAATGATGGTTTCCAGCTGCATCCATGTCCCTACAAAGGACACAAACTCATCCTTTTTTATGGCTGCATAGTATTCCATGGTGTATATGTGCCACATTTTCTTAATCCAGTCTGCCACTGATGGACATTTGGGTTGATTCCAAGTCTTTGCTATTGTGAATAGTGCAGCAATAAACATACGTGTGCATGTGTCTTTATAGCAGCATGATTTATAATCCTTTGGGTATATACCCAGTAATGGGATGGCTGGGTCATATGGTACATCTAGTTCTAGATCCTTGAGGAATCGCCATACTGTTTTCCATAATGGTTGAACTAGTTTACAATCCCACCAACAGTGTAAAAGTGTTCCTGTTTCTCCACATCCTCTCCAGCACCTGTTGTTTCCTGACTTTTTAATGATTGCCATTCTAACTGGTGTGAGATGGTATCTCATTGTGGTTTTGATTTGCATTTCTCTGATGGCCAGTGATGATGAGCATTTTTTCATGTGTCTGCTGGCTGTATGAATGTCTTCTTTTAAGAAACGTCTGTTCATATCCTTTGCCCACTTTTTGATGGGGTTGTTTGTTTTTTTCTTGTAAATTTGTTTGAGTTCTTTGTAGGTTCTGGATATTAGCCCTTTGTCAGATGAGTAGATTGCAAAAATTTTCTCCCATTCTGTAGGTTGCCTGTTCACTCTGATGGTAGTTTCTTTTGCTGTGCAGAAGCTCTTTAGTTTAATGAGATCCCATTTGTCAATTTTGGCTTTTGCTGCCGTTGATTTTGGTGTTTTAGACATGAAGTCTTTGCCCATGCCTATGTCCTGAATGGTACTACCTAGGTTTTCCTCTAGGGTTTTTATGGTATTAGGTCTAACATTTAAGTCTCTAATCCATCTTGAATTAATTTTCATATAAGGAGTAAGGAAAGGATCCAGTTTCAGCTTTCTACTTATGGCTAGCCAATTTTCCCAGCACCATTTATTAAATAGGGAATCTTTTCCCCATTTCTTGTTTCTCTCAGGTTTGTCAAAGATCAGATGGCTGTAGATGTGTGGTATTATTTCTGAGGACTCTGTTCTGTTCCATTGGTCTATATCTCTGTTTTGGTACCAGTACCATGCTGTTTTGGTTACTGTAGCCTTGTAGTATAGTTTGAAGTCAGGTAGCGTGATGCCTCCAGCTTTGTTCTTTTGACTTAGGATTGTCTTGGAGATGCGGGCTCTTTTTTGGTTCCATATGAACTTTAAAGCAGTTTTTTCCAATTCTGTGAAGAAACTCATTGGTAGCTTGCCAAACCTCTTTCTTTACCTATTAAATGGTAGTGAGTTTTTTGGTGAAAAATTTAGGACTGAGATAGTATTTGTAAAGGAACTAATGTGATCTGGCACCTACTTGGTAGCAGTAAATAATAACTGATGTTATATGTTTTTTCCATGAGAAGAAGAAGACTACATGGGGTTGACTTCATTTGTGGCATGTTTAAGCTGCGGTTTATTTCATTAAATTTTCTGCTTAATTGATGCCTCATAAATGAGCTAATTCTTTCTTAAACCTTGTCTAAGTTTCCAGTTAAATAAAACAACTCCTAAATAATTTAATAGTACAGTGTATCATTTGTTGATTTTTTAAAAATTGTCTACTGCTTTTTATGTACTTGTAAAAAATTCTAGATATCATTAATCATTAAGTAGTACAGTCTAGAAAAATAAGTCACAGTGTAACAGGCTGATGAGATCGCTAAGAATCACAACAGCAGTAAGTTCATTCTTTCTTCACTAAGCTGCACCTCTCCTCTCCATAACTCTCTCCCAACAACACAAATGTTGTAAATGCCTATTCATCCTTCAGATTACCATTCCATTGTGACTTCTTCTGATGAGGTTCCCTTTATAGGTGATATTTCCCTTTTCTCTAGCTGCCTTTAAGATTTTTCCTTTCACATTGGCCTTGGAAAGTCTAATGACTGTGTGTTGCACATGGTCGTCTTGTATAGTAACCACATGAACTGAATTAAAAACAAAACCATATGATCATCTCAATAGATGCAGAAAAATCTTTTGGTAAAATCCAACATCCTTTCATGATAAAAACCCTCGAGAAGCTAGGCATTGAAGGAACATACCTCAAAATAATGAGTCATCTATGACAAACCCACAGCCAACATCATACTGAACAGGCAAAACCTAGAAGCATTCCCGTTAAGAACTGGAAGTAGACAAGGTTGCCCATTCTTACCACTCCTATTCAACATAGTACTGGAAGTCCTAGCTAAAGCAGTCAGGAAAGAGAATGGAATAAAAGGCTTCCAAGTAGGAAAAGAGGTAGTCAGAGTATCTCTCTGCTCTGGCAATATGGTTCTATACCCAGAAAACCCTTAAAGACTCCACCAAAAGTCTCCTAGACCTGATAAACAACGTCAGTAAAGTTTCAGGATACAAAATCCGTGTACAAAGATCAGTAGTATGTCTGTACACCAATTTAAGCTGAGAATGGAATCAAGAATGTAATCTCCTTTACCATAGCCACAAAAAAAAAAAAAAGTATCTAGGAGTACATCTTACCAAGGAGATGAAAGGTCTCTACAAGGAGAACTACAAAACACTGCTGAAAGAAATCATAGATGACAAAAGCAAATGGAAAAACATTCCAGGCTATGGATTGGAAGAATCAATACCATTAAAATGTCCTACTGCCCAAAGCAATCTACAGATTCAAAACTGCTATTTCTATCAAATTCCCAATTCCATTTTTCACAGAATTAGAAAAAAACTATCCTAAAATTCATATGAAACTGAAAAAGAGCCCAAATAGTCAAAGCAATCCAAACAAAAAGGACAAAGCTGGAGATGCACATTACCTGACTTCAAACTATACTACAAGGCCACAGTAAGCAAAACAGCATAGTACTGGTACAAAAACAAACACATAGACCAATAGAACAGAATAGAGAACTCAGAAATAAGACCACACACCTACAGCCAACTGATATTTGACAAAGCTGACAAAAATAAGCAATGGGGAAAAGACTTTCTGTTCAATAAATGGTGCTGGGAAAACTGGCTAACTATATGCAGAAGAATGAAACTGGACTCCTACTTCTCACCATATACAATTACCTCAAGATAAATTGAAGACTTAAAAGTAAGACCTCAGCCTATAAAAATCCTAGGAAAAAACTAGGAAATCTTCTTCTGGACATCAGCCTTGGCAGATCATTTATGACTAAGTCCTCAAAAGCAACTGTAACAAAAACTGACAAGTGAGAACTCATTAAACTAAAGCGCTCTGCACAGCAAAAGAAACTATCAACAGAGTAGACAACCTACAGAATGGGAGAAAATACTTGCAAACTTTGCATAATGGGAGAATGCTCACTTAGAGTGAAGTAAATGAGCATTCTACTTACTTCGCTGTAAGTCTACTTCTTGTCTGCTTCTGAAGAGCTTAGTCTTCCTGTGCTGACTCCTGTGAGAGGGTTTCCATTGCTGCAGGACTGATAGCAGAGAGATTTGATATCCAAAATGTTTAAGGGACTTAAATCAAGGGGGAAAAAAACACTAAAAAGTAGGCAGAGGATATGAACAGACAGTTCTCAAAAGAAAACATACAGGTGTCCAACAAACAGATGAAAAAATGCTCAACATCACTGATCATCAGAGAGATGCAAATCAAATGTGTAGTGAGATACCATCTTACACCAGTCAGGATGACTATTATTAAAAAGTTGAAAAATAACAAATGTTGGTGAGGCTGCAGAGAGAAGGGAACTCTTATATGTTGATGGGAATGTAAATTAGTTCAGCCACTATGGAAAGCAGTTTGGAGATTTCTCGAACTAAAAATGGAACTACCATTCAACCCAGCAATCCCATTACTGGGTATATGCCCAAAGGAAAATTAATCATTCTAAGTAAAAGATACATACATGCTTATGTTAATTGCAACACTATTCACAACAGCAAATATATGGAATAAACCTAGGAGCCCATCAGTGTTGGACTGGATGAAGAAAATGTGGTACATATACACCATGGAACACTATGCAGCCATAATTCTTAATTAAAAGCCATCATTCTTTTAATGAAACTATGTCCTTTACAGCAACATAGATGTAGCTGGAGGCCATCATCCTAAGTGAGTTAACACAGAAACAAAACAAAATTATCACATGTTCTCGCTTAATAATAGGAGCTATATCTTGGGTTCAACTGACCTAAACCCAGAAACAGGAGACACTAGGGACTCCAGAAGGAAGGAGGGAGGGAGGGGGACAAGACCCATAAAACTTCCGGTTGGGTACTGTGTTCACCATGTGGGTGATGGGATTAATAGAAACCCAAACCTTTGTATGAGGCAATATACCCTTGTAACAAACCTGTACATGTACCCCATGAATCTAAAATAAAAGTTGAAATTTAAAAATAAATAATTAAATTCTGGCTGCAAACTAAGAAAGTTCAGCTACCTCTTAAAACAATCAAGTAATCTGTGGACAACTCTATTTACGATACAGACCATTACAAATTTCTCTGCTATCGACAGTCCCACAGCAATAGAAACCCTCTCAGAGGAATTAGCACAGAAGGAGTAGGCTCTTCAGAAGTAGACAATGTACTTCACTGTTTGTGAGCATTCTCCCTTCATTCTCCCCACTGACCCCTCCTGGACTTCTCATTCATTCAGGTGAGGTACTGGATGCTATCTGGGCCAAAATTTATGCATCTAAATATACCCCAGTCCTAAGTGTTACTCCTATCCAGGGCTGGCTGGCATTCATCTGGTTTTGCAGCTTATAACAGTTACTAAAATGTTGAAGTACTTATATGTAAGTAGGTAAAGAAATTCAGTATCAGAAGAGCTAAATCCTGGTATGGCAGGGGCTTTCCAGGCATTTCTTCCTGGATCCCTATAAGTCCTGATGGTAGCTGCCTATACTAAACCAGTTGTTTTATGTTTTGACTACTACCCCTGAACATATTCATGTAGTAGTAAAAGAGTTAATAAACTAGTATGGTAGTATCCATAAGACTAAACCTTCCCAAGAGGAAAGCTGTTCTCCAAAATCATCTTTCAATTTTCTGGAGAAAGGCGTCAAGCCCCTAAATGGTCTCTTGATGGAATTTAAGGGGTCTGATAACTTGGATGGGAAAAATTTACATCTTTATTTTCATTAAGGCCTTATTGAAATTTATATTTTCTTCGAATATGGGTAAAGGCGACAAACTACAGTATTATTAGCAGTATCTGAAACATTGTCACTAATAACAGAGTTTTCATATCAGATTACAGCTCATGAAGATATCTTGAAATACTATTTACATTCATTACTACTTTAAAATTATAGTAATGATCATACTAGCCACTCTATCTTGTCATATAATCATTAATATAAAAGCACATGTGAGTATATTACAACTTTGTTCAGTATTCTGATTACTATTTTTATTATGTTTTCTTTATTACCCTATATATTTTTATGCATTTTTTAAAATATTATTCCAGAAAGGAGACCAAAATCTTTACCAGAAAGCAGAGGATTCCATAGCATAAAAAATGTTAAGAACACATAGCATAGATATTATGTAAGCAGCATGTAATTGGTTTTCCAATCATTATTATTAAAGTAGTTCGTTTTAAGACTGAGCTGTATCAAAGATCATTGATTAAAAATATTTTACAACACTATCTGCTATTTAGAGAAATTCACATCTAAGATTAGTGTTCTTTTTTAAAATGACACATGGAATCTAGAATAAGGTAGTCCAAAGGCGAAAGTCCATCTACATGGACCCTTCTCCATGGTTTTCTCTGTGGTCTAACTTGACATACTTTCTCCTACATAGATAACTACAACTCAAATCTATGTATTATTTATGTTTGCTTTGTGATTTCTCCCTTCACTTAGAAATTTCAAAGTTCGTATTTCACTTTTTACTAATAAGATTCACAGAAAAATACAGTGGAAGCAAATGACCTTGGTAAAAGTGGGTTTTTACAATAAATGAATTTTTAATTCCAAGATTTTTTTCATTGAAATTACTCCCCCAGTTGCATTAAAAGTGTAGCTGTGCAAAGCTTCCTTTTACCAGGCGTCATTGTTCAGGACCTTAGTTTTTGTTGCCTTGGCAATTCCGAAAGCAGGTGATGAAAGGGAAGAAGACAGGGAAAAGAAGATGGGAGAAAAATTTTCCAGATCAGAATTCTCAGTCCTGTTGGGTCACAGACTTACTCTTGGGGGTTCAAAAATTCTAACATTGTTTTTAAATTGCCTCTATTTTGATGGTTACTTGATTAAACTGTTCTAACATTTCTAAAAATAAAAATTTGCAGTGATAACTTTTATATCAGAATTTACCTCTGTTTCCCAAATTGGGATCTTTAGGAATATTTTTTGAGATCACTTTTTCCCTTTTTTTCTTTCATGAAGATTGGGAACCGCACTTAGGAACAGACAAATGGATTTCCGTATTTCTTAAAACATTGAAGTAAGTCTCTCCCACCCCCACCATTACTGACATTGAAGAAGGAAAAAGGTGAAGAGTTCAGTACTACTGAAAAGAGCCAACCAGTTATCTAAAAGACATATTTTGAGGCCCAGTATTAGCAACAAAGAAAATTTGTAGACCTAAATTCCTACTTTCCATATATATAAATAACAAACTGGGAGTGGGGGGTATGTGACTCTGGCATCTTCCTGCACGCTAAATTAAAAAATGTAAATACATTAGTAAAAGAAAAAAATTTATTTCTCTTTTGGTGTCTATTTATTGTGTGAAGCTAAAGTCGAGCATAACGCACAGGTGGTTTAAAATGCTTCTCTGCCATCTGAGATCTCGGCTTGCCAGGGTATAGATGGGGATGTCACTTTAGGGAATTGGGCTTATTCAGTATGTAAAATGAGGCTGGCATGGCTTCAGAGGTTTTGTCTGTGTCTTTACCCAATTAACGATGTTTTTGCTTCCTTTTTTTTTAAACTTTTTCTCTTCTAAATTTTCTTATTTTTGGTTTACTCTATAGATGCATAGATGAGAATTACCTAGATTTTTCTATCAATTGCCCTAAGATTCTTAATACCTAGTTTTCACAATATATTTTTCCCATCAAAATACATAGGAATTATTAGTAAATAAACCAGAACTCATTTTGATCCTGACACTGAAATAATATTTTAGTTACAACCAAGTTACAAATATTTATATTCTTTTTAAATGAAAATCTATATTAATTTGATGAGTGCATTGTATTCTTACATTTTGAATTTTGTGTATTGTTTAAAACAAAAACTAGGTTTTATTTTCCAAATCTGAGGTTTTGTGAATTTATTTTATACTAAGTATATGAAATTAACTCACGGTAAGATTGTTAAAAAAAAAAGTGATTTAGATCAGGAAGGTAGGGCTCAATATACTATTATGCATAAATATGTATAGTAAAGTGAGTATTGTCCTTAGTCACATGTGATATAAGAAGAAAATCAACTCTTGGATAAATGAAGAATAAGAAATAAGATACAAAGTCTAGGTTTGATAATATTTAGATAATATTCAGACAATACCCCTTATTGATACAGTGTGCGTATGTATTTTAAAGGGAGTAATTTTGAGAGCATGTGGGATTATGATGTCTGCCTTTTTGATTCCCTGTGTTACTGTATCTATATTTAATGAAAAGGGCAGTAAGTGGCAATAAGAGACAGAAATAGTGAGACCTTTGTGAACCCTCCAGCAATCAGTGAATATCAGACCACAAATTTTTCCAGCTTTAATTACAGGCAAAAGAAAAGACAAAATTAGCATTTTAATATAGAAATATCTTAGGCTTTAGGAGAATTATGATAAATCTAATGTTGCCTAGTGAACCAGAGAGGGAATATTACAACAAACTGTCTCCTTAGGAATATTTGTTTAAATAAAGGCAACAATACTTCATCCTTATCTTTTTTAGATAGTTATCACTATTTCAGGCTGTTCTTTGTTCCAGGTTTAAAATACCTTTAGTTAAAAAAATAAAAAAGTAATTGGCAGTGTTTGTTTTCTATAAAACTATAAGAAGAGAAAAATTCTGTTTGCTTGGCACTAACAAGATAATTATTTTAGGGAGAGTTTTTGCTCTGCAGCTCTAGTTCACGCGTGCCATGGCATCTCTGCACTTGGATGCATTTAGGTTATCTCATTTCAGTTACAGCGTATTAAACTAACTCCTCTTCCATGGCTGAGGTTTGCCCACCTGTCTCCCCTAAAACACCTGCAACATATGTTTGCATAACCCTGTAATGCTTTGCCTTTAGGGTCCTGAGAAATTCCCCCAGAGCTTTTCGCTTATAAACAGCTGAGCAATTCGTTTTTCTAATGACGGTTGCTTTCCCCCCAGCATTGAGGCAATAACATATTCACTAAAATAAGGGTCTCATTTTTCATCAAAGAGGAACGTTCGACATATTTTTACAGTGCTGTTTCTCCTTCCGAGCTTTATTTTTCCCCTTTTGTAATCTAGCATGCTATAAAAATTAAGGGTTGGTAGCAAGTATTAAGGGAAAGAAAACTAAGTAATTCTTCATTTGTCAAATATTTTCTTTTCTTCATGCCAAACATACATTATACTGTAAATACTTTTTTTCTGTTAAACAAGTACTATAGAACTTTGTCAGTTTAATGTAAAAATTGTGACTCAATAAGCTATAAAAATGATAATAATTTGGACATATTGCAGGAAATCACTTTGATTGTTATATTCTCATATGCTAGCAAACAAATGCTGCCTTAATAGTATGATTTTACACCTTTTTCATATTAGTAAACCTATGTGCTCCTATTCTGAGAAATAAGACAGCCTTTCTCCTCACATGAGATCCAGCATTCATATTTTTTCTATGTGTTTTTGCTTTAAAAAATATAATGCTTGTCAAAATCTATCCTAAATTCATGTATAACTATTTGAAGTATGAAGCATCACTTTTTCCACCTATTTGTTATCATGAATTTCAGGTAGTCAGACTGTCAGATCTGCCCTCTGATTCATGTCTGTCAGTGCTCAGTGGTATCAAAAGGTAATCATGTCATTGAGTTCTTATCAAGTGCCTGGTACTGTGCTGGGAACTTAGTTCTCATTGTGTCAATTAATCCTTTCTGCAGTTTTGCAGATGAGTAAGCTAGAGCTAGGAATGTAACTAACTCCTTACAGTTGCTCCACTGGTAATAGATGGAGCAGGAATCTGAGTACAACCCTCACTGATTCCTGATCCCTTGCGTCACCTATCAGGCACCTTGTGCCCGACTCTAGAGCACACGAGTGCTGTTACATTTACCCTAGTGCTTGTGTTTTCAACGTATAACTTCACCTCTACATTAACTCCTACTGGTACTTTAATAAATTAGGACAGGCATCACTGGAATTGATATTCTTTTGCTCTTTTCAGTTCTGCCGATACTTATAAATAGCCAGTCCTTTGAAATATCCTGTGCTGTTCATAGCAAGATGAGACTTCTCCTTCTGTAGTCTGTATTTGATGATTCAAATGGAGATATCACCTTGGAGTGAAGAACAGGAGTTAGGGAATCAGTCCAGAAAGTACTATTTGTAATTACCTTTGTTGGATGAGTTTGATTCCTCCAGACTCAGTACAAGGGAAATATCTACCACCTTATAGTTATGTGTACTTCTTGTAGCATCTAGTATTTAGTTAGGCTTAGTGTGAATTAGCATATAAATATTTTTATACTATCATAACAAAATGAGTTTGAACTTAGAATATTGAAATGTTGCTATAGGGGTAAGAGTGGCAAAGAGGAGGTAGGTCGGCTCATCTACAGACTTCCATGACAGAGTGCAGAGTATGGCCAAGGGGAGTTGTTCACCATCCAAAGTCAAACTCATTCTTGGACAGAATGTTTGTTTTACCTAAAATTATATTAAGGAGCAGTCTACTATCATATAATATATACTTTAGAAGTGAACAAAGTTAACTATAACTTAGATCGATTTCAGTTTTTATCTCTTATTTTGATCGCTGTTGTTTAAGCATTATTGTAAGTCAATTTTGTGATCATGCTAAATTAACAAAAGCATTTTGGAAAGTCAGAAGCATAGCATGAGTTTTGTCTAGTTTTGATTTGTTTTTTGCATATTGTTTCTTCTAGAACACTCGCATCTACCACTGTCAATTCTGCTTCTGTATGTCACTTTGTCCACAAGACTTGAAGATACCTTAAAGTCTTCAGACTTTAAGAATGTGTTCAGCATTCTTCTTATATTGCTATAAAATAAAATGCTGAAGAAAAAGCTTTAAATAGAGCTTCAACAACATTAACAAAGAGTTGAGTAATACTTGGGCAGTTAACAAACTGAAATCTTGTGAAAGACTTACTTCAGGCCCATCCTGGTTGGCCTAGGAAAGGCATGGTAAACCAGGATGAACTGAATTTGAATATGTGATTTTTGCCCTTTTCTTTTTTCTTTCTTTCTTCCTTCCTTTTTAATTTAATTTAATTTTGTTTAATTTTATTTTATTTTTTTTGGAGACAGGGTCTCATTCTGTCGCCCAGGCTGGAGTGCAGTGACACAATCTCAGCTCACTGAGATCTCAACCTCCTCCCAGGCTCAAGCTGTTTTACCTCAACCTCCCAAGTAGCTGGGACTATAGGTATATGCCACCATACTCGACTGTCTTACTTTTTAAGAGATAGGATCTCGCAGTCACCCAGGTTGGAATACAGTGGCATGATCATAGCTCACTGCGGCCTCAAACTGCATTCAAGTGATCCTCCTGCCTCAGCAGCGTGCACCACCATGCCCAGCTAATTTTTTTTGTTTTTTGTTGAGACTGTGGTCTTGCTATTTTGCCCAGGCTGGTCTCAAACTTCTGGCCTCAAGCAATCCTCCTACCTCGGCCTCCCAAAGTTCTGGGATTACGGGCATGAACCACTGCACCCAGCCTGCATTCATTATGTATAGTTATATAAACTTCCCAGAACATGGAACATAATTGGTATTCCTCTGTACACAGACTAATGTGAGTTAAGATATGATTACCATTTTGCTATCTTCCAAAGGAAAATTCCCCAAAACAAACACATTTAAAAATATCCATTGTTTTGGAAATGCTCATGATAGTTGAAGTCCTGACTGTGTGAAAATGAATTTAAAACACAATCATGCACTGCATAATGACGTTTGGGTCAACAGCAGACCACACATATGATAGTGCTCCCATAAGATTATAATACCATGTTTTTACTGTACCTTTTCTTTTAAAATATGTTTAAGTACACAGATACCATTGTGTTGTACCTGTCTACTGTATTCAGTACAGTAACATGCTATACAGGTTTGTAGCCTGGGGTCAATGAGCTATATCATATAACCTAGGTGTGTAATAAGCTATACCATCTAGGTTTTTGTAAAATATATTCTATGATGCTCACACAATGATGAAATCACCTAATGACACATTTCTCAGAACGTATCCCCATCATTAAGCAACACATGACTGTAATTGCCAATTGTTCTAATACAAATGAAGACATAATGTTAAAGTGTTGACATAACATGTTCTACACAATGAGAAATCACAGTTTTCATGGGGTCTGGTCTTTCTTACATATAGAGTTTTACATGTATAGTTCTAGTAGCTCTTATATTTTAGAGAAGATTCCAGAACTTTAAAGATTAGAAATCATCATATTTTTATAAAGTTGTATTTGAAAAAAGAAAAAAAAAAACTCCTTTAAGAAGAGCAAGTATTAGCCAAACGTGGTGTCTCACACCTGTAATACCAGCACTTTGGAAGGCTGGGGTGGGTGGATCGTCTGAGCCCAGGAGTTCAAGACTAGCCTGGGCAACATGGCAAAACCCCATCTCTACAAAACAATATAAAAATTAGCTGGGCATGTTGGTGCATGCGTGTAGTCCCAACTACCAGGAGGCTGAGGTGGGAGGATCACTTGAGCCTGGGATGTCAAGGCTTCAGTGAGCCAAGATAGCACTACCGCACTCCAGCCTGGGCAACAGAATGAAACGCTATCTCCCCCCTACCTCCCCCCCCACAAAAAAAAGAGGAGCAAGTATCTCTTTTAAAATATTTCAGTTGCATAAAGTGAGAATTCCGCTCATTTAATCTTGTCCCCCTAAGGAAACCATTGATAACATTTTGGTACGTCGCAGTTATCTATCCATTTATCTTCATATGTACATTTATATATGTATTTTTAACAATGATTTGAACCTGTTACCTAGTTTTAATTTGGTTTTGTTTTGGTTGTTATTTGTTGAGATGGTATTCCAAAATTCCTTAACTTTTTAAAACCTTATTTAATAGAGATAAAATTAACTTAATTGAAAGAGAAGAATTATAGGTAAATTGAAGAACTATACTTACTGAATCTTAATGTATAAAAGCATTGGTATCCTTTTTATTGTTCATGTCTAGATGTTGATTTTTATAGCCATGCAGTGGTGTACAGGTGTTTCAGATGTTTCATTTTATGCCGTCCAGTACAGTAGCCACTTGCCACATGTGGCTGTTTAGCACTTGAAGTGTGGCTAGTCCAAATTGAGATGTGCTGTAAGTATAAAATACACACTGGATTTCAAAGACTTTATACAAAAGAAACAATGTGAAGTATCTCATTAATAACTATATATGTTGATTACATGTTAAAATCATAATATTTTAGATAGACTGAATTAAATAAAATATCACATTTAGTTTCACTTGTTTCCTTTTTATTTTCTTTTTGAAATGTGGCTACTAGAACATTTTAAATTATAGATGAAATTTATATTTGTGACCCACTGTTGGACAGTGTTGGTCTAGATCCATCTATATGTCTGTATACTTATGTTTTAGAAACATCACTGTCTTCCCAACAGAAAAGAATAACTTTCAGCCATAACCTCTGATTTTATTTTCTTAACATTTCAAATGCTGTTTTTCAACATCATCTTTTGATTCTTTTTTTTGTTTCCAGTACAGTGGTACTTTAAACTACCTCTCCCTTTGATAGCAGTAAGTCTCCTAGGAATTTAAATATGCCTCAGTGAAAGCAATACTTGAGCCTCATTTATATGTTCAAGTTAGATCATTATTCCTAATAATGGCTTTAAGTGCTTAGATAGATCAGCACTCTGTGTCTTGAATTGCTTGTCATTTCTTCATAAAGATGTTTCAAGTAATTGCTCCATGTGATCCCTTCTTTCATTATTTTATGGCAAAAAGTAACATAATCCTTTATTAGTTTGTTGGAAGTCAGAAAAAAAGGTTCTTTTTTTATTAGCAAAAACAAAATGTATTTCTAGGTACTAAGAATAAAGAACAAAATTAGTCATGAGGGATAGTCCTGCGAAAGTTAATTTTTAAAATACATCATGAATGCACTGTCAGTCTGCCAGTAGCCTTAACCTCTATTTTATTTTCCCATTATACTTGGGTCCAGGTTGTCATCAGCTACCATGAGAAAACCTATGTAATTCCTAGAGAGAGAAAAAGTTGCACTGTTAGACTTAATAGTATGGTAGTCATGGAAGCATCAGTTATCTTCATCAAGGCAATTCAGATTTGATTATTGTAGAACTGTGTTGAATACCAAACCAGTGGAGTAGTAGCTGGAGCTAAATCAAGGGATTGTCATTTTTGTCAGATGATTAGGGCTGGCTTGGAAGAGATATGAAAGGGTTGAGCTGTGTAAATATTCTCTTTTCAGCAGAAAAAGAAAAGGTCCATCATGGCCATTAAATGCGGCTTGTTAGCTTGATGAATTTCAAACTATTTAACCTTAGCAATTATATCCCCCCGCAACTCCCCCGTGCCTGCATGCAAGTGTATCAGTGTCTTGGAATTATGTCTCCAAGGATTGATATCTAAGCATATTGGTAATTTTCTATTGAGATAATATGCAGCTTTTCCATGTCCACATACGTATCTCAAAGGAAGTGCCTGCTTTTGTTCAAAAACCCAATTATTAACTTGAATTATATGCCCAGGTAAACATGAGAACACATTTATTTATAAGGTTTTAAAAACTTTTTATGGTAAATATATGTAATTTAACATTTTAGAGATTATGGTATTCATTTAAATTATGCTGTAAACATGATTAGTTTTTGTAAAACAGAAGTATATTTGTTTAATTTTCACTTGCCTGTGAGGGACTTGATACATTTAAATAATAGATATGTTTAAATAATAGCAACACATTTAAACAGACACAGTGGACCTAATGATTCAACGACATTTCTGCAATGTTTATAAATAATGCTGCATTCTAGAAAGGGTAGTGTGTTTGCTGCTTTTATGAAAATGTACATCGGTCAATTTGCTTTTGTATTGTAATGGTTATCCTGGTAATATTTGTACTATCTGGCATATTGGCATTTATTAAACTCATAAATAAGGATAGATGACATAGAAATTGCTAACTTTAAAAGAATTGCTGAGTTCTGAAATAACTCATTTTGGAACAAGAAAGTCTCAGTGTGCCATCTAGTGGACACAGTTAGCATTCTAGTCATAAAAAACTAATGATTTTCTCTTCCCCCGAAATGCAGTTACCTTGACACCTTGTGTCTTTCGGTCCCTTGGCATAGTTTGTGGTTGTGTTACATCTCATATAGTTTTTAGATTTTATTATAATTTTATTCATCATATTTTTAGGAAAGTTACATTTGAAAGTTTTATTTTGAAGTCATCAGAAATCTAATGATGAATAAATCTATGTTAACTATGAGAGAGGAAAAAATAATTTTTATGTTTAATCAAAACTAAGGAATAATTTAATGAAAGCAAAACCCAATCACACTAAATTATTAAACTTTATATTATACGTATTCTTTTCTGAAGGAATATTAAAATAATCATTGCTGTCCTCTTATATGTTAATGGATTAAATCATTTAACTAGCTTTTTAAAAATGTATTTTTTTGTTTTAGAGAAATCCAAGACCAGTGACTTATCAATTCCATCCAAATTTAGATTACTACAAAGCACGAGGAGCCGACCTCATGAATAAAAGCCGGTAAGTCCCCTTTTTCTGGTGATAGTTATAAATCACAAGGGTAGTCTCAGAGATTATCAGGAACTTTTCCACATTGCTGAAAACAATTTTCCAGATTTTAGCATATCAATGGCTAATGTACATAAGGAATCTTTGTTAAATAAATTACCCAAGTTATTTTAAAGGCATAAGAAAATGCTATATATTGACATCAATGGTAAGATGAAAAATAAATATAAGAGTACTTGTTACAATTTGAAGTTAGGCAACTTCATTTTTCTAACATGAATAAACTTGCATAAATTGTGCCTACTTGTATAATCTCTTTCTAGATTTTTGCTGTTGATTGAAAAGAGGCAGCTTTATAATATATTTTTAAATTATTTCAGTAACAAAATTAAAAATGTGTTTCCCAACTGTCTTTAGAACTACACAATAAGCTTATAAATGCATCTTGTGTGTACGTTTGTGATTGCATACATAGAAATTTTAAGGGTCACTGTAGGAATAAAAAACATTAAAATCCTACTTTTCAAAGAAATTAACATTGGCAGAAAGGGTTGATGAACGGTTTTGTTCTTTCATAATACTACATTGAGATGTCTCAAGAGTTAACTTGTCAAACCAGAACCATTTCAAATTAGAATGTAATTTCAAAGTTTACTCTGAAAGACTAAAATGTTAGTAATGATAAATGCTGCCAAGTTGTCCGAATTTTCTTCCTCAAGCATTTTGCCTATGTGTTAGCTTTTCTTCAGTAGAATTCCAACAGCCTAAATATACATTTATGGAATACATATACACAATGTGTTCTGCTGTTACTGGAGAGTTAAAAATAAGTTATAATTCCTGCTGCATAGGAACTCATATTCTAAGGGATAAGAAGAAGTTTACAACAAAATGGCTAAATTTAAACTTGAAATTTGAACCTTGTCTTAGTGTAATGTTGTTATAAAATTAGCCATCTCTGATTGAAATCTGTTTGCCCCATATATTGATGTACTGTGCAATTATGAGACCAGTTCTGTAGCCCATGAGACTTGTCTGAAGCTCTTTTCTGTTTGTTCATTTCATCTGAATCTTGTTACACAAATAAAAATTTATTCGCTATAGTCAGTTGATCATTCAACACAACTGCCAGATTGGTTATTTTAAACACACGAAATGCCCAGTAAAAACCCAGACCAAAATCCCTGCCTTCAGTAATCTTACACCCTAGTCAATTATATTTCTTCCCATTCTGTCAAATATTTAGTTTTGTTATGTTTAAAAGAACAAAGTATGTTAGTCTTTTTCTTTATACAAGACCTTTTTAGCTGGAATCCTTTGTCTTCCTCTCCCTCCCAACCCCCACAAGATTATTTTTTACACAACAGCCAAGTAAATGTCAATTTATAACAGGTTATATCATACCTCTACATAAACATCTCCAAAGGCTTCCTATTGCCCCTGGCAATCTAGTCTTCTTCCTGAAGCCCTTTCCTATCTCTTTGACCTTATCTCCTTCCACTCTCTCCTCTTCACTCTCATGCTACAGCCACATCAGCCTTCTCTGTTTCTTGCCCTTGCTTAGGACCTTTGCACCTAACTCTTCCCTCCTGCTAGAGCTCTTCTGCCACCCGCATCTTCCCATGCCTCTTCATGATTTAAAGCTCAGCCTAAATGTCATCTCAGAGAGGCCACTCTTAACCTCCTTGCCTGTCTTCACCTCCCCTATTCACTCTATCCCATCATCATGAACTGAAGTTATATAATTCATTTGTGTATTTATAATCTGTCTCCCCAACTTCTCCACTAAAATCTAAGCCCCTGAGGGCAGGTATTTTGTCTTACTCACCACTTCATGGCACCTAGGACAATGATGACTGGTATAGGGAAGGCGCTCAACACATATTTGTTATATGAATTTTTTGAAATATTTCCAACACCTTTTTCTCCACCACCGGAAATGTATTGTACCCATTCTTTTCTCCCCTTCTTGATTTTCTTCTCTTTAGCCTTCTCTCCCCACATTTTTCTTGCACAAAATGTTGGTTTTGTTTTATATATTTCCTTGTAAACACATTAAGATTCTTGTGCAAAGTATCTCTTGAAGATTGGAAGGAAGACTTTTTGTCATCCTTTTGCAGTTGCAAAGCTTAACATTGAAATTGAACTAAATAAAATGTAGTAATTGAAGCAGACGTCACAGCTCAGTAAGTAAGGAAATAGTTAATAGACGGTGCTAGGAAAATTGGCAAATCTTTGAAAAAGTATCAGCCACACACAAAAATAAATTCCAAAGTGCACTGAAACAAGCAAACAAAAAATAAAAATGCAAGTGCCTATCTGTCCAATAGTTGCTTGAAGACTTTTAAATCTTATTTTTAAATTTTTTTTTTTTTTTTTTGAGATGGAGTCTTATTCTGTCGCCCAGGCTGGAGTGCAGTGGGGCAATCTCAGCTCACCATAAGCTCCACCTTCTGTGTTCCCGCCATTCTCTTGCCTCAGCCTCCCGAGTAGTTGGGACTACAGGCGCCCGCCACCACGCCCAGCTAATTTTTTGTATTTTTTTAGTAGAGATGGGGTTTCACCGTGTTAGCCAGGATGGTCTCCATCTCCTGACCTCATGATCTGCCTGCCTCGGCCTCCCAAAGTGCTGGGATTGTAGGTGTGAGCCACCGTGCCCGAAATCTTACTTTTAAATTTTTAATTGACAAATAATAGTGTGAAGACTTTTTAACCTTAAAAGTAATGGAGAAAAACACAAAGGAACAACTAATGGATTTTACTATACAACACATATTTTAAAGTAGATAGGTCAAAAATAAAGTGAATCAAAAGACAAATCAAAAATTAGGAAAATATTTGTAGTGGATGTAACTGACAAAATATAATATCATTAATGTATGAAGAATTTAGGCAGTTCAATAAGAAACACAAGATCTGGCCGGGTGCAGAGGCTTACGCCTGTAATCCCAGCACCTTGGGAAGCCGAGGCGGGCGGATCACAAAGTCAGGAGATCAAGACCGTTGTGGCCAACATGGTGAAACCCCGTCTCTACTAAAAATACAAAAAATTAGCCAGGAGTGGTGGCACGTGCCTGTAGTCCCAGCTACTCCGAAGGCTGAGGCAGGAGAAACGCTTCAACCCAGGAGGCGGAGCTTGCAGTGAGCGGAGATCGTGCCACTGCACTCCAACCTGCGTGACAAAGAGAGACTTCATCTCCAAAAAAGTAACACAAGATCCTATCTCAGTGGCCATTCCATCTCTTGCCATGGTCTGCTGAATCCTCTTCTTCCTCCAAATATTAAAACAGCCCCAACCCCACACTTCTTTTCTTCTCTATACTCATTCCTTTGAGGATTTCAACTCAGTTCATGGCCTTACAGACCATCATCTGTGGCTGACGGGTCCTTAATTTATGTCTTCGGTTTTACCCATCCCTTGCTACTTAATAAATATTTTCTCTTGGATGTCCCATATGCAGCTTACATTTAGTATTTTTCAAACAGAACTGTTGATTCTACTCCCACACTCACATGTCTGTTATGCCCACAGTGTTTCTCACAAATAAATACCAAACTTGTTTCTCTTTGACTCCAACCTTTTTCCTTTCTTGGCCTTAATCTGGAATGAGTGTAACAGCTTTTTCTTCTAGTAAATCATCAAACCTAATTGGTAGTCTTGGGAACCCCCCCACGGTAAAGACAAAGGGTAGGCAAAGATTTCTTATACATGAAACAAAAAGCACTAGAAAAGATAGATAAAATGAACTTAAAATTAAGGTTATTTGTTCATGAAAATATGCCATTAAGAAAAAGAACAGGCAAGTCACATACTTGGGGATAATATTTTTAATACATATATCCCAAATATATAAAGAATTTTTGTATGTCAGGAAAAATATAACTTGGGCAAAATACTTGAACAGCCTCTTCACAAAAGAAGATATAAAAATGATCAATATGCTATGAAAAGATGTTCAACATTAGTCATCAGGAAAATGCAAATTAAACCACAATGAGATAACATTTCACACCAACTATAATGGATAAAATAAAATAAAAAATAGACAGTAGCAAATGTTGGCAAGGATGTGGAGCAATTAGAACCCTTGTATATTCCTGATGTGAGTAGAAAAGGTATAACTACTTCGTAAAATAGTTTGGTAATATCTTATGAAGTTAAACATATATCCTATAATATAGCAGTTTAATTTCTAAGGGTTTATCCGAGGGAAATAAAAACACATATCCAAAAGCCACAACAAACAACATCAAAACAGAATGTTCACAGCAGCCTTATTCATAATACCCCAAAGCTGGAAATAACCCAATCTCCGTCAACAAGAGACCAGATAAACAATTTGTGGTACACTCAAATAATGGAATACTACTCAGCTATAAAGGAATGAACTAGAGTTGTCCCTGGGGGAATTGGTTCCAGGACCACCTGCATATACCCAAATCCATGCGTACTCAAGTCTTATAGTCGGCTCTCTCATATAGAAACCTGCATATATGAAAAGTCAGCCTTCTATATACATGAATTTCACATCCCTCTCTCTGCATTTGGTTGAAAAAAATCTGCATGTAAGTGTTCCCGCGCAATTCAAACCTGTGTTGTTCAAGGGTTAAGTATACTGCTATATGCAATAACATACATGCATCTCATAAACATTATGCTGAACAAAAAACACTAGTCAGAGAAGAGTGAATATTGTATTGTTCCATATATATGAAACTCAAGAACGGGCAACTAGCATGTGCTGTTAGAAATCAGAAAGTAGCTACCTCAGGATGAGGGTTTGGAATTGACTCTAAAGGGACACGAAGGAATTTGTGAGTAATAGAAATGTTCATTCTAGGTGTATTATTTGGGATGGTGGTTATACAGGTATACACAAGTGTCAAAACTCATCAGACTGAACATTTAAGATCTGTATATTATATATAAATTATACCTAAGTTTTGTTTTATAAAAAGAAAAAGATGTATTTGCTCTGGACTAGATAGGAGACAGTGTTACTATTTTACCTAAATTGGTTAAGAATTAACAACTCTTTTCAGAAAGAGTACTTTAGATATAGATGATTTTACACCACAAACGCTTAGTTATTTGAATACAAAAAAAACATAAAGTTGCATTTATATAGCCGTCAGTGTCCTTTCAAATTCTGATAAATGCATTACTAATATTGATAGCCATGGACTCCTTGGCTTCATGGCTTGGAGAACATTATTAGCATATTATTTCTTTACTGTAATTTAGCAATAAAACATCTGGAAAAGTACTGTCATTTTGTAAGTAAATAGAACTAAACCTTTAAAGAATCTTGCTGACCATATAAAATGGAAGTTATTCAGGAGAATCTTATGATGCTTTTTAGGTTTCAAAACAGTATGTATTTATTCAATCATTAAACTAAATATTTATTGAATACTATACACAGTGCCAGACACTGTGCTAGGCCCTGGGAATATGATGATTCTAAGACCCACACCCTGACATCAAGGATGTTTAGACTTATGTAAGATACCACTCTTAGGCATATGGGTTACTCCACAATTGAAGCTAACAAGTATTCATTCATTTCACAAATACTTTAATTTCTTCTCTGTGCCAGATATTGAGAGAACATCAGTGAAAAAGATAGATGTGGTGCCTGTTCTCACAGAGCTCAGATTCTAGTATAAGATTATAGTCATTGGAAGAATCTTTGTGCACCCTGGGAAACTGCACTTTTCCAGGACATTCTGCTTAGGCCAGCCCCTGAGAGGAGCACTCCTAAGCTGAGGCACATCCTGATCCCTGGTAGAGATGGGGAATTGTTGGCTGCTAGGCTTTCTTGCGGTAAAATAGTTACCATTACTCCATAGATGCATGGAATCCTACTGAGGAATGTGGATACATCTTAAATGCCCAGGAAACCCTCCTAATAAGAATCTTCTTTCCCTAGATCCTGGCTTCCTCTTATATGTCAGGCAGGGGTCCTGACTAGCAGCCTTCTACAGAGGACCTACATGCCAGAATTAAAATTCTGGAATCTTTCATCATCAGTATCAATGAAGTTATTAGGCTCTGTCAGGGGGCAGAGGAAAACTGGGAGAGTTAGCACAGAGAATGTTATTTTGATCTGCTGGAGTGAGAGATAAAAGAACTAATCTTGGTTTCTTCCATCTCTGTTAAGGCCTAATATAATCAGATGAAATACTTGATTTTGGTTGTATAAAATTGCTTAAGCAAGTTGAAAGACCTATAGCTGTGGAGTCTGTAAAAAGCCATCACTAGATAAAGTGACATACTCTTGAGGCAGTACTGACAGCTCAGCTACCATTTATTTCATCACCTCTTCATAGGAGAAAGAATTACACATTTTGAAAAATTGTGTTGTGTCATTTTCAAAACAGAAAATCCATGAATGTTCTGGAATAAAGAAAATATGAGATTCTACTCTTAGCATAGGAGATTGCAGACTTTAAAAAATATGAAGTTCTGTTCTGTGACTATTCAATTGAGCATTTCAGTAGTCACAGATTCTTAAATAAGTTAGATAGTTCTTTCTGAAGACTGGTCACAATTTAAATGTACTTTTTTAATAGCAGCAATTTCTGGTTGTTTAAGGACAAAATTAGAATGAGATCTTAGTGTTAAACTGTCATTCCAAGCTTTTTGAATGAATAGGAAAATGTCAATTCCCATTTTTAAAAAGAAATGTGCAAGTAAGTTAAATCTGAGCACAGTGAATATTATCCGTACACGTAATGGAAAATCTATCACTAAAATACCTAGGCAGTTGCTTTTAAAGACTTAATTATAGCAATCCATGGTGAAGCAGAGAAGAGAAATCAGGCTTCTTGATTTTTAGAGATATTCTTATCCATGAAATCACATGTCATCTTTGCATCCTCTTTCCTTATTTGGATACGCAACACAAATAAAATCCCATTGCCATAGATGTAGCAGGTATTAGCCCCCTGCTTTCCATGTGTGTGCCTATCCCTTGTCTAACCTCTACTTCCTAAGCGCTTCTGGTCGGGGGCCGGGTTTCCCATGAGTATATATATTCCCTCTAGATCATCATTACTTCTCCTCTTGCATGACAGCCCCAATGCACCAACTTTTTAATAGCCTCCAAACAGCAAAGAAAATAGTAGCAAGGCCAATTATGGCTAAAGAGCCAAGCCTGGTGAAAGCATCGTAGGCCTTAAATAGCTAAACAGGAACTTTATCAATGGTTCCACAGCTACAGTGGTTTCTTTTACCACAGATAAAAGAGTGGACCATGATGAACAAATCACCAGGGAATAATACGGGTTATAAGGGTTGCATATAGAAATGGAAGAACTCTTTGGTAAGATTATCAAGCTTGTTTCCATTCATACTCCCTCACTGGTAACTAAGGGAATCCAGGGATTTTTACCAGTGCTTGCTTATTAATTATTAACTTGCTAATAGGAAAGGTGCTAATAAGAAAGGTGAGACTTTTTGTTGCTTTAATTTTCATGTATTTGACTAATTGTGGATTTGAACTGCCTTGTAAATGTTTATTTGTGCTGTTTGCAATTCTTGGATTTAGTGCCAACAAGACAAACATTGGGTTTATATTTTAATGCAAGAAACAATCAAAATATACCACAATAATTTTTAAAGCTAAAAATAACATCAGGAAGTGAGAATTTCTATAAAAAAACACAAAACCAATAACAAAGCAAGGAGACAGAATAAAGGAGTTCATTGTTTTAAATAAAGTAGTCAAAGTGAGTGTCTCTGAAAAGATACTGTTTGAACAGAGACTGAATAGTGAATGTGCCACATGGATTCTTGGGGAAGAACATTTCCCGTTATCGGGAAATGCAAGTACAAAGCTTCTGAAGTGGAAAAATGATTCTGTGCTTGAGGAATAGTCAGCAGGCCGGTATGGCTAGAGCCCAGTGAACAACAGGCGAGGGTGGTAGCAAATGACATTGGTAGTAAATGAGGTTGGAGAGATAGTAGGAGGCTAGATCATGTAGGGCTTGCCTTACAGGCCATTGAAAAGGCTTATGGTTTTATCCTAAGATTTTTGGGAATTCACCGAAGGGCTCTGAATGGTGGAATGATATGATCTGACTTAAATTAATCTGACTGCTGTGTGGAAAATAGTCTATAAGGAGGAGAGGAAACAGAGACTAGTTAGGAGGTGAGCAGCAAGATTAGCAATGATAAGGTAACATGGTATTGGCAGCGCAGAAAGAGAAAAGTGATTTGTTTCAGCATATATTTTGACTAGCATTTGCTGATGGACTCGATATGTAATGTAAGAGAAAAACAGGAGTCAAGGGCAATTCTAACTGAATTGCACTGGGTAACTGGGTATTATTACAAGCACACTTCATTTTATTGCATTTTTTACATATTGAAGGTTTATACCAACCCTGCACTGAGCAAGTCCATCAGCACGGTTTTTTCAATAGCATGTGCTCACTTTGTCATATTTTGGTAATTCGAGCACTATTTCATACATGTTCACTATTATACCTGTTATGATGATCTGTAATTAGTGACCTTTGATCTTAATCTTGTCATCGTTTTGGGGCACCGTGAACTGTACTCATATAAGACAGCAAATTTAATCAACAAATATGTGTGTGTTCTGACTGCTCCACCAACTGGCTCTTTCCTCATCTTTCTCCCTTTCCTTGGGCCTCCCTATTCCTTCAGACTTGGTAATATTGAAATTAGGCTGTATTAGGCCATTTTTGTGTTGCTATAAATACCTGAGGCTGGGTAATTTATAAAGAAAAGATATTTAATTGGCTCACAGTTCTTCAGGCTGCACAAGCCTGGTGCCAGCATCTGCTGGGCTTCTAGGGAGGACTCAGGGAGTTTTACTCTTGATCGAAAGGGGAGCAGGCAGGCATGTCCAGCAAGAGAAGAAGGGGCAGGTCCTACACATTTTTGAACAACCAGATCTCGTGTGAACTCAGAACAAGAGCTCACTTATCACCAAGGGGATGGCACCAAGCCATTCATAAGGGATACACCCCCATGATCCAGATATCTCTCACTAGGCCCCACCGTCAACACTGGAGGCCACATTTCAACATGAGATTTGGAGGGAAAACACATTCAAACCAATTAATAACCCTATAATAGCTTCTAAGTGTTCAAGTGAAAGGAAGAGTTACACATCTCTCACTTTATATCAAAAATTGGAAATGTTGAAGCTTAGTTAGGAAGGCATGTCAGAAGCTGAAATGGGTCAAAAGCTAGGTCTCTTGTACCAAACAACCAAATCATGAAAGCAAAGGAAAAGTTTTTGAAGGAAATTAAAAGTGCTACTCCAGTGGACACATGAATGATAAGAAAATAAACAGCCTTATTGCTGATATGAAGGAAGTTTGAGTGGTCTGGATAGACAATCAGACGAGTCACAACATTCCCTTATGCCAAAGCCTAATCTAGAGCAAGGCCCTAACTCTTCAATTCTGTAAAGGCAGAGAGGGGTGAGGAAGCTGCAGAAGAAAAGTTGGAAGCTAGCAGAGATTGATTAAGAAGATTTAAGGAAAGAAGTTGTCTCCATAACATTAAAGTGCAAGGTGAAGCAGCAAGTACTGATACAGGAACTGCAGCAGGTTATCCAGAAGATGTCGCTATGATAATTGATAAAGGGGGCCGGCTACACTGAACACCAGATTTTCAGTGTAGATGAAACAGCCTTCTGCTGGAAGATGCTACAAAGGACTTCCATAGCCAGAGAGGAGGATCAGTGCCTGGCTTCAAAATTTCAAAGGGCAAGCTGTCTCTCTATGTCACTGTTGAGACCTACCATTCAGAAAAAAATATTCCTTTCAAAGTACTACTTCTCACTCACAATGCACCTGGTCACCCAAGAGCTTGCACCCAAGCATTAATCAAGGAGATTAATGTTATTTTCATGCCTGCTGATACAGTATCTGTTCTGCAGCTCACAGATCAAGGAGTAATTTTGACTCACAAGCCTTATTATTTAAGAAATACATTTAATAAGGCTATAGCTGCCATAGATAGTGATTCCTCTGATGGTTCTGGGCAAAGTAAATTGAAAACCATCTGGAAAGGATTTACCATTCTGGATGCCATTAAGAACATTCATGATTCATGGGAGGATGTCAAAATATCAACATTAACAAGAGTTTGAAGTTGATTTTAGAAGAAGTTGATTTCAACCCTCATCTTGGAGGGATTCAAGACATCAGGCTGGGCGTGGTGGCTCACGCCTGTAATCCCAGCACTTGGGGAGGCGGAGGCGAGCGGATCACCTGAAGTCAGGAGTTCGAGACCAGCGTGGCCAACGGGCGTGGTAGAGATGGGTGAAACCCCATCTCTACCAAAAATACAAAAATTAGGTGGGTGTGGTGGCGGGCGCCTGTAGTCCTAGCTGCTCGCAAGGCTGAGGCGGGAGAATCGCTTGAACCCAGGAGGCGGAGGTTGCAGTGAGCAGAGATTGGGCCACCACACTCCAGCCTGGGCGACAGAGTGAGACTTTGTCAAAAAAAAAAAAAAAAAAAAAAAAGACATCAGTGGAGGAAGTAACAGCATAGGGTGAAAATAGCAAAGGAACTAGAATTAGAAGTGGAGCGTCAAGTTGTGGCCAAATTGCTGCAGTCTCATGATAAAACTGTGATGGATGAGGAGAGTTCTTACAGATGAATAAAGTGGTTTCTTAAGACGGAGTCTACTCCTGGTAAATATGCTATGAACATTGTTGAAATGACAGCAAAGCACTTAAAATATTACATAAGCTTGGTTGATAAACCAGCAGTAGGGTTTGAAAGGATTGACTCCAATTTTAAAGAAGTTCTACTGTGGGCAAAATGCTATCAAATAGCATCACATGCTATTGAGAAACCTTTCTTTAAAGGAAGAGTCAATCAGTGTAGCCAACTTCATTGCTGTCTTATTTTAAGAAATTGCCACAGCCACCCCAGCATTCAAGAACTATCACCCTGACTATTTACAAGCCATCAACATTGAGACAAGACCCTCCACCAGCAAAAAGCTTAAGACTCACTAAAGGCTCAGCTGATCATTGGCATCTTTTGGCAACAAAGTATTTTTTAATTAGGATGTTTACTTTTTTTTTTTTTTTTAGATATAATGCTATTGCACACTGAATAGACTGCTGTATAATGTAAACAGCACTTTTATATTTACTGGGAAACCAAAAAATTTGTGTAATTCACTATTGTGATATTTGCTTTATTACAGTGGTCTAGAACAGAACTCATAATAACTGAGATATGCCTGTACAAACTTTCAGTTGTCCTCTGCCAGTGGAGTGCTTAATTCTCCCAGCAACATGTAGGAAAACACATGCAAAGTGTTGCCAAGTAGGGCTGCTCACCTAAGCCTTGGTGTCCCTCAGGATTTTTTATTGGGAGTCAGTCATGTAGGCATGGAGAGGTCAGACTGATACAGTGTGACCCAGGACCCAGATGAACAAAAACAGGTGTTTTACCATAAATTCCATTGTTAGGGTAAACAATTTGGTGTGACCCAAGGCCCAGATATACAAAGATGCTCTTATCAGGCAGGATATTCCAAAGGCTTATAGGTTATCTCCCAGGAATCAGTCAAGGGCCAGTCCTTTGAAAGTTACAGGCTTTGGGTAGCACAGGTATGCTGAGTTAACCCTTCACGGTACAGTCAAAGATATTCTCTTGTTTTCATCTAAAAGTTGTATGGTTCTACCATTTGAATTTAAATTTATGATCCATCTCAAATTAATTTTTGTATGTAGAATGAGGTAAAGGTTGAGGTTCACCTTTTTAAAGATAGATATCCAACTGTTTAGCATCATTTGTTAAAAAGTCTTTCCTTTCTCCACTGAATTAAATAGGATCCTTGGTTGAAAATCAACTGGCCATATATGTGTGATCCATTTCTGCACTCTGTTTTTTCTCTAGTAACATACTGGCTTAATTATATAACTTTATAGCAAGTCTTGATTTTAAGTAGGCTGAGTCCTCCAACTTTGTTCTTTTTTATTATTTTCGCTATCCTAGTTCCTTTGCATTTTCATATAAATTTTACAATCAACTTTCCAATTTCTATAAAAATTGTTGGGATTTTGATTGGAGTTACATTTAATATGTATAACAATTTAGAAAGAACTGATACTTAAACATTATTGAATTATCTAATCCATGAACACGGGCCATCTCATCCTTTAGTTAGGTTGTCTTTAACTTCTCACCAGTGTTTTATAGTTTTTTTTTAATTAAGAAAAAAGTATTCCTCTGTTTTTCTACATCTAATCTGTTCCTTTCTATGCCTGCATTTTAAAATGTAACTGTTTCATTTTGCAGACTCAAATGTTTCTTTATATTTTATTGGTTTCTGTACCCCTACCTTCAAACCATAACAGTTAATTCTTAGTATATGTTTACTGCAGCTGCATTTTTTTAAATTATGAAGACATATAGTGATTCTCAAAGTGGGAAAAAAGAGGTGAAGAGGGCAAAAACTTCCCAATGTGTGAACATTTCAGGATTATATTCTCTTCCCTTCTCATGTATTTCTGGCCTAGGCCAGAAAATTCCTAATGCTCTAGAGATTCTGCTAGTGTGAACCATGGTTATTTATGGGAATGATTTCGTATCCCTCAGGTACAGGTAAGAAAATAAATTAGTTCAAAACTACCACTCTCAAAATAGAAATCGCAGAATCTCTTCCCACTACATTAAATGTTTTTATGGTAGAAAAAAGTATAGGTAGAACAATTTGAAAAAATGATAGAAAGAAACATGTTTCCCTTCAGATTAAGCTCTTAAGGAGTAAGTACTGACAAGCTAACCTTCATCATTTAGTTTTAATAAAGATCTTTAAGAATCTAGAGTTCCTTGAGATGAGGAGTGAGTTTACTTTCCAAAATAACAAACCTTACAGTATGACAAGCAAATTAAAATTAGATATAGAAGTCTTTCATTGAAGTAAATTTGAAACATTCAACTTTAAAGTTAAAGAATTAAGAACTTTAGAAACATTCCTATTACAGAATTCAAAACCTTCAGCTTATAGATTTTTTGAGACCAGGTCTTGCTCTGTTGCCCAGACTGGAGTGCACTGGTGTGATCACAGCTCACTACAGCCTCGACCTCCCAGGCTTAAGCAGGCCTCCCACCTTAGCCCCTCAAGTAGCTGGGACTACAGGTGCACACCACCATGGCTGGCTTTCCGCCTCCCCACCCCCCCACCCCCCCCACCCCCGCCCGTAGAGACAGAGTCTCACTATATCGCCCAGGCTGGTCTTGAACTTCTGGGCTTAAGCAGTTATCTTTCCTTGGCCTTCCAAAGTACTAGGATTACAGGTGTGAGCCACCACACCTGGCCTCTAACTTACAGGATTTTTAAATAGAAGTATATCCTGATTATTACCTTAGATGTTAGAATCATCTTGAAAGTATTATGTTGCAACTCTGATGCATGTTTTAAGTTTCCAAATAGATTGATATCTATAAGCATGGAATAAATACATATAAACCATAATCCACTCAGCAGATCAATAATGACAGAGTTAGGAGTATACAGGGGTGCAAAGAGAATATTGTTTCTTTCTCCAAACCAGAGATACATAGATATATGTTTAGTGGCATCAACTTACTTTTTCCAAGTATCCCACTACATTAAATGTTTTTATGGTAGAAAAAAGTATAGGTAGAACAATTTGAGAAAATGATAGAAAGAAAATGAGACTATGAAAGAAAGAAGGGAAGAGAATAGAAAAGAAAGTTCTTGGAAGGAAGATAAAGAGGAGGAAAGAAGGGCAGAAGGAATGGAATGGAAACTGAAGGTGAATCTAAGGACACAGGGCACATAGGCATTTTCATTTGGAGATGGGGTTTGACTGACATTTCTCAAGGTCCTATACTAGTATACAAGCCTGTTATTTGGTCCTTTTATCTGAGTGATGTGATAAATGTGACAATAGATGCCATTTGGCACTGCAGATCATAAACTCTTAGAGTTGGAAAGGGGCTTTCCTTTAATACTGTCTCTCAGGCATGCCAGGACTAGGACTAGGACTGGGCTGTGTATCTAAAGATTATTTTTCTGGGAGGCCGAGGCGGGCAGATCATGAGATCAGGAGATCAGGACCATCCTGGCTAACACGGTGAAACCCCGTTTCTGCTAAAAAAATACAAAAAAATTAGCCTGCCGTGGTGGCGGGCACCTGTAGTCCCATCTACTCGGGAGGCTGAGGCAGGAGAATGGCTGAACCCAGGAGGCGGAACTTGTGGTGAGCCGAGACGGCGCCACTGCACTCCAGCCTGGGCGACAGAGCGAGACTGTCTCAAAAAAAAAAAAAAAAAAAAAAAAATTATTTTTCAATCTCTACTTCTACAGTTCTGGGATTAGAGCCCTTACTTTTGTAAATGAAGCCCGTTTTATCACTAGATAAGAGTTCCTGTGTCATAGCTTTTGTAACTCACTTTTTTAACTTTTGTAACTCATCTCATTTCTAAGCCACACCAAAAATGGGCTGCTTTCCCTCATGGCATCCCTCACTGTATTGTATGTAAGACTTACTCCTCAGGTTTTGCAGTCATTCCTCTTCCAGCATAGTTTTCAGCTTCTCTACTGTTCCACTCCATTTATAAACACAACTCAGTTCTTTCAGAAATTAATTCATTACCAAAGCTGATTGCCAAAGTTATACAGTATCTTCTGCAGTATGACGACTCATCTAGTATTAATGCAGTCCAAGGATCATAGTTTTCTTCAGTATCATCACTGTGAACTCATATTAGTCTTGTCAGCCAAACCAAACCCAATCAAAACATTAATGTTTGGGAGTTTTGAATTTTTACAAATTTAAACTCATGTTATCCATGCCTTCTTGTTCTGTATGTAATGTGCAATTATAAAAAGTTCTAAAATAGTTGCATGAGCTTTTATTTATCTTTGTTAAATTTTATGTTTAATCTTTCATGCTAACCTGTTGAGATTATTTTAAATTGCAAATTTTTTAGTCTTTTTTTCTTTTTGCTCTTACTACTGTTTTTAATTTATACACAATAATTGTACACATTTTGGAGGTAGAGTGTGCTATATCATACATGGATACAATATGTGATGATCAAATCAGAATAATTAGCATATCTGTCACCTCAAACATTTATCATTTACTTTATGTTGAAAACATTTAAAAATTTGATTCTTTTATTTGATATATTGGGTGTCTCTTTAGCCTTTGGTCTGAAATTCCATAAGCACATATTTTCATTCTTCTATTCACAAAGTTGTAGAATTTTCAATCTAAAAAGTACCTAAAATATCATAAAATTCAGCTCCCTTATTTTAGGATGAGGAAACTTGGGTCCAGATGGGATAAAATAACTCTCTCATGGTTACACAACTCATTAACAGAAAATTATGACTGTCCTAAAAGATGGATTGGTAGCAAGTCTGTGAACCAAGACTGAGACACATATAATCACCAGTAATACTTGGTGGGTGCTAGAATATTGAACAATATGCTTGGGGTGCAGTTGTCCCACTATATCTGAACATGCATTATTCTCCATTATTTCCACAGGTACTGACATATCTTAACAAAATCTAACAGACCTTTCACACTGTCAGATGAAGAAGTAAAGTTGCCTTGGAATGACTTTTTAGTGAACCATACTGTCTACTTGTAATAAAAGATATTCATTTCTAAGTAATTAGTAAAATTATTTATATACATCAGTTTATTTTCTAGTTTGTCCTTTCCATAGTCCTTTTGAAAAATCAAAACATTTTCCCACTTCCATTCCTCCAATATTTCTGTTTTATTCAATAAATCAAAATAAGTAATATATTTAAACGCAAACAAACTCAGCCATCTGAAATTTTTAATCGTACCTAAATAACAAATGAGCCAACAAGGCTATTTAGAAAATGAGAGAAAACTTTCATGCTATTGTTAAAACCAAGCGTATATGTAGCTTTAAATGCTTTTATTGGAAGACAGGGAGAATAAAGGATGAATAATTGAATGAATGAACGGAAGTATTCAACCTTGGAAAACACAAGGAAAAGAAATAACAAAAATATATATAAATTAGAATATAGAGAAAAATAATTTGAAATAAATTGAAGTGATTCTTTCACAAAAGTATAGCTAAGCATCTAATAAGATTTTATTGCAGAAAAAGTGAAATAAACAAATATTAGATATTATCAAATCCAAAAAATAAATACAGAGGAAGAAAGGAGATAAACTAGAATGTTGTAAATACTTAGATCCAGGAGGGAAAAGGTTGTGGAGAATTTTTATAGAGGTGATAATGTGATAATGGTTTTTTAAAAGCTTCAGAAAGTTTATAGAAATGTAATAAAAACAGGCCATGACTGGCAACTACGAAGGCATTGGAGGCCCTAGAAACTCTTTCAGTAGAGTGCGGGTCAGAAAGCCAGGCTGCAAGACATCAAGTAGGCAATAAACATCTGGGAAGAGATAGCTAAAATCACCTGTTTTCATTCACAGTGTAGCCTGGGATTTCTTCACCTGCTTGTGAGGAACCAAAAATAGAAATTAATGCAAAACTTACTTTTTAAATATGTTATATTTGATTATTTTAAAGTTGAAATATCAGATACTGTGTTGGTCTTAAGAACATTTTATGAGGTAATTTGTAGTTTTGTTTTTTTTAACATTTATATCCTAGTATACTTGCAACTTTGTCCTATAGATGCCCATGCAGTATGATGGCATGAATTAACACAACACGGAAATTGAGATCAGTTGACTGTGTTCTCTGCTAACTTTGTATAGTAATGCTTCTCACTAGAAGAGAAACCAGTGTTTAAAAACTGAAGATAAGCTCAACAATGAATTCAGGTCAGACTAGGGTGCTGGTACAGGTATTTTGAGGAGATTCTTGGATCTTCAGAAAGTTCACCTATTGGTACTGACTGAACTTGTTAAATGAGATTGTGCCAAAAGTAAGTTCCTGGCAGAATTTTAAAATAATCTCTCCTAAAGAGTACTATTTTTAATAACAGTAGATAGACAATAGTAATGAAAGACTTCAATTACACAAAATTGGTTACTCATTAGATTTGATATTCAATGTCTTGTTAACTCCAAATTCCTCTTGCTGTTTATTATTCAACACTATTAACACATGGCACTCCATCTTTAATCTAATCTAATCCCCACTGTCCATCAGATCTTTGACAACTACATTAATTTTCATTAATTTAGCACACATGACTTGGTCATACACATCACAGCCATTAATAATTGTTGGAAGTTGTTTAATATTTCACATGAAGAATTCTGCTGCTCATATTTCAGTTCTAAATTAGATAACTTTGGTATAAAAACTGTTATGCCTAGAAAAACAGACAAGCTCTGGACAGATTGCTTTCTCTGTATGACTTACAATTGCTTATATCTGGAAGACACATAATCACCTTCAATTGTTGTTTTGAAAAAAAAAAACATTCTTCTAGAAGCTGTGGGTACTGAAGGAGGGAGAACATGGTTAAAAACAAAACAAAACAAAAATGTTCAAAAAAAGAAAACAGTGCTCATCCCCTTTTAAGAGCTATTCACATGAAAAATTGCTCTGCATAAACTTGATCTATATGTTTTTCATGGTTATTAGTAGTAATGAAGATGCATTAACCATATTCTCTTGATAATGCTCTAGCACTTTCTTAGTACTTTTATCAACATATAAATTTTACAACTGGCAATATGGGAATTCTGACTAGTACATTTTTGTGTATAAAAAAGGGTAACAACATTATAACTTCTTCATATCTGGGAATTATGAATCCTGACTTGCAAACAAGCAAAACTAAAATGCAGCAGAACTTCAGTACCATGATAGCTTTTCTTTATACTGTCACTTACAGGAAATGGGAATGTATTCAGGCTGCTGAGTGGAATATAATGCCAGAGGTGAATGCCTAGTTAATCCAGAATTTATGAGTTTTTTCATTTCATTCATTCTTTTTTCTCAATAAACATACATTGAGTGCCTTCTCTGTTGCTATCCTATAGTAAATGTAAATTAAGAATGCTCTACTTCAGTAGGAAGCATCTAAAAAATGAAAGTAAGTGATGCATAATCACTTTATATCCTTATCTCCATTAGGAAACATTATTTTAAATAATTTTTGGAAGGACATTTAAATAGCTCAATTCCTTAAAGATGAAACTTGATGCCAAAGGAACCATTTGAAATTTTTTTCACACTTCATTGAGTTATAATGAATAGATCTTTCTTTTATAAAGCTGAATTTCATATTTTAAATTTGATTTGTCCTACCTCCAAAAGCAATGTAAGTCTCTAATACCTAGCCCATAACATTAGCTAGTAACATTAGAGAAAACTTTATGGAAGGAAGAAGTCTAGTGTTCTTTCCTTTTTATTATAGAACTATGGATCTGTTCTGTTTTACAGCAACATCTAGTAGTGCAAGGATATAGCTGTCATATTAAAAGTAGAATTGCCATGTAAGTGCTGACAGCTAGATCTGGGAGAAAGAAATTATAATAAAAATCAAGTTAATTAAAATCAAATAAGTAGATCTCTTAAAGTTGATTTTCAATTTTCCATTTTTATGAAAAAAGCAAAATGTGAGCTATTTCATTTATATTAGTGATTTGGGCACATTAAAAACACAAACTTCAATATTGTCATGGAGCTGGACTCCCCTTTACAACTAAAATCATCTATAATCATAACTGGTCTTCAAGATAATAGCCCTGAGATACTGCAGGATTCTGAGTCATTTGGGAATTGTTCATCTAAGAAATGTTAACTTGGTGCCCTCTATTTGCCGGGCACAGTTATAATACAGGTGCTGGCCACGAGACAAAATTTGAGAGAGAGAGTAGTGGTTAAGGGAGTTGATAGCTGCTGAGAGCTAGAGTCAAATAAGAATAGACCTTTGGATCTGCGATGTGAAGTCATTGGTGACTTGAGGAATGGCTTTAGGGCAGTGGCACAGCTGGAGCTTAGTGGACCAAAGACTGAGGAAGCAGAAGCTTCTTTAATATACCTTGAAAAAATATGTTATAAGTAAAGAAAGAAATGGGATGGTAACTTGAAGGGAACAAGGGTTCAGTAGAGAATTTAGCATACGTATACATATACTCACCACGGTTGTATGCTAATGGAAATGATACAGTAAAGAAGGAGAAAATGATGATGCAGGAGAGGAGGATGCAGGAATAACACTCTCTGAAGGTCAGAGGAGATGGGATTCAAAGCACAAATGGAGAGTCTGATCTTCCACTGTGGCAGGTGAAAAGATGGACTATGGGTAGATGCTGCTACCATTTAACAAATATTATTGATAAAGTACCTATGATGTACCAGACAATGGCAATATAATAGTTAACAAAAGAGACAAAAATTCTTGCCCTCATGAAACTTGTATTTGAATGGGGATTGGAAGAGGTGAGCAAATGATAACCAAATAAATACATGAAATATATAGTATGTCAGATGATGAAAAGTACTATTGAGGAAAATAAACCAGGTAAGTGGAGAAGGAGGATATGGAGCGCTGGGGTAGAGAATAAGGATAGATTGCAATTGCAGAGAACTGGGCACTTGACATAACTTTTAGAAATTTACTTCATGACTGTCAGACACATTTATTTTCAAAATCATATTAAATTTGGCCTAGTACCCATGTGCCAGGGCTGGTGAGAAACTTACTCTTAGCTTCGTTTCATAGATGCCCCCTTCTGTGAGGACCTCAGGACTTGCCTAGCCTCTCCTTTATAGTCCAATCACAGGTTTTAAGCATATATTTATTTATGTGATTATTTGATTAATATATTCTTCTGTACTAGACTAGAAGCTCCAGGAAGGGAACAGTGTCTATTTTGGGCAATTATATTCTCATAACCCAGCAGTGTTGGCTCTATTTGTTGAATGAATGAATGAAAAGTAAATAAGACTGTTTTCCATAAGCGGTGTTTTTAAGAATCTCATTATTTTATTATTCTGTAGTAACTTTAAATTTTCACTTCTCACTTTATATAGCTGGTCTAGTAAATAACCTTTTTCAAAGCAGACAAGGTGTGCTTTTATACCAATTAATTATGTGAAATAGAATCATCCTCTAAGTGTAAATAATGCCTCTCCATTTCTTTCTTTAACAGGACCAATGCCAAAGGTGCTCCCCTGAATATAAATAAGGTGTCTAATAGCCTGATTAATTTTGGAAGAAAGTTGATTTCCCCAGCAATGGCTCCAGGCAGTGCAGGTGGCCCTGTACCTGGAGGCAACAGCAGTAGCTCCTCCTCCGTTGTGATTCCTACCAGGACCTCAGCAGAGACCCCAAGGCATCACTTGCAACAGCAACAGCAACAGCAGCAGCAGAGGCTGATGAAATCAGAAAGCATGCCTGTACAATTGAACAAAGGTAGGAAAAATTACTAGTAAATCCAAAGAAAACATTCACTATGTAGCCTGGGATTTCTTCACTTGCCTGTGAAGAACCAACCTCCTAGAATAGAAATTAATGCAAAACTTACTTTTTTAATATGTTATATTTGATTCTTTTAAAGTTGGAATGTTAGAGTTAGTCTTAAGAATATTTTATGAGGTAATTTTTTTTTTTAACATTTATATCCTAGTATACTTGCAACTTTGTCCTGTAGGTGCCCATGTAGTATGATGGCATGAATTAACACAACACAGAAATTGAGACCAGTTGACTGTGTTCTCTGCTAACTTTGCATAGTAATGCTTCTCACTAGAAGAGAATGCAAAATGAGAAGTTCCAGTACCATGGGGCTTCACTAGTTACAGCATTCATTGGTGTGTTGCAGTTGTTTTGAGGAAGTGGGCCACTAGGCTTGTAGTCTCTCACCCAGCTGCTTCACTTCTAAGGAATACAAACTGGAATCTTAAGCAGTGGGGAGAGAGAAACTAAAGAAAACTTCAAGCAGCCAAAATAAGTGTATGAGTCCATAAACTAAAAGTTAGAACCACAGAACGTTAGAGCAGAGGAAACCTGGGAGATCATCCAGTCCTTATCTCCCACTGGATGAGCGAGGGCACTGCTGTTGGTAGCAAATTTTCTGCTGGGACTCAGGTAAGCTCATTTCTGTTTCAGGGCCTTTCCAGAGCTTCACCTCCCTCATGTTTTGTATTCATAAGAGATCACTTCAGGTTCTTACTCTGATCCTTTGTACTCTTATTTTTCACCTATTTTTGAAGAGTCATAACGTATTAGGTCCCCCTTTTCATAAGAAATTGGAAACAGCTACATTTATTCTTAGTAGTAGGACTCTGCTAACTGTACTCTAGAAGCAAGAAGTTGTAACTTGATGGCAAAAAATATTTAAAAAGCAATCCTAAGACCTCACAAGCAGTCTAGGGCCACTTAGTGTCAGAGCAAACATCCTGACTCAAGTATCATTCATGTCTTAAAGGGATCCCTCTGTTATATCAGTGCTCAATAATTAGTGTTGACAATAACATGAGTAATATTGTCAGTAAGATTTTAAAACTATGTTCCATATACTCTGTTTAAGGAGATTACATTCAAAGTTAGTTTCTAGTTTTACATAATGCCATTTAAATTGGTAAACTTATGTTCAATGGACTTTCTTCCCCAATGATATAAATGTTGAGTATTATTCAATGAGTGTGCAGACTCATGCACACACACATGCATGTCTGTATTCTTCTATTGGTTACATCATGTTATCCTTCTATTCAGTTTTTATTTGCCTATGTAAAATACTAGATTTTGTATAATTAGTATTTAAATTTTTATGAGAATTTTCAATTTACGATGCATAAGAATATCTCGGGCGTGGTGGTTCACGCAAGTAATCCCAGCACTTTGGGAGGCCGAAGTAGGTCAAGAGATAGAAACCATCCTGCCCAACATGGTGAAACTCCATGTCTACTAAAAATACAAAAATTAGCTGGGCATGGTGGCGCACACCTGTAGTCCCAGCTACTCAGGAGGCTGAGGCAGGAGAATCGTTTGAACCTGAGAGGCGGAGGTTGCAGTGAGCTGAGATCGCGCTGCTGCACTCCAGCCTGGCAACAGAGCCAGACTGCGTCTCAAAAAAAACGAATCTCATTGAAAATTACATTCTTTTATTTTTAACGTAGAGCTGTCACACATGATTTTTTTAAAAAAAGACACCAAATCATTAGCATGTTGTAAATGTATTTTAATGCCAGGAGATATGCCCATTTCCAGAATGGAAATGAATGTTATTTTACATATTTCTTAATTGTACTGTTTTATTGTTCTAAACAAATACGATTTCAATATTGCTTTGATAACAAGCCATAGTCAGTTGTAATTCTAACTGATGGCAGGCAAATGAGTCAGAGAATCTCTTAATGTTGTAGCTTAAATTTTCTAAGGAACTAAGCCAAATGACTAGAAATATAAAGTTGTGTCTCCAAGGAAATGTCAAGTATTAATATCACAGTAAGTGAGAAAGGAAGTGCATGGAGATGGAACAATTGATGAAAACCAAGTCCCCATTTATAAGGAGACAACAGAGCACTTAAGCAAAGTATTTGGAACATGATTATCACTAGGGCATTTTAACTGATCCCTGTGCTGAAAGGAAGTAGCCTTGTTTGGCAGCCCTTCTATATTTGTACTTGTGGTTTGTTCTTCTCATGTCAGTCTACCAAAAACAAAAACTTGTTTACCTTCAGATTAACTACAAATGTTCCTGCTAATGCCTCTTCCTGCACAAAGGTTTGGATAAAACAAAAGGCAAAGAGAACAGTTTATAGAAGTAGAAGATAGTGTAGTTTGCTGCTCTTCTCTATTCATCCATTGATGAGCCCTAAGCAACACCCTGAAGCTCCCTGACCCTGTTGTTTCCTCACCCTGAAATAAGAGATCTGGGCTAATCCCTGGAGAGCCTCCCACCTCTAAAAATCTATGGTTGTTTTGGTAGAGCATGTATTGATTAACTCTACAATGAAGAATACTTCTCCAACATTGGTTCTTTATGCTGGTACTTCCCACATGTATCCTGCTGTGCTGTCACACTGACAAAGCTGCAAGCATATCACCTGGTCCCATAGATCAGTGAACACAATATTTAGCCTCTCAGGAGGCTTGTGTTGCGAAGTGATTTCTATCTCAGAACAGAGTCATCTACTTAATGCCTTTGAGGAAAGATAATGTAATAGTCTTTTTAGTGTACTCTGCTGGAAAATTTGAAAGTTATGTTGAAAAATGGTTGTTTATAAAGATGAAACTTTATGGTTTTCATAATCAGTTAACTTTCAATTACTTGTGCTTATATGCTTATATAGGGGGACAGTTGTGTTTGTAATCCAAACTCACATGTGTTGCTTGAAGTACGTTGTGTAGTTTGTCTATGTGTTGGGGTAGGATAGTGAAGGAGCAGCCCAGATGTCCCCTATAATTTTTTTGGTGATATTTAATGTTAAAATGAGTGGTCAGTCTCTAAATATACATTAATAAGTGATCTAGAAGCAGCAGAGTAAAACAGGTAGCAGGCACAGAATTGAAAATCTCCTTCAAATATACAGAAAGTAGGCACACCATTTATCAGTGAATTTAGAGTTCACATGCTATGAAAATCTGGGGCCCATTTCCACTAAAAGCTATTTATCACTTGTTTGTGGTATGTTCCTATTTATAGATTTTATTTCAATTATAGGAGACTAAATGTGTGTACTGTTAATTGATGATGATGGTATAATTACAACTTAGCAGTTTCCAGATTAGCTGGCCATACTGTAAGTCATAGTGGTCAGAACACTGAGGATATGTCATTTAACTCAAAAGTTGATTTTTTTTTACTACTGTATATATTATATAAAAGCTCAAGGGGAAACAAGTCCATTAATCATAAATGATCATACATAGAAAATATGATGCTTTTTTAAAATGTTTTTTTCTTTAGCTTGTCTGAAAATAGCATAGGCCTTCAGATGGTGATATATCCAGAGAATGATTCTGTTAACAGTGACTACGCTTAGTGTTGAACTTTGTCATCCAGGAAGGAAATCAAAGAACCAAAAAGTCTTCCTTCCAAATGTTAGTGCACCTCAGATTCTTCATGAGATTTCCTGTTATGCTCCTTTTCCTTTCTTATGTTCTTAAAATGCACTTGGTTTTTTTTTTTCCTGTTTCCTTTGTCTATATTTTAAATTGCTTTTTGAATTTGAACATGTCATTATTTTAAGCACTTACTATAAGTCCAATTTGTAAATGAAATCTTGCCTATAATAAGTATATCAAGTTAAGGGTATGCAGTTCACAGATTTATTTTTACATGTTGACATTTATAAGTACATGTGGTAACTTAAGAAATCTTTTCATTACTTAATATGAAATTAGAACTTATTTAGGTCTTTATCTTATCACTGAAGAAGTTGGTTTCAAGTTTAGTTAAAAATAAATTTTGTCTGATATAGGAGGAAATCAATTTCAAAAGAATGCCTATTTTTAAACAAATGACATATAACAATTTTGGATGAAAGAGAAAATATAAAATCACACTAATATTTGTAGCATCATGAAATATGCTCAGCAAAATCTTTTGACTGCTGAAGTTTCCTATACTCTAGTTGAAACTTGTTTGTGTTTTTTTTTTTAAGAAAAACACAAAACATTCCTAGGAAACATGCTTTCAAAAATTATTTTCTTTAAAAATACTTTATATTAATTTTTCTACGCTTGTGCATTATTTTGGTTTGTACTGTATTTTTAGTAATTTGATTAAAGCATTAGAACATTCAGTAGAAAAGTGAAGTTGATTATTTCCTTTTTATGAAATCTAATTATTTTTTCTTATGAAATCCAGGCGATGTAGTTACAGGAAGCGATGCTCAGGTTTCTGTTCCTGTCCAGACTCTAACTGACCTCCAAGGTACAGTTACCATAACAACATAGTGTTTCTTTTTCTTTGCCTACAGTATTATCATTGCCTACTCCAAAACTCCATTTTTCTTTTTGCCTACCCTCCATTCATACTGTTTTTAATTCACTACCATTGTTCAGCCACTGAGTGGCACTATTGTTTAGAACAAAAGTTCCCTCTCATGTCATACCTTGGTGATGCCGAATATGGCTGTGATGTGGGTTTTCTATTAGGTGTGCACAAGCCTCTTTGCAAAATAAGATTCACCCTATATTTTGTGGTTATTATAACATACTATACTTTGTGTGCCAGCTCACACTGAGGTGTTCTTTTTGTCATACTGGTGATCTGTGACAATATTTGACCAATTAGTTCTGAAATTAGAACACCTTATGTGCTATAATTAGCCAGAAATACTTATATTTTACCTGAAATAATTACAACCTGATTTTGAAATGCTTTTAAGTATTGCCTTTGAATTATGAATTCTATTAACACAAAGTACAGTTTAGCAAATCTTCATATATGGTAACTGGCAATGGTTTTTAAAAAAGAATGTTTAAATATCATATCCATTTGTTCAAAATATAGAAAAAAATGTAGTTTTTAAATATAAAAAGTGATCATCTACCTCCTATGCAATTTTAAAGCATATAAATATTTAAAGTGGCTGCATTAATCTTTTATTATGCAGTCTTTTAGATGAAATATGCCGTAGAGAGGATTTCCGTGTTAAATGGAAGCCTGGAGTAACTTTAAGAATCTTCTATTCAAATTCAGACTAAAATGATAGCAGTATTAATTAAAATCCGTATCATGTTTTTCTTAATTTAAAATATCCATATAGTCATGCTAGTAGTATTAAAATACTGCTTTAATAATGATATGTCCTCATATTATCCATTTTTGGAGGGGAGAACAGAAAAGAATGGGTTGTGATTAAGAGATTGATGTATGGGGTTAACTTAAAAAACAAAAACCCACCATGTTGTGGCAATAGAGAAGTAAGCTTTCACTTCTATATATAATTCTGTGTCTCACAGGCGTAGTTTCTGGAGGTATTCTGGTAATTGAACCAGATGAACTTCAAGGGCTTTTCTAACTCAGGGATTCCATGAAGAGCTGTTCATTCTTGCTGTCTGTTGAATGATCTACATAATAAAGGAGTATGATAGCATGGACAAGAGGAAAGGCAGATAATGTCTACATGATTTCTCTTTAGCTTTGCACTTAGATGAATATAAATGTGATCGTCTGATATGGAGAGAATTTACAAGACTTAAATTTATTTTCTAAAATTAAATTCTGAGCCCCACAGGCAACTTTTTAACATGTGTTTTGTTGTCCCAATGTTAATTGCTACAGAGTAGATCTTTGGCTTCTCTGCAAGACATGGGATATGAGGCCCAACTTATACCTGTGGGAAGAAAAGCTGAGGGTTGGCTTGCTTATTTTGACTTCTGCTTCTATATTATTGATAAATCCAGTTTTTTTCCTACAAACCAGAGCCACAGCACTAATGTAACTGTTTAACTAGAACTTCAAAGAGGGAGGTTATATTGTTTTGTTCATATACCTTGTGTTATATAAGTAGAATTATCTCATTCATTTATTCAACAAGTATTTATGGAGTGCCTGCTGCTGTGTCAAACTCTGTTTTCATTGGTCCCTTGGCTTTCCCTACAGCTTTACCTGGTCATTTGGGCATTACCTTTGC
This sequence comes from Macaca mulatta, assembly GCF_049350105.2. Lineage (NCBI taxonomy): Eukaryota > Metazoa > Chordata > Mammalia > Primates > Cercopithecidae > Macaca > Macaca mulatta. Next base: position 31,275,074 of record NC_133407.1, read on the forward strand.
TTTAGATGACCCAGTTAAGACTACATAGTCGGGAACCAGCTCTTTTACTAGATACCCTATTCAGAATCGCCTCTGCCTCCCATACCATAGCAGAGATTTGTATCAGTCTGATAAGGAAAGTTCCAGCAACTTTAATAGATGTGAATCACAAATAAATAGTTTTTAGTCTGTGGTAATGATTTTGACAATGATAGACAATGAGAGTACACCTACCTAATTTGGGGAAGTCACTTTTCGTCTTCCTCGATGTATTCCCTGAAAAGCACCAAGAAGCAAAGGGAAGTAGAAGTAAACCAAAATAGTGGTAGCAGCAAAAAAATATTCTATCTATGCTTAATATAATCAGTGTCAAGGAATTAAACTAGTTAGACTTTCCCAAGTGTCTTTTTTCAAATCAGTGAAGTGAATTTCAAGAAATAAAGTAAATATCAATACTTTTGATGATTCCTTGATTATAGGTAGTCTTTTTAATGAAATTTTATGTTTGTATCTTTGACTTTTAACACAGCAGTTACATGGGCTTTTTATTTTTAAGAAAAAGCCTGAATATAAAATGAGATTCTATAATTTAGATCAGTAAGTAATTTTTAAAGAATTATTCAAAAATTTCATTTTATATCTTGCAGTGTAGGTTGCAATCACACACCCAAAAAAAAAGCCACAGCAAACTTTGTTTATCAAAGACTTAACTCAGTGAGGTTCTTCAAAAGTAGTTTTAGAAATTGCATACTTACCCCAGAAACCTTTGTCAAGAGATATTTACAAATTTATACACACACATACACGACACATGTTATTTTTAAAGAGAATCTCGAATTTGTAACAACAGAAGTACAGTCAGCCCTCTGTATCCATGGGTTTCACATCTCTGGATTCAGCCAACTACAGGTCAAAAATATTCAGAAAAAAAATGAGTCTCCACTGAACATGTCCAGACATTTTTCTTATAATTCCCTAGACAATATGGTATAACCACCATTTACATAGCATTTACATTGTATTAGGTATTATAAATAATTCAGAGATGACTTAAAGTATAAGGGAGGATATGCGTACATTATATGAAAATAGTACTGCCATTTTATATAAGAGACTATGGCATCCTTGGATTTTGGTATCCACAGCACTCTTGAAACCAATCTCCCATGGATACTGAGGGATGACTAGATTTAGGTATTAACATGTAATGTACCTTTAGGAAAGAAATACAGATTTTTAAAATAATTTCCATAGGCATCTTTAAAAATATATTTGTATGTATACATTTGTGTTATGGATGTAAATATGCACATACATACACACAGATATCTATAACATCAAATTGTCTTAAATATAAAAAGGTTAAAAAAGAAAGTTCCTGTCCAGGTAACCACTGTTGATATTCTTAAGGTAAAACTAAAATATATGATATTAGATGATTCCAATTAATTAAAGGTACCACATGAAAAATGGGGTGGGGGGAATCTCCATTTTCTTCTCCCACCTTTCTGCCAGCCCATTTCCCCAAGGGTAACCATTGTTAAGTTTCTTATGATTTCTACCAGGAGAAAAAAATACGTATTAAATTGAGGCATAATGTGGGAGTCACATTAATGTGGTAAGAGCTCACTTGTTTGGAGGTGACTTTCTCTCTGGCCCATCAAGAAGAAAGCACTGACAAAAATGTCCCAGTGTAAATGAAAAGCAGCAAGTTGGTAGAACAAGGAGAGGGGTATCAAGTCAACCGGGGTAGAACAGAGTAATGACAAGAAAAAGAGACAGCTTCCACTCACAAGAGTGAGGGAAGAGACCAAAAAACCAAAAAATGGTCCTTATAGATGGCACTATATTGATTGGCTGCTCTGGTTATTGTTGAGACGTGATAGACCTGAAGCACAACAAGTATTTCCATTATGTTCAGTATAATCACTTTAAGACAGAGAAATAGATGTAAAATGAATTTTGGGAAGTGTCGGTTAGCTAGAAAATGCATTTTTGTGGAACATCTATTCCAGAAGACATTGAATAAATGAGTTGTTTTTGGACTGAAAACAAGATCAGAATTTGCCCTTTACTTTCAAAAGGCCTCATTCCATTTTGCTTTAATCTAATTTTAGGTCACATTTACATCATCCCACATGGCACAACCCTTCTGGGAGGGGGAGGGTGGTACAGTTTTGTCTAGCATGGGCTCTGGAGTCAAGCCCGAGTTTGAATTCAGGCTCCATCGCTGCCTTGCTGGATGACCTGGGGAAGTTACTTAACCTCTTACTTGTAAAGAGAGAATAAGAGCAGCTGCTTCAAGGTTTGTTGCTGGACATCATCACAGCACCTGTTGCATAGTGAGGGCTCTAGGGTGCTACCTGCTCAGGTAGTGGTAATGATAGCACCATTATGTGCTTTCCTCAAATACCTCTCTGACTCTCAGAATCAAATAATTAAGGAGCTCATTCCACACATCTATCTTTTCTTAATTATTATTTCTGATATTCTAAAGACACATGTTTGCATGCAGGTACCCAATCCAACAGTGTTTGACTTTTGTGGTCAGGCTAGAGAATGTCTATTCCAGGGGCTTCAAGTACAACCTGTGTCTGTTCACTCTTGTGACAGCAAGATGCATGTCTTTAATTAGTAGACATTAGCCTTTTTGCTGTCTATCACTCAGGTCTGCAAGGAAACAAACTATTACTATATAGGGACCAGATGCCTCATTGTCTTGGTCACTATATAAAGTCAAGGGTATCCCCTTTCTGTGGCCACAGAACAGGGGTTTTCAGGCTTTTCCCTTTCTGCTCATCTAGGCTATACCTTCCCAGCAAGGCCCCCCCGTAGACGACCTAGCCTCCTGAACATTTTGCCTTTGGGTGTCCAGTGTCCACCTTCCTCAGCTGACCTCAGGTGTACTGAGGTTCTACCTGTCTGTTTAGTAACATACCCACCCCCTTTTCTTATTTTGCATCAAATTTAGTAAGAGAAAATCCATGAAAATATTATTCATGGGACATAGTAAGAGCTCAATAAGCATTATTTTTCCTTCCTCTTTCCTTCTCTCCCAGCCATTTTGCAGTCAGGAATCTCCACTGATGCCTATGAAGCTCATTCAGTCATTTTAGGCTCTCGACAAGTTACCTCCATTGACATAGAGCACACAGGGCACACTACTTTTATTGAGTGTTTCAGAGAGAGAAAGAGAATGAATGGAGGAAATAAGATAGCTATACACAGCTATGTCTCATCCATAACTTTGTGCAACTAACAAAAAAAAGATAACTTATTCTGTGCAGATAGATGTAGCTCACACCAGGGCACATGACTTAATAAGCAGACTGTGGCCTGGATTTCAGTTGCTCTGCCAGGCAGTCTTATGTGACACATATATGATGACTCTGTACCTAGTGCCAGTTAGTTGAAATCTGTGGGAAATCATTGAGAAGTGCAGCCAGTGTCCTACCAGGAGAGGTTTCAACAGGAGAATAATCCTATCAAGAGAGAACCTGTGACTCCACAATCCAGAGTATTGCATATTAATCTATATGCTCTAGATTTGGAAACCATCTCTGTGCCTTCCGCTAGACATGGTTTATGTCTACGGAGAGCATATGCTAGAGACCACACTAAACCCTTTACATTATCATTTAGGACACACAGCCACTGGTAGATGAGAACTGTGGCCAGTGGAGGGTCAGTGACTTGTTCAAGGCCGTACAACTAGATAGCAACCGAGTTCAGACTCAATCCTAGCTGTGTTGACCCACCAGATATTGGCTTGGGGAATTCTACCCTATAAATATCTCTCAAATCTACCACCACAGCCTCAGTTTAAGCCCATAATCTCTTGCCTGAACCAATGCAACAGATGGTTCACTCAACCAAGCCCTTATAATCCTCACTCAATTTTCTGGCCTAAAATCTGTAGTAACTGCCATCAACCACCAATGAAATAAAGGCCAGACCCCTTAACATAAGAATAAGGAGCTCTTGATCTGTCAGACCCTTGATCTGGCCTTATCTTCCCTCTATCCTCCACTCCCCAGGACTGGATGACCAAGAGGGAAACTAAGCTCATGTTTAGTGTACCAGCAACTTGGTTTGTTCTTAAAAAACAAACAAAACAACAACAACTTGAATTTTAGGTTCAGTGGTACATGTGCAGGCTTGTTACACAGGTAAACATGTGACACGGGGGTTTGCTATACAGATTATTTCATCACCCAGGTACTACGCCTAGTACCCTATAGTTATTTTTTTTAATCTTCTCCCTCCTCCCACCCTCCACATTCAAGTAAGCCCCAGTGCCTGTTGTTCTCCTCTTTGTGTCCACGTGTTCTCATAATTAGCTCCCACTTATAAGTGAGAACATGTGGTATTTGGTTTTCTGTTCCTGTGTTAGTTTGCTAAAGATAATGGCCTCCAGCTCCAACTATGTTCCTACAAAGAACGTGATGATGTTTTTTATGGTTGTATAGAATTCCATGGTGTATAATGGGGTACCTTCAACTTTAGAAAAAAATTGATATTTGATCCTCCCCCAGAAAACCTTGAAATAATCATCACATTTTTTAGAAAGCACTCTGTTCTTTTTACTTTGATATTGATAGCATTTTCAGTTACATATTGATGGCAGGGAGCACCAAAGGTTTTAATCAGGCCGTGATTAAGCTAGATGTTCCTAGTACAATTCCTTTGAAAACACTGTGGTCTCCACTAGAAAGGACCCTCCCTGAGCCACCACTACCATTTCCTCTTTGAGTTTTAAGATCTAGTTCACACTCTTAATTGTCTGAGACAAGACTGGACAACCCCGCCTTTTGTGCACACACAGTGCTGTTGTTTGTACTTCCGTGTTCGCTTTTGCTGCCTAGGGTTGTAGGTTAGTGTGTATACAAGTCTGTATTCCTTGTATGGCTATTTGGGAGTTTCTTAAGAGCTTCTGTTACATTCATCCTTCCCTCCCCAGTGCTAGACAGAGCTTTCTTTAGGCATTTCATGAGATCCCTCTGCATAGGGCTTGTTCCCTGATGTTTGATCATGAGTGAAGGACTACATACATGCATTAATACATGCACACCCTAGGTGGCTTAAGAATGAGCCTATATTTAATGTATTTAAGAACATCTTACAATGTAAAATAATGTTAAATAAATGTCATGGATCAGAAATCCTGAGAACCAAACTGTAATACAGATTCATAGTTAAGACATTTATTGGGCAGCATCCTCGAGATCAGTACTTGGGGAGTGAAAGAAGCAACATTGGCAGGGGGAGAGCTAAACTGCTTCGCAGTTGCTGCTGGAACCCTCTGGGGCTGGGGTAGTCCTCTAGAGTTGTCCACCTTGAGGCAAGGGGGCCGGCTTTTATTTGTCAACCAAACCAGTCACTGGATTGGAGTTAATTCCCAGGGAAGGGGCATGATCTTGGGCAAGGAAACTCTCTTCAGCTGCGGGCAGTTTCCAGAGAAGAACTCAGGAGAGCCATCAACAGCCAGCATTTCCAGCAGCTGGGGGACATAAGTGCCTTGGACCTGAAGAGGGAATTGGGCAGGGCCCCACAGCAGCATATTATAGAATGTGCCTCTAAGAATAGGCTTTAAATTTTAGTGCAACAAAAATGTTAAGTGCTGTGCCTCTCTTTGTCAAAAACAAACAAAAAAAAGTATGTAGAGAGCTTTGGAACCACTGTGTAGCTTACGGGTTACAAGCTTGATGAGAATACTGACCCCTCAGCTCAGGAGCTGTCCCAGGGAAGCCTGGATGAGCCCTCATCCATCTACCCCAGTGTGCCATACAAATGTGATCAGATTCTGTGCATACTAGATATGAAAAAGGCAGAGAAGTCTGATAGTGCATCCTTTTATCTTGAGGCAAGACTACTCCAGGTACCTGGGCTTTTCGTATGTATCTCTAGAGGAAATACAGTTGTCCCTCAGTATCTGTGGGGGATTGGTTCCAGGACCCCTGTGGATACCAAAATCCACATATACTCAAGTCTCTTTTATAAAATGGTATAGTGTTTTCATATAACCTATGCACATTTTCTTCTATCCTTCATCTCTAGATTACTTATAATAGCGAATACAGTGTAAATGCTATGTTATACTGAGTTTGCTGCTGTTGTTGTTGAGACAGGGTCCCACTCTGTTGCCCAGACTGGAGTGCAGTGGTGCAATCATGGCTCACTGCAGCCTCTACCTCCTGGGCTCAAGTGATTGTCCCTCTTCAGCTTCCTGAGTAGGTGGGACCACAGGTGTGTGCCATCACACCTGGCTGATTTTTCATTTTTATTGTAGAAATGAGTGGACTACAGGCATACACCACCACTCTGTCTCACAGTTTGGTTCTCACTATGTTGCCCAGGTTGGTCTCAAACTCCTGGGCTCAGGCATTCCTCCTGCCTCGGCCTCCCAGAGTGCTGGAATTACAGATGGGAGGCACTTCACCCAGCCTGTTATACTGTATTTTTATTTGTACTATTTGTGTTCTGTGGTTTGGTTGGTTGGTTTTTTGTTTTTGTTTTGAGACTGAGTCTCGCTCTGTCACCCAGACTGGAGTGCAGTGTTGCCCTCCTGGCTCACTGCAACCTCCACCTCCCAGATTCAAGTGATTCTCGTGCCTCAGCCTGCTAATTTTTTTTTTTTTTTTTTTTTTTGAGGTGGAGTTTCACTCTGTTGCTCAGGCTGGAGTGCAGTGACGCGATCTTGGCTGACTGCAAGCTCCTCCTCCCGGGTTCACGCCATTCTCCTTCCTCAGCCTCCCGAGAAGCTAGGACCACAGGCGCCCGTCACCATGCCCGGCTAATTTTTTGTATTTTTGGTAGATATGGGGTTTCACCATGTTAGCCAGGATGGTCTCAATCTCCTGACCTCGTGATCCACCCGCCTCGGCCTCCCAAACTGCTGGGATTACAGGCGTGAGCCACTGCAACCAACCTGTATTTTTAATAGAGATGGGGTTTCACCATGTTGGCCAGGCTGGTCTCTAACACCTGACCTCAAATGATCTGCCTGCCTCGGCCTCCCAAAGTGCTGGGATTACAGGTGTGAGCCACCACATCTGGCCTGTTATTTTTTATGTTTTATTTTTTGATATTTTTGATCCGTTGGTTAAATCTCCAGGTGTAGAACCTGCAGGCATGGACAGTAGACTGTGCTCTCCATCATCCCTTTGGGAACATTTTCTGGTGACTCCATTTTCTTAAGGGTCTGATGCTTATGTTCCCAGAGGGCACAAAAATATGTTAGTAAGCTAATTTTTATAATTGAGGAGAAACATATGTTTTTAATGTGAGATGTAGACCAGGTTCCTTATTAATACTAGCACCAATTTGAAATTTTATAGTTCGCAGATAAGTTTTGATAAGAGCTGATCTTATTATTACCACTGTAAAGGAAGTTTACTAAGCAGGATAATAGCTGCAAAAGAAACCTCTGGGTGTTGTTGCCCCTCAAGGGAACAAGTGCTTTCAAATTCTTTCCGGATGTTTAATTATTCTCATACCTTTAAGAATTGATAAGCTAACTTATTAAAGCAGGTATTCTAAAGATTTCTCCCAGACACATCATTGCCTTATTTTGTTACAATAGTCACAAAATGTAATAACCTTCATGTCACAAAAAACATGACTGTTCATTAGTTTATACCCTTGCTGTCTAATATGGTATCCCCTAGCCACATGTAGCCACTGAGCTCTTGAAATGTATGCTGTGAGTATAAAATATGCACTGCATTTTCAAGACTTAGTATGAAAAAAATAAATGTAAAATTTGTCAATAATTTTTTATTTTGTCTTCATGTCAGGCTGATAATAGATTATTAAAATTAATTTTATCTTTACTTTTTAAGTGTGAATACTAACATAAAAATTACATGTGTGGCTCACATTATATTTCTGTTGAGCAGCACTGGTGTATATAATTATTTTCAGATATTCCAGATTGGACATCAGCAAACATTTATTGTAGCCCCACAATGTGCAGGTACTGTGCTAGCTTTTTTCCCAGCAGGTGAAACTGATAATGACCACACTTCGTGCCCGTAGTGAAATTTGTCCGTTATAATATAAGCAGGAATGCTAGTGATTGAATACAAGAAGCTTGACCATCAGATATTTTCTGTTCCTAGGAAAAGCCATTCATAAAATATATGTATCCTAGAAATTGGGTAGAAAGGCTTATTTCCAAAATTGTTTGTCATTTTGAAATAATCATTGGAGTCATTCTTCAGGATTCAGAAATTTAAATTTAATTATATATATTGGCATAGTCTTTCTTTTGTTTTTTGTTTTTTGTTTTTTTGAGACAGAGTCTTGCTCTGTTGTTACCCAGGCTGGAATGCAGTGGTGCGATCTCAGCTCACTGCAACCTCTGCCTCCAGGGTTTTCCTGTTTCTTCCCAAGTAGCTGGGACTGTAGGGTTCAAGCGATTCTCCTGATTCTGCTCAGTAGCTGGGTCTACAGGCACACACCACCACGCCCAGCTAATTTATATATTTTTTGTAGAGACAGGGTTTCACCAGGTCAGCCAAGCTGGTCTTGAACTCCTGACCTCAGGTGATCCACCCACCTTGGCCTCTCAGAGTGTTGGGATTACAGGCGTGAGCCACCACCACACCCAGCCAGCATAGGCTTTTAAGTTTGGACAAATCTGGGTTTAACTTATGATGTTTCTAGTGGTATTCATAACTGTGTTCTTGAGCAAGTGAATTAAAGCATCCAAGCCTCAATTTTCTCATACATAACCATCTCACAATGCCATTAGGATTAAATGAAATAATATATGTAAAGGTCCAGATATACACATGGACAAACATTTTGCAAATTCACATTGCTGAAGTGTATTCTAATTTTCTGATTTTTTTTGGGGGGGGAATAGGCAAACTAGGGAAATATGTATGTAGAGAAGGTTGGAAAAAAATTAATAGTGCCCAGCTACGATGTATATAAAATCTAGAATCAAAGAAAAGGTTTTTGGGTCTTAATATAATTTCAACATGAAAACAATTGATTTATACAAATCAGGAAAGCTTTTGAAGATTTTTATTTTATTATATTGTAATTTCTTTTGAATGGAAAAACTTTTCAACAGATTTTGATAGAATTTTACATGCAAATTTCATATAATTAGATTTGTTATATAATGCCTTCCCCCCTTCAGAAAATGTTCAAGGCAACTAAATGTTGTAAGATTTAATAGATATAACTGCTTACAACGATTTTTTCATTTTGGAAGAAAATGAAAAAAAGTTATAGTGGTCACCAAAATGCTAACTTTTTCTAGGAGTATAAAAAAATTTAATGCTTCTACCTGAAATTTTAGATTAATTCAGAAATTGAACTGTAATGTCAAATATTGAGAGTCTGGAGATCATAAGTAGAGTATAATATCACAGGAGTAATAAAGAAAATTTCCCCAAGCTGAAGAAAGAAATTGGCCTAGAGATGGAAAAAAAAAAATCCCATAAGCAGGATGAAAGTAAAAATGCCACACCCTAGGAACCCCATAAAAGATTTACAAAGCTTCAAGGAAACTCTAAAAGTTTCCAGAGAGAACAAACAAAAAGTTTGTTTATAAGATAATCATCAGATAGACATCAGATTTCTCACTGGTAAAACCAAAGGCCGGAAGACATTTGAGTTTGTTTTCAAAGTTCTGAGGAAAAGTTGTTTTGAACTGGAATCTTATTCTCAGCCAAGCTAACATTCAAATGGGAAGAAAAAAATAGACATTTGGGGACATGTAAGAATTTAGGTCTATCAACAGACCTGCTACCCCCTCCTCCCAAATACTTATTTATTTTGTGCACACACATATCCCATCACTTGTAAAGGTAAAATAATTCTTTTAAAGAACTCTTGAACTAAAAAGGAAATGTTTGAAAAGTACAAATGTAGAAGTTCATGATAATGATAGTGCCAAATACCAAAACCCTGAAAGACAGAGATAAAAGGCCACTCAGAAGAAATGCAGTTATTAGAAAACAAGAAAGACTGTAAAATATCTAAACATACAGCTCAGGAAGATAGAAAGTGAACATCAAAATAAAACTAAAGTAAGTAAAGGTATGAATAAGGATAAAAGAAAAGATGAACAGCACATAATAAAACAGATTACATGAGTGAACCAAAAGGTAGTTCTTTAAAAGCAGTGAAGTAATCCAGTATTCAGTAAGTCCGATCAAGAATAAATGAGAGAAAAACACTAACACATTCAAAATAAGAATTGTGAAATAACTGAAGATACAGAAGAAGGATAAGTTGTTGTAAGAGACTACTATATACAACTTTGTAAGTTGAAAATGTAGACAAAGTTTTCTCTTGCTGAGGTAAAAATTACCACAAACTTTGTGATGTAAACAATACAAATTTATTTAACATTTCTCTAGGTCAGAAGTCTGAAACAGATTCTCTAGGCTAAAATCAAGGTTTCGGGAGGCTCTGGGGAAGAATCTGTTTCCTTGTTGATTTGCTATGTTGACAGAATTCAGTTCCTTTTAACTATAGGACCAAGGTCCTCATTCCCGTACTGTCTGTTAGCTGAGACCCATTCCCAGCTTCTGGAAGATGACATATTCCCCAGTTTATGGCCCTATTTCTCCATCCTTAAGGCCAGCAACACCAGGCCAAGCCCCTCTCATGTTTGAACTCTCTCCTCTTTCTTGAGTTTGTTCTCTCTAGCTCATTCTTCTGCCTTCCTCTTCTACTTTAAGAACTCACAGGATTAGATTGTCCCACCATGATAACCCATGATACTGTCTCCATCTCAACATCCTTAACCTTAATCACACCTGCAAAGTCTCTTCTGCCATGTAAGGTAACAAATTCATAGACTCTGGGAATTAAAGGCTTAGGCATTATTCTGCCTCCCATATGGCTTTTTAAAGGAAGATATGAATTATCCCAAGAAGAAGTAGAAATTCTTAATAAGGGAACAACAACAAAAAAAATCCCGAAAGTCATTACAGCAATTCCTTTAAAAAGTCACTAGCCCTAGAGGGTTATAAGTCAATAAATAATCGAAACTTTGAAGAGATGAATAAATTCAGTTATATAAGCTTATAAAAAGAAGGATTTTTTTTTTTCATTTTGTCAAAAAGCATTGTGAATCAAAAATGCCATGGCTTCTTGATTTGTCTTTTGTTCTATGGCCTTTTAAAAGTAATTTGAAATTCAAAACTAAGCCACCCTTTTGTTTTAGCTGTTATTTTCCACCACCTCAAAGGCAATAAAAGCCACTGGCTTAAGGAGTTCCAAGGAGCAAGGAGAAAATTTGTGAAAGGAAAAATTCCTGAAAGAAAAGATAAATTTATGAAAAGGACAAAGGAAAAACCTAGATTCATAATACCTAAATTATATTCCATTATATTATCTTAGGGTAAGAAATGCTTCCTAAGCAGGACCCTAAAAATAAAAGACATAAAAGAAAAAGACATACACAGAAAGGATTAATTTCCAGAATTTAGAAAAAACTTTCCTGAATCAGCTTTGAAAAGTAAAATGAGCAGAGAGTTCACAAAGGACCTTAAAATGTGCTGTAGATATGTTAAAAGATACTCAGCCTCTCTAGTTATCAGGAAACTTTAAGCTAACATAGTGAAGTCCTCCTCTATCTTATTAACCACATAAATAGATGAGTAGATAAAGATATAATGTCATGTTATATTTACATATAAACACATGTGCATACACACACACATATATAAAATAGCACATCATATTCAGTCTCCACAAAGGTGATAGGCCTTCAGAAATTGCAAGAGACTTATAAATTGTTAAAACCTTAGGGCAATTTGGAATTATTTATCTAAATTTAAAATGTGCATATAGTTATACATAGCAGTTCCACTTACATAATTCTACCTTGTAGAAATAGCCAACTGTTTGTGCCTAAGATGTACCTTTCTAAAATGTTAATTGGTGTTTTGTTTGGAATAGCTAAACATTAGAAGAAACCTAAATGACTACTCAAGAGTGCTACAGAATTTTTTTCTTCACAGCTCTTAAAAAGAGGACATATGACATAGACAAATTTCCTAGATCAAGGTAGGTTCAGAAAGCAAGTCAGGAGAGAGAAGCACCTTTGGAGTAGCATGGCAGGGACCCCTGAAAATCTATTCCTCCATAAAATCATAAGAACAGTGACAAAAATGATCAAAAACCAACTTTTTCAGAACTCTGAAAGTTAACCAAAGGATGACAACAATCAAGGAAAACTGGCTGAATCTTAGTACGAACAGCGAGTTTTATGGTGTATTAGCTTGCCCTATTCCCATCACCCTCTTTCCAGCTCTACAGTAGCTTTGAAAACTAGTAAGTAACCTTACAACCACACGAGGATGCAGAATGTGTCTGGAGTACCCTAAAACTTCTATCCCCAGTGAATTGTCACCATTTGACATGTTCAGCAGCTCCCCAGAGCTCACTCATAGGGCCTTATGCTAACAAACCCTATCATTAAGTGTATGTTAAATTGTCAGTAGGAATTATTAAACATCATAGCTGCTTAAGGCAGCATTACCAGTTGGAGAAAACAAGATGCTAGCCAAAAATTTAACAGGAAAATCAGAGGCTAGCCAAAAACTGAAAAGGAAGATCTGGGGAACGAGATGTCCATAGGGGCTTTGAAAAGCTCCAACATATTCCTGGGATTCTAGAAGACCACACGGGTGTGCAGTATTGTGCACATGCCCACAGAAGACTTGAGGGGGGCATAATCTCCCAACTCTTAGTGAACTTAAGGCTCTAAAACGCAGGAATGAAGGCTAAGAGTTGTAAACTGACTGCTGTCACAACACATACAAAGAGCCCCTTGCAAAGGCTAACAGACTTACTGGTTCAAGGCATTTAATGAAAGGAAATCTGTGTCTCTTTATGGACCACTAAGCTAACCAGGCAGAAACTTCCATGACCACACACAACAAAGAATATAGACTTCACAGAATTAATTTAATAAAGTTACTAAAACAGCAACAAATGGCAAGAAAAACAAGTTCAGATGGTGAAATGGGATCTGATTCCCAGAGTTGCCACATATTATTAAAATGTCCAGTTTTCAATAAATTTATAAGGCATGAGAAAGAAAAAAAAAAACACAGGAAAGTATGGCCCACACAATGGGGAAAAAGCAGGCAATACAGACTCTGTCAGAGGAAGCCTGGACATTAGACTTACTGGATAAAGACTTTAAGTCAGCTACTGTAAATATGTCAAAGAACTGCAAGAAACCCTTTCTAAAGAACTGAAGGAATGAATGGGAAGAGTGTCTCATCAAATAGAGAATATCAGTAAAAAGATAAGGGCTTTATAAAAAGAGAATTAAATAGATATTCTGAGGTTGAAAAATACAGCAACTGAAATTTTAAAAGTTATTACAGGGGCTCAACAGCAGATTTGAGTTGACAAAGAATCAGAACTTGGAATATATGTCAACTGAAATTATCCAGTCAGAGGAACAGAAAGACAAAGAATAAAGAAAAACAAAGCCTCAAGGACCTGCAGAACACCATGAAGCATAATAACGTACAGATAGTGAGAGCCTCAGAAGGAGAGAAGAAAAAGAGAGGGGAAGATGGAATATTTGAAGAAATGCTGGCTGAAATATTTCACAATTTTTATGAAAATCATTAGTACATACCTCAAAGAAGTCCAGTTAACTCCAAGCAGGATAAACTCAAAGAGATCTACACCTAGACACATCATAGACTGTCAAAAGCTGACAACAAAGAGGGTCTTGAAAGCAGCAATAGAAAAACAGCTCATAATACATAAGAGTTCCTCAGTAAGATTGAAAGTTGACTTCTCATCAAAAACCAGAGAGTCCAGAAGGCAGTAGGATGACATATTCAAAATAATGAAAAGCCGGTCAGTCTAGAGTTCTATTATATATCCAATAAAACTATTCTTCAAAAAGGAAAGAGAAATTCAGACAATTACAGATAAATAGAAACTGAGAGTATTCAGTGCTAGTAAACCTTCCCTGTAAGACATGATAAAGTCCCTCAGGCTGAAATGAAAGGACACAAGACATCAGTTCAAATCCACACAAAGACAAAGAGTTCTGATAAAGGTAGCTGTGTAGGTAAATATAAAAGATAATATAAATTTATTTTTCATAAATCTTGTATTGTTAATATGGCAGTACTACCAGATTGATGTACATATTCGCTGTAATACCTATCAAAATTCCAGATGTCTTTTTTGGAGAAAATGATAAACTGATTCTAAAATTCATATGGAAATGCAAAGCACCCCCAAAACAATCTTGAAAGAGAACAAAGCTGGAGAACTCACGTCTTGATTTCAAAACTTATTATATAGTTATTTTCATCAAAACAATGTGATACTGACATAAAGATCATCATATATAAATGGAATAGAGTTGAGAGTATGGTAAGTTGATATTCAACATGGGTGCCAAGATTATTTGTGTGGAAAGAGTAGTCTTTTTTACAAATAGTTCTGGGAAAACTAGATATCCACATGCAAAAGAATGAACTTGAGCTACTTCTTCACACTGTATACAAAAATTAACTCAAAAGAAGTCATAGAATTAAATTCTGGAGTTATAACTATAACACCCTTAGAAGAAAACTTGAGTAAATCTTCATGACCTCAGGTTAGGCAGTAGTTTCTTAGATATGACACCATGAGCACAAGCAACAAAAGAAAAAATAGGTAGATGAGACTTCATCCAATTAAGTAGTTTTGGGCTTCCAAGGACACCATTAATAAGTGAAAAGACAAACACAGAACAGAAGAATTTTTTGCAAATCATATGTTTGATAAGGAACTTGCACCCAGAACATATGAAGAACACTTACAACTCAAAAATAAAAAGGAAAATACCCCAACTTTTTAAATGGGCAAAAGATTTGAATAAACATTTTTCTGAAGAAGATGAGTGTCTAATAAGTACCTGAAAGGATGCTAAGCATCATGAGCCATTGGAAAATTGCAAATCAAAATCACAGTGAGATACCATCTCACACCCACTAGGCTGGCTGAAATAAAAAGATAGCTGAGAGTAAGTGTTGACAAGCATGTGGAGAAATTGGAACGCTTATACAATACTGATGGAAATGTAAAATGGTGTAGTCACTTTTGAAAACTGGCAGTTTCTCAAAATATTAAATGCAAAGTTGCCATATTGACCCACCAGTTCCACTTCTAGATATCTACCTGAGACAAAGGGAAACAATATGTCCACATAAAAACTTAAACAGGAATGTTCATAGCAGCATTATTCATAATAGCCAAAAATGGGTATAAGCTAAATGTTCATCAACTGATGAGTATATAAACCAAATGTGGTACCCATACAGTGGAATAGTATTTGGCAATGAAAGGAATGAAGTGCTAATAAATGCTATAAAATAGATGGACTTTTAAGCACTGTCCCAAGAGAAAGAAGCCAGTCACAGAAGACCACATATAATATCATTCCATGTACATGACATGTCTAGAAAAGGCAAATTCATAGAGCCAGAAGTAGATTGTGATTGCAAGGACTATGAGAAGAGGGGGCATATTGGGAATAACTGCTAATGGCCACAAATTTTCTTTTATCAGTGATTAAGTTGTTCTCAAGTAGATAGTTTTGATGGTCATGCATCTCTGTAAATATACTTTAAAAAATACTGAATGATATTATTTTAAAAGGTGAATGTTATGGCATAAGAATTATATCTCAAAGTGTTGTTTTCAATATTTATAATGAAAGTGTATTTGCATATAAGTGGGATAATTTTAAAAATAGAAAAAAAATAGGTGGTTCCTGAGATCTTGTTTGGTTCTAATATTCTAGGACCCCGTGTTATTGAGCTTATTATTATGAAAAGGTATCCCTGGGAAGTTAAGGCCTAGAGTCCTGGTGGTGGGTGGGGAACATGGAGGCAGAGAAGGGAAGAGATAAAGGCCTAGTTGGAATTTTCATAGTCTAGGCCCTTATAAGCATAGGATACTTCTAGGCCTTGGGGCCTGTTCTCTACTCTTTCCTAACTTCAGGAGTCCTTCAAGACTCAGCTCCAATATCATGCATTACAAGTTGGATTCTTCAGGAAGCATACCCTGAGATAGAATTAGAAGTACAGAAAGTTTATTGGGGGAATAACACATGTGAAAGGAAAAGAGGAGGAATCAGAGTTGGGCAGAGGGATGGGGGCAGACCATGATGCAAATCTAACAAGTCTCTGCCAGTTCAAAGGGGAACTCTGCAGCCAAGATTTCCTATTAGAGGAGTTCTGTATTGACTGGAAATTGGTAGACCCTTTATTCCCAGTCACTAGCTGGGAACCACCCTGAGAAGAGCATGATCTTAGTTTAAAACCTGAGGCAGATCCTGAACAATCTAATAGCTAGAGGCTATCAGCTAACCATCTTCCTTGAAGTCACAAATACTTCCTTAAAGAGAGATACATCAGCCCTCCAAATCTGCCACACTTCCTTCTGAAATGTGGCTTGACTCTCTCCTTCTATCCAAGGAAGAGGTAATAGCTCTCTCCTAAGAAATACAACATTCTTGTTAGCATTCTTGGTTTATCATTTATCTCCTTGCCCCTAGGTTCTGCACTCTGGGAGGACAGAAACTTAATCTGAATACTTCATGTTTAATGCAGAGGAAGCTTCAGTGTAATAAAATTGTCTTGAGATCAGGGACAATCAGGGACTCTCAGGGACTGGGAGTAGGTAATTACTATTCTAACTATATTGTAACAACCTTTGACCCAAGATTGGAGAAGGTTAGTCTATAAAGTAACTATTAGTATCTACTTGATTTTCTTCCTACCTCTGGCTGCTGCTTGTCAATCAGCTTTGCTGCTTTCTCATGATATCTCTGACTTTTAAATTGTGACAATTTCCAAGGGGCCAATCTGTGGGCCTAAATCCCTTTTCTGTCTATCCCTTCTCCATTGATAACCTCATGGTTTAAATACAGTCTTTACAGTACTGACTTCCAAACTTGTATCTCTAGCTCACATCTCTTCCCTGAAATCCAGACTCATTCCCCACTGCTTATGTGACATCTCTATTTGGATATCTGACTTGGCACCATAGACTCAGCAGGTCTAAAACTAAACAGCTGATCTTATTCCTAAAACCTGCTTCTCTTCACTCTTCCCCACCTCAGTAAATAGCCACTCCATCATTCTTCTTGCTTAGGCCAAAAATTGGAAGTTAAGCTTGACTCTTCTCTTTCTCTCATACTCCTAGTGGGTTCATCAGTAAATCCAGTCACTTTTGTCCAAAATATGACCACTTCTCACCACCAAGCTATGATCATTCTGAGTATTTACATTTTTGCATTAGCAAAAATTGGTTCCTCTGCTTTTGCCTTTGTTCCCCCCGACTCACCCCCCCTTGCCTGTCTCTGATTCTGTTCTCAACACAACAGCCAGAGCAGTCCTTTTAAAATGTAAGTCAAATCCTGTCACTCCTCTCTTCAAACCCTCTAGTGACATCCCGTAGCTTCCCTTCTCAGAGTAAAAGTAATCAAAATCATCTACAAATCCCGACCTGTTCTAATCCCCCTGCTTGCTCTCAAACCTCATCTCTTACCCTTCTCCTCCTCGCTCTTAGCTCTAACCATACTGGTCACTTTGTGATCTCCTTGAACACACAAAGATCCTGCATTAGGGCCTTAGGACTTGCTGTTTTTGCATATCTTCTGCAAAGCGGGTACTTCACCTTCAGGTTTTTGCTAAAATGTTAATGTTCCTGAATTCTCATTGACACCTTCCTTTACCAGAGGGAAGAGGAGAGATGCTTTTTTGAAAAACTTTGGCCAAAGATTTGGATTTTTTTTAATCTTGCTAGTGTAAAGTGCAGTATAATAGATTCTGGTTTCTGTAATTAAGGGATGATTCCATTAGTGAAGAAAAACCTAGTTATTTAACCATTATTTACTGAAACTTTGATTTTTTTTTTTTTTAATATAAGTAGAGAGTTTATTTGGGCCAAGCTTGAAGATTGCAACTTAGGAGTACAGATTCAAGTTGCCCTGAATATACCCTCTGATTAGCAGCAGTTACAAGTGGATTTTTTAAATTATTATTATACTTTAAGTTCTAGGGTACATGTGTACAATGTGCAGGTTTGTTACATATGTATACATGTGCCATGTTGGTGTGCTGCACCCATTAACTTGTCATTTATATTAGGTATATCTCCTAATGCTATCCCTCCCACCTCCCCACTCCCCACAATAGGCCTCGGTGTGTGATGTTCCCCTTCCTGTGTCCAAGTGATCTCATTGTTCAGTTCCCACCTATGAGTGAGAACATGCGGTGTTTGGTTTTCTGTTCTTGTGATAGTTTGCTGAGAATGATGGTTTCCAGCTGCATCCATGTCCCTACAAAGGACACAAACTCATCCTTTTTTATGGCTGCATAGTATTCCATGGTGTATATGTGCCACATTTTCTTAATCCAGTCTGTTACTGATGGACATTTGGGTTGATTCCAAGTCTTTGCTATTGTGAATAGTGCCACAGTAAACATACATATGCATGTGTCTTTATAGCAGCATGATTTATAATCCTTTGGGTATATCCCCAGTAATGGGATGGCTGGGTCAAATGGTATTTCTAGTTCTAGATCCTTGAGGAATCGCCACACTGTCTTCCACAATGGTTGAACTAGTTTACAGTCCCACCAACAGTGTAAAAGTGTTCCTATTTCTCCACATCCTCTCCAGCAGGATTGGTTGGTAGGCTATTAATTATTGCCTCAATTTCAGAGCCTGCTATTGGTCTATTCAGGGACTCAACTTCTTCCTGGTTTAGTCTTGGGAGGGTGTAAGTGTCCAGGATTTATCCATTTCTTCTAGGTTTTCTAGTTTATTTGCATAGAGGTGTTTATAGTATTCTCCGATGGTAGTTTGTATTTCTGTGGGGTCAGTGGTGATATCCCCTTTATCATTTTTTATTGCATCAATTTGATTCTTCTCTCTTTTCATCTTTATTAGTCTTGCTAGCGGTCTATCAATTTTGTTGATCTTTTCAAAAAACCAGCTCCTGGATTCATTGATTTTGGGGAGGGTTTTCTGTGTCTCTGTCTCCTTCAGTTCTGCTCTGATCTTAGTTATTTCTTGCCTTCTGCTAGCTTTTGAATGTGTTTGCTCTTGCTTCTCTAGTTCTTTTCATTGTGATGTTAGGGTGTCAATTTTAGATCTTTCCTGCTTTCTCTTGTGGGCATTTAGTGCTATAAATTTCCCTCTACACACTGCTTTAAATGTGTCCCAGAGATTCTGGTATATTGTATCTTTGTTCTCATTGGTTTCAAAGAACATCTTTATTTCTGCCTTCATTTTATTATGTACCCAGTAGTCATTCAGGAGCAGGTTGTTCAGTTTCCATGTAGTTGAGTGGTTTTGATTGAGTTTCTTAGTCCTGAGTTCTAGTTTGATTGCACTGTGGTCTGAGAGACAGTTTGTTATAATTTCTCTTCTTTTACATTTGCTGAGGAGTGCTTTACTTCCAACTATGTGGTCAATTTTGGAATAAGTGCAGTGTGGTGCTGAGAAGAATATATATTCTGTTGGTTTGGAGTGGAGAGTTCTGTAGATGTCTGTTAGGTCTGCTTGTTGCAGAGTTGAGTTCAATTCCTGGATCTTTGTTAACTTTGTCTCGTTGATCTGTCTAATGTTGACAGTGGGGTGTTAAAGTCTCCCATTATTATTGCATGGGAGTCTAAGTCTCTTTGTAAGTCTCCAAGGACTTGCTTTATGAATCTGGGTGCTCCTGTATTGGGTGCATATGTATGTAGGATAGTTAGCTCTTCCTGATGAATTGATCCCTTTACCATTATGTAATGGCCTTGTCTCTTTTGATCTTTGATGATTTAAAGTCTGTTTTATCAGAGACTAGGATTGCAACCCCTGCTTTTTTTTGTTTTCCATTTGCTTGGTAGATCTTCCTCCATCCCTTTATTTTGAGCCTATGTGTGTCTCTGCATGTGAGATGGGTCTCCTGAATACAGCAAACTGATGATTCTTGACTCTTTATCCAGTTTGCCAGTCTGTGTCTTTTAATTGGACCATTTAGTCCATTTACATTTAAGGTTAATATTTTTATGTGTGAACTTGATCCTGTCATTATGATATTAGCTGGTTATTTTGCTCATTAGTTGATGCAGTTTCTTCCTAGCATTGATGAACTTTACATTTTGGCATGTTTTTGCAATGGCTGGTACCGATTGTTCCTTTCCATGTTTAGTGCTTCCTTCAGGATCTCTTGTAGGGCAAGCCTGGTGGTGACAAAATCTCTAAGCATTTGCTTGTCTGTAAAGGATTTTATTTCTCCTTCACTTATGAAACTTAGTTTGACTGGATATGAAATTCTGGGTTGAAAATTCTTTTCTTTAAGAATGTTGAATATTGGCCCCCACTCTCTTCAGGCTTGTAGAGTTTCTGCCGAGAGATCTGCTATTAGTCTGATGCGCTTCTGTTTGTGGGTAACCCGACCTTTCTCTCTGGCTGCCCTTAACATTTTTTCCTTCATTTCAACTTTGGTGAATCTGACAATTATGTGTCTTGGAGTTGCTCTTCTCGAGGAGTATCTTTGTGGCATTCTCTGTATTTCCTGAATTTGAATGTTGGCCTACCTTACTATGTTGGGGACGTTGTTCTCCTGGATGATATCTTGCAGAGTGTTTTCCAACTTGGTTCCATTTTCTCCGTCATTTTCAGGCACACCAATCAGACGTAGATTTGGTCTTTTCACATAATCATATATTTCATGGAGGCTTTGTTCATTTCTTTTTACTCTTTTTTCTCTACACTTCTCTTCTCGCTTCATTTCATTCATTTGATCTTCAGTCACTGATACTCTTTCTTCCAGTTGATCGATTCGGTTACTGAAGCTTGTGCATTTGTCACATAGTTCTCGTGTCATGGTTTTCATCTCTATCTGTTCTTTTATGGTCTTCTCTGCATTGATTATTCTTGTTATCCATTCATCCATTCGTTTTTCAAGGTTTTTAGTTTCTTTGCGCTGGGTATGTAGTTCCTCCTTTAGCTCTGAGAATTTTGACCGACTGAAGCTTTCTTCTCTCAACTCGTCAAAGTCATTTTCTGTCCAGTTTTGTTCCATTGCTGGCGATGAACTGCGTTCCTTTGGAGGGGTAGATGCGCTCTGATTTTTTGAATTTCCAGCTTTTCTGCACTGCTTTTTCCCCATCTTTGTCGTTTTATCTCCCTTTGGTTTTTGATGATGGTGACGTACTCATGGGGTTTTGGTATGGGTGTCCTTTCTGTTTGTTAGCTTTCCTTCTAACAGTCAGGACCCTCAGCTGCAGGTCTGTTGGAGTTTGCTTGAGGTCCACTCCAGACCCTGTTTGCCTGGGTATCAGCAGCAGAGGCTGCAGAAGATAGAATATTGCTGAACAGTGGGTGTTGCTGTCTGATTCTTGCTCTGGAAGCTTCGTCTCAGAGGTGCACCCAGTCGTGTGAGGTGTCAGTCTGCACCTCAGTTGAAAATGCAGAAATCACCCGTCTTCTGTGTTGCTCACGCTGGGAACTGGGGACTGGAGCTGTTCCTATTCGGCCATCTTGGGTGCCCCCCCCTTTTTTTTTAGTTCTTTTATATGTGTGCAATGCTTGGATAATTGTAGTATAAAAAACATAGAAAACTATGGTGGTAGATACTTCACTGTTTTTTAAAAAACTGGTGGCTATTCTGATACATACAAATGCATGCATTTTAATACTCCATAGTGTCATTATGTTGATAGTATCAACCTAGTGGAATCATAATTGATCATCATTTCTTAAAAACAGTAGATTAAGTAGCTTAGTGAAAGAGTCTGGTGTTTCATTATTGCTACTTAATTTTTCTTACAGGGCAAAGTTCTAAAAACATCAGTTCATCTCCAAGTGTTGAGAGTTTGCCTGGAGGAAGAGAATTCACTGGCTCCCCACCTTCATCTGCTACTAAAAAAGATTCCTTTTTTAGCAACATCTCACGTTCCCGCTCACACAGCAAAACTATGGGCAGAAAAGAATCTGTAAGTATTTAAGGACAATTTTCTCTTCATTCTTCATTTTCCTCCATAGAGTGCTGCATTTGTGAAAGCTCTGTTAGTGCCCAGTTTCATAAAGCTCTTAAAACTTTTATGGACTAAAAGGAATTATCTTATCAAAAGTATTTTATTATTATACTTTAGTAATATTTTAAGGCTGTAGCCTGTATCACACTGGAAATAAAAGAAAGTAGCATCATTTTAAAATAAGTTGAATCTTTCCCAAATCGCACTCCTTTTTTTCTCTACAAACGCCTTTTCTTCAAAGCCTGTGTTTTCTTATAAAATTTAACAAATAAATGATGGAAGTTGGAACAAACCAAGCTGTTTTTTCCATTTAAGATATTTCTTGAAAATTAAAAATAATTGATTTACCATATAAAAAGCTATACAAACTACATTTAAATTATATTTTGATACTCTGTAAAATTCTTCTTTTTTTCTTTTTCTTTTTTTTTTTTTTTGAGACAGAATCTCAATCTTGGCTCACTGCAGCCTCCACCTCCTGGGTTTAAGTGATTCTCATGCCTCAGCCTCCTAAGAAGCTGGGATTACAGGTGTGTGCCACCATGCCTGGCTAATTTGTGTATTTTCATTAGAGACGGGGTTTTGCCATATTGGCCAGGCTGCTCTGGAACTCTTGGGTTCAAGTGATCTGAGCCTTCCAAAGTGGTGGGATTACAGACATGAGCCACTGTGTCCAGCCTGTAAAATTCTTTATGTACATTTCTCGAAAGGATATAGCTAAGGCATATCCACTGCTTTAAAAACTTGGTTGTGTCTGAAATTATTATAAGCCAACTTCACATTTAACCACATTTTATAACAGCCATGCATAGCTTAAAAACAGTGATACATTCAGAGGAGTGTGTTGTTAGGCAATTTCATCATAGTGCAAACATCGTAGAGTGTACTTACACAACGAAATGGTACCACCTACTACACACCTAAGCTGTATGGTATAGTCTGTTACTCCTAGGATACAAACCTATATAAGCATGGCACTGTACTGAATACTGTAGGCAATTATAACAATGGTAAGTATTTTTGTATCTAAACATATAAAAGGTACAGAAAATTGTAAGGTATACAGAAAAAAAAAATGGTACACCTGTCTAGGGCACTTCTTATGAATGGAGCTTGGAAGTGGCCCTGGGCGAAGGAATGAGTGAGCAGTGAGTGAATGTGAAGGCCTAGGATTATTGTGCACTACTGTAGACTTTATAAACACTGTACACTTAGGCTACACTAAATTTATTTAAACAATAGTTCTTTCTTCAAAATAAATTAATCTTACCTTACTATAACTTTTACTTCATGAACTTTTTTTTTTAAATTTTTGTTTCTTTTGTAATAACACTTAGCTCAAAACAAACACGTTTTTTAGCTGTACAAACATTCTTTTTCTTACATCTTTATTCTGTGATCTTTTTCTATTTTTGAATTTTTTTATTTTACTTTTTAAGCTTTTTTGTTAAAAATGGAGACACGCACATTAGGCTAGGCCTAACCAGGGTCAGGATCATCAGTATCATTGTTTCCACCTCCAAGTTTTGTCCCCCTGGAGGGTCTTTGGGGGGCAGTGACACTCATGGAGCTGTCATCTCCTGTGTTAACAATGCCTTCTTCTGGAATACATCCTGAAGGACCTGCGTGACGCTGTTTTAAAGTTAACTCTTTTTTTAATATGTGTAACTAGAAGTACATTATAAAATAATGATAAAAAGTATAGTATAGTAAATATATAAACCAGTAACACAATCGATTATTATTATTCACTGTACATAATTGTATGTGCCATACTTACATATGACTGGCAGCACAGTAGGCTGGCATCACCACAAACACTGAATCCATTGCACTATGACATTATGACAGCTATGATGTCACTAGACAATAGCATTTGTTAGCTCCATTATAGTCTTATGGGACCACCATCATATATGTGGTCTGTTGTTGATCAAAACATCATTACGTGTCACATGACTGTAGTTTAACACCTAATATCTTAATAAGAACTCATCTGCCCTGTGGAAGAGGATGCCAAGGTAATACAGAAAAGGATCTAGCTATAACTGAAAGTATCCTAAATTAGAAAAACAAACAAACAATTAAATCTTTGAGAGATAATTATTTAAGGTACATAGAATATTACGTTCTCTATCTGTGTGACTTTGTATTTCTTGGGGCGAGACACTCAGTTTCTGGAGTTTTAACCACCTTATCTGCAAATTAAACATTTTTGCTCTCTGACGGAAAGAGTTTAACTACCTGCCCTCTTAGGGATCCCTTCAATATGTAGGAACTGTGATTCTGTAGTATATAAAAGAGCAGAGAGGAACTTTAGTTTAAACATGGCACCTTTAGTGCAAGCATTTAGCTCTGTTCCCTCCTAAAATTCCAGTGCAAGGACAAGGGCAGTTAAAGATAAACCCTCAAAAAATAAGAAAACAAAAGAGAAAACAGTAGCAATAAAATATTGTTACTTGGAAAACAGATGAAAATTGACAACTAAGCAGCCTAAGAAAGCTGAACCTTAAGTCAATGGTAGGTCAAAAACAAAGAAGCAGCTTGACTTCCATTGTAAAATTCTCTAGAAGCTCAGGAGCTACAGGTGAAGATGAAGGTAGAACTGAAGACAAGACAACTGGTCAGAAGCTTCTGAAAGAGGAATTAGATTTCCTTCCTTATATCAGCAAAAGACTGAAAATATAATTCTCTGAAAAGTGTACAACAGAATGTGTGTGGTCTGAGAGATCAGGCACATTCCGGTGTGAACCACCCTACTGGAAAAGGGGTAGTGAACACTTAAATGCTAAATTTGAGACCCCAGGCCTCCCCAGCTTGCTCTCCAGAGTACCAGTATGGATAGCCTTCAGGCAAGAGATTTGGAAGGGTTTTCTCTAGGCAAAAGACACACACACACACAGCTATAAATATACTTACCCCAGGGGTGCTCCAAGGAAACACCCAGTTACTTTATAGTGGACCCCACCATTAACGAGCTCCATCCAAACAGAACTTCCTCTTAGCTTTTTAGTTTATACTATTTTATATGGACAAGACAGCCAAGGATCACCAGACACTTGAAGAGAGGATTTGATAATGAAAGACAAACAAAAACAGAAAAAAGCAACTGGGAGGAAACAGGCTATGCAGAACAAGAAAACAAATATCATATTTTAATACATTTTTTTGTTCTCTAAATGTTATATTTTTCTAATGTAATACCTTTTCTAATGTATACATTTTTCTAAAATGTAAAACTCAGTGGAAGAGTTGGAAGATAAAGTTGAGGAAATCTCCCCTGAAAATAGAATATAAAATAAATAGAAGAGAGAAAAACATAAGAAAATGAGAGAACTGGCCCAGAAATTTTTAAAAATAGGAGTTTCAGAGTGAACAGAGAAAATTAAAGGAAGGAAATATCAAAATTACAATTTGAGAAATTTTTTCATTAATAAAATAACTGAGTCTTAAGATAGGAAAAGTCCATAGACTGACCCACTCAAGAAAAAACAAACCCACAGTCAGATGTATTACTGAAAAAGTTCAGAAATCTGCAAACAAAAGAATCTTACTGACTCATAGAGTTGGAAAAGAAAGATTCTAACAAAGAATGAGGAATTAAAATAGCTACAGACTTCTCAGTAGCAACACCAAAAGCAAGACAATGGAGCGATACTTTGAAAGTTCTGAGAAATGGCCAAGCGTGGTGACTCACGCTTGTAATTCCAGCATTTTGGGAGGCCGAAGCAGGTGGATCACCTGAAGTCAGGAGTTCGAAACCAGCCTGACCAACATGATGAAACCCCATCGCTACTAAAAATACAAAAATTAGCCAGGCATGGTGGTGGGCGCCTATAGTCCCAGCTACTCGGGAGGCTGAGGCAGGAGAATCACTTGAACCCGGTAGGTGGAAGTTGCAGTGAGCCGAGATCACGCCACTGCACTCCACCCTGGGTGACAGAGCAAGAATCCATCTCAAAAAAAAAAAAAAAAAAAAGTTCTGAGAAAAAATTACTTCTAACCTAGATTCAACATCTGACTAAACTAGTAGTTAATTTTGAGTGTAAAATAAAGCCATGTTTAGACATTAAAGATTCAAAAAAATGATTCTCATGTACCCTGGGAATCCACTGGAGGATATGCTGTACAAAAATGAGGACATAAACTAAGGAGGAAGAATACCTAAGAACTAGGAAATAGAGGATCCAAAGCAAAACAAAAAGATCCCCAGAATGATAATGTATGGAGATCCAAAGACTATAGCACTGCTAAATAGCAGACCCAGAAAGTAGTAGCAAGCCCAGATTGGAGCAAGTTGGAAGTTTCCAGAAAGATTTATTCAAAAAGATAAAATTGGAAGAATGACTAATATACTTTAACAAATTGAGAGATGTATGCAACTAGGCATGAGTTTGGGTGATAACTTTATAAAAGCTAAACTAACCCCAAAAAAGGACAATTGGTAACCCCAAAGAAAAACAAAGTATGTGTAGGAAAAGAAAGAAAGGTTATGATAAACCTTATAACTGAGCTGGGATTAACATTTACATAGACATTATAATGTAAACCTATTGAATATTAATCTAATCAGAATCACACTATACCTGTTGAGAAGATGGGGCATGGGAACTACGTGTTTGCCTGAGGAGGAGAGGAGGGAGCAGGTGGTAGTGGTCAATACAACTAAATCTTTATCTTCCATAGTGGGGAATCAGGGGATAATACTCAAGAGAAATCAAGAAGTGGCTAGATAAGTTAGAGATAAAGGCCATCTGTGGTGGCTCACACCTGTAATCCCAACACTTTGGGAGGCTGAATCGAGAGTATTGCTTGAGTCCAGGAGTTTGAGACCAGCCTAGGCAATATAGTGAGACCTGTCCTTACAAAAAAAAAATTTTTTTTCATTAGCCAGGTATGGTGGTATGCGACTGTAGTACCAGCCACTCGGGAGACTGAGGTAAAAGGATCACTTGAGTCTGGGAGATCAAGACTGCAGTGAGCAGTGATTGTGCCACTGTACTCCAGCCTGAGGTACAGAGCAAGAGCTTGTCTTAGATAGACTAGATAGATACATAGATACATAGATGATATAGAGGTGAAAAAATGGGTAAAAGAATTTAAAGTGGTTGTTTCTGGGGAGCAAGAAGTAGAGGGTGGGGTTGTGAGGAACTGTTCTTCATAACAGAAACAGTTGAATAAAGCACTATTTCATTGTATTGACCATTTCACTTTATTAACACTTATATAAGTGTTACGTATATAACTTAGATTAAAAATAACAACTAAAAATTACAACAAAATAGAATATTTTGGCATAATAAATTAGAAGAGGAGATAACCTGCATGTACAAAGAACGTGTCTGTGAAGAACCAGAGTAAGAGAATAACAAATGAGAAAGGCATATGGAGACAGGTTTCATTTGCATTCTATCATATTTTGGTGGCATATGGATTAGTCTGCAACACCAATTAATTGCTTTTCTTTATGATGATACTTTAACTTAAAACTGAGAAGTAAAAATAGAAATAAAGTGAATCTAACTCTCTACATAGACTTGCTGTGAACCAAGAGACAGAATGCAAGTAATCATTCAAAATTTAGTATATTTGCTAACTTTGGGGAAGGAAGTAGGCAGAAATTTTTAAGATAAATAAGCTCATGCTTTTCCAAGTAGTAGTTTTATCTTATTATTTTATTAAATAGTGCGTTAAGTCAGTACACTTTGCCAGTTCTCGCCCATTCTGGGCACTTAATAGGATTGCACCTCCTTGTCCCTATGATCTGTCAAAATCATATGACTGGTTCTCTCTGCTGCATTGTAACTGAAAGTGACATATATGTATTGTCACTGCAAGACCATCCACTGCTGTCTTTCCCTCTGACACCATGAACAGAACCTCCCTGCCAACTTATGGTAGACATGAAGAATGAGGGAGAAATCAGCTTTTGCTGATCTAAGCTTCTGAGACCGATGGTTATCACAGCATAACAGTGCACGGTTGGAAAATGTTTAGGCCCATAGCTGGGACTCATTCTTCCATGGGAGCTGCCTGCTGCCACTAGAGTGGTCCCAGGACACCAGAGCCTATGACTAGGTACCTACCATACATGGGTCCAGTTTGCTTTCATTTCCAGGCCAGTGCGATGTGATACAGTGATATTCCATATCCTGAAAAACGTTCAAGATAGCTTTTCACTTAAATTTCTTATACAAACAAGTGGCCAGAAATGAAAGTAAAGACATCTCTTGGTTTGGGTCTCTTGTCCCTTAAACTATATGATGATACCTTTCAGATTTCAAGACTCAGTTCATCTTTTAAAGTGGTTCAGGATCAAGAAATTGTTGATGTTAATTGCCAAAATAGTGGCAGAAAGAGACATAAAACTTAAGATAATCAAGTAGTAGCTATCAGTCGAAGTATGGTAAAATCTGCTTGTAATGGTTCTGAGAAATGATTGTCAGAATCTACATAGGTGTGACATATCCTGGACAAGCATCATATAGTGTGTTGTAGAACTTGTTTTGTCTCAGTATTGCCTTTTTATGTATCATACATACCCTTTCTATAATCCACAGCCTATCTTCTTTAGATAAAAAAGAAGTATCACATTTATTCCTGTTAATGCCCATGATTTGGCCATATAATGAAAGAGGGCAAGATTCAGCTTAGTCTTTAAAGAGGTAACAATTAAGCCTTGTGCCAGATTTATATAAAAGACATCATTATACTTCTTTACTGAAATGTGAAAACTAGTAGAAAGTTTTTTAAATGACCTCACTTCATTATTAGTAGTACTATTACTTTGAGGATTGGTATTGGTTTGTCTTGAAGAGAAAATAAAACATTTTGATATGTTTAATTTTTATGCTTTATTTTACATGATAGTATAAATCACATCTAATACTTAGCTTTCTAGAAGTCTATTTTTAGGTGGTCATTCTTCTGTTAAATAAATTTTTACTTGTTTTAGCACTGTTAGTCATATTCTATGATTGTTGCCAAATCATTTTCTAAGAATATCTTTGCTAAGGTTAAAGTATATGAAAAATAGAGTATAAAAGAAAAATTATCAGCCTAGGCAACATAGTGAGACCCCATGTCTACAAAAACATTAACAAAAAATTAGCCGGGCATAGTGGCGTGCACCTGTAGTCCCCAGTTACTAGGGAAGCTGAGGTGTGAGGATCACTTGAGCCCAGGAGTTCAAGTCTGCAGTGAGCTATGATTGTGCCACTACACTCCAGCTTGGGCAGCAGAGCCAAGCCCCTGTCTCAATAAACAAATAAAAAGAAAAAAGAAAAACTCGAAAACTGACTTGTGTCTGTGAATAAGTTATAATATTTAAGCACACCAGCCAACCAGAAGTATTTTGTAAATTTCCTGATAAACTGCATGATATTTTGGTATGATTTGTAGTAATTATAATAAATACCAACCTCCAAAGATCTAAAAGTGTCCATGGATCAGAATCCTCTCTAAACCACAGGAAATCAAAAAAGGTCTGAGCTGAAAGTCTCTGCATAAAACAGGATGCATAATGAGACACTCCCTTACCTGAAGGCTCACAGCACTACAGTGGGGTGACTATCCTGTGTCTTTATGACCCCTGTGACCCCGTATGCATTCATCATTGCTCTTTGATTGTTTGAACGTATACTATGGTCATACGAATATAATTTATTTTTGTAATATTCATCTATTCTTTGTCGTGACAAAATACCAAAAAGTGTCAGATAAATGAAAACGACTTTGAAAGCAGACTCTTACTTCTAGACAACTGGAGAATTGCCTAACCTATTTCAGGCCGTGATCTAGAAATTATAATTTAAGACATTATATGTGTTTAAGAAATATAAGAGAGCAATCCTAATGAGGATGCTTAGAGTGAAATTGGAATGGGGGAAAGTTAAGTAATTAAACTAAATTAAAATATCTCATCCACATGAGATGCATAATATGATTAAATGCCATATGAACAATAAAGACAGTAAACAAAATGGTGTTAGATGACAGACCACCATGGACTGTGTTGGTCTAGACAAGCTTCCTGTGAGAGATAGATCTGAACCACTGATGTATTTCTTCTCCCATTAGATATAACCATTATTTTCCCTTAGGAAAATAGCTTCCTAGGACAGGTGGTAGTGGTGGATATTGAGTAAGCAGTCAACAATACCTTCTACAGGAGTTCTCTTCTCCCTCACATCCCCTGACACATCTAAAATAGTTAGAATTGTATTAAGTTGCTTTGGGTAAAAATAAGAGAAAGTATTATATCAAATGAGGAAATTTGTTGTTTATTATTTCACATAACAAAGATTCCTGAAATAGGTCTGTGGTTGGATTATTCAGCTGTTCAGTAGCATCACCATCTTTCCACTCTGCCATCCTTAGTGTGGTGGCTTTATCTTCAACTTGGCTCTCATTGTGTTCTCTCAAGGGGGCTGACACAGAGCCAATTATATCACACACACGTGCATGCACACCCCTTCTAGAGAAGGCTACTTGGGAATTCCCCAGCAGTCTTTTCTTCCCATATCACTGACCAGAATTAAATTCCATGCCCACTTCTTAACCAATCTCTGGTAAGGAGAAGGGTTAAGAGAGGCTCGTGACAGAGGACCAGCAGGTGGGGGGATGTGATGAGGCAGCCAGCCATTTGATAGGTAAATTACCCTTGAAGTATTAATTGCCAAAATGGTTTATTTAATCCTTTCCTGAAGGATTTGCATTTGAAAAGAGGCAGTTCTGCTGTCATCAGTCATATTTTGCTGGTAGATTTTTCAGGCAACTAGAGTTAAATTGGTGGTTGGAAGGGAGAAACTGAGCAGAGCAGCCTTCCCAGAAGACTAGAATTTTCCTAGTTACCTGATTTTCTTCTCAGTCAGTGACGTATACTTCCTAGGAAAACATGTTATGTGGAAAGCACTGACTTCAGTAGATTTCTTTATGAGGTTAGGGATGGAATTGAAAACTGGAATCTAGAGTTCATCTAATTATAGGATTTTCAAGTCAAAAGTACACATATGTAATCTCTTCTTGTTTAATCAGTAGTGTTAATGATAACTGGATTAAAATACTGTCCCATTTAAAATACATTCCCATTTAATATAGTTTATTGAAATGAATAGATATAAAATGAATTTAAACATCAGCAGTTTAAGTCTCATGTTAGTAATTTTAATCTAAGGCCAAATTAACCTGGATATTTGAAACATACATTTAGTCATTCAATGTTTTATAAACCTTGTTTACAATCTGTCTGCCCGTAAATGTACTCAAGGTCAGGAAGGGTAGACTGTATATCTTTATGAGAGAATTCTTTCCTTCTTTCTCCATCTTTTTGCATCACCCAAATCATGTAACTCCATTGCAAAGAAATGTGAACATCGAAGGGAGCATCATAAAAAGCCCTCCATTTTCAACAGTTTTAGCATGACATTTTAATTTAGCTTTTGTAAACAGGTTTTAGAACCAACTTTTTAAAATCCTTATGGTGCAATACATTTATTTTAAATTTTAAAAAATCTGAGAAACCGCAGAATCACAGGAAATGGAGTGCTGCAACGTCCTTTGCGGAACAGTGCCCTTTGGGTTGAGTGAAACACTCATTCACCTCGTGCTGGGTCTTCTTCCTCCATCACTTATCTTTATCTCCATCCTCTGTGTAAAATGCAAAGGTGCCAGATTGTACCCATGCTGTGAATACGGCCGGGAGGCATAGACAGTGGTTTGGGGAAAGCTTAAGTGAAGCAATTAGAAATATTTACAATCCCAGGCCAGAAATATTTTGTGGGTTTGAATCATGCTAAATTAAATGTGTCATTGATAGCATTTGCTTCTTTCTAGTGACCTTTCTTGAAACTTGACATTTGTATATTCTTTCAGTGCCACATTGCCTTGGGGACAGTTATTCCTACCCTAAAGTGCAGATGTGCATGACAGGGAAGGAAATGAGGGCTTTGACTTATCTGGGCAATTGGAGGTCAGCCAAGGCCAGAGGCCAGATTGCAGAGTCTGCACGGTTGTCCTCTTCTTTCCCCCTCAGTGGCACCACCACCTTCTCCTACACAGTGTCTTCCTGCTTTTAAACCTCTTGTCCCAGGCATCTCATCATTTATCCTTTGAACACGTATGTAAACTTTTTCAGGAAGTTGTATTTTTAATCCACTGGGCTTTCATTGCAGAAAGAATTGCTTTACTTCTGTCATAGAAATTCTAGGCCTGTTGATAAAGGGGGAATCTGTATCAGGCAGGTGGCCTTCACTTTGCCCCTGAAAACTTAGGACTAAGGAATCCCCTTTTGGTTGTTCCTCATAGCTAGAGCTTCTATGCTCAGAGGGTCAGTTGAAGGCTTGGGCACTGTAATAGTCCATTCTCATATTGCTATCAGGAACTACCTGAAACTGGGTAATTTATAAAGAAAAGAGGCTTAATTGACTCACAGTTCTTCAGGCTGTACAGGAAGCATGGCTGCAGCGGCCTCAGGAAATTTACAATCATGGCGGAAGGCAAAGAAGAAGCTGGAGAAGGAAGAAGAGAGAATGAAGGGGGAGGTGGTACATATTTTAAACAACCAAATCTTGTGAGAACTCACTATAATGAGAACAGCAAGGGGGAAATCCACCCCACGATCCAGTCACCTCCCACCAGGCCCTCCTCCAACTCAGAGGATTACAATTCAAGATGAGATTTGGGTGGAGACACAAATCCAAACCATATTATCCTGTACCTGGCTCCTCCCAAATCTCATGTCCTTCTCATATTGCAAGATATAATCCTCCCTTCTCAACAGTCCTAAGTCTTAACTCATTTCATCATTAACTCAAAAGTCCACAGTCCAGAGTCTCATCTGAAACAAGGCAAGTCCCTTCCACCTATGGGCCTGTAAAATCAAAAACTAGTTACTTTCAAGATACAATGGAGTACAAGCACTGAGTAAATATGCCCATTCCGAAAGGGAGAAATCAGCCAAAACAAAGGGGCTGTAGGCCCCATGTAAGTCTGAAACCCAGCAGGGCAGTCATTAAATCTTAAAGCTCCAAAATAATCTCCTTTGACTCCATGTCTCACATCCAGAAAACACTCATGTAAGGGGTGGGCTCCCAAGGCCTTAGGGATCTCCCTCCCTGGGGCTCTGCAGGGTACAGCCTCCTCAGCTGCTTTCACAAGCTGGCATTTAGTGATTGTGGCATTTCCAGGCACACAGTGCAAGCTGTCAATAGATCTACCATTCTGGGGTCTGGAGGACAGTGTCCCTCTTGTCACAACTCCACTAGGCAGTGCCCCAGCAGAGACTCTGTGTGGAGGCTCCAATCCCACATTTCCCCTCTGCACTGTCCTAGTAGAGTTTCTCCGTGAGGAGTCAGCCCTACAGCAGACTTCCACCATCCAGCCATTTCCATACATCCTCTGAAATCTAGGTGGAGGTTCCCAAACCTCAACTCTTGTCCTCTCAACACCCACAGGCTTAACACCACATGGAAGCCACCAAGGTTTGTGGCTTGCACTCTCTGGAGCAATGGCCTAAGATATCTTAGGCCCTTTTAGCCATGGCTGGAATGGGAGCAACTGGGATACAAGGAGCAGTGTCCCAAGTTTGTGCAGGGTAGCAGGGCCCTGGGCCCAGCCCACAAAACCATTCTTCCCTCTTAGGCCTCTAGGCCTGTGATGGAAGGGGCTGCCACAAAGGTCTCTGAGATGCCTTTGAGGCATTTTTCACATTGTCTCGGCTATTAACATTCGCTCCTCTTTACTTATGCAAATTTCTGCAGCCAGCTTAAATTCTTCCCAGAAACATGGATTTTTCTTTTCTACCACAGGGCCAGGCTGCAAAATTTCCAAACTTTTATGCTCTGCTTCCCTGTTACATAAGTTCCAGTTTCAGATCATCTCTTTGTTCATGCATATGACCATATGCTGTTAGAAGCAGCCAGGCTGCATTTGAACACTTTGCTTCTTACAAATTTTTTCCACCAGATACCCTAAATTGTCACTCTCAAGTTTAGAGTTCCACAGATCCCTAGAGCAGGGGCACAATGCCACCAGTCTCTTTACTAATGCATAACAAAAGTAACCTTTACTCTAATTCCCAGTAAGTTTCTCATCTTTATCTGAGATTATCTCAGCCTGGACTTCATTGCCCATATCACTGTCAGCATTTTGATCACAAAAGTTTAACAAGCTTCCAGGAAGTTCCAAACTTTCCTTCATCTGCCTGTCTTCTTCTAAGCTGTCCAAACTGTTCCAACCTCTGCCTGTTACCCAGTTCCAGAGTCACTTCTACATTTTCAGGTGTCTTTGTAGCAATGCTGCCACACTTCTAGTACAAATTTTCTGTATTAGTCCATTCTCATATTACTATAAATAACTACCTGAGACTGGGTAATGTATAAAGAAAAGATTTAATTGGCTCAAAGTTCCAGATGCTGTACAGGAAGCATGCCTGGGGAAGCCTCAGGAAACTTACAATCATGGCAGAAGGTGAAGAGGAAGGATTCACATCTTACACAGCCAGAGAAGGAGGAAGTGAGAGTGAGGGGAAGGTGCTACACACTTTTAAAAACCAAATTTCATGAGAACTCATTATCACAATAACTGCCAGGGGGAAATCCACCCCCGTGATCCAGATGATCCAATCACCTCCCATCCTTCCTCTGCTCTAACACTAGGGATTACAATTCAAGATGAGATTTGGGCAGGGATAAAAATCCAAATGAGATTTGAAAATCCAAACCATATCAGGCACCTTTACCCAAGCTTCCTCTCTTTTCCTGATCTCTGCTATTTACCCTCCCAACTTTCTGCCCCAAGTTGTCCATATGTCAGAAATTAATACACCTGGAAGCATTGCTGGCAGTAAGCACCAGGAATCTCATGCCTGAAGCATGGGAATAAGAGACAACCCAGGGGCTAAAAACCAAGCTCATGCTCTGTTCACTAAGCAGCACACCCTGGTCTGGGGTTCATATTTGCCTGGAGAATGAGGCAATTTTTTTTTTCACTCTCCAAATTCTTCACTGAAAGAGGGTGAAGTTGGGGAGTAAATTAAATTAAAGGCATGCTTTAAGTTATTGAAGGCCCTAAGTTAATGAAGAGGGAACTGCAACTATTGGAAAAAATCAGGACCTTTCTAATTTGTGGCAGTGATGATAAAAAAAACTTGGATTTTCCCAGGAAGACATGTTAGCAGTAACATGAAGAACTAATAAGAAGAGAAAAAAACAAATAATTCATTTGGCCATAAGGATAATACCAAGCACACCAAGTCATTTACACAGAGTTGCCCATTTATGCCTAATTATTAATCCTCTTAATACACATGTTTATCCTTACAACTTTATCAGATTCACTTTGTTATAAGTTGTATTTGACTAAACTATTGGACTTGGCTTGAATAAGATCGACCTTGGTATGGAATGTTTGCTCGTTAAATACAGTTGCTCAGGAGAAA
Organism: Macaca mulatta; assembly: GCF_049350105.2. NCBI lineage: Eukaryota > Metazoa > Chordata > Mammalia > Primates > Cercopithecidae > Macaca > Macaca mulatta. The sequence goes on from NC_133407.1 coordinate 31,310,525, forward strand.
TTTTTTAAAACATCTGAAGAAACTAAAACCCTATTCAGCCATGACGTTACAGTGTAGCCAAAGGATTTAAAAAGCATTGAATGTGTGGGTCACCAGAAGGTAATATAATCAAATTTCCAAACTTCCTTTTTAAGATGACAATTTCCCTTAGAATTGTTACCAACTATAGCAGCAGTCCCCAACCTTTTTGTCACCAGGTACTGTTTCATGGAAGACAGTTTTTCCACAGATGCAGTTGCAGGGGCATGGTTTCAGGATCAAACATGTTCCCTGTTCCACCTCAGGTCATCAGACGTTAGATTCTCATAAGGAGCACGCAACCTGAATCCCTCGCATGTGCAGTTCACAATGCGGTTCCCCTCCTATGAGAATCTAATGCTGCTGCTTATCTGACAGGAGGCAGAGCTCAGGTGGTAATGCTTGCTTGCCTGCTGCTCACCTCCTACTGTGCAACCTGGTTCCTAACAGGCCACGAACAGCTACTGGTCTGCAGCCTGGGGTTTGAGGACCCCTGAACTATAGTACAGTGCTCATGTACAGTTCTGTCTATGGCCTTATCATGTCCATTCAACATGTTGCTTTCCAAAGTTACTTTGGTCAGTAGACAGGAACTTTAACAGCAAAATATGGTGTTGTAATAAGCCAAGAACAAACTGGCTTTATGTTAAATCCTAAAAAGTTATAGGCTATGTTTGAAAAGAGAGAAAAGAATAAGAAAATTATTTCTACTTGAAAAAAATTGTGAAAAGGGAAAGTCCCTCCTTTCCCCTCCCTAGCTCATCGTTTATTCATAGATCCAAGACTAGACTCAGATTTCTGGCTTTCACGGTCACATTTCTCTACTTTTTTCACCTTTAATGGTCTTATCGTTCTGCTTTAACCTTTGATATCTTTCTTATTTTTGCCTCTGTAATGAACTCTGAAAGATGGCCTGATCTCATTAAATAAACCAAATTCAACCATACCTTGTCCGTGCAGCAAAAAGGGCCTTTCAGATCAACATCAAGGATTACCTCCAGGTAATCACTCTGGCCTCTTGATCATCATCAACTTTTTATTCCTGGAGGCTATCCCAAAGGTGGGGCAGTTTGCAACATTTACCTGAGTCCTTCCTTAGGTCCCTTCAGATATCTCAAGGATCCCACTAACAAGTAAATAATTTGCAAATTATAACATTAATCTGCCCAAAATACACATATATACTACCACATGGTCCAAAAATTGAAGGAGGCCTCAATGCAATGTCCCAATCAACTGAAAACAGTGAGAAGTGCTGCCAAATTGCTTAACTTTGGGATGTTCTCAGTCTGGATTCTAAGCAACCATTTGGGTTTGAAGCATATTTGTACACTCTACATTTGTACATGATACATGTTATTCATGTATCATGATGTGAAAATATTCCATAAAATATCAGGAATAATGCTTCTGAAAACAAGAATGAAATCAGCATGATACCAATATTTGATGATGTTAACATTTATGGAAATCTTAAATTTGGCTCTAGACAAGTCAAACTAATATCATTTTAGCTGGACGGTGATGAAAACATGAATATCTGTTTATTGCCCAGGATAAATGAGGTATTGATTGTTTTCTTAATGTCTATAATCAGTCATACATCTTCAGCCCTCTGTTATGACCAGAGTTTTTTTGACATCCTTGATTTCGGATTTAGGTTTGAAAGTTGGGCTGAGACATGAGCTTTTTCCCAAATAAATGAGCAGTCCTAATTCTTTTGCCAGAAATTGTGATTTAAATTTCCAAGGTGGACTAACTATAAAACGTTTAAATGCTGGACCTTGCGTTTCACTCCAGAGACCATCTTTATTTAGGATGCTTTCAGCTACATGTAGCAGAAAATGCGACTCACACTGATTCCACTAACAAGGAAAGTTATTTAGCTCAAGTTCAAAGGACTTCCCATTCCCGAGCATACGTTAGAATCACCTGGGAGAGTGTTTTAATCAATACTGGTCACAGGAGAACTGAGAATCTTTCCAGCGGAGCGTGGGCATTAGTAATTGTTAAAAACTTCCTGGATTATTCAAATATGTAGTCAAGGTTTAGAACCACTAATTTAGAAGCTCATCTGTGTCTTCAAGGATGCAGTTTCTTGCCATCTCTCTGCCCTGACCTGCCCTTCCCAGAACAAACTGTTCCCAAGGTTGAAAGCAAGATAGCTGTAATAGTTCTAGACACCATATCCATTCACCAGCATCGAGAGGAGAATGACCATGTCTTCCTAGGGCATTTTTTAAAGGTAGGTTTGCCAGATAAAACAAAATGCCTAGTTACGTTTGAATTTCAGATAAATAATGAGTAACTTTTTTAGTATAAGTATCTCAAATATTACTTGGGACATATTTATACTAAAAACTTTATTCGATGTTTATATGAAATTCAAATTTAACCCTATGTTCTATGTTTTTATTTTTAAATATGGCAACCCTATCTTAAAGATATTTTCAACAGCTTCTCACCAAGACTTCCCTTTATGTCTTACTTGCCAAAATTCCTAGATTACCCTTAAATCCATCAGGCCCAGCCACTGCCCACAACTGTAGATTGGGTTGGAGGGGGCTCATGGCTGCAGGGCCCTCTTGGGAAGGAGACACAGGGAACACCGCCCTAGCCCCTATAGAGAACCCATAGTACAGGTAATACTTCTGTTTCATAAACACTGAGTGATACCATGATGTCTACACTAAAACTTTTCTGCAATTACCTTTCTGGAAAAAAAACATAAATTTGATTGTCATGAATGTATTCATCTTCATTGAACAGTCATCTTCAGAACTGTTCTTTTTTTCTTGAGACAGGGTCTCATGCTGTCACCCAGGCTGGAGTGCAGTGGCACAATCTCGGCTCACTGCAACCTCCATCTCCTGGGCTCGAGTAATCCAACCCCTTCTGCCTCCCAAGTAACTGGGACTACAGGCACGAGCCACCATGCCCAGCTAATTTTTGTATTTTTTGTAGAGATAGGGTTTCACCAGGTTGTCCAGGCTGGTCTTGAACTCCTGAGCTGCCTGCCTCAACCACCCAAAATGCTGGGATTACAGTCATGAGCCACTATACCCCACCCAGCAGAATTGTCAGTTCTGAGGTGACTTAAATGTTCCCCAAAATCACTATGCTATGCAAAGTCATGTAGTAAAAACCACAGGGAGTCTAGGCACAGTGACTCATGCCTGTAATCCCAGTGCTTTGAGAGGCTGAGGTGGGAGGATTGCTTGAGGCCAGGAGTTCAGCTGGGGCAACATAGCAAGACCCCATTTCTACCAAAAAAGAAAAAGAAAAAACCACTGGGCATGGTGCTACACACCTGTAATTCTAGCTACTTGGGAGGCTGAGGTGAAAAGATCGCTTAAACCTAGGAGTTCAGGGCTGCGGTGAGCTATGATCACACCACTGTACTCCAGCCTGGGTAACAAAGCGAGACTTTGTCTCTAAAATGGTAATAAACATAAGATAAAAACCACAGGGCTTGTGGGGAAAATTGGGTTGAGGTACAATACTGAAAAAAAAGGTCATCAGTGACACATGAAACAAAGTAGGAGGTAGAGTGGTTTTACACATTTTAAGTGATTAAGAAATAAATAGTGCAATAAATATGATACTTTGCCTTGAAAAATACCTGAAGCTCAGATGGGGAAGTGGACATTGGAAGGGTTGTAGCTTGTGAGTCACTGTGAAGTGGTGGAGGAGAGTTATCTGGAATCTGATGGATTTGGTTATGGAAGTAGCTCATAACACATATGGCATTGAGGTAACTGGCAGATATCTGTGTTGTGTGCGTGCAGGCATTGTGCGTATTCCTGCATTCCTACGTGCAGCTGTGTTCATCTGTGTGGAGTGTTCTGCATTCACCCATTATTGCTTGAGGATGATATTGTGTGTAAGCAAATGTGAACTTCGGGTTATGCTCAGTTCCTTAATACACTGATCTCACTGAAACTAGTTCACATTTTCAGAACAAGCATTATAACAGAACTGACTCTACACAGTTCATGACATGCAGCTTCTGGATTTGGTGAGTTGGAGGAATGAGAATATAGAAAGGTTATACTCTACATAATTTCTTTGTACTCAAGTAACAGTTCCATGTTAACTAGAAATTTTAGAGTTATTCCATTTTATTAATGGTCAACATATACCCAAAGTATTTCACACCACCAATGTGTGCATCATGTATATCTGACTCAATACGGTCTGACTCCTTATCAGAATTCTGCAGAGGCCCCTTCTCCCTAGGATAAATCCCTCAATTTTGAGGTATGCCCTGTAGGGCCTTTTACAGTCTCACCCTGTTCAGCCTCATCATCAGTCCTCCCTTACTCCTCCCCAGCCCCTCAGGAATGCACAGCTATTTCATTTCCCTCAAACCAAGCATGCTTCCTCATACTTCTGTGTTTCCCTTCACTGTCTCTTCTGGCCAGAGTGATTCATGTAGCCACAAAACTGATAGAGTCCCTTCCAGTCTCAGCCCAAGTACCTTATGTGCCATGGAGCCTTCTCTGCTAGGAACTTTCAGCACTTGCAATAAGTAGCTGGGGCCCTAGTTAAGCTGCAGATTTCAGAACCCCTCCCCAAACCTAAAGCAGCAGCATCTTGAGATGGAGGGTGTCCTGCGTAATCTGCAAATGCTTCCCCTGCTTTGAATGTCAGAGAACTACTTGTGTTTACTTATAAGGCTCTTGCAGGCACTTGTCACTGTATCCTCTGTGCCAGATATTGTGTCTGGCACTCAGTAAACGTTTAGGAATAAATGAATGCTGTTGAGGGTTTTGTGTGTTGTGCAAGTATTGAGATGTCTTAGGCTTTGCTCTGGCGTCCTCTAGAGCCTGAAAAGTTGCTTCATTTCTCAGCAGCATTTACCAACCAGTTATTTAAAAAGCTAATAGGAATTGTTGGTATTTAATGACAGATAGGGTATAACTGAAGGGATGAACTAACAAAAGTATGATAGGCATATGAATAAACCAGGTAATTTAGAGAATTATTTCCTTTTCACCTTTTTGTCTTTCCAGAAGTCTCAGAAGTGGTAGTGTTTGTGTTTAAAAAGAAAGAAAGAAATATCAAGGCTGTTCCAACACTTACTTGCTTTTACCAATTGTTATTAAAGTCATTCTTAAACTGTGCTTGATCCTCAGCTTGGATTTGCTGCAGGGTACGGTTTTTTGTCTGTCTCTGTTGGGACATTGTAGAGGTCAGTTAGCCCAGAGAATACGTTGTACAAGTGTGTGCATTTCATCCTCACACGGATCAATTAGCTTTATCATAAGAAAAACAGTCTTGGCTCAGGCCCTTCTATCTGGGTCAGCCATTGTGCAGATGCCTACCTTGGTGCCAGGAACAGCAAGGGAGAGCACGCAGATGGTTTTGCCCAGCCAGCATTACTGTAAGAAACTCAGCTGGAGGCCCTGGTGCTGGCTGGCTGGTTTCATCAGTTGGTCTGATCACATGTAAGTGGTGAGGGGGAAAACCCTTGTTAAGTAGAGTAACATCTGTGCTTATTGTCCTGGTGGAGGAGAGAACTACATGGGTTTCCAAATGATGGGTCAGGTTGCCTAATTATAAAAACACAACACAGAAATGACAGCGCAAAAGCCCAAAAGATGGGAGCATTTCTCCACAAATGCCATTTAATTAGACTCCCTTACATAAGCACTTCTAGCAGACACCTTTTATACCTTTTGAATTTTTACAGGGCTAAGAAGACATACCATATGCATATAATTATTTTAAATTGCAGTTATAGGACTTTTGCAAATAATGAGGTTTGTAACTCTGCAAGTGAGGTTTTATTCTTCCTCTGGTTACACCTATGTGAAGTTGTTCCTAATTAAAGGTTGTATTTCAATTTCCAGTGTATTTATTCCAGATTGTAAGCTTATTTACTTTACTTTAGAATTTGTAGCACATGATCCTATTTTCTGGCACCATTCTTGTCTTTTCTGTTTATTATTTTTTGTAGGCAACTTCTAGGAAAGCAGAATTAGATTAAAATAGCTCACAATGTTAAAATGGCAGTAGGTGCAAGAGCATGTTTCTAAAAGCTAAAAGTTCTTAATAAATATTACTTATGATTTTTTCAGAAATCATATCTTCAGAAAGATATCTTCAGAAAATCAGGGATGAATTTAAATACCATGAATTATGGAAGTATTTTTGCCATTTCCTTTTCATTGCATTTTATGTTTGAAAAGCATCTTTTATTCTCTGATACTTAATACACAGCCTATGTTTATCGAAAGTTACAGAAGAGAGCATGCATAATCCAACAAAATTAATTCATATTTCACTTGTGTTTTTTAATGAGAAATTTTATAAATGTTTGTGTTTACAGTAGAATAAACTGATATCTGATGGTCTAAGAATTAGCTCTAAATAGAATAATAGAGCTACTTAGTACAAAACTAACTCAGGGAGGTTGGAAAGCTCTCCTGGAAGCTTATCACCCGGCTTCTCTCTCTGCTGCATCCTACTCCATGTTGAGAAGAGGTCTTTTGGACTGTCACCAAGTATGCATCTAACCATGCAGCCATCTGTTAAAACTGCCTTAGATCAGATAGATAGTAAAGTACTTCACAGCCTTCCTAGAATGATGGGAAGATGTATTCAGAAGTAAATATTAATAGAAGGAGCACATGAAATGAGTTATTTAAATCCTTGCCATCCAAATTGTGGTCTGTAGACCGGCTGCATCCCATCCCCTGGGAGACTGTTAGAAATGCAGAATCTTAAGCCCTAACACAGACCTTCTAAATCAGACTCTGCATTTTAACAAGATCTCCAGCCGATTTTTGTTCATATTAAAGATTGAAAAAAATTGATATTAATAACATTAATTGAATACCAAATAAGGAATGAGATTTTCTACATATAAAGCAAACTTCAAATATATCCTAGTGTGAGCGTGTTCTCCTTGTAAACGGTGGCTAAGTGCTAATAGTTATAGAACACCTTCTATAAGTGTGTCCTCTGTTCTAAGCATTTTACATGTATTAGCTACTTTAATCCTCAAGCAATGCTATAAGGTCACTGCTAGAATTGCTTCCCATTTTACAAATAAGAAAACTGAGGGAAATAGAGTCTGTGGTTAGCACTTTCTACAAAAAAAAGTTATTAGTCATAACTGGGCAATGAAGAATTTCTGCCTTATCAGGTAGACCCGAAGAATAAAAAGGGGTAAGAAATTAAGATCTTTTTTACTCCCTCAATAAAACTTATAAGCAACAGCTGAATATAACGGGAAATTTCTTTCCCTTAATTTTGTGAACCTCACATGTACTATTTTTAAAATATTTGTAATCCATACCCCATATGTCGCACCCACGGTAAGCATGTGATCTGAATTAATTATTTTAACCTGCCAACACCTGACTTCAAAAAGAGATTTGGAACTCTTCGCATGTAAACCAATGAAGAGAATGTGGAGTTGATACGTAATTTGTCAATTCTAGGGATATGCTATAAGTCAAGTAGCAATTTGGTAGAGAAAATTTTTACAGGAAAAAATAAAGGTTTCTCCCTATACTTGACCTTGTAGTCTTGCCCTGCAGCCCTTGTTGGGCTGCTGCGGAGAAGGGGTTTGAATGATCACTATCTGTTAGAGCCAGCTGAAGCAGCACAATCAGAGAGGAGCTGGGCTGGACAAAGCCTGACTCATGGCTCACCTGGCCACACCAATTTTATCACATGCAATTTTTAACTTTATAAATTATAAGGAGTCAGTATCTTTTAATGTAGGGGTTTTATCCAAGTTTCAGGGGGAAACTAAAGGAGTAAAAAGTGATACAAAGTCCTGTGGAGTTCAGGTTTTAGTGGCTTTGCTGTAGCCTTCCATAGTCAGGAAGGAGCATTGCTAGTACAGGAGGATGTGGGGTAGAAGGAAAAGGGCTCAGTGATTGTTATGAAAACCCATCCTCTTGGGACAAATCCAGTGTCCCCTGGTAGTGAGGATGTCAGCGGTGGGACACTGCAGTGCTTCAGTGGCTGAAAAACAAGGACGCCTACTAGTGGGATTTCTGCTACTGCCCAGCTACCTAGCCACGTAAAAGTTGCTTTATTTGTAAACAAGAAGGGGTTGAAATAAATGATCTCTAAAGACATTTCCAGTTCTGAAATGATATAATTGGATAGCATAAATTTGACATCTTGAGCTTTGAATTTCAGTTCAGAATGTCTAAAGGCCATTTCCATTTCCATTTAACTTTTGTTTACATCCTGTCCAAAAATGGGAACTCTTATTTACTGGGGAATTTGTAAGCATCTTTATTTTTAAAATATCTTTAAGAATCACATTATTTCTAGGCAACCCATAAAGAGCAGCATCCACTGACGTTCTCACTTTAATCATATAGAAGGAAGCCCTTTACCATAAGAGTGCTGTACTACTCCGGGTTTGCACATGGGACAAAATATGCTACTTACGTTCTTTTTTACAAGTGATTTCATAGAAGTTTCTCCGTTTAGTGTTGTTTAGAGTACAGATTTGTTTAGCGTATAGAATATTATTTGGAGTTTGATTTGGAATCAGTTACATCTTTTTTTTTCCTTGGCAATCACCTTTCACTTTTTTCTTCTCTACTATGTTATTTGCATTATTTGATTTTCTTATTACAAAAATATGATCCAATTTCATTGCAGAAAATCCGCAGAAAATTAGCAAAAAGGAGGGAAAAAATCACCCATAATTCCACCATTTGAAGAAAACCAACATAAACTATTTGGGAACTATCCTTTTTCTTTTTTCTCTATGCATGTATATATATTTTTTGAAATCAGAATTCATTCTTTACCTAGTACTTTGTAACCTGTTTTCCCAATTAGTATATGATATGTTATTCTTAAATGTTCTACTATAAAAACATTTTTAAAGGTTGTATAAGTTGGACATGATGGCTCATGCCTATAATCTCAGCATTTTGAGAGGCTGAAGCAGGCAGATCACTTGAGGTCAGGAGTTCGTGACAACTCTGACCAACATAGTGAAACCCCGACTCTACTAAAAATATGTTTTTTTAAAAAATTAGCCGGGTGTGGTAGTAGATGAGTATAATCCCAGCTACTTGGGAGGCTGAGGCAGGAGAATCACTTGAACCCGGGAGGCGGAGGTTACAGTGAGCCAAGATCACACCACTGCACTGCAGCCTGGGCGACGGAGCGAGACTCTGTCTCAAAAAATAAATAAATAACAAATAAGGTTTGCATAGCATACTGTTTATAAATGTTCCACAAGTTACCCAAATCACCCATCATTAGACATTTAGGATTTCTGTGAGGTGCCTATGCCCATATGTGTGCCTGTTGCCATTGAATGTGTGATGAATACCCTGGGAGTTATTTCTGCATGCATTCATAATCCTTTGAAATAACTTTCTAGAATTATATTAAAATTTAGAGACAATAAAATTCACATTTATTGAGTGTTTACCATGTACCACTGTGCAAAGTATTTAATCTGGAAAACCTCGTGTAATTTAAATTCAGTCCTCCAACAAGCACATGAGGTAGAAGCTATCATTATCACCATTTTGTAAACAGGAAACTGAGGCTCAAAGAACTTTGCTATCTGGTCAGAATCACAGAGAAGGTAAGTGTCAAGCCTAGTATATACTGATTTTAAGGCTTGTGATTTATATTCCAACTTGTTCACCAGTATGGCTGTACAGCTTCACACCTCATGCCACTTATTTTAATACTCTTAAAAAGTCTTCTTTGTGCTCTTCTTCCATTTTTTTCTGGTGGTATCTTCCTCTGCTGATACCATATGCTTCTGACTTGGATTTCATTCACACCGTGTATGTGTTTTGCCCTTGTGTACACCACAGCTTCCTCCGAACATCCGTGGCCTTTCCACTTTTTCTCCTTGAGACTTTCCGTTTCCTTTACTTCCCACTTCTTGTTCACCCATCTGCTCGAGAAAGACTGGGCGTCTTTCCTGTCTTCTGGTTGCTATATTTAGCCTGTTCCTGCTGCCTACAGCTAGTGTTGGTTCCCTTGTCTGCTTCTCTTGTGTTCTGAGGACACCCACTTAGAAGCTAAGCAGAACTCCACCTCAGTGCCATTCCTGCCTCACTATTCCCCTGGAGTTTGAATTAGTCCATGGACAAAAACACCACTGCAGCCTGAATAATCATCTGTCAGCATGGTGTGTGTTGGGGGCAGTGGCCACAGCAGTCTGCATGTCAAACCCCAACCCTGAAAACATAATTATATGAAGTGAAAATGCAACAGGGATGAACAGAAAAGGAAGGGAAGCCTTTCTGCTGAACCTCAGCTCATACTATGCCCATGTTCTGGCTCAGCTCAGTGACTGCCTCTTTGCCCGGGTGCCATACTTTCCTGCCTCCTAAAACATATTTCCTTATTATTTTGTCTAAGACAAGACTCTCCTTCTTCAGGACCCCTCAAAAATACTAGAAAACCTCCTTTCCTTTCCATATACACAAATTGAAATCATCTTCCCTTTCCAGAACTGTGAGAAGTCCTCTCTCATGTCTCTTTTACAGAACTTATCTTATACCTCTCTTGGCTTTCTGTGCAGGTTTGACCATCCTCTAAATTTTTAGAAATCAGAGGCCATGTTTTAGTCATTATTGTATTTCTCACAAGGCCTAACACGATGCAAATGAACATCATTTTTGAATAAATTAATATGTGAATAAATAATAAACTATGAAAGTTTGTCCTCTTTTTAACAAAGAAGTAGCAGGAACACATTGAACTATTTAATAAAATTGATATATTAAATTTAAACAACTGAGATACATAACATTTAAATAGAAGTATAATGATGCATCAACTATTTGGGGCAGAATGATAGTAGAAACACCACTTATTAAAAAGCAAATTCAAGCCGGGCGCGGTGGCTCAAGCCTGTAATCCCAGCACTTTGGGAGGCCGAGGCGGGCGGATCACAAGGTCAGGAGATCGAGACCACTGTGAAACCCCGTCTCTACTAAAAATACAAAAAATTAGCCGGGCGCGGTGGCGGGCGCCTGTAGTCCCAGCTACTCAGGAGGCTGAGGCAGGAGAATGGCGGGAACCCGGGAGGCGGAGCTTGCAGTGAGCCGAGATCGCGCCACTGCACTCCAGCCTGGGCAACAGCGTGAGACTCCGTCTCAAAAAAAAAAAAAAAAAAAAAAAAAAAGCAAATTCAAAAAACGATTTCTTCAGATTATTTAGTCAAAAAGAAAATCATTCAACAAACAACAAAACAACACAGCCAGTCATATCTGTATGTTTTTGAAGGAAAACAATTTAATAAGCAATTTGGCATTAGGACTCAGCATTACAACTGGTGAATCTCAGGTAGAGGAAACTGAAATATGGGATCGTTCATGGGAAGGACCATAGTAATGGAGCATAGGAAGGAATGTGTACACAGGGAAGAAATGAGAGTAGCAGGCCAAGTGACTTGGGTTCTCAAAGAGCTATCTAAACCTTAGCATACACTTCCAGAGAATGTGGCTTACAGAGGAGTAGACCATATTTTATGTAGGAGATAATGAGAGAATATACCTCAGAAGTTTGTGTGAAGAGTAAACATTTTAATACAGCAAAGCTCAGTGTCTGGTATATTACAATCAATGTAAAGGGATTTGATGCTAGTTATTTTTCTCTTCTGATAGATTGGCCCTCATCTTCTGGTCCTTTGCTATAGGGCACCAATTACGATTGGTGATGTTGCACGCTGTAGTCTACACGTGGCCTAACTTTATCCTCCTCTATCAGTTTCTTGCCTTGCACATTAATTTGCTATCCAGAGCTTAAGACGGTGATGGGCTCTTAAGCTAATCTTTCTGGGCTAAGCTATGTAAACGTTTTAAAGCCTGTTTTCCAACAGTGAATCATAAAACTTTGTATTTAAATCCACTTCACTGTCTGAACTTGATTATAAAAAAAAAATTCTAAAGAAAGAATAATTACCTTTATCGAGTGTCTGCTCTGTGCCAGATGCTATGTTCTCCATATGTTCCCATTTGTTCTCCCCCAATCCTTCCAGGTTGGGTTGCGTAGACCAAGAAATTAAGGAACTTGTCCAAGATTATACAGCTAATAACTGAGAAAAATAGGATGTGAACCCAGGTGTGTCTATTTCAGCATTACTTTGTTCCCCACCCTACGCCCTCCTATAATGGAAGGCAGGACATACACATAAAAGTAAATATAATAAACATTTATCTTCAGTGTCTTATTTACACATAATTACACTAACTGGTAACTGGTTGGTTTCATAAAACCTCAAGGCAATTAGCCAAGCATTTTTATTACAGAGGACCAATTTAATGAAAACACATAACTAAAGCTGTCAATGTCTAAAGCATTGTTAGTTGGGAGGAGTGTGGAGGATGAGAAAAGATAAAAATGTAAAGTCAGTTCCCACAGTTTTAGAAGCTTGATTCTTGGCTCTTTCTTTTATCTGTAATTATATAATATAGTGAAGAATAAATGACAAGCCACCCTTTTGCCTCCAAGTGATTCCATTTCTATTTATAAAGTCTGAGTGATAGTTGAAGGGTTTAGAAATGTTTTAAGATTAAGCAAACTCTAGAGGATAATACATTAGATTTCAGACTATGGATGAGGTTCTTGGTACCTCAACCTGCTTCAACCAGAGTAGTCCTCTTTTATCTCACATATTCGGCTTTTATATAACCATCCCTTTGAAAAAGAAGGTTTAACTGATTCAAAGTTGCCTTTTTCCATGTGTTTATATTGAGACAAACAGATTCTGTTTGTATCAAGATCTACTTGGGGTTTAAGTATTCAAGATGCACTTCAGTGGCTGCCACCAGAGCCCTAAGCAAAAATTGCAGACTTGGAAATTTGTGTTTTTATATCCCTGCATATTTGCCCAGCAAGTGCCCTGGACTGCTACACTCTTAGGACTTCCCCATTAACTATACAGGTTAGAGGGCCCCAGTCTCATCACAGTCTTTATTACAGTAATGTTCCTGCTAGAGGAATAAAATGTTTTGAGAAAGAGGCCCTCTTTAAGCTCATACTTTCCACCAGCTGTTCAACACCTCACTGCCAACAGACTGTGCCTACGTCCTCTAAAGCGTGTCTTCTAAGTTCTTCCTTCCCAGTTTGATTTCCTTTGCAAAAGAAAATAAATCCATTCAGGTAGGAATGACTGCTGAGTATCAAAGCTCCCAACGGCTTTCGTGTTTTAAAAGAAGTGGTGGCTAATCCAAATTAAACTAATGCATGGAATAAACAGAGGAGAAGTTTTTAAACCAAGAAGCACTGCATTCCTTGTGCCCTTGGTCCACTCCGGGCTATCAGCACCCCAATTGGTAGCCACTTGTAAGGCGAAACACAGGCCACAGATTGGCCCTCTCTTTTTAAAAGACTATCAAACTCTGGCCTCGGTACAGTTCTAGACTCAGCTAATTGGGGTTTGTGTCTGCCGCAAACTAAAAAGGTTAATGGTTCAGTAGAGTAGACCGGGACCATATAACTTTCTTATTCCATTTACTAGTTTGTAAGTTCCTTGGAAGCAAAGCGTCTAACTTTTGCATTCACCTGAGAGTACTGAATTTAGGTCCAGAGTGGACAGAGAATTACTTAAGGTCCCGTGACTTATTAATGGCAGGACCAGGAATAGAACTTACGTTTCCTCATGCCATATGCTAAGTTAATGTTGTTTTCATTCTGCCTCTATTTCTGTTGTCTATTGCTGCATAACAAACCTACTCCAAAATCTAGTACCCCCATCATAGGTCTGTGGATCAGGAATTTGAGCAGGGCTCAGGCTCTTCTTCTGCTCCAGGAAGGGTCTTGACTGGGTCACTTACTAGGCCGGCTTCAGCTGGCTCAGGCTGAAAAGTCCAGAAAAACTTTATTCACATGTCTAGAACTTCTGTGCTTCTCATGTGCCCTCTTTTTCTCTGTATGTTCTCTCCTTTCTTTCAGTATTGTAGCCTGAACTTCTTTACAGCATGGTAGCTAGCTTCTAATGAAAGCAGAAGCTGGCAGGCCCCTTAAACTAGCTCAAAATTAGCAGTTTGACTTAGGCTACATGCTCTGGATCAATGCAGGTCATAGACCAGTCCAGATTCAAGGACAGGGGGAATACATACAACCTTGTAATGAATAAAGCAACATGCATAGTCAGGGAGGGAAGAAATTGATGGTGGCCATCTTTGGAGACTAAGCACAACCATTATTAAACAGCAGATGTAGCCTTCTTTCTCTAATTCCTAGTTTCCTGTGACAACCAGGGAAATTCAAGGCTGTGCAGAAACAAATGAGAAAAAGAAGTAGAGAAAAGCCCTGAAACACCCCATCCTTTTCTACCTTAATGCTCAGCTGCAGAGTTAGGAAGATAACCCCACCTCTCCAAAATTACTTCTAATTATCCTTTGGCTAAGCTTCTTCTGGAAGTATTTGTTCTTATTTGAGTATTGGAGGAGAGGCTACTACACTTGTAGGATATATAAAGAACATGGTTAGTGCTGCTACTACTATGTCTATTTTCTTTCTTTCTTTTTTTTTTTTTTGAGGTAGAGTTTTGCTCTGTCACCCAGGCTGGAGTTCAGTGGCATGATCTCAGCTCACATCAACCTCCATCTCCCGGGTTCAATCGATTCTCCTGCTCAGCCTCCTGAGTAGCTAGGATTACAGGTGCTCACCAACACTCCCAGCTAATTTGTTGTATTTTTAGTAGAGACAGGGGTTCACCATGTTGACAAGGCTGGTCTCGAACTCCTGACCTCAAGTGATCTGCCTGCCTCTGCCTCTCAAAGTGCTGGGATTACAAGCATGAGCCACCGCGCACAGCACTACGTCTGTTTTCTGTGTCAAGTGTTTCAATGCCTATTCCTAAGAGCTAGCTCTTGAGACAGCAGTTAAAAACAATAATTTGCAGTGCTACATGTGCCTATTGTTAAAATGGGATATATCTACAAGTAACCTTTTCAACTATTAATTTCCATGTACAAGTCAAATTATACTCTTTCTCAAAGAGAAAGGATACCTTAGTAGGTTTTTCTTTCCTTCTTTTTTAATGATACAGAGGATTCTTATGCAAAAGGACAAGTAGATCTAAGACTGGAAAATCAATTTTGTAGCCTACTCCAGCTCTGGCAATATCCTTTCTTTGTATTCCAGCTAGCTTTGTTTAGAGTATCCTAAATGATGAGGATTATTCTTTTTCTCTTAAAAAAAAACTCCCATAACCCTCCAAATTTCCTTGGGAAACTTTTTGCTTATATTATCTTTTCCTTAACAAAAAAAAAAAAGACTTCAGCCTTTTGTTACAGTTACATTGTTTTTAGGTAATTTAACTTAGATAATTATTCAACCTAGAGTACTTTTTCCTAGAAACAAACAAATAAATGAAATATGCTAGTGTCATATCAAGAGAGAGGAGCAACAATTTATGGGCTGCTGAGGCAAAACTTTTCCAAGCGCTTTAGGAAATCTCACATGTTAAGAAATTATCAGATTATCATTGTCTAGAAAATGATGAGATATGTCTTTTTCTTTCTTTTTTTTTTTTTTTTTTTTTTTTTTTAAAACAGAGTCCAGGTTCCAGGCTTACAGATTTGTCTTATAAAAAGGGAAATCTTTGGTTTTGCAAATGTGTGAAAAAGATGCAATGTTTTTGTACCAACTGCTTAGGAAGTATAGTTCACTGAAATCCAAATTGCCCTCTTAATTTGTGTTGCCCAATGCTTATTGAAGATATATTGTGTGCTTTTTAAATACAAGGTTGTATATGCAAATCTATGCAATGCAAGATTGTATATGCAATCTAACTATAACTTTACACATGGCCTAAAGCTCGAATTCAATTAGGAAAAGTCCAGACCTTTAAAATTTTCCATTTTACCCTTTTTTTATTTTGTTGGCGGTGGCAGTTGTGATTTTGTTTTTATTTGCTGTTTTGATTTGTCTAGGTTTAAAAAGGTATCATGCTGCTTTAAACTAGTCTAGATCATTTAGAAAACTATGGGGATTTTATTGGACAATCTCTAAAAAATTTCCATATGTTTATCCCTTTACTTTAGGAAGAAGAATTAGAAGCCCAAATTTCCTTCCTTCAAGGACAGTTGAATGACCTGGATGCCATGTGCAAATACTGTGCAAAGGTGATGGACACTCATCTTGGTAAGTGAATTACTTTGGCCCTGGGAATGATAAGAGTCATTACAATAATAGCCACTAGCATTACTTTGTTCTAGGTCCTGTGCTAAGCTGTTTACATGAATTACCTTATTTAATCCTTACAACAGCCATATAATAGAAGTACAATTACTCTCTACATTATATAGATGAGGAAACCAAGGCATAGAGGGATTAAGAAAATGCCCGAAGATTATATCATTAGTAAATTGAGTGGAAATTCAAAATCAAGCAAGCTGGATGCAGTGGCTCACAGCTATAATCCCAGCACTGTGGAAAGCCAAGGTGGGAAGATTTGAGACCAGGAATTTGAGACCAGCCTGAGCAACATAGTGAGACCGTGTCTCTACCAAAACAAAAACAAAACAAAAAAAAATTTTTTTTTTTTAAATTAGCTGGGCACGGTGGCATGTGCCTATAGTTCCAGCTACTCGAGAGGCTGAGATGGGAAGACTTTGCTTAAACCCAGGGGTTTGAGGTTACAGCAAGTTGTGATTGGGCCTCTATACTCCAGCCTGGGTGACAGAGTGAGACTCTTTGTCTAAACAAAAATAATAAAATTTAAAAATTCTTTAAAAGCAATCTGACTACAAATCTCAACTCCTGTGCCCTTTGTAAATGTCTGTTTACCTCAAACCAAAATGAAATATTGAGTTTTCAAGATCAAATAATCAGCTATACTGCTGTGCCAACGTGTCAGTAATCACTAATGTGATTATTATTTTGACAATTCTTTTTTTTATAAAAATGTGTTTTTTAACCACCTGCCTGAAATGCATGACCTTTTCTTACTTCTGACTGTGCTTATATTCTAAGAAATGTCCCAGTTTGAAGTTCATTTTGCATGTGGGTCCTGCATGTCCCACTGGAAAGTCTTCAGGCACTGCTCTGCATTTGTAAAGGTTCTGTATCTCGTATTAGAGATACCTTATGCTGACTCACGTATGAATCACTTCAGTAACTCCATGCTGCTTACAAAAGTTTCTGTCATGCACCATTTTACTATTTTTTTAGACCATTTATGGGCAGCATTTGTTTCTTCACTGTCCAGTAAGATTGGTAATTTATGAATAAATTAGGAAACTAAGACATGTACTCATGGAAATGGCCAATGTGCTGCTCTGTAGTGTCAAGAAATGGCAATACCAGGTATTGTAAGAAATCAGGATGCATCCCACCTGTGAGGAGAAACCAAAGAGAATCCACCAAAGCCTCTGGGGCCTTCGTTGGAGGTAAACTCTCTGCCTTCAAACCCCCCAACAAGCTCTAAGCCATTACAAGTAACAATGGCTGTCATTTGGGTATAGCCTAAACCATACTGGCCTCAATAAAATAATAAATGTTCTCTTAAAAGATTTGGAGAGATGCTGATCTAAGTGGCTGGCTGCCTGACAGTGTCTTATTAGCAGCTGGCTGTGTCCTGTTCTACCCTCAGCCGTGTTCCTAGCATCTCAACCACTCCTGCAGGGAAAGGGCTCAAGAGGGAAAAACAGCAGGAGAAACCCCGGTAGATGATTGATAGGGTAGTATCTGTCATCACAGCAAGAAACATTACCCCTGTCACATTTGATCCACTCTGTTTATTTATTAATAAATAAAGCTGCTTGACCATCATTTTTAAAAATTCATATAGACCTATAAAAAGTCACCAGTTCAGTCACTTACCACTTGCAGAGTCCAGATAACAAGAGTGAGTTCTGGTATAAGGAGACTTTTTATTCTATAGCTTAGCTATAGAATAAAGAAGTACAGACCCCTTCGCTTAAAGGTACCACCTCACTTTGGGGACAGAAAACAGAGGCTTTTAAAGGGGGACTTGGCATGAACAGCAAATGAGGGAAGGAGTGAGCAGGTAAAGGTCTATGTCAGTGGCTTCAGTGCCTTATCTTCCAGGTGGTTAAGCTGGTGCCAGCATAAGCAGAGTTAGGTTGTAAAGTGACTGTTAGATATCTGAGATACTCTCCAGTGGGGGGAGAGTTTCATCTCGGGCGTACTTGAGGTTGTAAATTGACTGTTGTCTCAAAGAAATCTCTGGGTGGGAGAGATTTCCAGTCCAGGAGCTTCTAAGCAAGCACATAGTTAGGTAAGCTTGCCCTGTAGAGAGTGTCTGGTAAAGGGCAAGTAAAAGTTGCGTTTAAAGAGCTAAGTAGGAAATGGGGAACAAAGCAAAGGGAGGAAAGAGAAAAGAAGAAAATAGTAATTAAAAAAAAACTCATTATCTTTCTCTTAGGAAAATGGGGGTAATAAGTTACAGACCTAATTTTACATGAATCTTATCTAATATCATTGCACTATAAAATACATCAGAAAGAACTAATAAACAGATAGTTTATATAGTTGTATATGACTAATTATGGTTACTTATTTACATATAATTTTAATTTTAACATGAATATATAGTTTTTGCTTTTCTGTCTACTTGGATGACCTTTGCGTTACTTGACTTTAGTTTTCACCAAAGTAAGAGAGCAAAGAAGTGATGGGGAGAAAGATTTACTGGAACTCTACAAAATCCTGTTAGGAAATTTCGAAGTTGTTTGGTACACATAGCAGCTTTTAAAGCAGCTTAACTTAAGCCTCGGAATTTTCAAACAGCTTTTGCTCTGACTTTGGTCTTTCAATCAGCACTAAAAGAGCATTTTCTCATTGCATGGGAGGGGGAAACACTTTAATTAAAATGGAAAGAAAAGCCTATACCAGCTGTGAATTTTCAACTAACCACAAAACTAGATTTGTTTTTGTGTGTATGTTTCACTTTCAGCCAGAACTCGTTCACATAACTGTTTATTTTTTTTCCCTC
This sequence comes from Macaca mulatta, assembly GCF_049350105.2. NCBI lineage: Eukaryota > Metazoa > Chordata > Mammalia > Primates > Cercopithecidae > Macaca > Macaca mulatta. The sequence goes on from NC_133407.1 coordinate 31,329,471, forward strand.
ATATAAATAGCATGACCTCATTTTTAAAGTGGGATTCAGGGATGCTACCAAGAATTCCTGGCCCCAAGGCCCACAGATGCATTTCAGTTCAAATGTATAATATAACAATGGTTAATTAAAAGATGCTCCTAGATTGTAGGCAACTTTGATTCTAAGCAAAGATTTAAGGAAAACATGAAGATTAAGTTGACTTGATGCTCTCGATTTGTTCTTTAACATATTGTGGCTTCTTAAAAATTATTTTAATACCCTTATTTTTTCCATAGATGTATTTCTCTTTCTGATTATTAAAGGAGAACAAAATTAGAAGGACTAAAATATTCATTAGTAAGGAATTGAATATAATAAATATAATATAATTCAATCTTTATAAAGATTAAATTATTTATTAACATAAGTAGATGTTAGTGATAGATTATTAGGTGATAAACACAGATGGCAAAATGGTATACATTTGGTATGAAAATACTGTTACAGTGGTTGCCTAGGTAAGAGGAAGATTATAGAGGGACTTTCCAAGGGACCTAATCTTCTATGCTTAGAAAATAGAAGACATGCCCTGAAAATCTGTGGATGGCTTCAGTGCATGTAACTAGCACTCAGGGGTCAACCTGTATACACAGCAGGCAGAGCCAGTTGTAAAGGTGGTGAAGTGATATCTGAGAAACAGACAACCTCATGTGGCATCAAACAGATCTAGGGTTGAACCCAGGCCCTATCCCTTAGCTCAGCCTGCTTATGAATGTGTCCTCATATGTCAACACATGTACTTGACATTTCCATCTATCTTGCCAGTTCCTTGCCAAAAAATATTTTTAAACCCTAGTATTGGGAATGGCCCAAAGTGGGTATTAAACACAAGTCGTCTCCTCTTTCCCTTTAACTCTTTAACTGTCTCTTCTCAGGGAAGAATCTGAGAGACTCTTTCAGCCCATGGCCATAGAGCTGAATAATAACTTGTCCAAGGCCTACAACTGGTTAGCTGAAGAGCTGGACTAGTACCATGTTTCCCAATACCCAACTGAATATTCCTCTATCAAATGATGCAAAATGATGCTGGAACGTGAAATGTGCTAGTTCTAAGATGAGGTGCATGAGCTCCTTGAGCAAGAATAGCTATGTCAGAACTTAATGATGCCTCTGGGGCACTTACTGACATAAGGGCTGCTGAGCCTCCATTATGCACTGGGGTACAGGCTACCGAGGTGGCTGTGAGAGCTGTCTCAGAAACTTACAGTAGAAGTTACTTCTCCGGATCCTTTCCTAATGTTAATTATTTTCACAAAGTTCCATTCATATCAAGAGAACTCCATAACACCTTATATTTTCTTTTCTTTTTTTTTTTTTTTGGTATAAATGTAAGGGGTACAAATGTGGTTTTGATACATGGATATATTGCACAGTGGTGAAGTCTGGGATTTTAGTGGGACCGTTACCCAAATAGTGTACATTGTACCCATTAAGTGATTTCTCATCCCTCACCACCCTCCCACCTTTCCGAATTTCCAGTGTCTATTATTCCACACTCTATGTCCATATATACACATTATTTAGCTCCCACTTATAAGTGAAACCATGCAGAATTTGTCTATTTCTGAGTGGTTTCACTTAGCATAATGGCCTCCAGTTCCATCCGTGTTGCTGCAGAAGACATGATTTTATTCTTTTTTATGGCTGAATAGTACTCCATCTTATATATGTAGCACATTTTCTTTATCCAGTCATCCGTCCATTGCTGGACACTTAGGTTGCTTCTGTATCTTTGCTCTGAACTGTGTCACCCTATGTTTTTGTCACATATGCAATAAGTCTCTTAAAATGTCAAGTACTCTTCAAGGCTGTTTTTATAACTGATAGCAGAACAAATATAGAGAAAATCTTTTCAGTTAAAAATTATTTAATGACATTTGTTCAAATGGCCCTTTAATTATAGAGATAATAAAATTGACAGGTTAACAGTATTTCCTCACAGTTTTGGAACCCAAAACTAGAAGGCCATTTGTGTTGCCAAAACTACCAAAATTCTAATTTTATTACCTCCAAGTGATGGAATTATTTGAATTCAAAGGTTTAGAGACGGGAATTGAAAATATGTTTTATTAAACGTAAACTTTTCCTGTCGGCTTTAGAAGAGGTTTTTTACATGTTGATTTTTCTGTTGCTATGGTTACTCCCCTTCTTGTCACCCTGACAGTGAGTTGAAAGCCATTGACAGTATTAATCTCTGTGGCTGAGCTTAGGCCATTTTTAGATATGCCATACTTCACACATAATTGCACGTGGGTGAGCAGCCTACGCTAGTCTGATCTGTGAGCAGCTGGGCTGAGCTGCCAGCTGTTTGCAGGGAATCTATGAGCTGCTCATCCTTCTGGGCTCTAATGCCCTAACCCTCCTGCTCCCAATGGAGGTGTTTCCATTCATCTGTTTGGTATTTGGACACCTTAGTTTCCAGCAGCTTGCCCTTTCATTGATGAGTCATACAGATAATGAGATGGTTAAATGCAATTAATTAAGGAAAATTTGATTTCCTGTGCTTCTGTTGAGAGTACTGTAACTCTTAGGATCTTAGAATATTAAAGATGTAAAAGCCCTAGAAATCAACCTAGGTGTTCTTTATTCGCAGATGAGGAAGCCAAGACCCAGGAAGGGTCAGTGACACAGCCAGCTAGCTGGCAATGAGAGTCCAGACCTGAATCCAGTCCTTGGCTTCTCTTTCACTAATTAGTCTACTGAGGCCACACTTGAATCAGTAGTAGGATTTCAAATCTTACGTTATTTTATTGCACCCATCGTAACTGATGTTGTACTTGTCATAATATTTATGCATGAATTAGCTGAAAAAGGAGGCCAGTTTTGAACATCAGTTTATTTGCCTCCGTAAGAACTTCATAAACTTAATTTTCTGATGTTTATAAAAACAACTTTCAACGAATATCTTTGGAAATGTTCAATAAGGCAATTAACAAATGACATTTGAAAAAGTGAGAAAGAAAATGTGATCACCAGACAGCTTTCTCTCTGTCAACTACACTATGTCATGATTATTTTAAGAATTTTAAATACTGCTTTTTATTGTGGGTAGCAGAGTCCTCTATAGGAGGAAAGGATACACTTCACCTGAAGATCTTGTTAAAAATGAAGATTCTGGAGTCCAATGTTGGAGGCACGAGCCTGTAGTCTCAGCTACTGGGAGTGCTGATGTGGGAGGGTCACTTGAGGCCAGGAGTTTGAGGGTACAGTGTGCTGGTGATCTGGCCTGTGAATAACCACTGCCCTCCAGCCTGTGCAACATATCAAGATGACATCTCCAAAAAGGGAACCCTGACCAGCGTGGCCATGCCTATAATCCTAGTGCTTTGGGAGGCCAAGGAGGGAGGATTGCTTAAGCTCAGGAGTTCAAGATCAGCCTAGACAACATAGTGAGACCCAGTCTCTATTTTTAAAAAAAATTAAAAATTAGTTGGGCATGGTGGCACGTGTCTGTAGTCCCATCTACTCAGGAAGCTGAGCTGGGAGGATCACTTGTGCCGGGAGGTGGTGGATGCTCATGCCACTGCACTGCAGTCTAGGTGAGAGAGCAAGACCCTATCTCTAAAAAAATAAAATAAAGAAAAGAGAACCTTTGTTCATTGTTGGTGGGAACATAAATTGGTACAATTACTATGGAGAACAGTTTGGAAGTTTCTCAAAAACTAAAAATGGAGCTAACTAAAAATATGATCCTGTAATTCCATTCCTGGGTATATACCCAAAAGCAAAGGAAATCAGTATATTGAAGAGATACCAGCACTCCTATGTTTTTTTAGCACTGTTCACAATAGCTAAGATTTTGAAGCAACCTAAGTGTCCATCAACAGATGAATGGATAAAGAAAATGTGGTACATAAAAAGAATGGAGCACTAGGCCGGGCGCGGTGGCTCACGCCTGTAATCCCAGCACTTTGGGAGGCTGAGGCGGGTGGATCACGAGGTCAGAAGATGAAGACCATCCTGGCTAACATGGTGAAACCCCGTCTCTACCAAAAATACAAAAAATTAGCCAGGCATGGTGGTGAGCACCTGTAGTCCCAGCTACTCAGGAGGCTGAGGCAGAATGGCGTGAATCCAGGAGGTGGAGCTTGCAGTGAGCCAAGATCACGCCACTGCACTCCAGCCTGGGCGACAGAGCAAGACTCCATCTCAAAAAAAAAGAGTGGAGCACTATTCAACCATAAAAAGAATGAGATCCTGTCATTTGCAACAACATAGATAGAAGTGGAGGTCATTATATTAAATAAGCTAGGCACAGAAAGACAGACTTTTCATGTTCTCTCTTATTTGTGGGATCTAAAAATAAAAACGATTGAACTCATGGAGATAGAAAGTCGAATGATGGTAACACAAAGGATAAACGCTTGAGGTGATGGATACCTCATTCACCCTGGCGTGATTATTATGCATTACATGCCTATATCAAAATATCTGATGTAACCCAAAAATATATACACCTACTGTGTACTAGCAAAACTTTAAAAATAAAAAAAAAATTTTAAATGCCATCTCAACAGGATTCCGATACAGTAGGTCTGATGTGGGACCTGAACTTCTCCATTTCTAACAGACTTCGAATAACTTGCTGTTACTGGCCCTTGACAGATTCTGAGCAGTAAGGAGTAAGAGAAATTATTTAGACTGGATTCAGCTAATATATTCATAAACCTGTTAACATATTCATAACCCCATTCTTCAAGCATGTGTGCACCTAAACTCTGTGGGCAGAGAGCCCACTACCTCCCATAGCATTCTGATGTAGCCTGCAATCCTCTGAAATTCAGAAGTTCTTTTTCAGCCTCCATCACCTTGTTCTAGTTGAAGCTGTTTGCCCCTGGTTTTATCACTGGAAGACTTGCAACAATTGGTCAGCATCTTCCTTATACCAACCCTATACCTATTTAGAAAAACTTAGCAAACTACACACTACCTTATCCCTCTTCAGGCCAGGATGCCACCACTCCAGTAATGGGGCCTCAGTACAGGCTGTCCAACTTTTATCATTTTGCTTTCCATTTTCTGGTTCTTTCCCTTTTTCTTATATGCTTTTCCACAGGAGGAACCCAAATTGAATTATTTTCTTTCTTTTTAAAAAAAAAAATATATAATACCAAGTCCATCATCTTTGGTAAACTTACTCTGAATTCAAAGTGTATCAGCATTTTGGTTTTTCTCTCTTTCTCTTTTAACTGCTCTATGTAGATATTGCAGGCTATATCGAAGGGTGACCACGGTGGCCCCCAGTGGCTGCCTTGGCATTGTAGCACTCCCACGGGGGGTGGCATTCCCACTAAGGACAAGCCTTACTTAGGCTCCAAGCTTTTCAGTGATGCCTTTATTCTTCTAATTCAGTAAGGAAGAGACTTTTTTGGTTAATAGTCTTGTTGGATTTCTTTCTTTTTTTAAATTATACTTTAAGTTCTGGGATATATGTGCAGAACATGCAGGTTTGTTACATAGGTATACACATGCCATAGTGGTTTGCTGCACCCATCAACCCGTCATCTACTTAGGTATTTCTCCTAATGCTATCCTTCCCCTAGCCCCTCACCCCCGACAGGTAGCGGTGTATGATGTTCCCCTCCCTGTGTCCATGTGCTCTCATTGTTCAACTCTGACTTATGAGTGAGAATATGCAGTGTTTGGTTTTCTGTTCCTGTGTTAGTTTGCTGAAAATGATGGTTTCCAGCGTAATATCTAAATAAAAGTTTGGTCATTTCTAACAATTATAGTCATACTTGGCAGCTTTGCTATGGAGGCAAGACTCTACTATAGAAGACCAAAATACACCAACTCACCAGCTTTCCCAGTTTGAAAGGGGCAAATGTCCTTTGTGTCATTTCATTCATGGTAGAGCATTTAACACAACAGTAGGATGAAGTTTATATACCTGTCACATACAATAGCAACTGCTATTAGTTCCTATGTGCCGCATTGAGTGCCAAGTACTTCACAAACAGTATCTCTAATCTCCCAGTAAGTCTGCAAGTTGAGAGAGAGTATCCCTAGTGTACAGTGGAGGAAACTGTGACTCAGCGTGCCTTACATACTTGGTGGGAGGTTTCACAGCTAGGTAATAGCAGAACCAGGCAGGATTCAGTCCCAGCTCTGTCTGATCCTGCAGCCTATTTTCATCCTTTCATACCAGGCTGCCTCTCCATGTTCTCCAATCCCAACTTTCTTTAGCTAATGATCCAACAGCCACAAAACTCATCTACCTCATCATCTGTGGAAACAGGCTTACTACCAATTGCTTGATAGCTCAAGGACTTTGGGGCCACCACAAGCATCTCATGCTGAGGACAAGAGCATATGAGCAGGGGGAGATGAAGCCCAAGATTTAAAAGCTGATGTTCATTGCCTTGGACCATGTTTACATTCTAGCTGCAGAATAGCACTTAACTTTCACTCAGTCCTCATGTCAGCAAAACCTTTTTGGCCTGAAATTCACAACATATATATTTATCTTAAGCCCAGTTCAAAGAGTCTTATTTGACTAAATGATGTAATTTTAAGGCAGTCATACCCAAACTGCTGTCCTGTCTCATAGCTCCCAAATAAGGGCATGATGGCAAAACCCCAGATTATTTCATATTACCAAGGCATCAACTATATTTCTGTTTTTATTTTTAGAAGTACATATTCTGCCAAAGGCATCTAACCATTACTGGAACTTAGAGACCTTTCAAGTTTAAAAATATATGTAGTCTCCTTTTTTGGTTGACTCTAAAGTCACAGCCGTATCACGATTAGGACAGATTTTACTGGGAGGTGTCATGCTTCCATATTACTCTCTGGTGCACAGGGTGATAAGTGCTAGGAGAATAATATGCCAAATAGTAGAGATCAGTAAAGATTCAGAACTCTATGCCACGCTTACTCAGTTCACTTAAGATAACTTTATTGGCCTCAAGAATTGTCTTTAGTGTAATATGCAAATTTGCCTAGTCTTACCCGTAGATTTTCCTAAGTAATGTTCCTCTCCCAGTGCTGAGTTTTGGGTCTTCAGCCATTCTGGCAGCTGGATGCCAAAGAGGATCCTTGATTATATTTCTGTGCAATCTTCATTTTGCTTTTTAAGAAAATTAACTTGGCTCTTAATAGACCATCAGTGAATGTTATTTCTCTTCACCTGCCCCTACCACTTCTCAATCTAAGATCTGGTTAATCATATTAGTATCTCTTAAATCTTCATCTGGGATATGTCTCACCTACATTTATTCCTTAGGGGTAAAAATCAGCCCTAATGGTAGCAGGAAGGCCCTTGCCTCACATTGGTCACTTAGCCAATTACCTGCTCTCTCATGTAAAAACAGGTTCTGGCTGGGCGCGGTGGCTCTAATCCCAGCACTTTGGGAGGCCGGGGTGGGCAGATCACGAGGTCAGGAGTTCGAGACCAGCCTGACCAACATGGTGAAACCTTGTCTCTACTAAAAATACAAAAATTAGCCAGGCGTGGTGGCGCACGCCTGTAATCCCAGCTACTCAGGGGACTGAGACAGTAGAATTGCTTGAACCCAGGAGGCGGAGGTTGCAGCGAACTGAGATCATGCCACTGCACTCCAGCCTGGGTGACAGAGCGAGACTCCATCTCAAAAAAAAAAAAAGGTTCTAGGGGAATGGTGAAGTGGGGAGTGGTAATCTGAAATTGAAATTGAATTCAGTGTATATGTAAAAGTTAAGTAAAATTTCAAAGTAGGGAGAGAGAGCAGGAGAGAATATACTTCTTCCGGAATACCTACACTGATGCATAGCTTCACATGAAGAAAATCAGGTTCTCCCCCAGAGTACTAGTGATTTCAGAAACATTAGCAAGGAGCAGTGGGGTTTTAAAGTGATAGGAATACATTGAATAGAGCGCCATATTTAGAACCTGAACACCTTGAGCACCATATTTAGAGCCTGGCACCTTTGGTGCCAGGTAGAACAGTGCAGTTTCAGGAAGCATTCAGTCTCTGAGCCTCATCATTGAATTATTGTCCAAGAGTGAGAGAGAAAGCAAGAGGGACCCAACAACGAGGTGCTATTGGAGGGAAGACTGCTAATGGGAAGCCGACGCTTAGATGTGGCAAGTTCGAGGGGGACTTTGAAGAAAAGGCAGGACATGTCGTTATAGGGAAGATGGGAGGGACTTCTAGGAGGGGGAATGGATTTGCAAGGACACACAAAGATACACACCATGTACTGGAGGTTGCATGATGAATTTGATGCCTTCTCCTAGGGTTTGGACAACTATGGCACACACCCTGTGCACAGACATCCCTTTGTCAATGTTCAATAAAAGCCAGTAGTGACAAATGACAGGTCTGCCCCTCTTTCTGACTAATGGCCACCTCTTAAGCCACTGTCACACTGGGCCTACCTCCCTTAATCCGACCTCTCTATTTTATAACAGTGTGCATAGTTCCTCTTTAGAGTCTACTGCAGTCCCTTACATGAGATTGTTAAAGGTCAGGGTAACTAAATTCCTGTCAGAGATGAGAAAGCCTCAAAAAACAGAATCCAGATATCTGAATATTTAAGGAATCAAGGGAGGAGGAAACATAGTAAGCAATAATAATAATTGCAAGACAGTATGCAGAAATAGAAGGCTTTGATTATCTCATCTAATCCTCTCAGCAACCTTCTGAGATGGGTATTACCCGCATCTCACTGATGGGTTTAGTGACATACAGAAGATCATATCTCAAGGTCATCAAAACCCAAGCCCTTTGTTACCGTTGCCAGTGCTCCAAAATGCTCTCTGATAGAAATGATTGTACAGTCTGTTTTGCGTATAGGTAACTGCCTGTTTCTGGCTGACCTCACTTCAGTCAGTTCCACCATGGAATAAAAGGCACTATATCTCAAGGCAATCAAGTCAGTGCCAATATCCCATCCTGTGCCTCTTCATATCTCTAGTCCCTTCATCAGTGCCATACACATAATCAGGGAGCTCAGGAGTCTGAAAGATCTGAAATCTAATCCCAGTTGCCTCACTTTCAAGTCGTGAGACCTCAAATAACAGACCTGGCATTTCTGGCCTTGGCTTCCTTTTCTGTAATATGTTGATGGCTCTCAACTAGAAGGGTTGCTGAGATAGTCAGTGAGGTAACGTGGCACGTAGAAATGAAAACTACTGGGTGCGGAGCTTCCATAGTGGGTTAGGTGTGGTGCTAAGCACTTGACCTGTGCTGTCTCCCTGTTTCTTCACAGTCATCCTATGAGGAGGATGCTGTTATTACCCCTCAGGCACACGGAGGTTAAACGCCTTGCCCAGTTCCACCTCTGTTAAAGCCAGATGTTCTGCTTTTGTCCCCTTTCTACTCACCCCCTCACCACCACCAAATAAGGCTTATGTTACCTTTTGCACCAGCCATTTAAAACATTTAGTTGAAAACACTTTTATTCTAGCATTGAAAAAGTTAAGTTTTTAAGAAATTGGGAAAGTGGTTTGTTTACCATTTTCATTACCCTTAGAGTTAGAGATCTATTTCTGTGGCACTGACATTCCATTAAAAATAGTGGCATCACCATGGGGTTGTTAGGTGAATGAGATTTTTGTGTGTAATTTCCACAGAAGTGGTTAGTTATGTGACATTTTCCTCTTTAGTTTCAGTGCTCCAACATTTATAATACATTATACTTAAATGTGAGGAGATTATAAAGAGTGTAATCTTCCTTTTACACAGAAACAAAGAGAAAGAGCCTTTATAGCAAAATTTATTCTGCCTTTGGCTATGAGGAGAATTGTATTTTACGTTGGAAATGTAAACATTTTAAGTCATGGAAAGACATCATTAAGTTTTTCTACTTTTACATGCAGATGTAACTTACTTAAAACAGTAGATTTGTGACTAGGAGGTTATATGTAAGTAGAATGCTTGTAAGTGCTACCTTATATAGGGGAACTGTTAGGGAAAGGATTTACATGGTCAGTACTCTTAGTAAAATGTAAATTCTTGTATTCAAAACATTTAGCAGCCTCTGAAGGTGCCCTTTTGTTTTAATTTGAATTTACCCTGGATTTCTTAAAGTGAGCCTAGTCAGCTCAGCTGATTTAAAAAAAAGGTTTATCCCTGAAATTAAGTGAACAGTTCACTTAACCAGGGGAGATGGTCCTGGTTTTCAGGGGAGACGGTCCTCATTTTCATCAGGTCCTAAAAGGTGGTCCTTGACTCAGTCCATAAATTAAGGCTAAAGAATTGCTAGATGAGGGTATGCTGGTGGTGATACCACAGCTCTGAGTTCTTCCCTCTTCTTGGGTGAACCCACTCTGCACTGCTTTCTGCAGCTGTCTTGACATCAGGCCAGAGCATTGAATTCTGCATGCAGGACAAGATTAGTAGGTTGCATTGTCTTTTATTGGAGGAACTGGATGCTTTCATCCTGTGTTACAATTAGGCAGTCTGGCTGCTGTACTAGGTCTGCTGTACTAGGTCCAATATTGTCTCATCTGAACTTATGGTGAGACACCTGGCACCTGTGAATGTGACCTTATTCGGAAATGGGGTCTTTATAGATGTAGTTCAGTGAAGATAAGATCATACTAGATTAGGGCTCACCCTAATCTAGTGGCTGGTGTCCTTAAGAGGGGAAGTTCGATAACAGACATACAGGGAGAATGCCGTGTGATGATGGATGCAAAGACTGGAGCAATGCATCTACAAGCTAAGGAATGCCAAGGAATGCCAAGGATTGTTGACAACCACCAGAAGCTAAGTAGAGTCAAGGAGGAATTCTCTAGAACCTTTGGGGGAAGCGTAGCCCTGCCAATAGCCAATAGCTTGATTTCAGACTTAGCCTCCAGAACTGACAGAGAATACATTTCTGTTGTTTTAGGCCACCCAGTTTGTAGTACTCTGTTACAGCAGCTCTAGAAAATGAATACAGCTGCTAATAACATAACCTGCATCCCCCTCCAAAAAATAGACAAATCAGGAGGTTACTTTTTTTTCCCACAACTAAAAGAAGCCCATAGGTAGACAGTCTAAACAGGGACAGTGGCTCCATGATGTGTTCCAGGTGCCTCCTTAAACTGTGGTCCCTATCACAGCTTTTGCCTTCACCACCACTCCCCTTCTCAACTTACCCCTGCAAGCACCACCACTTCTACTCTTGAATAGATGGATCTGTGAGAGGCTCACAGCAAAACAGGGCATGACTAGGACTTCCTGGTTCACAGGTTTTTCAGGCAATGGGGCCAAAATGATTTGGGAAGATCTTGTGCAGACACTGATACTTCTGTATTGGGATGATAAATCTATGTCCCTAAACTCACGTGTACAGAAATTGTGCTCTAAAACTTCATCCCCACCAATGATAATCAAAGGCCTTGAACTTGCCAGTTAAAGACAACTCAGTCTCTTATAGACTAACCATTTTTTTCTGAGCAAGTGCCCACACTTAGTTTCTCTACTCTGTCTCTTCTCCCTGCCAAGATGGTGCCAGGGTTCTGGAATGGGTTCACGTGTCTCTTTGGTGTTTGCAGAAGAGCTTCTGAGTGTCTTCTAGGTCCTTGCCTCTAAAGAGAGCTTTGTGTTCCTGTACATTTCTGGGTTTCATTTTCCACTAGAGCCACTGACTGCCCTGTATGCCCATAGACTGTGACCTAAAGGCCGTTGGTCCTTGTTGCTGCTGGCCATGGGCCCCGCCATTACACTGGGGGCCGAAGCCAGGCAATGGCCACATCTTCTTGTTTTAGGATGTGTTCCACAGCAGACTATCAAAGGGGCAAGCAGGAGACAAAGGTCTAGTTAGGACAGCAGTTTACATTGGTTTCTGCAGATTCCCCCTTTGTGCTGGCCTCTGCCCTGTGGGTATGACCTCCAGGGGCACTTTCTTTAGTTCCTTGAACCTAGGAAGCCCCCTATTCTTCCACCAAATATCCTGATGCTCCTGATTCCACTTGCTGAGCTTCCTTTGGGGCCCTGGGAGCAGACTCCTTGCTGCCCCCACCTACCCAGTAGGAGCTGAGAAACCTGAGCCCACCTTTCAGCTCAGCAGGGACAAAATCCATTTCCCTGTCCAAGCATCCAGTGCTATGTGCCACGCTGCCTCTGCCAGCCCTCAGGCCCTCACAGCTCAACCTGAAAAGCCATAGCAGTCCTGCAAACAAAGTCATCTTTCTCAATCCTCTGAAACAGGGGTTCCTGCTCCTGGGTCATGCACCAGTACCGGTCCGTGGCCTGTTAGGAACTGGACTGCACAGCAGGAGGTGAGGAGCACGTGAGCCAGCATTACCACCTGAGCTCCACCGCCTGTCACATCAGAGGCAGCATTAGATTCTGGTAGGATCACAACCCTATTGTGAACTGTGCGTGCGAGGGATCAGGGTTGTGTGCTCCTTGTAAGACTCTAGTGCCCGATGATCTGAGGTGGAACAGTTTCATCGCAAAACCATTTCCCCCACCATTTGTGGAAAAAAAAATGTGTTCCATGAAACCAGTCTCTGGTACCAAAAAGGTTGGGGACTGCTGCTCTAAAAGACCTACAGAATTGGTTCTTGTGAATTTTCTGCAGTTGCTTATTGTTAATGTCTTGTTGAGTGGATTCTATTTTGTTTTTTTATTGAGAGAAAACAAATTGTTACAGGCTTTTAAGGAAACCTAAAACATTTGCTCTCTGATTACATCTGTCGTTCCATTCCCATTCAGCTTGCTTTCTTGTTTTGTAGCAGGCCATTCTAATAGCCAAAACTACAGTCAAGTTTTCTCAATAAGTAAAAGCTGTTGCTTTTCTGCTACAGTATGTAAGAAGACTTATCACCCTGGTTTATGAATTTAGTCTTACTGAAGATTCTAATAAATTATCAGGCTGGAGGCATGTTGATGGTATCAGTGTTTGCCCTGTCCCTTACTGGAAATACTTTTTGGAAATATTTAGAATAGTAGTGTTTTGATATGCAAGCTCCAAGCATGTTTTTTCATGTTCATTTATTAATTCATTCCATCAGTCCGTAAATACTTATCACGTACCTGTAATGCACCAGGCATTTATTCTGAGGGCTAGAAATAGAGCTCTGAGCAAGAACACCTCGGAGTTTATATCCTGTTAGGGGGAGACTGACAGTGAATAAACCAGCAAATACATGCATCAGACAGTGACAAGTGCTGACAAATACAGTGAAACAGACGGTATGGTAGAGACTGGAGAGTCCTTTAGGGGCTTCTTTAGTCTGGGTGGGCAGGAAGGCTGCTCTGAGGAGACAACACCGAAGCAGAAAGTTGAACAATAAAGCCTGTGTGCATAGATTTGGAGCAAGAGCCCCCAGGCCAAGGGCACAGTGCACTGACCCTGCCTCTGCCAGTGCAGGGCATTGAGCAAGTGAGGAGTGGTATATTAGCCCTAGTAGCTATACGGAGCCAAGCATGGAATCCAGGAGTCCCGTAGCAACTGGAACAATCTTCAGTGAGTGACTAAGAATGTAGCATGGAAGACATTATAAGTGGGGCATTTTTTTACACCACAAAGAATAAGAAAGCAGATGTTAATGGAGGGTGAACATGCTCACTGTAGTGATTCTCAGATTGGTGTATCTATCAGCATGTTTTTTAAAATGTGTTTTAATTGTGCTCTCCTCCCTTCCTCCACCAACACATTCTCTTGTACATCCCCAGGAAACTAGGCTTTCCTCCCAACCCCGGCTCCTTGTGAGAATCCTGCCTCAGAATGCCACAGTTCCTGCTAGAGCTGTGTGCATCCCCGCAGGCAGATGAAAGCAAGGAAGGCTAAGGACCACTGAGTGTTTAACATACCGACAGGCAAGCAGCTCAGTGCAGTGCTGAGCCTGATGGTCAGAAGCTGGCTTGGTGGGTTCCTCAGATCAGGTCTGGAGGAAAGACTTCTCATGTGGCGGCTAAGTCTCCTAGAGGAGACTCCATAGACACTGTCATCTAATGACAACCTGTAGTGCCATGAGGTTGGCCTCTCATTTTTACTATCATGTTGAAATGGCAACATGTTTTATGTTATAAATCCTTAAAGACAGTTTCTTTATTAATTTCAGTCACCTGGAAGGAATTGGTCTTTAGAGAGAGGTGAGGTAACATCATTGACCCATGAGGCTATATAGGAAGCCCAGGCTGAAAAGCTTCCTCCTAGAGATTAGATGAATGGCCCAGGCTGTCGGCCACATCGTGTCAGCAAGAGGTACCCAGATCTCTTGTTGGAAGTGAAGACACATCTGTCATGATGAGAGCACATTCATGGAATGTTGGAGGGGAGGCTGTGTGTATCAGGCCTAGTGCTGCCCTCTCCACTCAACGCTGCAGCTTCCCCATCTGCAGTTTGCAGAGCATCCTTTGTGGGAATAGTTGCTGTGAGATTTGGCAGAAAACTTCCCAAGCCTGTCTGAAGTTACGGTGTGGCAGCAGGTAGGTTATGCTCGGAGCATTGGTTATGAAATGTCATTCTTCTATTTTCAGTAAATATTCAAGATGTGATATTACAAGAAAATTTGGAAAAAGAAGATCAAATTCTGGTTTCCCTGGCAGGATTAAAACAGGTATATGCATTGCTCTGACACTATTTCTTTGTGTCCCTCCTGCTGTGGGGACGGACTCCCAGGGCATGTAGCACCATGTTAGAGCCAGCATCCCCCTAACCCTTATTTCTTCCCAGACAGAGCCCCTTCTGCATCTCCACCTCTTTATGCCCCCTGTTCCTTCTAACGATTATATCTGACTAGCTTGCAACCCACACTGGTTTTCCATTTTCCACACCTCTCCTTCCTCTTACCAAACCCATTCTATTTGTTCCTTACCTAAAGCTAGTGTGGGTAGACCAGCATCATATTCAGTCATTCATCCATGAATTCATGAATGTCTTTGGAGCACAAGTCATAATTAGTACCTACAGCAGGCCTTAGGCCCTCAAGGACCACATTGACCCAAGCCTTGAAGATCTAAATGAAACATAAATGTCAGTGAAAAAGAGTATGCTGTTTCCAGATGCCTACCTATGCGATGAACAGTCCAGCTCAGGTGGAGCCACTTTAGTGAGTAAGCTGTGCAGTGGGAGTGGGTGTGGAGGCAAATTATGCTTCCTGTTTTAAGATAGTGTTAAGTATGTGACTCCCATATGTGACCCTGCGAGAACTTGGCTATTAAATGTCCTGACGTTTTTCTTGCTCACTGCTAAGCCAGCAGCTTTGATAAAATTAGATTTTTTCTCATTATTTATTTCTTATAGTAAAATACTAATATTCATACTATTAAAAATGATGGATGACACGGCTAGTTTAAATGTCTGAGAGATTTAGCTAGCATCTGAAAACAAACTCATCCATTTTATTCATTTATTTTCTTCTTCTTTGAACATAGATCAAAGACATTCTAAAAGGTTCCCTGCGTTTTAACCAGAGCCAGCTAGAGGCCGAAGAGAACGAACAGATCACCATCGCGGACAACCACTACTGCTCCAGCGGCCAGGGCCAGGGCCGAGGCCAGGGCCAGAGCGATCAAATGTCTGGGGTCATTAAACAGGTACAGAAGCTCTGATGCACATGTTACATTAACTCAAAGGGAGTACATTCACATAAGTTCCTCAAAGTTAAGAATCATATAAACCCTATCAAAGTTACTTCAGATTATCATGTGTGAAGTTCAGCTGTGGAGGTGCCGTGTAGAGCTGTGCAGCCTGTGCACTCTGTGCTGCAGGGGGTGCCATTCACAATGATACTGATGAGACAAGTGTCTCCTAGAGTCATGCGGTAAGTGCCCTACAAACGTGTATGCAGCAGTGTTGCCTGAGCCTCCTGCCATGCCCATTCTGTGGGATGGGAGAGCTGGATCTCTGTCTTGGTTGTCAGTTGCCTCCAGTTGATGCCTCTTTTCCCCTTTAGGAAGTACTGTCTACGCTTTCCTCATGCTATCTCAAGTGGATTTCACTTTGCTAGAACCTTTTTCTTGCCTTCATGGGGAGGGACTTCTCATTAATGTCTGCCATCTGGGGCAGGGGTCTGTAAAGGCTTTCAGAGTATTTCAGGATTTCCAGGCAACATACGGTCATCTGTGTCACATATTCATTGTTTTTTTCTGTGTGTGTGTGTGTTTGTATCTTGTTTTTGCTTTATCACAAGCCTTTAAAAATATATAAACCATGCTCAGCTTGGGGGCCATGCAAAAACAGGCCATAGGCTGGATTTGGCCATAGTGTGCTGACCCCTACTCTCAGATGTCGACATTGTATATCATTTATTTTATCACAGAACCACAGAATTTCCCAGCTACAAAGGATCTTCCTACAGCTTCCTTATGTGCCTAGTCCTGCCTGCTCATTTGACCAGTGAGAAAATGAAGGTCAGAGAGACACACACAGGCTCCGAGGCCAGAGGCACTTAGCCTGCCAGGCATTATGTTTTCAGAAACCCTGCCCCAACCCAGTAAGCTTCAGTCCCACCATGCTGCCTTGCTGTCCATTATCCGATAAGACAAAGAGATTGTTCATTTCCCACCTATATTTTAAATTATTAATAATATTTTTTAAATCAGCTTACAAAGTTTCATCTTGGAAAATGAACATTAGCAAAATATTATCTAAGTCACTTTCTCAAAAACTAGCATTCAGACACTTGTAAATTATTTATTTTTTGTGTGAGTTTAAAACAGCAAAATGACATTTGAGTGGGAATGTTTTTCAGTTTTAAGGGTGCTCTTCCAGAAGAGACTCCGTGGGTGACTTCTGCTTGAGGCCGTATGAAATGTTCATGGAGTGCTTTGGCTCTGCATTTGTAGCCACATGAATGCGACAGTGATACTGCCAGTTTAATTTCATTCGTTTCTTCACAGATTCTCCTTCCTTGCACAGATGTTTTATTTTTCAATAATCATTTACTTATTCAAATATTACTGAGTGTAGGCCCAGCCACAATGCATTTATAATTGAAAATTTTATTTAAAACCTTAGCATAATTTTTTAGTTGAGTGTGTCAATTTGCTACAGAAAAAAGATATTTTAAAACCACTAATGAATTTGTTAAATTTAAAACTTAATGGTTATACTTTGCAGTTGTCATCCCTGGTTTCTGTATTTGTAAGAACCTACCAATGACCACTGCTGCCCCGGTGGACCCCGCCGTACATACCCAAGATAAGCTAGCCATGAGGTGTGTCTGTGTGAATGAAACTGCGCCCTTGTTCTGGCAGGGCCCCATCACGTGCAGCATCCAAGAGAGACACTGCACCTCTGCATGTGCTTCTGAGACACAGTCTGCCCTTCCTGGGGCTGAGACCCCACAAGTGAAAATAAAATGGCTTATCTTCTCTACCTCTTCTCTGCCATGGCCCTTCCCCATAGCTGTTAGCAGTTTATACAAAGCCAGTACTCCTGAAAAAGGTTTTACTGAAGAAGAGAGAAACAGAGAAGCAGTGCTCTCCTCTCTCCTTCAGGGAAATCTTGAGATTTCTTGAGAGAATTCCTGAATTCAAGCAAGTCAGAAAGAAGCCAAGTGCATGGGGCCTTCCACTGCAAAACCCAAGGATCTGGGCTAGGCTGATAAAGGCCCCGGGGGTCTCCCAGGCATGAGATAGCTGCCAAGTACCCACCTTCTTCCTGCAGGAGCTAACTCATCAGTGCTTGGAGCTGGCTAGGTTTTCCTCCTCACTGCTTGTGGGAAGAGATACAGAGGGCTGTGGACAGGCTACACCCAGGAACATGCGTCCCAAGAGAGCCAAGTGGGAGTTCTGAAGGCTTCCAGGGCCTGCTGTGCCAGGAACTGGTTTTACTGTCCAAGACTATGGGATATATCCCCTGCTCTCATGAGCTCCCAGTTATGGAGGGCCAGGGCCTAGGGGAGCAGTGCTAGGCAGGTTCTTGACACATTGGAGATGTAAGCACCACATGTTGGGTTTGTAATGGGTTGTGTCATAGCACATTCCTAACTTAGGGATGGGTTTTCGTTGCTTTCTTGGTTAATCAGTAAATAATGTCTAAAAGATATTGCAGAAGGACCAGGCTCCCCTGCCTAGTGACACATGGCTCATGGTCCCCCTGCCGATGCCCTTCCTCAAAAGCAACTGTGAAAGTGTTCTTCCGTTGTGGGAATTCACATGCCCTGCTCCTCACTGTAAGGTTGGTGTGACATGGCTCATCGTGTTCTTTCTGTTTGGTTTGCAAATCTTACCTCCAGCTCTGAAAACAGCAGTCTTGTGAAATTGTATTCTATAGAGTGAGAAGAGCTACACGCTCTCCCTCCCTTCTCAGCATCTATCCTCACACATTCGTTTGGGAAGTATTTGATGAACTAACTCAAATCAACTACAGTAGAAGGCAGACTTTGTGGGACCCTGGGTCCATTAGTCAGCCAGCACATCACTTGCCCTTTTGGTACTTGGGTCCCCTCTTTTAATCCGCATATTGTCTACTATTACAGCTACCAGCCACATAGCTATTTAAATTTAAATGCACTAAATTTCAATAGAATTAAAAATTCAGTTCCTCAGTCACACTAGCCACTTTTCAAGTGTTTGGCATCCACCTGTGGCTAGGGGCTGCCGTACTGAGTAGCACAGATAGAGAGCATTTCCATCATCATGGAAAATGTCTGTTGAACAGTGCTGGTCTATAGTTGGGCTCACCTGCTTCTACAACCATCCTAAACTCAAGCTGTGAAATGGGGTAGGACTGGGAAGATGGCAGACAGTGGGTAAGAGGGATATGTGTTGTGATGATCCTGGCTAGTTTTAGGCAGGACTGACAGGTTGAAGACTTTTCTAATTGTGTAAGACTTACCCATATCTGGTAAAAAGAGAGGATTGACCTAGGGATTTACAACACTTCTGTAAATGTTATAAATGGCACCAGATAGCAGTTAAGGCTGCTAGAGAAGTCCATACAGAAGTCAGCTCTGCATCTAGAAAAAAATTATAGGTGGGAGTCCAGAAGAGTGGGGTCTTTTGTTGTGCCTTGTGACATTGGCCAAGCTACCAGGTCTCTTATTTGGGCTTGTTTGCTTGATCTGTAATGCAAAGGGGCAAGGAGAGGGGTCAGTAAAAGAAAATGCCTGCTAAGGACCTGTCAGCTCTAACTTGCTTTGTCTGTGAAGGCAGTCTGTGACCTTCATCTAGGAACTGGGGGAAGCATGCTAAATACCTAGAGTAATGGTAGAAACTAGCTTTACTTTTAGTCATGGGCTTTGAAAAGTATTTCTCCACTTCAGAATCTTACTGACACCTTTACTATAAGCTAAAGGAGAATAAGTGATCTCAGTATCTCTGAAGCAGAGGCACCACTCTAAAAACTAGGCCCTGCTGAACGTGCTTTTCTATTTTCAACCTAGGATAAGCTCCACCAAGTAGCATTCCAGCCCTGTGTTGTGGTGAGAGGTCAAGATTTTCACAGTTTACAGTGCAGGACAACTGTCCTGTGAACAAAGTGTCTACACTCTGGAAGAAGTCAAACCCAGGGGCCTCTGTTGATTCCCCAGCAGCTTTCAGTGCACTCCCCAAAGGCAGCACGGCTCTTACCAGGTGCACCTTATATAGAGACAGTCATGGGGAAGAGATTTTAGTTCTTTTCCTCCAACTCAGAAAAAAGACAGTCCTTCTCTACCAAACAGCTCCAGTGTCGTTTGAGATCACATCCCCTGCTACCAGATTACCGCGTGCTACGTTTTTCTTCGCTTGTGTAGGAGTTAATGTGTTGATAGAATGTTAGCAGCTTTAGAACCTGAGATGAAGAACCTCAAGGCCTGTTGCAGCTCTGTGATCTTAAAGGCCAATTTTGTTTATGTTCTCCAACTGAATATCCTAAAGGTTGGTGAATCATTAGAGGTGGAAGGTTCCCGAGTCATTATTTAGCCACTCGCCCCCTACATCACTGAGGAGGACGTGAGATTTAGAGAGAGGCCTGTCAGTCAGGGCTCAAGGCCAGATTTTCTTGAGAACTGTTACTCATTCCCCTTCTTGGCTCTGCACACAGCCCACAGCGCCCACAGATGGCCGAGGCCATGCCAGTCTGGAGGCCCAAGGACTCAGGAGACACTTCCAGTCAGGGGTCTCCATATATCTCATTAGACTGGAGACCCCAGCACGAGACTCCACCCACGCTGTGGGGAGGGTAGGCCGGCAGGGTGAGGGAGGCAGGTGTGGGCACTACATCACCTTACAGCACCACTGGGTGAGGCATTCTTTCTGCCAGGCTGGCACTGGATGTCCTTGGTCAAACTATGGCTTTGCTAACCCAAAACCTTTACCTGTGTTCGTGGATGTTAACTTTATTAAGTTAAAAAATAAAAAGCTACTCATAATTCCTTAGAAAGAAAAGAAAATAATTGTTGAGTAAAGCAATTCTATCTCTATACTTTTTGCCATTATACTTTGCAATTGCCATTCTTGGTTTTCCCATTCATAGAACCTAGTGGTTACCACCATTGCTCCAGGAGACCCCTATGTGCATACCCAAGATGAGCTAGCAATGAGATCTAGATGAGATGAAATACCTCAGGCCTTCTGAAAGCTATCCTTCTAGCCAGTAATAAAATCACTCCAGATCTGGCAGCTCACATTAGGGAGCCAGCAGCTGCCCATGTCATCTCACTATATCATGTCATCTCACTATATCATGTCATCTCACTCTATCATGTCATCTCACTATATCATGACAACACATTAGGAGGAAGACACTGTCTTTATCCCTGTTTCACAGATGAAAGTTAAAGTTCAAGAAGGATGGGTGATTTGCATGGCAGGGTCCCGCATGAGGCTGGTAGGGATTCTGCCTGCAACCTGTTGGCCAGCTCCTGAACCTGGCTCTCCCCAGCAGCACAGGCACTGCCTCCGTCTGAAGCTTGTCAAACAGGAGCTTTACTTTGTTCCCTCAGGGAAGCCAGCATTTGGCTTTGGAGGGGCTTACAAGATGCTGCTGGCACCGCACCACTGGTAAATGCGTGGGCTTCGGGGCAGCAGGTCAAACACTGCGTCTTTCAAGATCGAATGTAGGCTGAGGTGGCCTAGCTTCCCCCAGTTCACAGCGCGTCCCCCAGTTCACAGGGCCTTCCATTCAGTTCTTTGCCGGTTTCTTCTTTCATCCACCTGTACTTCTCACTGCACTTCACAGGCCTCTTCAGAAACGCCAGGGTGCACCGATAGAGGGAGTTCCGATGACTTCATCCTGATTTCCAAAGAAGATGATGGGAGCAGTGCCAGGGGCTCCTTCTCTGGCCAGGCCCAGCCTCTTCGCACCCTCAGAAGCTCCTCTGGGAAAAGCCAGGCCCCAGCCTGCTCCCCACTGGTGTTCTCAGATCCGCTGATGGGCCCAGCCTCAGCTTCCTCCAGCAACCCCAGCTCCAGCCCTGATGACGACAGTAGCAAGGACTCTGGCTTCACCATTGTGAGTCCCCTGGACATCTGACCACAGTGCCCAGTCCTGCCCCACAGGGATCCAGCCACCCTTTAGTGGCCCCAAGGCCAGACTGAGGCTTGCCCAGTGGAGACCCTTCTGAAACCACTGCTTCCTTCCCGGCATGCATTTGGCATTGGTCTAGCCCTTTGAAACCCCTTAGAGAGAAGCATATATGGCCACAAAGCACACAGGCTTAGGTTTGCCAAATGCAGACAGGGCTTTCTGGGCCCTTACCTAACCCCTACCCGACTCTTGCTCTGAGTTAGAGCTGAGTTACACACCCAGTATCACACTCACAGTTAGAAAAGTAGAAACACTTTTCCTCTGTCCCCTTCCTCCCAGCCAAGAATGTGTGGCAACTCCATCAGTTATACTTAGAAGGAGGAGA
Organism: Macaca mulatta; assembly: GCF_049350105.2. NCBI lineage: Eukaryota > Metazoa > Chordata > Mammalia > Primates > Cercopithecidae > Macaca > Macaca mulatta. Next base: position 31,351,210 of record NC_133407.1, read on the forward strand.
AATCGTTTTTTCCTATCTTCTATCCCTCAAAGCACCAGACATAGGAAAATTGGTTTATACCAAGAAAGCTTCCTCTGTGGAAATCTGTCTAAGCCTACTTTATTACTGCATTGGGAAGCCATATTGCAGATCTAAATGCGATAGAATGAACTAGAACTAGTGGATTCCAGGGCTGGGGGGAAAAAAACAAACCCATTACTGACCTCTCAAAGTTATAATGATCTCTGCAAACAGGGTCTAAACTTAGGAATCATATTTAGGTGCGATGTAGCATCAGATTTTTTTTGATGTATTAAAGAATGCATCTCCAGTCCTTAGGCCATCAATGTCTCTCCTTAAACAATTGTATTTCACCTTTTAGAATCTTTCATAGTCAGAAAACAAGGTTACTATAAGCCAGTTTTTGCTGCACTGATTTCAAAAGATATAAGAATATTACTATCCTTCAGATGGAAAATGTGGCCTTGACTTTATGGGATAAACATCTTTCAGACAGTTTTCTAGTCAAGTTTCTCTGGTTTCAGAGCTGTATATATACACCTGTCAACTGAGGAGTAAAGGGAAAAACCCAAGTTCGTTCCCACCCAAAGTCAGAATTCCTCATTGGCCTTAAAGTAGCAGTCACAAGACTTAGAGAATTGGACCTAGAGTCCCTTCTGTGGGGAATAAGGATACCTAGAGAACATTCCAGATGCCAAGAGGATGCAGGATTTCTGCACAACCTCTTCCCTTCTTGGAAGTCAAATGTAGGAACTGCAGGGCCTGTGCTCATCTGTGAACCTGCATCCTGGGCACCACTGCCAGGACCGGGTCTGACATGCCAGTGCCTTCCTGGGCTGCACAGAGACTCTCCCCCTTGTCAGCCAGCACCTTAGGAAACCATCATGGGCACAGAGCATCACATGAGTTGTTTCTCTCTTTAAAGAAGATTCCCTGGAAAGGATGCTTTTCCTCTCCTCTGCCTGCGCAGGAATTCTAACAGGAATGGGTAAGGATGGCAGAGGGACACAGTGCCTGTCTCGCCTCCATCAGGGAGAGCAGCCATACCAGGGATGACTGACTCTTTGAGCCTGTCCTCAGAGGATGGCGAGGCAGCTGGGCAGTGGAGGCCTTCATGGTAACAAATGAAAGCTCAGTATAGAGGAGCAGACACTGTCTACGTCCCTCCCACTGCTCACCTTATATATCTGTGTAGACAAATGTGATAATGACATGATTTCCCACCCGCCCTCCAAGAAAATGGTGACTCCCTCTCAAGTCAGCTACTGGAGAGAGGAGGGTTCTCATTAGCTCTGCAGTTTGCTCTTAAACTCTAGCAGGGAAATCTCCTCTTCCCACATCAGCATGTAAGGTGAATAATAACTGTGGTTTTGCCAGACAACAGGTTGTCTGGCCTTCAACCACTGGGCAGTTGCCTGGCAGATGCACACAGTAGCTCCCTGGCTTCTGGCTCTGAGTGTTCCTCTCAGCACCTCTGAGTAAGTTGCTGCCAAGCACATATCCCTATGACAACACTTTGTAAGCCACGGGGCCCCCATACAGTGAGTGACCTTGCAGCTGTGCAGGGTTGCCATTGGTCACTTTCGCACCTTGGGAAGGTGTCAGTGTTTTCAGTTCTCAGGTAAGAGGTATAGAACTGTTCCTGCCAGGGCTCTGGGATCGACTGGAAAGGACCACAAAGCTGGTCATCCCTGGGCAGCTGGGCCACTGTCACCTGCTGACCTCTAGTATTTCCTTTGCCCTAGAGCTAGAGTCATGATAGCTGAGGTCTCTGGCCCTGCAAGAGTCACTAGGCACCCACCATGCCAATAAGGCTCTCCGCTGGCTCCCTGCAGTTGGCTGGGTGTTTAATAGTTACTGAAAACTCCCAGCCCTGCTGCACACTAGAGGCAGGTCCTCGTGGTCCTCTCTATCCTGTGCTATGTTGGTGGCATGTGAGGACCAATGGGTTCACTCAGAGATAGTGCTTCTGTGTCCCCCAACAAGCTCACGCCCTCTTGGGAGGAGAGAGACATACAAGAACAGTGGGTCATGGGCAGTACCAGCCTCAAATTCCCACAGGCTCATACTCAGACAATTGTATTACTGCCTTTTGTTTTTTAAGTGTTTTTTTTTTTATTCTTCATAGTTGAGTATTATTTGCAATTTTATTAGTTACAGTGCTATTAAAGAATATGTGTTCCTTTTATTATTTTATCAGATACTTATGTTTACTTGCACATTTTTTAAATCTTGAATATATTGTGTTTTGTTAACAAATGTAGTAATCAGTGGAACTCTTATGTTTTGATTATTAGCAGTTAAATACATTTTGTATACATGAAGCTTAGATTAATTCCCATCATCATCTCCTTTTTTTATATATGCCCCTATGTGTTTTATGCATTCCTCTTTGATCGGATTGGAATTTGAGCTAAAATTTAGCTTTGTACATTACGTGTGAGAGTTACAGACTAGCAAGTCTAATTACTTTGCCTTACCTTGAGTGTATGCCACAGGGTCAGATAACACGTTAAACATTTAGTTACACTGGATTACTCTGCCAAAGCTGACCTCCTGCTGATGTTCAGAGGTAACTGCAATCTGGAAAGAGATAATATCACTGCAGAAGGAATGTGACTCTAAAAATAAACCAGGACCTCCCTGTGATTTGCCTTGTCTGCAGATGACCGATGGACTCTCGTGTGTCAGCCCTGGGCTTGCTAAGGAAGCTGCCTCAGGGAGTTGGGGGTCAGTTGCCGCTCTCAACGGGAATGCGGGAATGCCTCCTCTCCTTGTCAGAGATGCTGAACAAATAGCAAGCTCTGTGGCAGTCATGCTGGCCTCCTAATAATAACCTGTCAGAGTTGATGCACATGATTTTTGTGTTGTTTTTTTTTTTTTAAGAAACTGCCCCAGGGGTTCATTATAGAACAGGAGTGTGTATGGAGGACTTAGGTCCCCACATAGAGTGGCCGTTCTGTGGCGGCTACAACCAATTCCATCCCTTCTTTCCTGCGGACACACACCTGACCCCTGGCCCCTGCCCTGTGTGTCCAGAGGAGGGGCACTGGGGAGGCTGTGGAGCAGAGGGAAGAGGCCGGATGCATTGAGGATGGCACCTGGCAAGCCAGGCTTCCTTCTCAAAGGCCAGACTGCTTTCTCAGTGTTACTTTCTAAAGCTCTCTTTTTATGGTGTTATAAAGATGTATAAAGTTGGTATAAACAGGCTTGAGACCACTTTGATGTAAAAGCTGTCATAGCAGTTTTTCTTACAGTGGCACAATTCATTTGATTGATGGAATATTCAGTGATGCCATTTATGTCCTATCGCTTTTTTCTCATCCATCTTTATGCTATAACTCATATTGATTTAAGAAATGATTTCTCCTTTTGGCAAAGCGATCCCATTCAATATGGTTATAATAAAAGACTAATGTGAAACTGAGACTGTAGCTTGACTTATTTCAGGCCATGCATGGGGGCACAAGGTGCTGATCAGGCCCGGCCCAGAGGAGTCCCTCGGAGTGCATCGTCAGGCGGGGAGTGGACAATGGAACCATGTACCAGCCCCAGCACTGTGGTCCAGCCTCACTGCACCACGGGGCAGGTCCTAGGCCTGGCCCAGGGCTCACACCCAACTCTGACATACCCTTCCTACCTTGGGATAGTTTCTTAACTTCTGGGGCCTCAGTTTCCTTATCCGCAAACGGAAGATAATAGTAGTCACCTAGCTCATAGGGTGTGGTAGGGATTGAAGAGGATAACAATTGAAAGTACTTAGCACAGAGCCTGACATACCATGAAATGCCTGACAGTTTCAAAGATGATGCTTAATTCTGGAAGAGCCCCTGGAGGTCATGTAGTCCTACCCCGACCATTGACAGCCAGGACCTCAGAGGCTGCTGGGGGGCCCGGGTCCCACCCTGAGGCAGCCCTGCTCAGCCCACTGGTCCAAGAGACCATTTTAGGGGCGGCCCCAATGGCTTGCTATCCATCAGCACCAGGTTTGCCCTGGTAGCCACACTTCCACCAATCCAATGTGAGATTGGTGAAAAGGCCACAGGTGAGGATGGGGGAAAGATGAGTATACTCTTAAGTGACAAACTAGGAGGGATGGGGAGGGGGATCTCTATAGCTTAGGCAGAGCCCTGATGCCAATGGCAGCTTAGAATTTGCACCTGGGCCCATCTCTAGCCTGGGCCTCTGTCCCCAGCCCAGCTAGCAAGTAGCTTTTCCACTTGTGGGCACAGCCCCTCCCCACAGGTTCTACCATCAAAAGGTTGGAGGGCCTGGTACGCTCCTCAGATGGCTCATGCTAGTGAAGGTGACCCCAGCTTCCTCAGACCAGTGACAGCCACACATGCACTGGCATCCCCCACTGGCCTCCAGGAGTGCCTCACCCATGTCCCTTGAGCGTGACCACTTCATTGCTTCTGGAACCTCCTCCTGCCCTCCCTGCACCTCTCCACCTGAGGTTGGGCTCCTGGCCCTAGAAAGTCGCTAGCAAGTGTGAGGGAATGCCGTCTCTTGGGAGCAGCTCTCAGCCGTAGGCTGAGTCGGGGCATAATGCCCCAGGCCCCTAGCCCCTGGGTGGAGCCACCCTGGTGTGAGTGCTGGTGGTTTCCCAAGGCTTCCCTGCAGGGTTAAGCTCCACTTGCTCTCGAATCTTCTCTCAGGGTCAGCTTCTTGGAGAACTGAAGCTAAGACACCCTAGACACCCTTCTTCCTGAGCCCCTTCTCCAGGCAGAAGCATTTTCCTTGGCTCACCCCCTACCAAGGCCGGGGGTGAGTGGGAAGAGAGTGCAGGTTGTCAGGTGGGCCCAGAGTCCTCACAGATGAGGGCTGTGCTGAGAGGCTGCCGCCCCGGTGTCTGTGGTTCTTCAAGGGCCAGGGCAGGCCCTCTGTGTGAGCTCTTGCTCCCAGGCCTGCCGAATTGCCCCCTCTCACAAGTGAACATTACCCACAGCTGGTCAGGCCCTGCTGGAAGAGCTACTGAGGCTCCTTTTCATTTAGTAGTTTGCCTTTGCCACAGCCAGCATTCTTAGCCTTTTAAGGACATGTGTGCATCACCAGTAACTTCTGGACTCTGAGCAGCATATCTGTTGGTGAGAGGGGACAGATGACACCGACCCAGAGGGCCCATTCAATATTGGGCCACTTGTTCCTCCAGCAGATGTGCTTGGATACCCTCAAAGTGTGAGGCTGCACAGGTGCTGGGGACACACAAAATGCCCCTCAGATTGCCAGGAGTGGCTGGAAGAGACTTGTTTCTATATTAGGAACAAACACCAAAAAAAAAAAAATTAAATACTAAGGTAGCCCAGAGGAAATCCTCTATGCAGCCTGGGAGGGGTTCCAGGAGACCACAGAGGTGAGTGGGTGAGCGGGGCCCAGCGTGAGCCTGCCGCCTGCCCTCTGTGGTGGGGCACTCCCACTTCCTGCTCAGCAAATGGTAGAAACCGAGTTGAGGGGTGGACTTACAGCAGCCAGGCAGTTGCGTTTTCCCACAGGCACTTGCAGTGATGGGGATGGCCCCTCACAAAGGACTTGATGCTGCCCAGCCATTCAGTGATAACCACCAGAGAGTGCCCGGGCTGTGCCAGCTGTGGAGCCCCGGAAGGGTCCCGAGGGCATGCCACCGACCCATCATCTGGGCTTAACTCCAGCAGCTGCCTGGTAGCAGGAGCCCCTCCCATGTGTCAGACTCAGAAAAATGAAGGGATATTTAACAAGGTGTAAGTATAACTGAAAGGGTGATGGGGCTGCAGCGGATGTCACACCCAGTCCCCCAGAGAGTGCTGTGAAGGGCAGGACAACCAACAAAGGCCATGTTGTAAAGAGATCATCATTCACTGCCTTTCTGACAACATGCTTGGCCCTCAACATCCCTACCTCCTGCCCTCAGCTCTGCCCCTGGTCGTGAGCTACCCAGCTGTCAATGCCAGGGCCCAGTGGTCTATGCACAGCTTCCTGGCCCTTGGACCATCCCACAGCTTGGTCAGACCCTTTCTTATCCCACCACAGAGAAGGCCTTGTTCCCACTTTCAGGTCTGGCCAGTGGCCTTGTTCCTCTGACTCCAGCTCACCTCCTCACCCCCTCTCCTGGAAGCAGATACCACCAAGAGTCCCTCTGAACCCTCAGGATGACAGGTGGTTCCTTGACCACCGCATTCCCACAGGGCTGTGCTCTAGCCCCACTGGCGACCCTTCTGCCCAAGGCTGAACACCTGCCCTTTCTTCTGCCCACAACACCTCTCCCTGCCGTGCAGGTTACAGGGGTGAATGCCAGCTTCAGTGGCCAACCTGTTCTGTGGTGAGGCTCCACCAGACTCCTGCGCATGGAACTGCTTCCCAAAGTCCTATTGTTATATTTTGCTTTGTGTCACACAGCAACAGTTTATGATGTTTATGGCTTGTGTGCAGCAGGGATGCAGGTAGGGCACAGTGGGGATGATTTGTCATTGGTACCCCTGTTATCTGGGTCTTTGGAAGACTCAAAGGCTGGTCTTTCACTAAGATGTCCAATGGTTGATGCTGAGACCTTAGCTTGGGCTGTCAGCCAGAGCACCTACATGCAGCCTGGGCTTTTTTGCAGAATGGTGGCTGGGATCCAAGAACGAGTGTCTGAGGGGAAGGCAGGTAGGTGGAAGCCATTTCACCTTTTATGACTGGCCTCAGAAGGCACACCAGTTCTGCCACATTCTCTTCATCAAGGTAGTCACAAGAAGCATCAATTCTGCCACATTCTATTCATCAAGGTAGTCCCAAGCCCATGGAGATTCAAGGGGAATGAAAATCGATAGCACTTCTTGATGGGGAGAGTAATGTTCCAGAAGCACATGTGGGACTGGAAGTGCTGCGGCCGCTTTTGGAGGCTGTAATCCGCCATGCACATTGCAGGCTTCTGCAGGGTAGCAGGAGTGAGGCCTCAGTCATCCGGTGGTAGACTAAGGCTGCTCCAGCCATACTAGGGAGCTTACAGGCCCCATCCAAACCCTGCAATATGTGTAGCTGCTCACTCCTCTCCTCCAGGAAACCTTAGGTGTGTTTTTAAAGCACACCCGAAAACTCTTTGACACCACTCCCATCAAGAGGCCCTTGAATCTTGGCTCTGTGACTTCTCAACCAGTAGAATATGGAGGACATGATGCAGCTTCAGATGGGAACTACTTCTTGTCTCTTGGTACATTCACACTTGGAACCTGGCCACCATGCTGCAAGGAAGCCCAAGCAGCTCTGTGGAGAGGAGCCAACAGTCAATAACAACTTACAATACCATCTTGGAAGTGAATCCTTTGGCCTCAACGACACCGTGCAGAGCAGAGACAAGCTATACCCATCAAACCCTTCCCAAAGTACAAAATTGTGAGCAAACTAAATGACTGTTTTAAGCTACTAAATTTTGGGGAAGGTCGTTATGCAGCAGTGGCTATTTCCTGATACTCTGACTAGCAGGACCCATCTCTTATAAACTCTCCCATCTTAGGACTGTACACGTTCTCCAGGCCTTTGTCCTACCTCCCTGCCTTCTGCTGAATGTATTCATGTCCAAGTCCAGATTCTGCATTTCTTATCTTGAAAAGAGGGACTCTGAGCCTTAGCTATTTATTTACCCATATTTATGAGCACCTACCATGTGCCAAACACTGTGCTGGGGGCTGGAGACATGCAGTGAACAAGATGGATAAGATGCCTGTCCTCAGGGAGCTTGCAATCCAATGGGAGAGAAAGGCAATGCCCAGTAAATGCATGAGTGAGATAATTTCAGATAGGAAGGATGTGGCAGAGACCCTTCAGGAAGTCCCAGTTCCCTTTCCCCCTGGGGAGGGACACAACTAGACCAGCCTCCCTTGAAGGGACTGAGCTTGGGCCACTGGAGTGTGAGGGGTGAATATGAGTATGTAGAGGAGGAGGAGATGAGTAGATGACTCTGGGAGCCCAGAACGGTGGGGTGGGGGAGAGCATGGAAACCTCCTCCTCCCCAGATCTTGAGGACCAGCTAGTATCAGGTTTTCCCTAAACCTCTTTGTCATTCTTTGCTTTCATTCCCATAAACATTGCTCCTCCCACAAACATCACCCCTGGGGAAAGAGTCATAATCAACTCTGATCAAATCCCAGGCTGCTTACAGGTTGGGGAAAGATAGAAGCCAGTGTCGCTTAGAACCAACCCCAATTCATTCAGAGAGATTAGTGTCCATCAGACACCAGTGCCCTGAGCCCTGCCTGCCTGACTCCACCCTCAAGGTGCCAGGGGTCCATCTAGCCCACTGTCAGCCAATCAAGAGGGGACTATGAGCAAGACAAGCAAGCTTCGGGAGGCTCCATTTCCCCATCGTTAATATGGGGGGGTGGGGCTGGGGCAAATGCCTAGCTTGGCCACCTTGCAGGAGTGTTGCAAGGGGATTAAGCCTGTCAAACTCCAGGCCCTGGTCTGGCTGTCACCTGCATTAACTCCTCCCAGTCTCCCCATGGGGGCTGGTGATGGGGAAGGCAAAGCCTTGGGCTGATGTGGCCACATGTGTGCAGACAGCCCCAAAGCTCTGCCCCTCAGGACTTCCCCTCCCCCAGCACCTGAATGGCAGGATTTGGGTGGCTTCCAACTCCTGGAAGTGACAAGCTCCGCATGATCGCAGCAGCCTCTGTGCTTCCATCTACCGTGCAGCACCAGCACCAGGGACTAAACTCACCCTGTCACAAAATATGGAGGCTTGTTCCTGGGCGTGTGTGTGACTCACCCAGCGTCACAGCAGTGGTGTGTGGCAAGGCTGCCACTGGGTTTCTGAGAATCCTGCACCTCAGAGATTCAGAGAAACTCAGACTTTCAGAGAAAGTCTGTCCCGTCCGCTGCCAGCAGAGGCGTTAACCACAGAGCTTGCAGTGGGAGCCCCGAGAACTAGCTCAGCAAGGCCAGGCAGAGTTTACCCTTCCTGTCCCTGAGCTGCTCTGGGGCTGGAGGCTGCAGGAAGCAGAGCCAGATGTTAGCTCTGTCCCCTGGTGGCAAAGTGGATGTGGCAGAGACAGGTGAGAGACGTGCCTGCTGGAGTCGAACTGGGGATCCGCTTTGCTGGATTCCATGGGAACAAAGCAGATCCAGGCCTCATGTTATCACCCACCCCTCCTGTGTAGGCTGGGTTTGGTCCCAGCTGGTCCAAGAGACAGTGGGTAGGCCCCACTCTCTCTGACACTCCATCTGAAAAATGAGGAGGCTGATGTAGAGCTGGCTTTCCTTTTTTTTTTTTTTTTTTTTTTTTGAGACGGATCCTTGCTCTGTTGCCCAGGCTGGAGTGCAGTGGCGTGATCTCAACCCACTGCAACCTCCGCCTCCTGGGTTTCAAGCAATTCTCCCACCTCAGCCTCCCGACTAGCTGGGATTATAGGTGCCCACCACCACACCCGGCTAATTTTTTTGTATTTTCAGTAGAGACGGGGTTTCACCGTCTTGGCCAGGCTGGTCCTGAACTCTAGACCTCATGATCCACCTACCTTGGCCTCCCAAAGTGCTGGGATTATAGGCATGAGCCACCACGCCCGGCTGAGCTGGCACTTTTTTCAAACTTTTTTGACCAGACCCCACAGTAATAAATACATTTTATGATGAAATTTGACTGGCTTAAAAATATATTCCATGATATATTAAATAGGATTGTGTCTGCTGCTATATAACACACAGGTTCCAAAATGTCAGTTGCTTAAAACAAGAGAAGTCCATTTCTCACAGACATAAGTATCAAAGTGAGGCTTCCTGGTTTGTGTGTGACTCTCCTCCATGCAGTGATTCAGGGACCCAGCCACTTTGAGGCTCTATCCTTTAGGACTTTCCCACCAATGTCAGAGCCACCTTGACTCAGAAGGAAAGTGTCATTTTTAATCACACTCCACTGGGAAAGCAAGTCACCCAGCAGCCTACCCAGACACAAGGGCAACCCCTTCCTAGGGACACACTGATACTGTGTAGAGGAGTACAGCTTTGCTAGCTAGTCAGCTGCCTCCACCGCCACACCCTAACCCCTGAATACACACACCATACACACCCTGAAACAGAAGGCTCATGAAACAAACATCCTCATACTGCATGCAATACCTTGCTCATCCTGATACCTCCTCCCCTATTTTATTTGATTCTATTTTATTTTCATAAGTGCTGGATGTGACCCACTAAATTAATCTCATGATCCACTAATGGGTCAATTCCTACAGCTTAAAGATTCAGATGATTCCTTAAAGAAGTGTCCATAATATTAACCAACTCTGTAGATTGTATAGAGTTCAGTGGTCACATAGTTGATAAGCTTTTTTAGCTAAAAAGAGAACTGCTTGAAGCTATAGCTGTCAGAGGAAGAAGCATGTAAAAAAAAAAAAAAGTGTCTTTTAATGCAGAATAGATTGGAATATCCTCCTAATCTATGCAAAGAAATAAGAACTGCTCAGGTGTCCAGGGGCAGAAGGCATTCTAGGGAGGCCAGGAGGATGGTTTCTGAGGGACATGTTGGCTCCAGGCTCTTTTCTGGGAGGATTTGACAAGTGCTTTTCCCAGAATGCAGCCAATTTTGCACAAATTCCAGCCAGGTGACAATGATCATTCACCAGAATGTAAGAGGAGGACCTAGAGTCTTGGCACCTGCTGTGAAAGATCCTCTATGTTCCCGGGTCACCCTTCCTCTCCCACCTTTCCTCCCCCGGAAAGGTCTGCCGCATTCTTGTTGCTCATGTCATCTGAGCCCTGACAGGTCTGCAAAACACTTCTGGGTCTGGTACTCTTCTCTCAGAAACACCTGGGAAATAGCCCTATAACTTGTGACTCAGTTCATGATGCATGGCCGAAAGTGACACTGGGGACACTGACCCCTTTCTTTGAAGAGATGAATCAGACGTCATAATAACCTAGACACTCCTGCATAAATCTAATTTCAAATTTCCAACTAAGCCAGGTGCAGTGGCTCAGGCGTATAATCCCAGCACTTTGGGATAGAAGGATCACTTGAGCCCCGGACTTTGAGACCAGCCTGGGCAACATGGTGAGACCCCATCTCTACAAAACATTTAAAAATTAGCTAGGTGTGGTGGCTTATGCCTGTAGTCCCAGCTACTCCGGAGGCTGAGATGAAAGGATCACTTGGACTCAGGGAGGTTGAGGCTGCAGTGAGTCATGATTGCACCACTGCACTCCAGCCTGGGTGACAGAGATCCCATCTCAAAAAAAAAAAAACTCCAACTAATTTTGGTCCATGCGTCACAATTTATACAGCTGTCCCTATTACAAACCCAAAGCAAGGGGTCTGCATGGAAAAGATGTGCAATGCGAGGAGTGCAGGCTTGGGCAGCCAGTGGATCTGGGTGCAAGAAGGGCCTCGGCCTCACACAAGTGCTACGTGCCCTTAAGCAACTTGCACAACGTCTCTGAACCTCCATCCTCTTACCTGCAATTGGGCATGCATTGCCTGCCTCTCAGGGCACGAGCAAGAAGCGGATGAGTGTATGGCCTGGCTAACGGTGAGTGCCCGACAGATGCTGGTGTGTCCCATCCCCATGCAGAAGGGCCATAAAACTGTAGTCTGTCTCCAAGTATTTCTAGTTAGTGATATCCAAGAAGGCACAGGTACATCCTATGGCTTAGTGTACAGGTTTTATGGACACAACTCTGGGTCCACATACACGCACTCAATCAATATTTACTGAGTATTTCAGACCCTGTTCTAGGCACTGGGGAAGCAGCAGTAAAAAAAAAAAAAAAAAAAAAAGGATATGTTCTTATGGAGCTGACAGTTTAGTGTCGCCTTTCCTGCCTGTCACCTCCCTACCCCAGCTCCTCTCCTCTCACAGCTGCTTCTAATCTGGTCACTGGTTAAGGTAAATAAAAGAGTTCAGACAGAGTCATGATGAATACTAACTATCATTATAATAATGAAAAGAGAACTGGGAAAAATTATTTTATAGGCCACAAAGAGATATTAAATTATATTGGAACATTATGCATCAATGGAAAACACAGCTGGAAGGAAACCATGGTAGGCATAATTCGGAACACCAGATAATCCCACAATTATTTCTACTGGCTGTCTTAGAAAGGCTTTAAAAAATAATTCAACTTTTTATTTTGAAATAATTTTACATGCACATAGAAGTTGCAAAGATAGTGTACAGAGAATTACCTTGTACCCTTCACCCAGCCTCCTCCAATGATAACATCTTACTTAGCCATAGTACCATTATCAAGACCAGGAAATTGCTGCATTACTAGTTACTGTTAACCAAACTGAAGGCCCTACTGCAATTGTGCTCATTTGTACATGCACTCTTTTTATTTTTCTGGTGTTCTATGAAATTTTATCCCATGTATAGATTTGTATAGCCACCACCACAATCAAGATACAGAAAGTTCCATCACCACAAAGAAACTCCCTCATGTTCCCTCCTTATAGTCACAGCCTCCTGCATCCCTAGCCCCTGGTAACCAGTGAACGGTTCTCCGTCACTGTTATTTTGTCATTCTGAGAATGTTATATAAATGGAATTATGCAGCATGGAACCTTTAAGGATTGGCTTTTTTCACTTCATCTAAAGCTCTTGAGATCCATCCAACTTGTGTGTATCAAAATTATTTCCCTTTTATGTCTTCGTAGCATTCTACGATACGGAAGTACCACAGTTGATGTTTACCCCACTGAAGAACATTTGGGTTGTTTGTAGTTTTTAGCTGTTACTAATAAAGCTGCTAAGAACATCTGTGTGCAGGTTTTTACATGGCCTTTGATGCACGGAATCTATTACTATTTTTTTTAAATGGTGTCTCACTCTGTTGCCCAGGCTGGAGTGTAGTGTCATAATCTCAGCTCACTATAGCCTCCACCTCCCCGGTTCAAGCGATTCTCCTGCCTCACCCTCCTAAGTAGCTGGGATTACAAGGGCACACCACCACACCCCACTATTTTTTTTGTATTTTTAGTAAGGATGGGGTTTCACCATGTTGGCCGGGCTGGTCTCGAACTCCTGACTTCAAATGATCCACCCGCCTCACCCTCCCAAAGTGCTGGGATTACAGGCATAAGCCACCACGCCCAGCCTGGAATCTATCTTTTATGCCCACTCTCAGCAAATAGATTTTCCTTATATTGCGCCAGCCTCATGTGTGAGTCATTACTTATCTGGATGTAATAGATGGGACAATGCAAATACCTATAACACAACTGAGAGTCGGGAAGAAAGCAGAGAACAACTTGAGTAGCAATGACAGGTGTGTAAATGTCACCAAGTCACTGCAGGAGGCCCATCAGCCATTGCTCTGTTATTTACATATATTTAACACACACCTAAAAGGTTTGGCCATAGTGTCTCCTGGTCCACAGCCATTCACATTCGGTGGAGATAGCCTTAGACAACAGCTGATGTTACAACTGATAATATGACAATGCAGGTGAGACTTAAAAAGAGTCTCATAATGCTAGAAACCTGGGCCCACTCAGTGAATAATCCAATTCACTTCAGTGGCTCAAGGGGCACCTCTTTTACTGCAGCAGAGCCACCTTTGCTCAGAGTGGTTACCAGAGTCCTCTAGAAAAGACTGAATTTTGTTTAGTATACTCCTCAGCAAGGCAACAACTGATGGTCAAGAGTGATTTCACCCCAAACTATTGAGAGTTACAGAAATCAAAATGCTTCAAGTAGTAAGCTCTAGCAAATTAACGTGAAGAATACCACATTCTCTGAGGCCAAGTAAATTAGGTATCATTATATTAATGATTCATTTTAATGAACACATCCCAACCAAAGGCAGACCAGGCCTACCCTTGTTCCATGCCTATACTCAGGGTAGACACAGTGTATTAGTCTGTTTTCATACTTCTATAAGGAACTACCTGAGAATGGGTAATTTATAAAGGAAGAGGTTTAATTGACTCACAGTTCAGCATGATTGGGGAGGTCTCAGGAAATGTACAATCATGGCGGAAGGTGAAGGGGAAGCAGGCACCTTCTTTACAAGGCAGCAGGAAGAAGTGCTGAGTGAAGGGGGAAGAGCCCCTTATGAAACCATCAGATCTCGTGAGAACTCACTGTCACGAGAACAACAGGGAGAAAACCACCCCCATTATTCAATCACCTCCACCTGGTCTCTCCCTTAACACGTGGGGATTGTAGAGATTACAATTCAAGATGAGATGTGGGTGGGGACACAAAGCCTAGCCATATCGATTACACAGCTTGGGGTCAAACTTTTTCCCCAAAGAGCATGGCTCTGAAGTCACGCATGCCCAGACATGATTCTCCGGGGGGGTGACCTTGCTCAAGGCCTTCATCTTATTGAGCCTCAGTTTCTCCATCAGTAAAATAGGAGTTGCAGTTCCTCCCTGCTAGGGTCATAAAGAGTAAGGGAATAGGACGAAGGCGTGTGGCACATAAGAGTCTCAGAATGTTCATGTGACAAACAACTTTCACGTGAGAAATTTTTCCCTTGAGGCAGTTGCACTCCTTCTACCCTCCTCAATGAGAGTATATATGAGGCCAGTTCTCAGCCACCGTCTGCCTCAGTTTCCCCACTGTCCCTACTCCTATCTGAATCACATCCACCATTCCTAGCCATTGTCAATCCCAGAGGCTGTGACTTGATTGGCTCCTAGGCACTTGGGACAAGCTGGCTGGCTGGTAAGGAATTTGACTCCGGGCCTCTGGAGACCACCCCGGCTCCATTTTCCTCTTCGCACCATCTTCCCTCCATATTGGCCAGCAAACAAGCAACCATGAGTCCTCTCTAGAGATTCCATGGCTCCCAGGGCATCATCTGTAAAGGCTGCAGCCTTTTCTGATGAAATTCTCTTCCTTCAAGTGTCAACTTTAAACCTCCCCCTGACAATTGGGAGCTGCTCACTGCACTCCAGACAGAAACCACTTAACTTGATTCAGGGGGCAAATGTCTTCTTTGTGATTCTGGCTCAGTTCCTCGGTCTACCTGAGCAGGAAAATGTGGGCACCCCATGTGCTGTTTCTTAATGCTGACGAGGAACCTCTCTCTGCCTACCGGAGGGGATATGGGTTTGTAAGAAAGTCCTGCTGTGGGAGAAGCTCAGCTCAGACCAGAGGCGGTGAGGTCAGAGGGACACAGATTTCTGGTCTTGCCACCAACCACTGGTGTGATTGGGGTAAAAGTTGTGACCCCAGTGGGGCCTCAGTTTCTTCATCTGCAATAGGATGACAAGACCCTTTCCTAGGACTGTGGTGGGAAATAACAAAGATGGTTGATATAAGGGCTCTGTATAGGGTCATCATACTGGAGCCAGTAGCAAGGGAATGTGGGACACATTCTTCTCCTGGTGAGGGCAGCTGTGCAAGATATCGAGCCCATCTGTGCACACATCCTCTGCGTGCATCACATCTGTTAACATCCTGTTGGCCAAGGCAAGTCCTATGGTTGAGCCCAGAGGCAGGGGTGGAGCGGGAAGCACACCAGCCCCCAGAGCGGCAACTGCAAACTCCGATCCTACAACTAGGGAGGGAGCGAAGAGCTAGAACCACACCCGCACTGGCCAAGGATGGTGTAGAGTTAAGCTGGGATTTGCAGCCTGCATTCTCTTGGAGGACACGGCCCACGCTGTTTCACCTCCACATTATTACCCTATGGTGACTCAAATTGAGAATAAGTCTCAACTTTTTTACTTACAGGAAAGAGAGTCTTTCATCAACATCCATCTATAATTGGCCTTAAATTGTTTTCCCAGCTGGGAAAGGCCTATTTTGCAAGCATTTATGGGCTAGGGCTGTGAGTGTTTTACATGTATTAACTCATTTAATCCTCACAACAGCCCTGTGAGGCAGGTAATGTTGTTTTCCCATTTTAGAGGAGAGAAAGTTGAGGCTCAGAGGGATTAAATAATTTCCCTAGGGCCTCACAGTGCGTAAGTTCCCAGAGATTGGATCTGAACCCAGGCTGACTCGCTCTTCTCTCCAGAACCTGTACTCTCACCACCGTGCATACCCATCAAAGACCTTGGGACCGGGCAATGTGAAAGACTCTGGCAGCGCCCAGACCACGGGAAAAGCCCCTCCCCTCTCCCACCGATAGAGACATTTCCATCACCAGATGGCTCAGAGATTCCAGAAGACTCCACTGCTGACAACCATCACTGCTTTTGCAGACATCACCTCCTTTAGTCCTCAGAGCTGCTGTGATATTCATTTCAAAGACAAAAGGCTGCGGGGAGGGAGTCACCACTGTGAGCCCCTGATGGAGCTGGAAGTGGAGTCCCAGGGCCTGAGGAGGAAAGAGAGGAGACCTGTAGCCCTGGCTCAGGTGGATGGGGACCCTGGGCCCTGAGGCTGTGGAAGGACGTTGGGGTATCCTGGAGAGAAAGGCAGGAGGCCACGTCTCTGCAGAGAGCCCCCCAGTGGGACCAGCTTTCCTCATGGGATGTGGATGAGTCTGTTCTCACACTGCTGTAAAGAAATACCTGAGTATGGGTAATTTTTTATATTTTTTTATTGTTTTCAAGACAGAGTCTCACTCTGTTGCTCAGGCTGGAATGCAGTGGTGTGATCTTGGCTCACTGCAACCTCTGCCTCCCTGGTTCAAGTAATTCTCATGCCTCAGCCTTCCCAGTGGCTGGGATTATAGGCACATGCCACCATGCCTGGCTAATTTTTGTATTTTTAGTAGAGATGGGGTTTCACCATGTTGGCCAGGTTGGTCTCAAACTCCTGGGCTCAAGAGATCCACCCACCTCAGCCTCCCAAAATGCTGGGATTACCAGCACAAGCCACTGTGCCTGGCCTGAGTATGGGTAATTTATAAAGAAAAGAGGTTTAATTGGCTCACAGTTCCACAGGCTGTACAGGAAGCATGGTGCTGGCATTTGCTCAACTTCTGGGAGGCCTCAGGAAACTTACAATCATGGTAGAAGGCGAAGGGGAAGTAGGCACCTTTTCCCATGGTGGGAGCAGCAGAAAGAGAGAAGGAGGAGGTGCTACACACTCAAACAGGTCTCGTGAGAACTCTCTCAGGAGAACAGCACCACAGGGGATGGCGCGAACCTGTTCATGAAGGATCCGCCCCCATGATCCAATCACCTCCCACCACGTCCCACCTCCAACACTGGGGATTACGACTGAGCATGAGATTGAGCGGGGACACAGATCCAAACCCAGGGTGACCCGCTGGGAGACTGGCATCCAGCCGAACCTGAGCCTTGGTCCCTTCTCCCAACCTGCAGCACAAGAATCACACCAGTAAACATTTCGTCTCAGAGAGGACGTTCCCTCTTGGATTCTCTTCCACAGGACCCCTTCCTACGCCACTGCACCCACTCCTCACAGCTTGGCCCAAGATGGCCTCTTCCTGACTTGGCCCCAGCCTGCTCAGTTGGTCACTTGAATGGAAGAACATCAGGAATTTGTGGTATGCTCAAAACACGAGGGAACCTCCAGCAGCTCTGAGGCCATCTGAAACACTCTTGAGGACAAAACTTTTAAGGATAAGGGGGTAAAGTGGCAAGAGGGCCTGATGTGGTCTTTGAGGACCACTTCGTGTTTTGAAATGTAGGTGTTAGCAGCCAATATTACAAAACAGAGACTGCACATGAAAATCAGGATGCATGGCCTCTGTTAACACCTGGGAAGCTCTGTCCGTGGAGCCCACAGCAGGGCCGGAAGGGGTGAGCCAGGGAGGCACACAGGGGCTTGAGGTAAGGAGCCCACCCCTGCAGATAGCGGCTCTGTGTTTGCCAGGCCTGATGTGGGTCTGGTGGGTGTCTGTATTTACCCCAAGGGACCTTCGAGAGGTCAGGCCACATCCTTTGCCTCCTGCTCCCTCTTTTTTCTTTCTTTTTCTGAATCGGCAGCCTGTTTTCTTTTCTTGAGTTAGAATTTACATACAATAAGGTAGATATTGAAGGCTCAACCCAGTGAGTTCTGACAGATGTTGATGCCTGTGTGGAATACCACACCGTCCAGATACAGAATATTCCATCACCCTAGAAAACTCTCTCAGGTCCCCCCAAGTCCTGGCCTCCCCCAAGGCAACCACTGATGTGCGTTCTATTGCCAGGAGCCTTTAGCCGGTTGCAGAATTGCACAGGAATAGAGTGCCGCTGGGTCCTCAACTGCAGAGTGAGGTCCTCATGTGCAAGCAGGATCCTTTTGGACAGGCGGGGTCCTCTTGGTCACTGTGAGATTCTGCTGCGACCAGCGTCCACTCGCAAAGCTCCTCGTCATTGCTAGTGGCATGCCGGTGTGTGGATGTACCATAGCTGGTCTGAACAATTGAGGAGTTTATGGACTGTTGTGAATAGAGCTGATGCATGAACAAGCACCTTTGGGATTTGCTGAAATCTCTAAACTGGTCACTTTCATGGGTGGAGGAAAGAAGGTTGATTGGGCCCAGTCTTCTGACCCCATTCCCTCCCCCAGCTTTGAAAGATTTAGCTCCATGTTATTTGCCCACCCTTTCTTCAGGGTCTCCCAGGAGTGGATTTGCAGGAAGGAGCAAGGAGGGAAGGGGTGTGGTCAAAGATGGAAGTTTAGTGGAAGACACAAGTCAAAAACACACATGCACACACACATGCACACACACGCATGCACACACACATGAACACACATGCACACATACACAAGCACACACATGCACACACACAAACATTCACGCATACACATGCACACATACACATGCACGCATACACACGCACACATGCATGCACATACATGCACACATGCACAAACACACACATGCACAAACACATGCACACAAACACGCACACATGCATGCACACATGCACCCGTACACATGCACACACATGCACACACATGCACACACAAACACATGCACACATGCATGCACATACACATGCACATGGATGCACACACATGCATGCACACACACATGCACACACGCACATGCACACGCATGCACACACACATGCACACACACATTCACACATACATGCACACACATGCACACGCATGCACACACATGTGCACACACTACCAAGCTGCAGGGTCATGGAGTGGTGGATCCTCTCAGATCAGATCTGCGCTTTGGAGGCTGCATTTCATAGATCCATCTCTTTTCCAGGGCCTGTCTTGCCTCTACTTCTATGCACTCAGTGCAGAGCTGCCAGGTTTGCCTTTCTACAAAGACATTATTTGCTCATGTCACCCACCACTCAGGTGCCTTTCATGGGTTCTCTTTGCCCGTCTGAGTTCCACAGGCCACAGATGCCCATTTCCTCCGCCTCACACCCGACACACCGCATGCGTGTTCTCACCTAGCCCTTTGTGGTTGCTGAGCCTTGGGCTGGGAGGATCAGCCCCCACGCTGTGCCTAGGATGTGCCCATTCTCTCTGCTGTCATTTACTTTTGTGAGCACCTAGGAGCAGGGCCAGATGGATGGAGAGCCCTGGATCCTCTCGTGGGCCACACCTTGGTGCCCAGGCTATGACAGCAGAGGTCTGCCCTGACCAGGAGGAGCCAGTGCTGTGAAACGGCAGAGAACCAGGAACAGTGGAAACTGATCTGGGTCCACAGCCTCCCTTGGCTGCGACGTGGGAGCCCTCCAGGCTCTGGGCACACCAGTCCCCATGCCCCTCAAATGCACAGGTGAACATGAATGCTACCCTTGCTCAAATATAAGTGACCCCCAAATATCGAGTTTTCCCGGTAACATCTGTCAGGTTGTCTTGTTACCACCTAGACATTTAGTGATCAAGATAAACTAGTCAAATGTCCCATGTCATGTTTGCCTTATTCATTGGTTGCACATAAATCCTAAACGTCTCTTGAAACTGGAATGTCCGGTGCCTGACAGTGAAGCTGCTCTGCTTTGCCCAAGAACAGCCCTCTGGTGGGGGTAAGAATGGGGTGGGACAACGGAGAGTGAAGTCCCCAGATGGGGACCGGGACAGAATGTACTGCCAGATTTCTACCCCCCGCCCCCCCCGCGAAAGTACACACATCACTCCCTTTTAGAGGGACCAGGCCTGGCTGGTCTCCCTGAGGTGTCCAGTTGCAGCCAGCCCTGACTCACCCATGTCCTCATGCCAAGGGCTCTGGACTGGGCCAGGGAGAGGCAGAGACGGAGCAAACAGAGCACGAGACAGGGAGACAGAAAGGCAGAGACGGAGACAGTGATGGAAACAGAGACAGCAGCAGAGAGGGGAGAGAAATAGAGACAGAGGCTTAGAGATACTGAGGCAGAGACATTTAAAGACTGAGACGAAGAGATAAATAGAGACACACAGAGATGCAGAGACACACAAAGAGAACCATGCTGATGCACAGAGGTAAGAGAGAAAGAAACAGAGCTAAAAAGAAGTGGGGTGGGGGCGGGGGAAGACAAAATCTGAAAGAAACAAAGAACAAAACAACAAAAGTCTGTCCTTGGCGGCGAACCAGAGATCTAATCACCAGGCTCGTCCGGCCCTTCATGTCTGGCAAACTTCTTGAACTGCTGGAAAGCTCAAACGCACACAGCTCTTCATGAGTCTAACACTCTTTTCACCCAGCCCCAGACCCCGACCCCAGAATGCTTTCTCCAAAGGGGCTTTGAGAAATCAAGTTAAAGGCCTTGGAGTGATGGCCAGGAATGCATGCCCCACCCACCCTGCTGCACCCCAGAAGCTTGCACCAGAATAAGGCCACACCAGGGTCCCCAGCATCCTCACCTTCTGCAGCGCAGCAGAGGCCCTGTGAGGAGCCAACCAAATGCTGCCCACCACCACGTGGTGAGTCTCCAGGGAAACGCCAAGACCCCTGCCCACTCTCAGGGCCCAGCAGAGGACCCCGGCTCCACCGCAAAGGCAATGCAAACAGAGAGAGGGATGGGCGGTGCATCACGGCCTGATCAGGGAATGGCTGTGCCGTGTATGTGCATGTGTGCGTGTGTGTGTGTGTGTGTCTCAACACAGCTGTCACCCTGAAGAGGCCAGGAAAAGGGATGCTTCTAAATACGATGGGCATAAAGAAAGCTGGAGCCACCGAAGGTCCAGACCAGGAGACGGTGGCATGATTTCAGGGTTGGAACAAAGGCTGGTTTCCCGTTCAAGACCAATTCCTTCCTGTGTGTCACACACACAGGTCAAGGAGGGCTGCGCTGCCGTGGGCTGGATGGACGGGCGCCTGTGTTGCAGGTCACGGCAGCACCACACAGTCCATAAGGTCGCATGTCTATTTCCAACTCCTTGGCCACAGGAGACTTCCTTTTGGTTTGCTACGCAACCACGCAAACAGCTGCACCTGCAGCCCTGAAAAATATACCGCAGTTGTTGCCCTCCGCCCGGGAAGAAACACTCAAAGACAAAATTGCTGCCTAACAATGTGACTTCGTAGAAAAGCAGCCCCTCCCGCTCAGCAAGTCAGTCCACAAGTGGCTGTTCCCTACACACCCAAACTCGCTGCACTTTCAGCCTCACCCAGTGACCCGCTTCAGGTCACCTGGCTGCACAGGAACCCACCATGTGGCCAGGGCCATGGAACCTGTTGATGGATCAAATTTGGCTCAGAGCTCATGGACATCCACCTCTGCACTCCGAAGACTGTGTCACAAACGCTGGGACACGCTGCCCAGGAGTGCTCCTCCCTACCTGAAATGCATAGAGCCAGCTGACAGGCTAGGG
Source organism: Macaca mulatta (assembly GCF_049350105.2). Classification (NCBI taxonomy): domain Eukaryota; kingdom Metazoa; phylum Chordata; class Mammalia; order Primates; family Cercopithecidae; genus Macaca; species Macaca mulatta. The sequence continues at coordinate 31,372,785 of NC_133407.1, forward strand.
ACACACTGTCCCAGAAGCAGGAGAGCAGAGGTGCAGATAAATCCTTACCACCGCATCTCTCTGCTGGGGTAACTGATGAGAGGGTTTGACTCCACCTCCAGGAATTCCCCAGGGAGGAGGAGGAAACCCCAGGTGCCGGCAGCCCTGATGGGCTTGAAAACTGTGCCCTTCCCTTCCCTGTCTCCCCACACCTCGTAGAGTTTTGGGGCATCACCTTCTAGATTAGCTGCTTGTATCTGAATCCTTGTCTCAGAGTCTGCTTCTGGGAAACCCAGACACGACAGGTCCCCTGAGTGTCTAGGACTCTTAGGAGAGGAGAGAATGGATCTCAGTCTCCCGTTCTGTCTTATCCTCCTCAGGCACAAGTGGCCCCCTCAGGGCAGGGAACGGCTTGGGCTGCTGGCGCTGCATGCCTGGGAAAGGCTCCAGCCCAAGCCTCTGCAGTCCCCCTCACCTCACCATCTCTGCCCCGGGGTAAAATCCCTCTGAAAGAATTACTGCTTCAAAAGACAGGATGTCTCCCAGGAAGACATTTAGCTAAAATGTCAGTCACCCACATGGCAACAATGGGCTTAAGCAGAAAACAGTAATTTAAAAAGAGATTACTACGAGCAGGGCACCTGGTGATGGCCCCTGGGGCAGCAGCTCTGCAAGACATTGCCTTCAAGTTGAACTGTCACTCAAGGACAGGTGACTCAGTCCCAAGTAACCTTAATAAGAACCCAAGCAACAGGGAAAGCCACTTAAGGGATCAGTGGCTCTGGAGAAAGAGCATCTCCTTTTGTTTGTAACTGGATGGAATTAAGGGGATTTCACGAGACAGGGACTCCTGGGGGCTTACCCGAACTCGGCGACTGCAGGCAGCAGGTCCATCCTCCTGATGGCTGGCCTCTCCCTACTCTGTTTTGAAGTCTAGGGCACGCGGGCCCGGGCTCTGAACTTGGTCACTGGCCTGGTGGGACCTTTGGATTTGTCATTAAATTCTCCCCATTCTCCCCACACTTGAAGAGGCCCGACTTGTACTGACACAGCCAGCTCTTCCCCTGCAGCTGGACGTGGCCCCGGGACGCTGCCACTTTTGCCTGGAGCTCCTGTGCAGGCTTTTGAGTGGCCCGTGGCGCTGAGAAAACAAATGCAGAGGTTAAGACGGAAAGAGACTCTTCGGCAAGATGTTTGCTGCGTACTGGGTAACCATGTGCTCCCCACATTGCCCCGCCTCCCCACAGAAAGGCAAAGCCACGGGAAGGTTCTAGCCAATGGACTGTGAGCAGCAGTGCTGCCTGGGACTCCTGGATAAAGCATCTATGGGTCAGTGTGCAGCCCTCCAGCTCTCTCCTTCCCAGCTGTGGTGAATGAAGCCCTGGGTTGAGAAGGAGGCAGCCTGGATTCAAGCACCTGGATTGCTGAGTCACCACAGGGCAAGGGGCTGCCCTGGGAATCCCCAGACCCTCACTAGAGTCTGTGTTAGCAAGAAAGGGGCCAGCTCAGATTTCGAGGATAATTTGTTATTGTGGCAAGCCTGACCTAATCTGACTCACGTAAATGCCACAGCACACGGGTGGCATCTGAAGAGTCCCATGAATGGGAGGGAGAACACAGACTGGAGGAGGCAGAGTCGTCTCTGAGTTCCAGCCTGCCCTAGGGGCATGTGGAGGACAAAGACAATGTGATTTCATCTCCACTTTACAGTTGGGGAAATTGAGGCTCAAGGGGATGAGTTATTTTCCCAAGATCACACAGTGAGTGGTGGTGCCAGGTCTTCTCACTCAACCCTAGCCTTTTCTGCTTTGCTGTAACGGCTAAAGGGAAGGCTTTTCCAGGTGGCTGTGACTTGAGATGTCACTTTGCAGGAGGGCAGGACTTTCTAGTGTCCCTCGCGCTCAGGCTGCTGGGCAGTAGTGTGTAGGACCTTGGCTGGGGGAGGGAAGGCATCACCTACCATTGATTGAGGGCTTACTGTGAGGACTCTATGTGGGCCAACTCATTCGATTCTCACAACAAGCTGATGATCTCCATCACAAAGAGAAAATCTGTGACACGGCAAAGTAATTTGTCCATGGTCCAACAGCTAGAGCCAGGATTCCAACAACTGGGGCAATGTGGCCCCAGAGACCTCTCAACGCGCTGTGATTCTGCTTTCAGGTATTGGGGAAAATAGAGATGATGGAGACAGAGAAATAGACACAGAAACACGCCGCGTCACACACACGCAGAGCACAGTGCTGCTCTAGCCACCCAAGTGGATGCTCCTGGCAGGGGTGCCCACCAAGCCCTCCCCAGGCTGTCAGCGTGTGGCATGCTCCAGCCCCTAGACAAGCAGTGGACAGCACAGAGTAGGGCAGGAGCAGGGCAGGCCCACCACAGCGTGCGAGGGACGTGGAGCCCACGTCAGTTCTTGCTCTTTCCATTCCAGGAACCCTCTGCTTCAGCTGAGCACAGGTATTTTTACAGGAGCCCTTGCCTCAGAACCACCCCATTACCTCCTGGTCGGAAAAGTCCCATCTCTCTCCAAAACACCCGGGCCACAGTCCCCGCATGATTGGGCTCCCTGCATCCCTGCATGAAACTAGGCCACCGTGTCCTTCAGACCATAATGAGAGGCCCTGCGGAGAGCTCTATCAATCACATCACAGGAGAGATAAAGCCTGGCCGGCTGGAAAATTGGGATAAGTACAGCAGCAGAGCCACTCCCCAGCCAGAAGGTTTCTCCCTCCACAGCCTGGGTGCGGGAATGAGAGACCAGCATGTGGCTATTCTCATGCTCGCAGACAGTATGAAGAGGGTGCTTTGTGTCCCTCCCATGCCACCCCCACTCAATGGTCTAAGACCAACCTCCCCTCCTGCTCCCTAGGTCTACACCATTTGGGGTCAAAGCTGTGCAGCAGGCTCTGGAAGGCCCATCCCAGGACCTCTCCCTTCCCTGGTCCCTAATTAATGGCTTCTACAAAACCTCTAAAGATGGTATTCAACAAATATTGCACCCCTTCTGCTCTGTCTTCAAGGTTTCACACAGTTAGGGATGTCCTTGGGCCCATATGGCAGATGGCAATGTTGCCATAAATCTGTGCTCCATCACAGAACTCACCGCCAAGGCAATTTAACCCATGAACTCTCACTCCCCATGCTGGGCAGAGCCTTGTGCTAGATGCTTTGACTTCATGACTCATTTAATCCTCCCAGCAGTGCTGTGCAGTGGGACATTAGTTAGAACTGAGGTCAACTGTTGAGTGACAGACCCCTCTCAGATAACAGTAGCTGGAACCAGTGCCTCTCAGATTTTATTTTGTGCACAAGTCACTTGTGGATCTTGTTAAAATGCAGATTCTTATTCAGCAGGTCTGGGGTGGGGGTCAATATTCTACATTTCTAACAAATGCCCAGATCATACCAGTGTGGCTGATCAAGCGTCAGAGGCTTAAATGAGATAGTGATCAATTTCCCTGGCGGGGGAATGATGTCCAAAGGGGAGAGCTATAGGATGATATGTGGTTTGATTGTGTCCTTTTCCTCTTCCTTTCTCAATATCTATTGTCTTCCTCATAGTACAAGATGGCTGCCCAAGAACCAGCCATCACATCCATATTTCAGCCAGTAGGAAGAAGGAATGGTTGAAGAAATTCAGGCTTGCTCTTCGGGAACACTCCTTAAAAGTTGCCTATGACATTTCCATTTATATCTCATTGTCCAGAACTTAGTCACATATCTCAAGGAAACCTGGGAAAGGTATGTATTATCCCAGGCGATTATGTGTGCAGCTAAAAATTGGTGATGGTGGTGGATGGGCTATTATAATACAATGGAGGACAGGAAGAATGGATATTGGTGACAGCTATTCTCAACTCCATCTTACACATGAGAAAACCGAAGGACAAGGAACCTAAGAATTTTGACTGAGGAGTAAATGAGTTAATGTATAAGCACACAATAATCACTAGTTGATACTTTTCATCCCTGAGCCTGTGTCTAGTGTTATGGATACCTCAAAATGATGTGGCAACATGCCTAGCACAAAGCAGACACCCCATTGATGCCCTCTCGTCTCAGTATTACCACACAGGCAGGCCTAAAGACCTCCCGGGTTGCAAATGCCTGGAGAGTTAGGTGCCAGGGGCCTCGTCCAGGAGTGTGCCAGAGCCAGGGAAGCCGGCTTCCTGTAACTGAGTTCTCTACCTCACTCAGCCATAACCAGATATCTTTAAACCATCTGAACTTATATACAGAATGAGTTGAAAATATCTCGAAGACTGTGCGGAGGCATTTGGAAGGTGTGATACGGCCGCCAAGTAAGGAATGCTTTTCCACCGCTAAGTTACTTGACAAATCCAGAAATACAGGCTTTGGGGATCACCTTCATAGCTTCTTGAAACTAAATTTTAAGTGAAAGTTACTAAGGCAGAGACTGGCTAGAAGTTCATGAGTCTGTTTCCTCTTCCTGGGCAAGCTGACTGCATTGCCCGGCCTCCTTGCAGGTAGCAGTCGCCATGGATGGAAAGGGAGTGGAGGAAAGTGAGCCCCTTCCGGTCCTGGGCGTGAGGGCTGTTCTCTTGCTCTTGGCTTGTTGGCTAACGAATGAGAGGCAGGCCCTGAGGGACCGTGGCACCAGGCAGCATGCCCTGTGGGTGCCTGCTGGTGTACCCTTGGGATCCCTTTCCTGGACCCACCTCTTCTTACTCCAAGAAACGTAACTCCCAGCCTGGAAGCTTTCATCGGTGGCAGGGTCGGGCTCCGACTGCCTGTGGGATGGGCCAGAGTGCTGGGGAGTGCAAGCCCCTCAGCCAGTGGTGGATAAATACCCCCACTCCCACTGCCCTCGAGTGGGATGACTCTGACATGTGTCCTACACAGCGGCCCAGGTTCCCAGCAGGAAGGAGCTCCAAGTGCCCTCAGTGAGGACAGCTCATGAACACTTCCAGCATCTGCTTCTTTGCCCTGTTTCACTTTCCCACTCTCCTAATGGGGCTTCCTGGGGTCACTCAGGATCTGCTCCTGGGCAGATGCAATCCAAGTCCCAACACAAGTCCCTTCACATGTGAAAGGCTGTCTGCTGAACGCAACAGGACTGATAGGAGTGAGAAGTAAACCTCTGAGCATGCTCGGCAAGCTTTTCCTGAAAAGGACCCAAGAGTTAACACTTGAGGCTTGGCGGTCCGCAGTCACTTGGCGGTCCGCAGTCACTTGGTAGTCAGTGGTCTTCCAACCACTGAACTCTGCCGTCAACACAAAAGCAGCCAGAAACAGCACATAAATGAATGGCTGTGGCTATGCCCCAGAGAAAGACCCTTCGCAAAACCCAGGCAATGGGCCAGATCTGGCCTATGGGCTGCAGTTTGCTGATCCCTGCGTTAGAGCCTGAGGCCACTCGGATTTTGTACTTACTGTTATTGTAGCTAGTGTTAATTACCCTGATTCTTGGGATCCAGTCCCCTCAGAGAAGGTGGTAGAATAAATTTTGCCTTTCCCAACTATACACACAAATGAGCTGGGGTTTTCTAGGTATCGCAGTGATTAAATCTTCCTTTAAAATAGAGTTAAAAGGTGAGCTAAGGTGACCCACTTAAATTTTAAAAGTACATTAGTAATGGTATGGGGAGAGGAGAGGTGGCAAAAATCCTGAGGCCAGTAGGATGCCGGCTATGGACTGAATTGTGTCCACTCAAAATTCATAGCTGAAGCCCTAATCACCTTGGAGATGGTATTTGGAGATGGGTCCTTTAGGAGCATCTCAGTTTACTTGTACTGCTATAATGAAATACCTGGTTGGATTTTTTTTTTTTTTTTCAGACAGAGTCTTGCTCTGACGCCCAGGCTGGAGTGAAGTGGCATGGTCTCGGCTCACTTCTTCAGCCTCAGCCTCCCAAATTCAAGCAATTCTCCTGCCTCAGCCTCCTGAGTAGCTAAGATTATAAGCACCCACCACCACACTGGGCTAATTTTAATTTTTGTATTTTTAGTAGAGATAGGGTTTCGCCATGATGGCCAGGCCAGTCCTGTACTCCTGACCTCAAGTGATCCACCTGCCTCAGCCTCCCAAGTGCTGGAATTACAGGCATGAACCACCCTGCCTGGCCCTGATTGGGTAATTGCTACAGAACAGAAATGTATTTCTCACAGTTCTGGAGGCTGGGAAGCCCAAGATCAAGGTGCCGGCAGGTTCAACACCTGGTAAGGGCTGCTCTCTGCTTCCAAGGTGACACTTTGTTGCTGCATCCTCAGGAGGGGATGAACACTGTGTCCTCATGTGGCAGAAGAGATGGAATGGGATGAACTCACTGCCTCCAGTGCTTCTATCAGGGAACTAATCCCCACCATGAGGGCTTGACTCTCATAACTTCATCACGTCCTGAAGGCCCTGCCTCTCAGAACTATCACATATATGATCAAGTTTCAACATGCAAACGTTGCGGGACACAAGCAGACCATAGCAGAGGGGTAATTAGGTTACACGAGATCATGAGGGTGGGCTCTCATGATGGAATTAGTGTCTTACAAGAAGAGGAGGAGATCGAGATCTCTCTCTCCACTGCACACAAGAGGGTGGCCGCCTGCAAGCCAAGAGAAGAGGCCTGTAAATGAAACCTACCTTCCCAGCACCTTGCTGTTGGACTTCCCAGCCTGCAGAACTGTGAGAAGTAAATTTCTGTTGTTGAAGCCCCCAGTCTGTGGTAATTTGTCATGGCAGGGCAAGTTGACTAAGACAACACCTATCTGGGAAAAGCTGCCGAGGGGCTGAGAAGTCAGTGAGAGTTTTCTACAGAGGAAAATGAGGTAGAACTTACTCACTTCTGCAAGCTTCAGTGTCAGGAAAAAGTGGGGTGACAACTTCTCAGCAGGAGCCCCCGGGTGCCCAGGCACATGTAGGAGCAATGTTTCATCAAAGGGGTTTCTAAGAGTCCCAGACCAGGACAGAGCAGTGAGAAACAGCCAACAGTCTCACCGACATGTGAGCTACCTCTGGTCTAAACAAACGAAAGCCAAACCAAACAAACCTTAACTGGCTCCTATCTCTCCTCATACATCAGCCCCATTGGCTAGTTAAAAAGTCAATCTCTTCAGGTCCTGGCAGTCTCTCATTCGAAGCCTCCTACTTTGCTATCAATGTCCCTGTGTCTTGAATTAGCTCATCTCCTTCCTTTTCCGCTTTTCTGTCTTGGGCCTACCCTATCTCAAGCATGGCCATGTCCTGTCTGTTTAGGGTTCGCCTTCTTGGCCCACAGCTCTGCCCTCCCAGAAGCAGTCACTCTGTGGCCCACTTCCCAACTCAGTTCTGTCCTCAGTTCTGTAAATTGTGGCTACGATCATCTGTCTTTGGGTTTCGCATTCCCAGTTCATTCCAGGGGTAAGGTGTTAGTGGAGAGTCCCCTGGCTTCTGCTCCTCAGTTTTAGGAAGTGCTATACAGACATCAGCCCATTGATAAGTTTAGATTTGGCTCCTGTCTCCCATCCCAGTTTAGGCTGAGCCTTTAACTTGAAAGCAAAACACACTTCTGTAGGCCCCACCCTATTCCTGACCAGTCAGATACTCCAGTGTTGGAACAGAAACTCCATTTTGAGAATGTTCTTGAGGAGAGTCTGATGGATAAGGCTGGTGAAAAACAGCTTGTGGTAGTTAATTTTTTGTGTCAACTTAACTGAGCCACAGGGTACCCAGACATTTGGTCAAACATTATTTTGGATATTTTTGTGAGGGTGTTTTGGGATGAGATGAGCATTTAAATCAGTAAACTGAGTCAAGCAGACTGCCCTTACTAATGTGGGTGAACCTCATCTGATCAGTTGAAGGCCTGCACGGAAGAAAGAAGCTGACCCTTCTCCCATGGAAGAGACAATCCCCCTTGCCTGGCTACCTTCAAACCGGCACTTTAGTTTTTCCTGACTTTGGACTCAAATGCAAACCTTGACTCTTCTGTGATTTTGAACCTGCTGGCATTTGGACTGGAACTCCACCATCAGCTGTCCTGGGACTCTGGCTTGCTGACTTGCTGGGCAGATCTTGGGGCTTGGCAGCCTCCATAATCATGTGAGTCAGTTCCTTATTTTACACACATGCCTGTGCACGCACACACACATGTGCGCACACACACACACTATTGGTTCTATTTCTTTGGGGACCCTGACTAATACACAGCCCTTCTCCTGATCTTGTGGCTGTCAGCATTAGCTCATTAAACTCACATGGAGCCATTTTTAAGATCCAGTAGCTTGTGGGCTCAGTCTAGTGTACAAATATTTGTTTGATCAAAATGGCTTTTTAATTTTTTTTTTCAAATTTAGGGTAGGCATATGCGAGGAGTTTACCACCAGCCCTGCCATTTATAAGTTGTCTTACCCCTGACTGCTTCCTTGGTCCTGCACACCCCCTGCTTCCTAAAAGCACTTATGACCCTTTTCCAAAATAGCCTTGTTGACCAGCACCCCTTTTGACCAACATTACTATCTAAAAATGGGAAGGGCTGAAGGGAATAGAAAAGAAAACAAGGTAGACTGGAGGGGAATCTTAGAGAGGGAGGACCAGGGAAGGGGTTTGAGGTCTCTGGGGAATGAAGTCTGTACCACAGTGGAGAGGCAGTTTGGAAGGAAGAAGCAAGGAGACCCTCAGTCAGCCTCCATAACTGTGGTACAGCCCCCCTCTCCCATCTATGTAGGCTTCTTTCATTTCTCTCAGTCATGTTACACAGTTTTCTATGTAAGAGTCTTCTTAACTTTCATTAGATTTACTCCTAGATATTTGATGTTTTTGATATTTTAATAGTATCTATAAAAAAACCTACATTTTCGAATGTTGGAACATACAAATATGCTCCTTTGTATATTGACCTTAGACCTTTGTATATTGCTCTTGGCAACTTCACCATATTCCCCTATTGATTCTAATAATTTATCTGTAAATTATTTTGGGTTGCTTTATGTAAAAAAATGAAGCTCTATGTCTTACTGCACACCACACCCCAAAATCTATTCCAGGTGGATCGTGGAATCATGAGAGAAAGGAAAGCAATGAAACTTATAAAAGATAACACAGGAGAATATCTTTCTGACCTTGAAGTGAGGAAAATGTTTCTTAAGCAGAATCCCCCAAAAAATACTAAAAATGAAGGTAAGGATTAATACATAGGACTATATTAAAATTCAGAACATCTGTTCTTCAAAATACACTGTTCAGAGAAGAAAATTCAGGTCACAGAGTGGGGTGGGGTGTGTGTGCGAGACAGAAATCAAGAGAGGGCTTGTACTAGTCCATTTTCATACTGCTGATAAAGACATACCCAAGTGGTGTGGGGAGGCCAGAATCAAGGCAGGAGGCAAAAGGCACTTCTTACATGGCAGTGGCAAGAGAAAATGAGAGGGATGCAAAAGCAGAAACCCCTGACAAAACCATCAGACCTCATGAGACGTACTATCATGAGAACAGTATGGGGGAACCACCGCCATGATTCAATTATCTCCCACTGGGTCCCTCCCACAACATGTGGGAATTATGGGAGTACAATTCAAGATGAGACTTGGGTGGGAACACAGAGCCAAACCATATCATTCTGCCCCTGGCCCCTCCAAATCTCACGTCCTCACATTTCAAAACCAATCATGCCTTCCCAACAGTCCCCCAAAGTCTTAACTCATTTCAGCATTAACCCAAAAGTCCACAGTCCAAAGTCTCATTTGAGACAAGGCAAGTCCCTTCTGCCTATGAGCCTGAAAAATCAAAAGCAAGCTACTTACTTGCTAGATACAGTGGGGGTACAGGTATGGAGTAAATACAGTCATTCCAAATGCGAGAAACTGGCCAAAACAAAGGGTTTACAGGGCCCATGCAAGTCCAAAATCCACAGGGGCAGTCAAATTTTGGAGTCAAAGGGGAGTCAATGTGAGACCCCTTTGACTCCAGGTCTCACATTCAGGTCACGCTGATGTAAGAGGTGGATTCCCATGGTCTTGGGCAGCTCTGCCCCTGTGGCTTTTCAGGGTATAGCCCCACTCCTTGATGCCTTCATGGGCTGGCCCTGAGTGTCTTTTCCAGGTGCATGGTGCAGGCTGTCAGTGGATCTGCCATTCTGGGGTCTGGAGAACAGTGGCCCTCTTCTCACAGCTCTACTAGGCGGTGTCCCAGTAGGGACTCTGTGTGGGGACTCCAACCCCACAATTCCTTTCTGCACTGCCCTAGCAGAGGTTCTCCATGAGGGCCCCGCCCCTGCAGCAAACTTTTGCCTGGGCATCCAGACATTTCCACACCTCTTCTGAAATCTAGGTGGAGGTTCCCAAACCTCAATTCTTGACTTCTGTGCACTCGCAGGCTCAACACCACGTGGAAGCTGCCAAGGCTTCAGGCTTCCACCCTCTGAAGCAATAGCCTGAAATATACCTTGGCCCCTTTTAATCACAGCTGGAGTGACTGGGATGCAGGGCACCAAGTCCCTAGACTGCACACAGCACGTAGACACTGGGCCCAGCCCACGAAACGATATTCTCCTAGGCCTCCAGGCCTGCAGTGGGAGGAGTTGCAGTGAAGACCTCTGACATGCCCTGGAGACATTTTCTCCATTGTCTTGTGGATTAACATTTGACTCCTCATTACTTATACAAATTTTTATAGCCCAGTTTTAATTTCTCCTCAGAAAATACGTTTTTCTTTTCTATCACATTGTCAGGCTGCACATTTTTCACACTTTTATTCTCTGCTTCCCTTATGAAACTGAATGCCTTTAACAACACCCAAGTCACATCTTGAATGCTTTGCTTCTTAGAAATTTCTTCCACCAGATATCCTAAACCATCTTTCTCAAGTTCAAAGTTCCACAAATCTCTAGGGCAGAGGCAAAATGTCACCAGTCTCTTTGTTAACACATAACAAGAGTCACCTTTGCTCCAGTTCCCAACAAGTTCCTCATCTCCATCTGAGACCACCTCAGCCTGGGCCTTATTGTCCATATCACTATCAGCATTTTGGGCAAAGCCATTCAACAAGTCTCCAGGAAGTTCCACAGTTTCCCACATTTTCCTGTCTTCATCTGAGCCCTCCAAACTGTTCCAACCTCTGCCTGTTCCCCTGTTCCAAAGTCGCTTCCACATCTTCAGGTATCCTTTCAGCAGCGCCCCACTCTATTGGTACAATTAACTGTATTAGTTTGTTTTCACACTGCTGATAAAGACATACCTGAGACTGGGAAGAAAAAGAGGTTCAATTGGACTTACAGTTGCATGTGGCTGAGGAGGCCTCAGAATCATGGCGGAAGGTGAAAGGCACTTCTTACATGGTGGTAGCAAGAGAAAATGAGGAAGATGCAAAAGTGGAAACCCCTGATAGAACCGTCAGATCTTGTGAGACTTATTCACCACCATGAGAACAGTATAGGAGAAACCATCCCAGTGATTCAATTGTCTCCCACTGGGTCCTCCCACAACATGTGGGAATTATGGGAGTACAGTTCAAGTTGAGATTTGGGTGGGGACTCAGAGCCAAACCACATCAGAGTTCCTATTCAGAATACAAAAAGTCATCAAATCCATTTTAAAAGGGCAGAAAACATAATGGGAAAATATGTAAATGTCTTCATCAGACATGCCACAAGAGAGGAAATCCAAGTGACCAGTAAACAAAAAAGGTGTTCAAATTCACTTGTAATCAGAAAGATGCAAATTCAGACCACAAAAGCCTGTCCCCGCCATTATGTGGCTTGGGGTGGGAGTGAGAATTGTAGGCCACATACTATTCTAATGCAAAATCTTAAATCTAATTTATTAATCTGTTTAGTATTAGGTTTTTAGATTAGATTTTAAAATTAGATTTTAATTAAATCTAATACTAAATATTACAGCTAAGTATTTAAATGCTATCCATCAAGCTAGAAAAACTGATATAAAAGGTTTACCCTCTTAATTTACCAAATATACCTTCATAATGACAACATTATAAATATAAAGCTACAGTTTTTATATGACAAAGTCATTAAAATATCAAAGAAGACTGAATTGAATAAATATTTGCACATCTGTGTGTTCTGTTAGTGGGCCTGTGGTATTTGGGTGAACGGTAAATAAATAATAATTCATAAGTGATATGTTCTTATTCCATAAGTTATTCTTCTTGCCTCATTTTAGTGAAATTGCTATATTGTAATCAATACTTTCACATAATTTTAATTTAAGTAATAATCATCTAAAGGATTAAAATATATCTTCAAGATATATATAATTTTATTAATTTTTATCAAAAATTTAAATGAAAACAAATGTAAAAATAAAAAATTAAAATAACTTTTTGGTAAGTTTTCAAAAAATTATTTCTCTTAAAAGTTTTCAAAGTATTAAAAGTCAAGCTAAAAATTATAAGTATTGACTATCAAAATTCTAAATAAGAGTTATTAAAGCCAAGAAATTTTAATTATTTAAATAATTAAATCTTATTAAATGTTTTTATAAATTAAATGTCTACAATTTCAGCATTCAGTGTCCACCTAGTTGTTTCTGGAAAGGACCCATGTCCCAGATCATGTTTTTTTATGTCTAGATCAGTTATTCTCGACTGGGGGCAAGTTTGCCCCACAAGAAACTTTTGGCAACGTTTGGAGACATTTTTGATTGTCACATTAAGGATGTGGTCCTGTTGACATCTAAGTGCATAGAAGCCAGGGATTCTGCTAAACATTCTACAATACACAGGACAGACACATGCAAGATTTATCTGGCCCCAAATGTCAATCATGTCAAGATTGCAACGCCCTGGTGTAGACTTGCACAGATGCAAATGTAAAAAGGTCATTAGTTGGCTAACATGACGAAGCATTCCTCAGCTGTGATTCCTGGCTACCTCTGGAGCTGTGAATTAGAACACGAAGAAAAGCAAGAAAATGGTGGTTGGTATGATTAGGAAATGGAACTTCAATATGCAAGAATCAACTGCATCCATGACACAGGACAGAGTGGATTTAACCAGTTAATTAATGTGTGTTTTCCCTTGCTAAGTGCTTCCTCCACTCTAATCCTTGTCAGCTCTCAAAGCAGTGCCAGCCTCTGATGTTGGCTGTGGCACAACCCACACACCTTCATGAAAATTGGCCAGAGTTACATTTTGTTGAGGACAGAGGGCCAGAAATATGGAGAAATGCTTCCCTGAGGCCTTGATAGTGTCAGGAAGAAATGTGAGGCTCTCTGGAGGATGAGGCACAGAGCAGGAGCCCCTCTTGCCCAGGTTTGCTTGGCGCTGCTCTGTGACACCTCCACTTCCATGAACCCACCAGAGTGGAAATGAAATGAAAATGAAATGACAACATGGTATACCAAGTGCTGACATAGGTGTGGAGCAATAGCCATCCACATACCCTGCTGGTGGGAGTGTAATTTTGTGTTAAACTTCTAACAAAAAAAAGTAATTAAGAAAAATATGCCATATTTACTATGTATTTCTTTGGAAACTAGCAGTATCTGCTGAAGCTTAACATACATATACGCCCAACAATTCCAGTTCTAGGTACGTGCCCGACAATGTGGATGAGGCTCAGAGATACAATGCCTTTTCCTGTTAACAAATGCAGTGTATACTCTTTGTAGACAATTTAGAAAATTAAATGAAAAGGAAAAAAAGTTACCATTTTTTCTATTTCCTAGAGATAAGCATTGTTTACATTTTCATACATTTTCTTTCATGTTTGTTTGATTTTTTAAAACTCTACATGTATATGTATAAAATGTAAAAAAAATGCAGTATAGTATCTTGCTTTAAAAGCATTGTATTTTTCCATCTCATGTAATAATTTGTTATGACATATTTTTAACAGCTGTAAATTATTCTAGCACAAGAAGTAATTATTTAATCAGTCACTCTTATTGATAGGTATTGAAGTTGTTTCCTGGTATCTGCTACACATACACCTTTGCATATCTCTCTGATTATTTCCTGGAGTGCATTTTACATGTGGGATGGCTACATCAAAGAGTCAGAAACATTTTCAAGGTTCCTGATGCATACTGTAAGTTGCTTTTCCAAAACACAGTATTAACTCACATTCCCTTCTGGAGTATATTGTACTTTCCTTCCATAGCACTTGCTCTAACTCTAAGCATTATTGTTTTTTAACCTTTGCCTATTTCAGAGATGAAAAATGGTATTTTGTTTTTACTTACCTCTCCTGGATTAGTGGTGATGCTAAATATATTTTTCTGATATTTTGTTATTCTATAGGAAATTTGGAAGTCAATATTCTGAAAGAGCAGAGTTGGAGAGACTGAAGTTAACACTAAACAAGCAAAAATATTAGTAACAGGAAATACGTAGAGTGCATATTCCACTGTATACAGTGCTAGCAAGCACTCTACAATAATTTCTGCCACAGCAGAGAAGCATAATATATGAATACCTGTAACTGATACTGTGAACACATTGGTATATAGGCTACTATACAAGTCTAACTTTATCTTTTTTCTCCCCATCTTTTTAAACGGTATTCACTGTGGGAGAAGCCATAACCCTGCCTGGGATGAAAACTCTAGTGTGACTTTTCTGCTCATACTTAGGTACTAGATAGTCTTATTTATACAAATAGGTTTAATTTGCTAGTTAGGTTGCCCAGAATCATGGAAGAGTCAAGACTCTAAAGTTTATTTATTTTGAGACAAGGTCTCACTCTGTCACCCAGGCTGGGGTGCCGGGGCGCAATCACGGCTCGCTTAATCTTGAAATCCTGGGTTCAAGTGATCCTCCTACCTCAGCCTTCACAGTAGCTGGGACTACAGGGACATGCCAGCATGCGAAGCTAATTTTAAAATTTTTTGTAGAGGTGAAGTCCCACTATGTTGCTGTGGTTGGTTTTAGACTGACGTCAAGTGATCCGCCTCAGCCTCCCAAAGGGCTGCGATTATAGGTATGAGCCACCACATTCAGCCACACTCCAAACTTGAGAATTTAGATTTAGAACTAAGTGTCCTCCCTCTCTCAGCCCCAGGTGGAGTAGCACAGCTCCAGGTGAACTTGGGAGGGGACGTGGTCACCACTCCTTCTTCCTCATCTTTCCTCTTGACTTGCTAAGGAAGTGGCCCTGGCCTTTTCTGATAGGGATACAGGACAAAGGATATAGAAAGTTCTTGGCCAGGCACAGTGGCTGATGCCTGTAATTCCAGCACTTTGGGAGGCCTAGGCAGGAGGATTGCTTGAACCCGGGAGTTGGAGACCAGCCTAGGCAACATGTCGAAACCCTGTCTCTACAAAAAATACAAAATGTAACTGGGCATGATGGCTCATGCCTGTGGTCCCAGCTACTTAGGAGGCTGAGGTGGGAAGATCATTTGAGCCCAGCAGGTTGAGGCTGCGGTAAGCCATGATCATGACCCTGCATTCTAGCCTGGGAGACAGAGTAAGACACTGTCTCAAAAAGAAAAAAAGGTCTTACTGGTCTGATACTGTCATAAGATGGTTTTTCATACTCTGGGAGTCTGGCAAGCCTTTAGAGCTAACTCTTCGATGAGTAAATTCATGGATTTGTAGAGCTTTCCTGTTGGGTCCTAACTATGGTTCCAGAGGGAAAGGGAAATCCTTCTCCAGAACCCACTCCCTTCCCCACTCCTGGACCTTCAGTGGATCCTTCAGCACAGACCTCCAGGTGGAGTCCCGGCTGTTCTCTCTCTTCGGTGGCCCACTTCTAGCTCATGGGAAACATATGCCTGGTGGCAGTGCTGCTGTTTCTCAAGCTCAGGCTTTGATTCTGTCCCTCTCTCTGCCACGTGACTCAGTTTGGAAGCTGTAGTCTCTCACCTTAAATTTTGTCTGTCACATGTAAGAAATTAAATCTAATGACCCCCATAATTGCACCATTTCAACCTTCCTGAAGACTCTTGTAAAATTGGCCACAATTCTCCATTCTTTCTGTAGCCACACCCCTTTTCAAAGTGTCTTTGATGGTCCTCCCATTGGAGGTGGGTTGAAATCTTTCTTGAATCTGGGCTGATCTAACGACTTGTTTTGGCCAATAGAGTGCAGCGGAAATAACGATGTACCTTTTTCAGCTTAGACCTGAAGAGTCCTTGTATGCTTCTGCTCACTTCTTTGGACCTCTGCCACTGTATATGAACAAACCCAAGCTAGCCTGCTGGGTGATGAGAGACAACATGGAGCAAAACTGGGTCAGTGGATTCATCTTAGACACATGAGCGAGCTCAGACAAGATCAGCAGAACTGATTTGCTGGCCTAGCGGTCAACTCCACGTGCATAAATGAGATCATCCTAGACCAGCTAGCCCCCAGTCAGTCTGCAGACTTGTGAGCTAAATAAACTTTTGTTATTTAAAGCCCCTGGTTTTTGGAGTGATTTGTTATGCAGCAGTAGCTAACTGATACATCTCTGCTCCCATGGCTTGAGGCTTTGAATCTCACCTGCTTGGGAGGAAGTGGAGTGAGACTCCCAACTCTGCAGCAGCTCTCCCCAAAAATATTTCTTCATAAACCCTCTCTCCTTTTTAACTCTTTCAGTTACTTTAGATCTTTTCAGTGATTTTTGAGAAGTCTAATTCGTTCTGTGTCACCTAATTTGAACTTTCTCATTTTGGAAAATCAGTTATTATATATATTAAACTTCCAACTTAACATGCTGTTATATATCTAGAAATATGATTGCTGGTTAAACTTTATCTTTCACTTAATGCAGGTGACTTATGAATAATTTAACTTATGGCTGCCAATGCCTGGTGTTTCTTCTCATTACTGTCATTTTGATTTGTGAATCTGGTGTCACTGGTGGCCTTCGGTCACTGGGTAAAGTTACTCATCTATTGTGATGTCAAGAGTCAACCTAAGAAGCAAGTTCTGTCCTTCTTAAATTAGTCACCCCTAATATCTCAGGTATGGGTCAAACACTTTCTGATGTATGGAGGGCAGTTACAAATCCCCTCATTTAGGAGATGACAATCAGATGAACAGATGAATGGACTTAGTTAACGTCAAAGCGCAGGGCCAGAGCCCAGGGTTCCTGACTCCTAGCAGACATGTTTCTTCTTCCCTCTCATTTCACCCCTGTGTCCATCCCAATCACATGGATCAAGGACTTTGTGGCCTTGTAGTCTCTTAATGAAGAAAAAACAATCAAAGATATAGACAGGTGCTTGGCTTGGGGCTTTCCTTTAAAAATCTGGACTAACGCTGCATTTAAAATCCCTCAAAGGCAAGGACCAGACATTCTCTTCAATAAACAGTAAACAAGCTGACTATAAAAGGAAAATTACAGTCGCATGGGGTTATACAGCCTATTTATTTGAATTTCAGTTATTGTTACGAGAATTTGGTATATTTATCATCATGAAAAGTGTTTATCTTTGGGCAACTGAAGCAATAAGAAAAGCATAGTATTTAATTTTACCCTCAACATTTCCTTTAATCCAATCTGACACCACAAAAAAAGAATCAGTTAGAATTTACTGGCTCAGGATAATTCCTAATTCTCAGATGGTAGCTGCCAGAAAAGCTAATTAATTCAGATTGACTGCCATTTTTATTTGGATTTTTAAAAAATGAATGAGGGTAGCAGATCAATAACATATGTGCAGTCTGGCCTCAAATTTTAAAACATTATCTGCCAGCTGGGTTCTGCATCCTTCTTTCATCCTACAGAGAGAAGTTTCTGGGAGGACTGTGTCCTTCAAATATTAGCAAAAGTCAAAGCCGTCTTGGCTGAACTTGAGAGTAGGGCACCTGGGGAATGTCTGGGTACTGAATTCAGACAGGTCTGATCTCGCTGTCACTTACTAACTGTGACTGTGGGCAAGCAGATTCTGGGCTTCAGTTTTCTCATCTGTAAAATGGGCATGATGTTCCCCACTGCACAGGCTGCTGAAGGGAATCAAATTGCAGAGTAGGTGATCACTGGATGACAGTAAGAACATTAAAGGGCCGGGCGTGGTGGCTCATGCCTATAATCCCAGCACTTTGGGAGACTGAGGTGGGCAGATCACCTGAGGTCAGGAGTTCAAGACCAGCCTGGCCAACATGGTGAGACCTCGTCTCTACTAAAAATACAAAAATTAGCCAGGCGTGGTGGCACATGCCTTTAATCCCAGCTACTGGGGAGGCTGAGACACCAGAATCACTTGAACCCGGGAGACAGAGGCTGCAGTGAGCCGAGATCACACCACTGCACTCCAGCCTGGGTGACAAAGTGAAACTCTGCTCCAAAAAGAAAAAAAAAAAAAAAATGAACATCGCAGACGATGTACCCTGTCACATGTCACACCAGGTCCTCAATGTAAGTGTTGTCTTTTAGAAAAGGTTCATCCCTTCAGTCATTTGTTCAACAAACAGTATTTACTGGGCACTCAAACTGGGTCATGGCATGGGTGCTGTGGGTATGCACCAGTGAACAAGATCAACTGGGTCCCGACCAGGATGGTGCTGACATTCTCATTAGGGAGACAGTCAGTACACAAGTAAACAAATAATCTTTGGAAAAAATGGAGCAGGTCCATGAGCTAGAGAGTGAGGAGTGACAGCACGTGGCCAGGGAGACCACAGGCCTTAGGGCTAAGACTGGGCTGATGAGAAGGAGCCAACCTTGTGAGATGAAGAGAAAGACCAAGTGCACAGGCCTCAGGGGTCTGAGCATTGAATATGGCTGGAGGGGTGGGCATGGGCCAGATTGCATGGGACTTCTAATCAGGGATTTCAAATGGTTTCTGTAAAGGATGTAGGCATTATGGCTCTTTATGGGTCTCAGTTACAATCACTCAATTCTGCCCTTGTAGCTGATAGCAGCCATAGACAATATGCAAAGATTGGGCATGGCTGTATTCCAACAAAACTTTATTGACAAAACTGATGACAAGCAGGATTTGGTCCACAGGTTGCAGTTTTCCAGCCTTTGTTTTAAGTCATGGCAGAGAGTTTCAAGTTGATTCCAGGTACAATGGATTGCCACTTTAAGCAGGGATATGACCTTATTAGATCCATGTTTATGACTTTGATCTGAGGTTTTGCATCAATAATAAGCTGAATTATAGCAGGGCCCCCAGATTTTCTGAACAGAATCCAGGAGTGTCCACATGCTTTGCAGGGCTGGTCAGGAAAAGGATTAAAAGAAGAGGAAGGAGGAGGAGGAGCAAGAGGAGGAACAGAAGAACAAGAGGAAGAATGAAAAGACAGAGAAGGAGAAGGAGATGGGAAGAAGAAAAAGGAGAAGAAAGAGAAGGAGGAGAAGGAGAAGAGGTAGGAGGAGAAGAAGGAGAAGGAGATGGGAAGAAGGAAAAGAAGAAGAAAGAGAAGGAGGAGAAGGAGGAGAAGAGGGACGAGGAGAAGAGGGGGGAAAAAAGGAGAAGGAGGAGGAGGAGAAAGGAGAGAAGGAAAAAGAGGAGGAGAAGGAAGAAGAAGAGAAGGTAGAGGAGGAGGAGAAGGCGGAGGAGGAGGAGACATATTCCTTGTATTGAATAAAAGGAGGCTTTTTGGTCTGGCTTCTTTCTCTAACATGATACCTGCAAGGCACCTCTTTTGTGAGTCGTGGTATTAGGTTTATCATCATTGTTCTAAGGTAGGCCATTGTGTGACTACATCACAACTTGTTTAAGCATTCTTCTGTTAGTTACATCCCAAGGAGTACATGGGTACCTAGGAGGCCTCAAAAGCTGAATTCAGATGTTGGGACACAGACTTGGTCCCACAGCCAGGCAGGCCCTGGGTCAGCATCTGGTGCTGGGATTCTAGGGGATATGGAGCCCCACAGTGGCTTCCATGGGTCCTGATAGACAGGGAGGAACAAGCTTGTGAGTGTGAGTCCCTGACAAGCCCTGGCCCAGCCCTCCACTCTTCCACGCTTCTGGTTTATTTCAGATAAAGAGCATCAACAGCCCAGATCTGAGCCTGGCAGGTGGACAGTGGAGGTGGGGATGGGGTGGTGGGAGGGGAGCTTTCTACTCTGGTTTGGTTCATTCATCCCCACTCTTGGTTCAGCAGACACCTGCTGAAACAACCACACCTGTCCTAGAACGCTGAAGAGTTTTCATGAGATTAGGAAAATAGCCACTGGTGGGAACTCCCCATTTCTCTCCCTTCTTCCTACCCCCCAGGCCCTGCCTGGGACTTCCCTGGGTATTCACTAGCCCTGCCAGGCTACCAGAGCCTCTATGCCCCAGCCTACCCCTCTGGCCAAAGCAGACCTGCACCTGGCGGGAGGGAGAGGCACCTTGTCCTGGTGCTCGCACACTGGCTGGCACACACGTGACACCCAGGAGCCCCCGAGGCTAGGGCCACCCCATGTTACTGCATTGTCCACACTGCAGTGTGCCAGTTGTTAGGCAGAGAATACCACATCTGCTTCCCCTCAGACAGTTGGAGTGAGAGCTACTTGGATGGCTAGCCTTGATCCTTGATAGCAGCGCTACAGAGAACAAGAGTAATAGTAACCATAATAGAGATGACGATAAGGCTAACTAGAGCTAAAGTTCCTCAGCTCTTACCACATTCCAGGTACAGTTCTAATCCTCATAACCTCACTCTGAGGTGGGTGCACAGGAGGGGTATAAAGAAAGCGTAAGTAGTCTGAGTGCGGGGTGGCTCATGCCTGTAATCCCAGCACTTTGGGAGGCCAAGTGGGCAGATCGCTTGAGGTCAAGAGTTCGAGACCAGTCTGGCCAACATGGTGAAACATTGTCTCTACTAAAAATACAAAAATTAGTCCAGCGTGGTGGTGCACACCTGGAGTCCCAGCTACTCAGGAGGGTGAGGCAGGAGAATTGCTTGAACCTGGGAGGTGGAGGTTGCAGTGAGCTAAGATTGCACCACTGTACTCCAGCCTGGGTGATAGAACAAGAATCTGTCTCAAAAAAAAAAAAAAAAAGACAAGTAGAGGGTGGTAAGGTGGCCTGAAGGTTGGGAGACAGGGAGGGAGAGGGACGTGCCAAGTGGATCAGTATCTCAGCCAGTGCTGTGGAGAGAAGGGTACGAGAACATGTGGTGGGAAGCCGGGTAGGGCAAGCACTCGTGGGGATGCTGCCTGTGGAGGTGTTTGGGCCTTATTCTGGAGGAGACACACACTGCACAATATTTTGCAGTGATTTATTGATCTACACATCTTGCTCCACCTCATTTCCTCTCATACAGCAACAGTGATGAGGACAGTGGCTGAAAATACAAGTGGTGTCAGCAATGATCCATTGACGTGAGTCCCTCTGTTCTTTCCCATCTCCTGCCAGCCTCCAACATGTTGCATGTGGTTCTTGATAGGACTCTCTCCCATGCTGTTTAAAGGTATGTGTGAAACCTTACTCACAGCAATGTCACCCAATACCATAAGAAAGAACACAATGAAGCCAACGGTGAGAATTTAGAACAAGCTCTAATTGCTGCCCTAGGTCTCTACTTCATCAACACCCTCTCCTCCCCACCGGATATTCTCATCAGCTCCCTTGGCTGTAAATTCCATGCATATGTGCTAATGAGCCCCCAACATGTGTCTTGCCAGTCTTGACTGCTCCTCTAAGCTCCAAACTCATATATCAAACTGCCTACTTGACATCTCCATGTAGATGGGTAATAGGGTCTCAACTTCAGCATGTCCAAACAAGAACTCTTGATCTCCCTGGAATGTGCTCTTTCCCTAAACTTCCCTGCTTCATTTCTTAAGCCAGAATCTCCTATGTTATCCCAGGTTCCTTCTTTTCCTCATCCTACTCATCCAGTTGCTTGGAAAGTGTTTATCCCCAACATAGTGATAGCTTGTTGAGAGACGAAGGTGCACCAATCCACAGCTTGATGTTGCATCAAGTAGAAGATGACCAGGTGGCCTGAAGGGTGGGACTAAGATGCACCATCTTACTTGATGGTGCATCCAACATAGCTGGGATCACCCTTGTCTTGCCATGTCTCTTGCAACCTTTGTCACTGAGACCGCCATAGCCTCTCACCATGGATGACTGCGTCAGCACCCTGACTGGTTTACAGGGTTCTGAAGTATCCATTTCGGCCCATTTATCCAGGTTCATCTAGTGCCACTCTTCCCTTTGCTTATCTCTTCCCAGTCTCCACCCAATTGAGCTCCTTCCCGCCTCAGAGCCTTTGCACATGCTCCTCTCTCTGCCTGGAATGCTAGTTCCACCCTCTTCATATAAGTGAATCCCACCTTTTCAGTGTCATGTTTTCAGAGCGGCCTTAACATATGTATCTGAGGTAGAATCCCTCCCGCTGCTCTTTGCTGGAACTCGACTTGTTTCTGTAAAACTCATATTATAACTCATGTAATTTCATTTACAGGTCTGTTTGTTTGTTGCCTGTGCCCCTTAATGGAATTAGCTGTAGTTCTCTTTCCCCAGCATGGAGAACAGTGCCTGGCACATACAAGTGTTTGATAAATTAATTGTAGAATGAATGCAGATGGTATAATGCCTTCATTTGTTTGCTGATTAGAAAGAACAAAAATCCTTTCAAAAGCATACATATGTGAGGCATAATTTATTTATGGGACTTTTTTGCTGACGTATATTTCCTATGTGATGCATCACATTTAGGTCAAAAAAATATCAAAAGTGACAAGGCTCTAAAGAACTGCTTAGTTGACAAAGACAAAAACTCTGGGCCAGAGACCCTGGGGGAGGCAGCTGTGTGTGATGGTCTTACTGGGCTGGATATACCGGGTCCATCTACAAAGGTCTGTTGTGTGATTATAGCACTCAGCCCTGCTCAATTATGCAATTCAGATAAGCTAAATTACCTAGGGCCTGTGGCAGCAAAGAACCTTTCCTGGCAGAGCCCTGGCCTTGTTTCCAGGATACAAAACCCGTTTCTTCTGGACCGAGGTCCAAATTCACACTTGGCGGTGAGGGGCAGGACCCACCACAAGGAGAGCATCTGTTTTTCAGAAAGAAAAGGATAATGATGAAAAGAAACCATGGGGTGCTGGCTTTAAGGAAGGAGGTGCTGTGAGGACAGTTACACAGAGTGTTAGCAGGAGTGGGGCTTAATCCTTATCTATCACTCTGGGGAAGTCACTTGACTTCTTTAGGCCTAAATTTCTGAATCTGAAAGCCATGGTTCCCAAACTTCCTCTATATATGCTTTAAAAACAAGTTTTCTAGCCTGGGCAACATAGTGAGACCTTGTGTCTATAAATAATAATTTAAAAATTAGGCCGGAATTGCTGGCTTATGCCTGTAATCCCAGCACTTTGGGAGGCCGAGGCGGGCGGATCGCTTGAGGTCAGGAGTTCCAGACCAGCCTGGCCAACATGGCATAACCCCGCCTCTACTAAAAATACAAAAATTAGCCTGCGTAGTGGCACTTGCCTGTAATCCCAGCTACTGGGGAGGCTGAGGCAGGAGAATTGCTTGAACCCTGGAGGCGGAGGTTGTAGTGAACCGAGATTGGGCCACTGCACTCCAGCCTGAGTGACAGAGTGAGACTTTGTCTCAAAACAAACAAATAAATAAAATAAAATAAAATAATAAATAAAATTACCTGGACATAGTGGTGCATGTCCATAGTTCCAGTTACTCAAGAAGCTGAGGCAGGAGAATTGGTGGAGCCCGGGAAGCAGAGGCTGCAGTGAGCCGTTATTGTGCCACTGCACTCCAGCCTGGGTGACAGAGCAGCCTGGGTGACAGTGAGTCTCAAAAAAACAAAAAACAAAAAATTCCTGAGGTTTAATTCATTTTAAGTAGACAGTTCAAGGCTTTGACAAGTGTGTACACCTATGTAATGACTACCCTACTCAAGATATGGCTTATTTCCATAATTCCCACATGTTCTGTGTCCCCATCCAATTAGTCCTCTTTTGCTCAACACTGGTTGGGATGACTCACAGTGCTGTGTGCATCAGTAGCTCACTCTTTTTCACTGCTGAGTAGAAGCCCATTGTTCAGTCAGCTCAGGCTGCTACAACAGTGCCATAGACTCAAGTGGCTTACAAACAAGATATTTCCTTTTCACAGTTTTGGAGGCTGGAAGTCTGAGATCAGGGTGCCAGCATGGTCAGGTTCTGGGGAGAGCTCTCTTCCAGGTTGCAAACTGCTGACTCCTCAGTGTGTCCTCACATGGTGGAAAGAGGCAAGAGAGCCCTCTGGGGTGACTTTCATAAGGGCACTAATTCCATTCATGAAGGCTCCATCCTCCTGACCTAATCATCTACCAAAGGCCCCACCTCCTAATACCATCACCTTGGGGTTTAGGATCTCAACACACAAACATTCAGTCCATAACACCCACTGTTTAAATACACCGCAGTTTGTATACCCTTTCACCTGTTGGTGGACATTTGGATTTGGATTGTTTCCAGTTTAGGGCTACTATGAATGAGGTTGTTATGTAAAAATCTTTGTGTAGGCAGATGTTTTCATTTTTCTTAAGTGAATTCCTAGGAGTACCAGCTTTGTTAGACGCAGAACCCTGATATGTTAGGAGGATTACAGTGAAACAAGGGTGGGTTCCTGGAACTATGCCCTTACACCCATGGTAACCCAAGTCACCTCTATGGGACCCAAGGGGTCCTGTGGTTTTCAGCCAACCCTTCTGTGTGGTCAGTCTGATCTGCCTGAGGGCCCCTCTCAAAAAGGGGAACCCTTCTCTGGCTGCAGGTATGGGTACAATGAGAGGAGCCTTCTCTTGCTCTAGTGAGCCAACACTAAGATTTTCTGACCAGGAAAAATCCCGGGTACAAATGAGCATCCACTCCTGATTTATTATAAATTACGGTGTGTATGATATATCACAAAAAAATCTTAAATCAATAGTAAATGATTATAAATGTCACATACTTGCACTTACAAATCCACTCAATTTTCCTGAAATTTTCAATTTTTCCAGTGAAAATGATGAGAAAATCTAAATGCTTTGTATAGATTATTGGTGGAATTCATTTTTATAACTCTTTTAGTAGAACAGGATATTATCCAGACTCTTGTTATTCAAAGTGTGGATCTCAAGCAGGCAACAGGCAGCCCTGGGAGTTTGTAAATGCAGAACCTGAGCCCTCTGTCATATTGACATTTTATTTATTAAGATATTTTCTCTAAATACTTCTGTCCCCTTTAGTGTCTTCACGAATGCTCTGAACCTAAGTCTAGGGCAGTTTTTGTATGATACGTTTTGGAGAAAACTTGGCATGTTACAGATAGGAAGCTGTTTTGTGTGCAGTTGGTAAGACATGCCAGTAAAAACTAGTCTATATGATTATTAAGGTGAAAAAAAATTTTAAGAGGTTCTCACTTTGTTGCCTAGGTTGAAGTATAGTGGCATGATCATAGCTCACTGCAGCTGCAAACTCCTGGGCTCAAGAAATCCTCCTACCCTAGCCTCCCAAGTAGGTATGCACTACCAATCCCACCTAATTTTTTATTTTTTGAAGTGATGGGGTTTTGCTATGTTGCCCAGGCTGCTCTTGAACTCTTGGCCTCAAGAAATCCTCCTGTCTCAGCTTCCCAAAGTGCTGGGATATAGGCATGAACGACTGTGCCCAGCCTCTTTTTATTTCTTAAACCAAAGTATCTACTTCCGGCTTGAGTTATGTTGCAGACAATATAAGTTTTTCCTTCAATTACATCATTTTTTTCAGAAATCATATTCTTCTATTTTACTGCTAATAAAAATATGCAATTAGAAATCCTAAATGAAGATGGGTGCAAAATATACATATTGGAAATCTGTTAGAAAATTGAAATTTACCACATGATATGGTTTGGCTGTGTGCCTAACCAAATCTCATCTTGAATTGTAGTTCCCATAATCTCTACATGTCATGGGAGAGACCAGGTGGAGATAACTGAATCATGGGGGAAGTTTCCCCCATTCTGTTCTTGTGATAATGAGTTAGTTCTCATGAGAGCTCATGGTTTTACATATGGCTTTTCCCGCTTTTGCTCAACACTTCTCCTTGCTGCTGCCATGTGAAGAAGGATGTGTTTCCTTCCACGTCCAACATGATTGTAAGTTTTCTGAGGCCTTCCCAGCCATGCAGAACTGTGAGTCAATTATACCGTTTTCTTTTATAAATTATGCAGTATTGGGCAGTCCTTTATAGCAGTGTGACAACAGACTAATACAGTAAATTGGTACCAGGTAGTGGGGCAGTACTATAAGGATACCTGAACATGTGAAAGCAACTTTGGAACTGGGTAACAGGCAGAGGTTGGAACAGTTTGGAGCACTCAGAAGAAGACAGGAAAATGTGGGAAAGTTTGGAACTTCCTAGATACTTGGAGGGCTCAGAAGACAGGAAGATGTGGGAAAGTTTAGAACTTCCTAAAGACTTGCTGAATGGCTTTGACCAAAATGCTGATAGTGATATGGACAATAAAATCCAGGCTGAGGTCTTCTCAGTGGGAGATGAAATACTTGTTGGGTATTGGAGTAAAGGTCCCTTTTTTATGCAAAGAGACTGGTGGCATTTTGCCCCTGCCCTAGAAATCTGTGGAACTTTAAATTTAAGATAGATGATTTAGGGTATCTGGCAGAAGAAATTTCTAAGCAGCAAAGCATTCAAGAGGAAGCAGAGCATTGGAAAATTTTCAGCCCAGTGATGTGATAGAAAGGAAAACTTAATTTTGGGGGGAGAAATTCAAGCTGGCTGCAGAAATTTGCATAAGTAACGAGGAGGCAAATGTTAATCACCAAGACAGTGGGGAAAATGTCTCCAGGGCATGTCAGAGAACTTCACAGCAGCCCCTACCATCACAGGACCAGAGGCCTAGGAGAGAAATTGGTTTTCTAGGCTGGGTCCAGGGCCCCCTGCTCTATGCAGTCTCTGGACATGGTGTCCTGATTCCCAGCTGCTTCAGCTATAGGTGTGGTTAAAAGAGGTCAATGTAAAGCTCAAGCTGTTGCTTCAGAGGGTGCAAGCCCCAACCTTTGGAGGCTCACCCTTGGTGTTGAGCTTGTGGATGCACAGAAGTCAAGAATTGAGGTTTGGGAATCTCCACCTAGATTTCAGAGGAGGTTTGGAAATGCCTGTATGTCCAGGCAGAAGTTTGCTGCAGCGGTGGAGCCCTCATGGAAAACCTCTGCTAGGGCAGTGCGGAAGGGAAATGTGGGGTCAGAGCCCCCACAGGGGCACTGCCTGGTGGAGCTAAGAAAAGAGGGCCATTATCTTCCAGACCCCAGAATGGTAGATCCACTGACAGTTTCCACTGTGCACCTGGAAATGCTGAAGTCACTCAACATCAGCCCATGGAACCAGCCAGGAGGGGAGCTGTACCCTATGAAACCACAGGGGCAGAACTGCCTAAGGCCATAGGAGCCCATCTTTTACATCAGCATGTTCTGGATGTGAGACCTAGAGTCAAAGGAGATCATTTTGGAACTTTAAGTTTTAACGAGTGCCCTATTGGATTTTGGACTTGCCTGGGGCCTGTAGCCCCTTCATGTTGGCCCATTTCTCCCATTTGGAACAAATATATTAATCCAATGTCTATACCCCCATTCTATCTAGGAAGTAACTAATGTGCTTTTGATTTTACAGGCTCATAGGCATAAGGGACTTGCCTTGTCTCAGATGAGACTTTGGACTTGGACTTTGGAGTTAATGCTGGAATGAGTGAAGACTTTGGGGGACTGTTGGAAGGGCATGCTTGTGTTTTGAATTGTGAGGACATGATATTTTGGAAGGGCCTGGGCAGAATGATATGGTTTGACTGTGTCCCCACCCAAATCTCATCTTGAATTGCAGTTCCCATAATTCTCACATTTCGTGGGAGGGGCGAGGTGGAGATAATGGAATCATGGGGGCAGTTACCTCCATGCTGTTCTTGTGATAGCAAGTTAGTTCTCCCGAGATCTGATGGTTTTATATGTGGCTTTCCCCCTTTTGCTCAGCAGTTCTCCTTGCTGCCACCATGTGAAGAAGGACACGTTTACTTCCCCTTTTGCCATGATTGTAAGTTTCCTGAGGCCTCCCTAGCCATGCAGAACTGTGAGTCAATTAATTTAATTCCTTTATAAATTACACAGTCTTGGATAGTCCTTTATAGTAGCATGAGAACAGACTAATAGGCCACAAAACACACTGCCTCTACCCCTGCTTCTCAGGTGCTGGGTTCAGAACAACCAGGATGAAAAATATGTAAGCCTCCACCTGACATGTGATATTATTTTGACTAGTACATTTCAGATTGCCAACCTATACATACTGTGGCATCATTTTCATAGGACATACAATTTCTATTAGGCATAATCTCAAACATTAAATAAAATGGTAAGAAGAGAGTTGCAAGAGTACTGAAATCGGAATCAGAAGTCCTGGAGTCTGGTTTTACACTTAAATCTTGGCCAGTTCTCTGCCTTAAGCAGAACTTTTTCTTACGTTAACCTCTCTTGCCTCAGTTTCTGCATTTTAAATATTTAAAACAAATATTGAATTAGATCATTCCAATGGACATTGCTAGGTCTGAAATGCTATTATGCCAACCATTTCATTTACCTAAGCCCAAAGGAGACATTTTAACTCCTGATACATTCCTACAGATACTGCAAAATTCCAAGGCTCAAGTCTCATCGAGACCACCTAAATCTGTGAATATGACTTTAATTTGCCTTTTTCACTTAATTATCATCCATATTGATTTTCAAAATTTCTGAGATATAGAAAATGCATGATCCAACAGCAGATGTGGAAGGAAAAGAGGAAAATGACCTGTACTTCAACTAGGGCAATTCTTTTCCTTCTCCTACATGGCTCTGCCAATTAAATGGAGATCCATGCTCTTTATATTGAAGGCAAATTTTTATCCGTTTCTCTTTCTCTGAATCAATCTATACGACTTTCCCTTGCTGGAAAAGAAAAGAAGGCGCTCCAAAATCTACTTCTACAAGCTTTAGTTATTAGGAGCTTTTTCCATATCTTAACTAGTTTCCACAATTGTCAAAAGTCCATTTTCTGAATTTTCCATTATGTAACCTATATTGTATATAATGCTATATATAATATATTATAACCTATATAATATAGGCTACATAATTAATAGAAAATTCAGAAAATGGACTTTAGATTATATACACACACACATATATATAATTTCAGGGTTGTTTCAGGAAGTCACTGTCTACCTTGATTTCAGCATGCATGGACATGAGGTTTCCGCTCTCTCTTGATAACCCATTGCCATGCAGCTTTCCTGGGGTTAGGAAGTTTCTGGCTCTGAACCACCATGTTCCTTGTTTTTGAGGGAAACAGAGAGCAGCTTCATTATTGACATGAAGGCTGATATTACTCAGCTGCTAACCCATTAGTTATTTTCACTTGGCTAACACAGCCCAAGGAGCTGCATCCAAAGCTCCTTCCCATCTGCTTACTTTGGGTGGGCTCTTCCTCAGTTTCCCTTCATGCTTTAGATGAAAGAATCTCCACAGTAAACAGAGATGAACACTCCCATCCACAGAAGAGCATTCTCAATGTTTTCTTCTGCAATCAATTTGTAGAATATATTTACATTCAATATATTTATATGGTCGGGTATGTTTCTCTATGAACAGAAATTTTAAGGACTGCCCCTTTCTCCTTTGTGAGAAAGTAAAAACACAGCCCTGCAACACAACAGTGGTGTGGTAACTCTAAGTGATGTTACAGTTCACAAGTACCCCAATAGTGTACAACTGCCACAATCATTAATGCAACAGTTCTGGAGGGAGGGGCTGCTCGTCGCTCACAATGCCAAAGATACTGTGGGCTCTGAGAAATTTATTTCTTCCTGGCCAGTGTGTGTGTGTATATATATATATATTCTTAATGAGAATGTCTACAGAGTCACATTTATTCTCCACTTGGCACAGTCCTCACCACTCCTAATTGTACTCTCATCAGTTTCACACGTTTCTATCACCAGCCTGGCTCCTGGAAGCATTTCTGTGTACAACTCTTGCCCATTTCCCTTTCCCAATGATGATAATCATCATTTATCCCACCATTACACTTCTCTTTGAATATTTCTAATTGACCTTTAGCCTCACTGACTCATGACGATGGTAATGCGCTAACGTCTTCTGCAGTGGGTGCTCTGCTAACCCTGGATGAATCAGCCCTGGCCCGTCTTGCGTTTGGACTGTTTGTCCTTCCTGTGTTCATAGCTGTAGTTTATCCTTGTGGATATAAAATCTGTTGATACATGTCCCCTTTTACTGAAGTCTTAAAATATTCAAATCTGTCGTTCCAAGTTACTGACAATAACATCCTGTTTGGTTTCCTTTGCAGGGCCAATATATTTGTCTTATCAGCCATTAAAATAGGGTTATATGCAGTGAACTCTGATGAACCATGCCTGTGGAGGTAACAGAGGTATAGATATTCCCCCAAATAACTTGCATCAACCTTGGAATATAATAACTCAATTAACCATACACATGCATTTTAAGGATAATGCATGTGGCTACTTCATGCTCAAATTAATTCTCTCTCAGGGCAGCCCTCTTGTCGGCATTCTGGCAGCAGGGAGTAAGGTACGTTTACATAAATTTCACTATGAGTTACCACTGACTGAAATAACTGTCATATAGGCCCCAGCCCAATCCGCCTGCTCCAGGCTGGGTCTGAACTATGACTTGGACAGGTGGGTGGGCTGAAAAAGGAAGGATGCATGAAAGCCTCTTGCTACGAGCCTTCCCTCCCACACCCATGGCAGACATCACTGATGGTTCAATGCCTCGCGAGGGACTTTATCAGCTAGTGATATTTACCTGGGCATGAGTTTTCAGGGAGGGGTAACTGTTATTCATTATTCCTTATTTAAATAATAATGATGTGATTTCTCAGAAGAATTCATATTCCACTAAATTTAAAAGCACTTTAGATGTCAGCTTGACTGCCATTTCCTGCTTGTGCCCCTATGATGAGGCCTGAGAGTAGACACATTCTATTCTCTACACCAGTTCCCCCATTCAGGGGAAAGACCCAGAGGACAACACACTTGCATGAAAACCTTCCCAGTCATGAACATCGAGCAAGCAGTTCTGCATTGATAAAAAGGAACAGAGCTCTGTGGAGCTCCTGACACACCACAAAAGAGAGAAGGACCAAGACAAACACACAGAACAACTGTCCAGAGAGGTAGTAATGGAGAGAAAAAAATTTAGAAGGATCTAAATGGGTCCTAATTACCATCACAAAATAGGAACGGTTCCCATAAAAAGAAGTAATCATCAGACAAAAAGGTCTTAAAACAGGAAATACTAAAGCCAGCATCACATGAATCAATCTAAGAACTGAACAAGAAAGCATCAAGAAAGTCTCCTAAGACATGGAACAAAAGCACAAGAGATGAACAAAATGAAGGACAGTTAAGGGACCCTGTGGACTGATCTAGGAGATTTAACATCCATCTACAATCATCCCCATGGTGTCTGCAGGGGATTGGTTCCAGGACCCCCGCAGACATAAAAAATCCATGAATGCTCAAGTTCTGTATATAAAACGGTGTCATATTTGCATACAATCCATGCACATCTTCTAGTATCCTTTAAATAATCCCTAGATTACTTATAATACCTAATACAATGTAAAAGCTATGTAAATAGTTGTTATACTCTATTGTTTAGGAAATAATGACAAGAAAAAAAGGTCTGTATGCATTCAGTGCAGACATAACCATCCTTTGTTCATTTAGTTTTTAGTTATTTTTATTTTTAATTTTTTTTGCTGGACATGATTAATTAGAGGCACATCTTTCTTACAAAAATATTTTCTATCCACTGTTAGTTGAACCTACAAATGTGGATTCCATGGAAACAAAAGGCCAGCTGTAATAGGAATTCTGGAAAGAACAGGCAGAATAGAGAGATTATAATTAAATAAATAGTAGAAAAATATTTCCAGAGTTGACACACAAGATTTCATAATAAGAGGGCCTATCAGTGATCAAGCAGGACATTAAATATCACTGACACACTGAAGACTCTCAAACCTGTGTCCCCGACGTCTCATTGCCTAGACCATCTGACATATACACTGGATTCATCAGTCTATCTGGCACGTCAATTTAGACAGGTCCTAACAGCACTTTCAATGTTTTTCTCCAAACCTGCTTTCCCCCAGGTCTTGCTGCTTTCATTGAATGACATGCTGTTTCACCTGAGCTCATTGCTCAGGTGAAAACCAAGGAGCCATCCTTGATTTCATTTCTCTTCCTCCTGCATCCAATTAAGATCTCACATCTGATGACATCTCCCCATCTCTATGGCCACATTCTATTCCAAACCACCATCATTGCTTGCCTGGTTGACAGCAATAGCTTCCTAACAGATCTTCCTGTTCCTCCTCTAGACCCTTTATAATCCCATTTTCCATACAACAGCGAGAGTGATCTTTAAAGTAGAAATCAGTTCATATTCCTCCCTAATTTATCCAGAATAAGATCCGAGTTCCTTGCAAGCTCTGCAGGGTCTATCTCCTATTTGGCTCTCGGACCTCATCTCCTACCCCTTTCAAGCTTTGATTAAAAGTTATCCAGTCATCCTGGCATGTTTCCGTTTCCAGACATTCAATCCATTCCTGCCTTGGTCCTTTGGGGTTGTGTTCCCTTTTTCCTAGTGCTCCTTCCCGGATCGCTACATGGCTCCTTCTCATTATTCAGAGCTCTGCTTCAGTGTCACTTTAGAGAGGCTCCCCATCCCTAATCACCTCATCCAAAGCACCCTCCTCATCCTGCACCAGTTTACAATGACCTGTTCCATTCTCCTGTTGTATTTTCTTGGTATTTATCAATATCTGAAGGTTTCTCTTTTGCTCATTTGTTTATATTTTATTGTCTATTTCCCACATTAGAATGTAACCTCCATAAGAACAGGAATCTTATTGCTTCATTCCCAGCCTCTAGGGTTCCTAGCAATCGATATCTATAATAACTGTTTGTTGAATGAATAAATAAACTTATATGTATCATTACAACATTTTAGAACAGCAAAAAAGCAATAATAAATCCAGAAAGTTCTCGGGAAAATGAAACAGATTGCTTACAAAGGAATAAGATCAGAAACTTACCTGTTTTCTCATAAGCAATATTGGTTCTAGAAAAAAAAATGTAGTGATACTTCAAGGTTCCAAGAGTAAATGGTTTTGAGCCTAGAATTAGGTATCCAGCCAAACTTTCAATCAAATATGAGAACAGTAAATAATTTTTGAATGTGGAAAGACTCAGAAAATCTGCCTTCTATAAACACTTTATGAAAGAATGACTCACAAATGTACTCAGAAAAAAAGGGGGAAAAAAAAGAAAGAAGAAAAAAAGAAGAAAATAGAATGCAAGAAAGAGCAATATATACTCAAATTAAGTCAGCATGGAAATAACTAAAAGTGAATTCCCGAATTAAACCTGTGCAGCATGCCTAACAAGTAATTTGTCCAAATTTAAGCAAGAAATCAGGAAGTTCAGAGGAAAAAAACATCTTCAAAAGAAAATAAGCTGTAGGCTAGGTGTGGTGGCTCACGCCTGAAATCCCAGCACTTTGGGAGGTCGAGGTGGGTGGATTTCTTGAGCTCAGGTGTTCAAGACCAGCCTGGGCAACATGGCATAACCCTGTCTCTACAAAAAGTACAAAAATTAGCTGGGCATGATGGGGGGTGTCTGTAATCCCAGCTACTTCAGAGTCTGAGGCACAAGAATCATGTGAACCCGGGAGGCAGAGGTTGCAGTGAGCTGAGATCACATCACTGCACTCCAGCCTGGGTGACAGAGAGAGACTCTGTCTCAAATAATAATAATAATAAGTTGTAACATATTACATGATTAAGAAATAAGAAAAATTTTACTAATAAGGGAAAGGCATGAAATAATAGTAATAATAATATAGTACATTCCCCACTCCATTCCTACTTCCAATTGTTTTTCTCCTAATTTTTATATTTTTCTTTATAAGATATAAAATGAGCTTTATTAAGGTATAATTTACATACAATAAAATGTAAAGATATCAAATGTACAATTCAATGGGTTTTGACAAATGTCAAGTACATTGTAACTACAACTAGGTACACTAGTACTATTTGTACTAGTTGTATACTAGTTGAAACCAGGTGTACTACACCAATCATGATTTTGACTTATTACATCTATATTACATGTAAATCACTCCAGGAAGTTCCCTTTGGGGTCAACTCCCACTACAACCCACCCCACTCTAGGAAACCACTCACATGATTTCTACTACTCTCTCTTAGTTTTGCCTATTGTAGACCTAATGGAATTATGCAGTATGTTGTCTGTAGTGTCTGGACTTATTTACTCAGCAAGAGGTTTTATAGAGTTACCCGTGTTTGTTGCAGGTACCATCTTATTCTTACAGTTGAATATACATCTATTTCCTGAATATAGTGCAATTTGTTTTTCCATTTTTGTATTAATGGTCATTTGGGTAGTTTAAGGTTTTTGAATATTATAAATATGAATAAAGCTACTATAAATATTCTTGTGTGAGTCTTACAGTAGATATAAGTTGGAATTAGAATTGTTAGTTCATAGGTCAGGTGTATGTTATACAATATTTAAAAATGTCCAACTATTTTCCAAAGTGTGTACCATTTTCTTTCCAACAGTGATGTATGAGAATTACATTTTCACCAACATTTAGTATTGCCAGTTGTATTAGTCCATTTTCACACTGCTGATAAAGACATATTGGAGACTGGGCAATTTACAAAGGAAAGAGGTTTAATGGACTCACAGTTCCAAATGGCCGAGGAGGCCTTACAATCATGGTGAAGGCAAGGAGGAACAAGTCATGTCTCACATGGATGGCAGCAGGTAGAGAGCTTGTGCAGGAAAATTCCACCTTATAAAACCATCAGATCTTGTGAGACCTATTTGCTATAATGAGAACAGCATGGGAAAGACCTGCCCCCATGATTCAGCTACCTCCCACCAGGTCCCTCCCACAACATGTGGAAATTCAAGATGAGATTTGAGTGGGGACACAGCCAAACCATATCATCAGTCTTTAAAATTTTATCCATATTAGTGAGTGTGGAGTGACATATGTTGTGGTTTTAATTTCCATTTCCCTAATGACTTACAAAGTTGAACATCTTTTCAAGTGCTTTTTGGCTATTGTTATATTTTATATCAATTGTCCTTTATCTATGATTTTTATCATATTGGTTTGCTTTCTGACTGTTGAGTTGTAGGAGTTCTTTAAATATTCTGGAAACAAGTTCTTTATCAAATACAGTATTGCAAATACTTTCTCCCAGTCTGTGGCTTGAGTTTTGTCTTAATAGTGTCATTTGAAGGGCAGAAGTTTATTTTAAAATCAAATTTATGAAGTTTTTGTATTTAATAATGCCAGTTGTTTTCTATTTTTCTATTTGTCCCATGTATTCTTTGCTCCTTTTTTCCCTCTTTTCCTGCTTTCTTTTAAGTACTTTTTAAATTCTATTTTACTTCCTTTGTTGGCTTATTAGCTATAACTCTTTATTTTGTTATTTTAGTAGTTTCTCAGGGCTTATAGTCTACATCATTAACATATAGTAGCCTATTTTAAGTGCAATTATACCATTTCATACATAGCATAAGAACTCTGTAGTAATATACTTCCATTTCTCCCCTCTAGAAATTTGTGCAATTGTTGTCATACTATGTATGCATATAAAGCCCACATTGCATTGTTATTTTTGAAAGTCACTTATCTTTTAAAGAGATTTAAGCAATAAGAAAAAAATTAAAATGTATTTATTTAATATATGTGTAGTTACCATTTCAGGTACTCTTCTTTTTTTGTGTGAGTAGATCAATACTTCTATCTGGTTTCATTTTCTACTTCCTGAGAACTTAAAAAACTGTTCTTTCAATGTGAGTCTGTTGGTAATGAATTGCTTCAGCTTTTGTGCATACAAAATAATTTTTATTTTTCTACTCTTAAAAGGCACTTTTTGCTGGTATAGAAATCTAGGAAGAATTTCTTATTGGAGTCAGTACATTGAAGATATTGCCTCACTACCTTCTCACATTGTTTCTGAAGACAAACTGCTACCATCCTTATTTTTGCTCTTCTATATAAAATGTCCTGTTTTCTCTAGCTTCCTATACAATGCTTTTTCTTTATCACTGTGGGTTTTAAACAATTTAACTATGGTATGTGCCATGGTGTAGTTTTCTTCATGCATCTTATGCTTGGGGTTTGTTGAGCTTCCTGAATCTGTGGGTTTACAATGTACACCAAATATGAAAAATGTTTGGATATTATTTTTTCAACTTTTTTTTTCTGTTCTGCCCACTCACTCCTGTCCTTCAGATACTCCAATTACATTTACATGAGGCCACTTGAAGCTGTCCCACAGCTCACTGATACTCTGTTCATTAAAAAAAAATTATTTTAAATTTTTATGGGCACCTAGTAGGTGTATATATTTATGGAGTACATGATATATTTTAGTACAGGTACACAATGCATAATAATCATATCATGAAAAATAGGGTATCCATCCCCTCAAGCATTTATCCTTTGTGTTACAAACAATCTAATTATACTCTTTTAGTTATTTTGAAATGTACATTTAAATTACTATTATTGTCCCCTGCTGTGCTATCAAATACTACATGTTATTCCTTCTGACTAGTTTTGGTACCCATTAACCATCCCCACCTCCCCTGACACCCACTCACTACCCTTCCCAGACTCTGGTAACCATCTTTCTACTCTCTATGTCCATGAGTTCAATTGTTTTGATTTTTTTATATCCCACAAACATGTGATGTTTGTCTTTCTGTGCCTGGCTTATTTCACTTAACATAATGACCTCCAGTTCCATCCATGTTATTGCAGATGACAGAATTTCATTGTTTTTGTGACGGAATAGTATGCCATTGTGTATAAGTACCACATTTTCTTTATCCATATGTCTGTTGATGGACAGTTAGATTGCTTCCAAATCTTGGCTTTTGTGAACAGTGCTGCAATAAACATGGGAGTGCAGAAATTTCTTTGTTATACTTATTTCCTTTCTTTTGGGTATATACTCAGCAGTAGAATTGCTGGATCATATGGTAGTTCAGTTTTTAGTTCTTTGAGGGACCTCCAAACTGTTCTCCATAGTGGTTGTACTAATTTACATTCCCATCAACAGTGTATGAGGGTTCCTTTTTCTCCACATCCTTGTCAGCATTTGTTATTGCCTGATATTGGATAAAGTCCTTTATCCTTACACCTTTAACTGGGGTGAGATGGTATCTAATTGTAGTTTTGATTTGCATTTCTCTGATGATCAATGATGTTGAGAAGTTTATCATATACTTGTTTGCCATTTGTATGTCTTCTTTTGAGAAACGTCTATTCAAATCTTTTGCCCATTTTAAAATTAGATTATTAGATTTTTTTCTACAGACCTGTTTAAGCTCCTTATTCTGGTTATTAGTCCCTTGTCAGGTGGATAGTTTGCAAAAATTGTCTCCCATTCTGTGAGTTGTCTCTTCATTTTGTTGATTGTTTGCTGTGCAGAAGCTTTTTACCTTGATGTGATACCATTTGTCCATTTTTGCTTTGGTTGCCTGTGCTTGTGGGGTATTACTCAAGAAATTTTTGCCCAGACCAATATCCTGAAGAGTTTCCCTAATGTTTTCTTGTAGTAGTTTCATAGTTTAAGGTCTTAGATTTAAGTCTTTAATCCATTTTGATTTTATTTTTATACATGGCAAGAGATAGGGATCTAGTTTTTTTCTTCTGCATATGAATATCCAGTTTTTCCAGCACCATTTATTAAAGAGACAATGTTTTCCCCAGTGTATGTTTTTTACCACCTTTGTTGAAAATGAGTTCACTGTAGGTGTGTGGATTTGTTTCTGGGTTCTGTACCCTGTTCTATTCCTCTATGTGTCTGCTTTTATGCCAGTACCATGCTGTTTTGGTTACTATAACTCCAAAGTATAATTTGAAGACAGTTAATGTGATTCCTCCAGTTTTGT
The DNA here is from genome assembly GCF_049350105.2 of Macaca mulatta. Classification (NCBI taxonomy): domain Eukaryota; kingdom Metazoa; phylum Chordata; class Mammalia; order Primates; family Cercopithecidae; genus Macaca; species Macaca mulatta. The sequence continues at coordinate 31,410,606 of NC_133407.1, forward strand.
TCTTTTTGCTCAGAATAACTTTGACTATTCTGGGTGGTCTTTTGTGGTTTCATGTAAGTGTTAGGATTTATTTTTTCAATTTCTGTGAAGAATGCCAGTAGTATTTTGACAGGGATTGCATCAAATCTGTAGATTGCTTTGGGTCATATGGAAATTTTAACAATATTGATTCTTCCAATCCATGAATAAGGAATACTTTTTCATTTTTTGGTGTCCTCTTCAATTTCATTTATCAATGTTTTATCCTTTTCATTCTAGAGATCTTTCACTTCTTTGGTTAATTCTTAGATATTTAATTTTATTTGTGGCTGTCATAAGTGGGATTACATTTTTCTTTCCTTTTCAGATTATTCACTGCTGACATATAAAAATGCTACTGATTTTTGTATGTTGATTTTATATCCTGTGACTTTACTGAATTTGGTTATCAGTTCTAACAGTTTTTTGGTAGAGTCATTATCTTTTCCAAATATGAGATCATATCATCTGCAAGCAAGGATAATTTGACTTCTTCTTTTCCAATTTGAATGCCCTTTAGTTCTTTCTCTTATCTGATTGCTCTAGCGTGGACTTCCCATACCATGTTGAGTAACAGTAGTGAAAGTGAATACCCTTGTCGTGTTCCAGATCTTAGAGGAAAAGCTTTCAATTTTTCCCTATTCAGTATGGCACTATCTGTGAGTGCCATACTGTAATATATGGCTTTTATTATGTTCAGGGATATTTTTTCTATATCCAGTTTTTTGAGGTTTTTTTTTTTTATCATGATGGAATGTTGAGCTTTATTAAATGCTTTTTCAGTATCAGCTGAAATGATGATTTGGTTTTTGTCCTTCATTCTGTTGATAGGATGTATCACATTGATTAATTTGCATATGTTGAGCCATCGCTGTACCCCTGGGATAAATCCCACTTGGTTATGATGAATGATCTTTCTAATGTGTTGCTGAATTTGGTTTGCTGGTATTTTGTTGAGAATTATTGCATCAATATTTATCACAGATATTGGCCTGTAGTTTTCTTTTTTTGAACTCTCTTTGTCTGGTTTTAGGATCAGGTTAATACTGGCCTTAAAGAATGTGTTTTGAAGTATTCCCTCCTCTTCTATTTTTCAGAATAGTTTGAGTAGGATTGGTATTAATTCTTCTTTAAATGTTTGGTAGAATTCAAAAGTGAAGTCATCGTGTCCCAGACTTTTTTTAGTGGGACACTTTTTATTATAGCTTCAATCTTATTACTTGTTATTGTTCTGTTCAGGTTTTGGATTTCTTCTTGGCTCAATCTTGGTAGGTTGTACATGTCTAGGAATGTATCCATTTCTTCCAGATTTTGCAGTTTATTGGCATATAGTTGTTCATTGTAGCCACTAATGATCCTTTGAGGTTCTGCAGTATCAGTTGCAATGTCTCCTTTTTCATCTTTGATTTTATTTATTTTGGCCTGCTTTCTTTTTTCTTAGTCTGGCTAAAGGTTGTCAATTTGTTATGTTTTCAAAAACCAGCTTTTTGTTTCATTGATCTTTTGTATTGTTGCCTTCATTTATTTCTGCTCTGACCTTTACTAAAACCTCTTTTTTTTCTTCTAATTCTGGATTTGTTTTGCCCTTGCTTTTCTAGTTCTTTAAGATGGATCATTCGGTCATTTATTTGAAGTTTTTCCTCCTTTTTGATGTAGGCATACAGCTATAACTTTCCCTTTTAGTATTACTTTTACTGTATCCCATAGGTTTTGGTATGTTGTGTTTCCATTATCATTTATTTTAAGAAATTTTCAATTTCCTTCTTAACTTCTTCATTGACCCACTGGTCATTCAGGAGCATATTGTTTAATTTCCGTGTGTTCATGTAGATTCCAAATTTCCTCTTGCTGTTGATTTGTAGTTTTAGTCCATTGTAGTCAGAGAAGAATGCTTGATATTATTTAAATGTTTTTGAATATTTTAAATTTGTTTTGTGACCCAACATATGGTCTATCCTTGAGAATGATCCATGGTCTGGGGAGAAAAATGTGTATTTTGCAGCTATTTGATGAAATGTTCTGTAAATATCTATTAGGTCCATTTGTTCTATTGTGTAGAATAAGTCTGACGTTTCTTTGTGGATATTTTTGTCTGGGAGATCTGGCCAATGCTGAAAGTGGGGTGTTGAAGTCTCCAGCTATCGTATTGGGGTCTATCTCTGTCTTTAGCTCTAATAATATTTGCTTTATACAGCTTGCTGCTTCAGTGTTGGGTGTGTATATATTTACAATCTTCATATCCTTTTGTTGAATTGACCCTTTTATCATTGTATAATGACCTTCTTTGTCTCTTCTTACATTTTTTGTCATGAAATCTACTTTTTTGATGTAAGTATAGCTTCTCCTGCCCTTTTTTTTTTTTGGTTTTCACTGGCATAAAATATCATTTTCCATCTCTTTATTTTCAGTCTGTGTGTATTTTTATAGGTGAAACATGTTTCTTGTAGGCAACAGATCATTGTATCTTATTTTTTCATCTATTCAGCCACTCTACGTCTTTGATTGGAAAGTTTAGTCCATTTTGCATTAAATGTTATTATTGATAAGTAGCAATTTATGCCTGCCATTTTATTATTTGTTTTCTGGTCTTCTCTTCCTTCTTCCTTCTTGTCTTCCTTTTAGTGATGGTCATTCATTTTTTGGTTTATGTTTTATGTCTATGCTTTATTCTGGATACTTTGTGTTATTGCTGCGTCTTCAGGTTTAATCTTTTCTTTTGCAAAATCTACTCTGTCATTAATCCCATCCATTGTACTTTTTATCTCACATGTTGAAGTTTTTATCCCTAGAGGTTTGATTTGGGCCTTTTAAGAAATATTATCCATATCACTACTTAACTTTTTGAACATAAGAAATGCAGCTACAATAAAGGTTTAACACTCCTGTCTACTAATTCTGACGTCTATGCCAGTTTTGGGTTGGTTTTAATTTTCTCCTCATTATAGGTCATATTTTTCTGCTTCTTTGCATGCTTGGTAATTCTGTTTTGGAGACATTTGTGAATTTTCCCATTTTGGGTCCCAATCAGGAAAGCAGTTCAGTTACTGAAAAACAGTTTGATCTTTTCAGGTCTTGCTTTAAAATGTTTTAGGTAGGACCAGGGCAGTGTATATTTTGGGGCCAATTATTACCTACTTGAGACAAAACCCTTCTGAATTACGAGGATCTCTGATTGACACTATCCTGGCCCTATGTACTGTGTACTGTTCTCTCTAATCCATACATTCTCAAAGATGGCAATATTGCTCCCAAAGGGACAAAATTTAGTTTTTAGGGAAAAAATTCAACTGTGTATGCATAAAGCAAAGGTATACATATCTGTATCTCATATATATATATATATATATCATATACATAATGGATCACATATACATTAATATTTGTGGCATAAAAATTTCATGGGGGAGAATGATTATGAAAATGTCTAAAATGACTTCCATGAGGGTTGATAATTGTTAAAAGGTTGGTTGTTGCTCCAGTTATTTTGAGTGGTTCTGTGCTTTGCCTCAGGTAGTGTTCTCACAGGTGTGGTGATCAGTACTCTGCTGGATGCCAGAGGGGCACTCTGCAGATGCCTGCTCTTTCTTTGTGTGGCTCTCTCCTCTTGGGTGCTCTGTCCTGAAAACTCTAGCCACCTAGGTCTCCCAGGTATCTCACCTCCATTGCTTCAATTCAGGGGGTCTTCTAGGCTCTGCCTGGCTTTCTCCTTCTTGCACCATGGCCTGGAAACTCAAAGTTATAAGCTGGGGCAATCACAGAGCTCACCCCATTTATTTCCCTTTTCTAAGTCATTACTGTCTTTCTATGCTAAGGGTCCGGGGTTATGAAAACTATTGTTTCATATATATATTTTCTGCTTTGGGTTGTTCTATGTGGAAAATCTGTTCTCTACCTTGGCTGAAGGTGGAAGTTAGCATATTCACTTTTGAATGGCACAAGTTTGGTGGCATAGGATCACAAATGTCTCCTTTTTTGCAGGTTTGGCCACACTATTTGTGTAACAAGTTAATTCTTATGCAATTATAATATTATAAAGGCTGGTTATTACTTTCCAATTTTAGAACCAATCTTAGAGAAGCATGGAGAGTTTATAGTCACAGAAAAGAATATTAATGGTATCTAGAGACTGCCAATGTGGCAAGTAGAGTAGCGGGTGGTTGGGAGTTAAAAGTGTGGAAGTTTTGCAGGGAAACAATAGAGAACATGAATTTTCTTATTTAACATGGTGGTGAATGACAGTACGAAAGTCAACAATTGATGCATCAATAGGCAATTTTAATTATATTATTAAAAGTTATTAAGGTAATCCAGTAGAACTAAAATGAAAATGTTCTTAATAGGGATTGGGAATGGAAGGAGAGCAAAGAGAAGAGGTAGTGAAATGAGCCACATTTTTCATCTCCATGTGATGTCAGTATGTCTTTCTAAAGTTGATAAAGCAGAAAGCAGAGGTATAAACGTATTATCAATCACTGCACTGTCCATTATGGTAGCCACTAGCCAAATGGGGCTACTGACTTATTGAAATATGGCAAGTGCAGCTGAGAAACTACATATTTTATTGTATTACATTTTTATTAATTAAAATTCAAATTTATAGCAACATGTAGCTCATGCCTATCATATTAGACGGCACAGATTTAGATGTTTCTATCATCATAGAAAGTTCTATTGTACAGCACTGGTCCAGAGTTTGGGAGACAATTATCAGAAGAATCAAAATCAGAAATGATTACACATGATAAGTTCTTAGCACTGAAGCTTGGGGAGATGAGGGGAGGACTTTACTCTTCATATTATACCTCCTTCATGCTTTGAATATTTATTACCTATCTTATATTTTGTTATATGTTCAGAATGCTCACCTTGACCTGTCATCTCAATGGCTGCAATGGTCCATTTCCAAAGGATTTTTTACAATGGTTTTTGGTTTAGAGTGTTGTGTGAGACTTTAAAAATATTTTTAGAGGGGAGACACTTGTTCTTATACATTTGAATAACATCTAAACATAAGTTGTTAAACTGTTGATCCCTACTTTCTACCTAACATCTGTGGCTTTGAATAAATACATAACTATTCTAGTTGATAAAACTGAATTGCTCATTGCCTTTACTTAAATACTCAATACTTTGATTTCTCTGATCCTTAAAAAGAGCTAAGCGTTTCCTTGACAGTAGAAGTCAGAACTTCTCAGGGAGAGGAGGAGGGCATTTTTTGGGGCATCTGAACATCACCGTGTAAGGAGGCGTTGGCCATGCTGTTTCCCATGGGGAGCGGGAGAAGGGCAGTGAGGGAGCACATGCACTTTTTAAATTTACATTTGTCAGCATTTGACTTTTTTTGGTTAACAATGAGCATGTACTTCTTTTGTAATTAAGTAAAATGAATGCAAAGTGGGTTACATATAATACAACGAAATGGTTGGCACTAATCTTTTAGGAAAACAAGAACAAACTCCCTAACAAGGACTGCCAAACCCTCCTTGAGAGGCCCCCGTGCCCTTGCCACTCACTCCACACCCTTTCCTTTTCCTTCTCTGCACTCCAGTCTCACTGTCCTTTCAGGTCCTCAAGCAAGGCTGCACTCCCTCCTGCCACTGGCCTTTGCAGAATGCTGGGCTCTTGGTCTAAATTGCCTGAATTGCTTTCCACTCTTCTATCCCCAGCTGCTGACCCTTTTCTTTGGGGTGGGGCAAGTAGAGAGAGCGTCTTTGCTTTCAGGTCTCAGCTCAAATACCGCTTTCTCAGGGAAGCTTCCACAGTAGACTGTATTTTCCAAAAATAGTCTTAACATCTCCTATCCCATATCATCTTCCACAATGTGACCTTGCCACCTCCTGGTTGAGTTCTCCACCCCCTTGGACCTGGGCAGGACCTAGTGACTTGCCTAAACAATAGGATGTAGCCTCAGGGACATGCTGAGGCTTCTGAAGATAGGCCTCCAGGAGCCTCAGGAAGAAGAGCAGCGTCCATGTTGGTCTTTGGAATGCTTGCCCTTGGGACAATCCCTCTCAGAACGCAGTGTCCTGCAGTGAGGAGTCCAAGCCACATGGAGAGACCTGTGCAGATGCCCTGGTTCACAGCCCCAGCCGAGCTCCCTGCGGTGGCTGTGCCAGTTAGTGAGCCAGCCGGCAGTTCAGCCCAGTCACATAGCCAAAGCCCCTGCTAACATCTGCCAGTGCCTACACAAGAGACCCCAAGTAAGAAAACTGAGATGAGCCCGGTCAACTCACAAAGCCCCAGACATGAGAACAAATGACTGTTTCAGGTTTTAGGGGTTGTGTTACAGAGCAGTAAATACTCCCTCCATCTTCTCAAGAGTGGTGAGGCCCCGTTAAACACTCTCATGTTCCCACCTATCAATAACGAATGGCAACATTACAACAAGTCCACTGAGAACTGGGTGCTGGTCTAAGTGCTTTACAAACAACTCATAAGACCCCTGTATGGGAAAGCAGCACTAAACAAAATACTTCCACAATTACAGAGGTAAGGTAGGTTAAGCACACCTCCCCTCAGCACTCAGCTAGGAAGTGATGGGATGGAACCCAGGTAGCCTCTCAGTGGGGCCTCTTCATAGCACTTTCCATAGTTTTAATTGCACCTATATCTTTGGAATTATTTGGATAAATGTCTCTCTCTTCCCAGTTACACTGTGAGTTCCATGGGGGCTGGGACCATGCCTGTTTTTGTCCAGAGTGAATCCCTGGTGTCTAAAATGTGCTAAATAAAATCAGAATCTCAGTGGTTTCTAGAGAGTCCATGTATCATATTAAAGAAGAATAAGGCTGGGCGCGGTGGCTCACGCCTGTAATCCCAGCACTTTGGGAGGCCGAGGTGGGTGGATCACTTGAGTTCAGGAGTTCAAGATCAGCCTGGCCAACATGGTGAAACCCTGTCTCTACTAAAAATACAAAAATCAGCAGGGCGTGGTGGTGCATGCCTGTAGTCCCGGCTACTCGGGAGGCTGAGGCAGGAGAATCACTCAAACCTGAGAGGCAAGAGTTGTAGTGAGCCGAGATTGCACCACTGCACTCTAGCCTATGCAACAGAGCAAGACTCTGTTTCAAAAAAAAAAAAAAAGAAGAAGAAGAAAATGCCAACTGCCTCATTTTACAAGATAGTACCCAACTTGTAGTTTAGAGGTGATACATATATATCTAGAATTCAAAAGAATGGTTGGGAATATAGGTTTTGGAGCAAGCAAAGCTGAGTTTAAATCCTGACTTGAGCACTCTATGGCCTTAGTTAACTAACCTGTCTAAAGTCTTCATTTCTTCATCTGTAACATCAGACAAATACTTTGCCAGTTGTTGAGAAGATGAAATGATATGTGCAAAGTGTCTTGGACACAGTCCTTGGCACACAGCTCCAACAAAGAGTCCCACTGTCAAATATTAGAAATAGAGAATTCTTACAACTGACAGCAAATGTTAGGTCTGTTCATAGCAAATATTGGCCGAGACATGAGCAGCCACTGAACCTGTGGACAGATATATCCAGCTTGGGCGTTCTTCCGTATTGGATGGGTAAATCAGAACTAAGCTGTAACTGCACTAAATTTGCATTTATAACTTTTTAAAACGCTTGATTGAAGATTCAACAAATTCAAAGTACCTCAACATACTAAATGAGGCCACATGGCAAAGATTGCATGTGGAAACATTTGCAAGCTGGATGGCTTTCCCCATTCAGTGCTTCACAGCCCAACTCCATGTAGGTGAGGAAAAGCAGCCTCCTTAGGGGCTGCCCACCACCAGGCCTAAGAACTCTGCTCCTTGCCCTGGTTCCTGGGTCACACCCACCCGGAGATGGTAAGCATTTGTGTTTAGATGGCTTCTTTCCCACTGTTTAGAAGCCATGCCTGCTAAGGGCAGAAAATAGACCAATGTCTACAAGACTTTAAGTAGCTGAAAGGATACATTGAATATGTATGTGCAAAGAGGAAGCAGAATGTACTTAGTGTGTTCCTAGAGGCCTCAGGATTTACCCTGTGGGACTGACATCAACACAACTGCTGGAAACGTGACACTGGGCTTGCTAGTGTGACGTTTCATTTCCTACTGAATTGACCAGGTGTTTTCCATGATTTCTGTGCATTTTTGTCCAACTCTGAATTTTCCTGTGTCCTCAGCAGAGATTTACCAGTTGTTTTCATGCTACCTCTGACTGTATATATTCCTCCTAATTGGGAATAATGCAGTGTGTGTGTGTGTGTGTGTGTGTGTGTCTATAATGTGCCCTACGTAAGCATTAGTCAAATTCACAAGGAATTACTGGTATTTACAATGAGTAACTTAAATGGGTGCCCCCACGCCCATTTAAGGAATGCAGATAACGGGAGGAAGCAAACATGTTACCCCTGCTGTCACCACAACTTATGCAACCCAGGAGCAGGGATCTCACTTTTATTTGACCTGTGAGGTTATAACAAGGCCTCCTCAGGTTTAATCCAGAGTGGACCAGTCCTTTGTAAGAAAAAGCTGTTTATAGAGGTCCAGAAATCACAACCTTGGCCCAGTTTAATGAATGTTTTCTGTTTCCATATGAATGGGAAAAAAAGAACAGAATAGCTCAACTGGCCATGAATTTGTGCTCTGCTGATAGGAGTCATCCTCAGGAAGGATGGTGCAGTTACTAGATAAACAGGAGAAACGCTGCAGCTCTGGGAACACCTCCCCGCAGGCATGCCTGCTATTCCCATCACCTGGCTCATTTCTCTGATGAAATGGGTCAAAAGAAGGTTGACATTTTATCATGGAAAGGTGGAGCAAACCCTGGGCTGGGCTCAGCACCAACACTACCCCTAACAGACTTTTTGACATCAGGCAATGCATTTTATTTTTATCTGCAACTTTGGCATCTGAAAAAGAAAGTGTAAGACTGAATGTTCTCTCATACTCCTTCAATTTTAAAATCAATTCTAAGCCTGTATAAACTACAATAAATTACATGTGTTTTGCTATCAAAGTTATTCAAGTCACATATTAGATAATGCCTGTCATTACTAGACATGTAAATTTTTTTTTCAATTTCATTATTCTTTAAAAGACATTTTTCATGACTTCTGGATTTTTCACTTTAAATTGAATATTGCTATTTACTTACCAGCTAAGTATTTTTAACAATAATCTAGGTTACACATTATTTCATTTCTCATTATATAAGTTTACTTTTAATTCTCTGCTATTTCCTATTCATTTTTACCCCTTGTAGAGTTCGTTTCTGGGCTAAGAGCCTAAGATACTGGCTGGTGGTTAGCTGGGTGCGCAGGGAACAGCACCACTATCCAAGTAACAGGCTTATTTTCTAACAAATTATATCCAGAGAAGGGCAGTGGAGATGGACACCTTAACTTAAGCACATTATTAGAATGCAAATGACAAGACAACTGAGCAAAGCATTGTTTAAGAGGATGCTGAGGAGCCTGGGCAGAAACAAATGAGCAACATCAGCTCCTGAGCATCTCTTGAACTGTGAGGAAATCACTAATAAGATACTCAGCTGAAGATTACATACACTTATCTGGCTCATATACCTGAGTCGCTGAACAGAAAAGAAGGGATTGTTGAAGATTTAGAGTAAATATTGACCCTTCCAAAATTTGAAAGCAGTTTTGGTTTGGGAGAAGCAGTAATTAGGCAGCCGTGTTCAGTATCTTGAAAGCATGAAGTTTCACTGATTTGGAAAATAAAAGCTTGGATTAAAAACTCAGCTGGCTCAAAATTATCTTTCAAAAGTGGAGGAAAAACAGATATTTTCTTAGACAAACATAAATTGAAGGAATCTGCTGCCAGTAGAACTGGAGGAAAGCTACACCTGCTCCTGCCCTGTAACTGCTTTTGACTTCCTATTTGCCAGATTCTGAGGCGCACATCACTACAGACCTGATTCAGAAGCATCAAGAGGGCAGCTGTGGGTATCTCGGTTCACTTTACAGTCAGCTGCTGTTGCTTAAAGCTGTTGAAACCTTACCAAAAGCAAAATAAGGTCAGCCCAGACAAGCAACTTATTTTTGACAAAGCTGTTCAACAAGCAAGTGGCCACGCTTAAGAGTAGAATATTTTGAACCAGAAATCTTAAAAGTTAAGGCTTCATTAAACACATGTACTGCTATTGGAGAAATATCATAAAACATCTTTTTAATGTGAACACTACTTCATACAATGAAAAACTATTTACAATGTATTGTTTCCAGATTTGTTGCTTTTACATCATCTCTACCCATGTGCTGATTCGGCATGTGTCTTCAGCCAGGGAGCTTCAGTCCAATTGCACATTCTCCTCGATGGCTCTCCAAGGACCCCGGGGATTCAGGGAACCTGTCCACTTACATTCTCCTTAGTAATTATGGCTCAGCAAGCATGCCACCAAAATCATCTAGAACCCAGATACTCTGGCAACCCCACATAAGTAAAAATGCGTAGATCAAGTTTTTTCTCCAATAAATAGTAATTTGACAATCCAATCCATTTCCATCTTAAGAAATTGTTTTCACTTAGGAAAATGTTTCTCAATGGAGCTAGAGTGAATAATCTGTTCTTCATACTGGAACTGAGTTAGAATGTCTTTGTATACAAATATAGCATATTTTGGCCAGCAATATAATTGCTTGCTATAGAGTTTATTTGCCTTCACACGCAGGATTGCTACATACATTCACAGTTTTAATAGACTGTAATTAGCTATTCCAGTTGTGCTTTAAAATCCCGAATATTATTCTCATTAGCGAGTGCAAAGCAAATGTCCCATCTGACTATAATTGGTCCTAGAGTTATAAACTCCATAATGATTTATTGTAAGTTTCCTCATTCTCCAGTTTCATCATTCGCTTTTTCAGGTATGACTTCCAAGCTCCGGCGTGGCTTCTGGACATCAGCATTTTCGGTGCCTGGTTTATTCAGTCCACATGAAACAGCAGCAAAATGGATTTGTTTCAGGTTCTCCAAAGTCTCATTCTTAGCATATTTCAAAAGATCTGCTTGTCCCTATAACAAAACATGCAATTAAACAGTATTAGATATGACATAACTTAGTGTTAGACTTCAACAATACATACCTTTCACCGAAATAGAAGTATTTTGATTCCACAAGAGGGCATAATTATTTCTTATTGGCACTGCATCTGAATAGGTCAATTTTAATAAAAAGTGAGTTTGTTTTCCCAGTTTCAATACCATACTCCAAGAGTATGCTGCTTTTCTGGCCCTTTCTATTTATAGATCTTCATGGGGTTCTGTGTGCATGGACTATTCCTGTCTGTCCTGGTTACAATTACATCTTTCATTCGTTGTTTGGCCAGTCTTGTCTTTTCCCTTTTAAGGTTTGAATAAAAAAAAAAAAACTTTTTATTTTGAAATGTTTAAATTCACAGAAGGATACAAGTGTAGTACAGAGAGGTCTTGTGTACCCTTTCCCAAATTTCCCGCAGCGGTTATGTCTCACATAACTATAGCACGATGTCAAAACCAAGATGCTGACAGGGGTACGAAGTGTGCCTACGCTTCTGTGTGACTTCATCACGTGTGGGTTCACGTAACCACCATGGCAACCAAGGCACAGTACTGCGCCACCACCACTGGGAAGTCACACCCACTCCCTCCTCTCCACCATCCCTAAGCCCTGGCAACCACTGATCTGTTCTCCAGCTCTGAAGAACCACTAATCTGTTCTCCATCTCTGAAGCCCACACAGCCTTTGGTAAGTGCTGACAGCCGTGGGCACACAGCAGGTCCTCACTGAGCAGTTGCTGAAAGAAAGAGTGAAGCAAAGGATTCTTTACTCAGGATATATTTATCAGCCAAATTTTAATTTCTTTGCTGAGGTCTGACCATCGACTTGATCTGTATGCAGTATAACACGATATAGGTCAGAAAACAGTGGGTGAACTGAAGCACAGTCACTTGGAGTCTGGAACTGGTGCTGACAATGGGCCAACGCAGTTTGTCACCCTCTTTGTTCTTGACATTTTGGATCAGAGAATTCCTTGGAGGTGGGGAGCTGTCTTGTGTATTTTCAGATATTGAGCAGCACCCTTAGCACACCCTAATGTTTGCAGACATTGATAACTGTCTCTTGAGTGGGAGGGTGAGATACCCCCAGTCGAGAAACACTGGGCTAATGCATCAGCCAACAATTCCAAAATTATTGAGCAGAAGAGATGATGTGGTGCTCTATTGTTGTAAATTCCAACACTCCTACTTTGCTTTTTTGTTCATTTTTCCTTCCAAGTTTAACCTGCCTTCCACTAACAGTTTTTTCTACTGACACTATTACCTTTTCTTCTTTCTTATTCTCCTTGCTTGCTATTTTTTTCCATCCCCTTGGGTTCTCAATTTATTCTATTATTTTCTTTATGATTCCTCTGTAGTTTGACTCTTCTTTGTCCTACTTACACCTCCTCCCTGTTTCCCTCTTTCTGAACTGCCTCCCAGTGTGCGTTCCCTTTAAGGCATTCCTGTCCAGCAAGAGCTTGGGGCCAGCTGCAGACAGCAATGGGTAGGGACTTACCTTGGCTGGCAAATGGACTACAGTCAAATGTCAACCACTGGTGAGATCAAATTGCAAGGCAATTTTAAACCATCATGAGGCCCAAATCCACAGAAGTTTGCTGCTTACCACTTATCATGCATGGTTTTCCTGCTTTACAGAGTCCTTTAATTAGTAACTATAAATAGATGTTCCCTTGCTTAGATTAACTAAAGGAGCTTCATTTTTATTCATTCTTACTAGTCACTGAACTCACATGTTGAAAATTACTAGTTATGAGGTTCCTGTATATATAGCATATTGTGTCAGGAGTATAATTTCATGTTAAATAGTGTATTTCCCTTCACAAGCAGAATTGCTACATACATTCACAGTCTTAATAGACTGTAACTAGTCTTTGATTTGTGTTTTAAAACTCCAAATATTTTTTTTTTAAATTAATAAACTTTAATTTTTAGGACAGTTTTAGGTTCACAGCAAAACAGAGCAGAAACTACAGAGTTCCCTTATGCTCCCTCCCTATGCAAACCTTCTCCAGTAGCCACAACCCGCACCACGGTGGTATACTTGTTACAATCAACGAACCTATGTTGCCACATCCCCTCAAGTCTATTGCTTAAATTAGGGTTCACCCTTGGTTTTGTATATTCCATGGGTTTTGAAAAATGTGTAACAACATCTATCTACCCTTATAGGATCATGCAGAATAGTTCCATCACCCTAAAATTCCTCTGTGCTTTGCTAGTCATCCTCCCCCACTCTCAACCCCTGGCAACCACTGATCTTTTTATTGTCTCCACAGTTCTGCCTTTTTGACAATGTCATATAGTTGGAATCACAGTGTGTAGCCTTTTTGGATTGGCTTCTTTCGCTCAGTAATATGTATTTAAATTTCCTCTATGTCGTCTCATGGCTTGATAGCTCATATCTTTTTAGTGCTGAATAATATTCCATTGTCTGGATGCACTGCAGTTTATTTATCCATTCATTTACTGCAGGAAATCTTTGCTGCTTCCAAATTTTGGCAATTAAAAATAACTCTGCTATAAGCATCTGTATGCAGATTTTTGTGTGGACGTAAGTTTTCAATTCATTTAGGTACATTCCAAGGGGTATGATCACTGGATCATATGATAAGAGTATGTTTAGTTCTGTAATAACTACAGACAGTTCGACAGTTTCTGACAAATTGTCTGCACCTTTTAGCATTCCCACCAGCATAAATGAAAATTCCTGTTGTTTCACATCCTCACCAGCATTTGGTGATGTTAGTTTTCTATTTTGGCTACTGTAATAGATGTGTATTGGTATCTCATTGTTATTTTAACATACAATTCCCTAGTGACATGTGGTGCTAATATATTTTCCATTTGTATATCCTCTTTGGTGAGGTGACTGTTCAGACTTTTGCCCAGGTTTTAATCAGGTTGTTTCCCTACTGTTGAGTTTTAAGAGTTCGTTGCATATTTTGGAAAACAGTACTTTATCAGGTGTGTCCTTTGCAAATATTTTCTCGCAGACTGTGGCTTCTCTTCTCATTCTCTTGACATTGTCTTTTACAGAGCAGAAGTTTTAAATTTTAAGGAAGTCCAACTTACCCATTGTTTCTTTAATGGATTGTCTATGGTGGTGTATCTGAAAAATCACTGCCATATCCAAGGTCACCTAGATTTTATCCTGTGTTATCTTCTAGGAATTCTATAGTTTTGTGTTTTATATTTATGTCTATGATCTATTTTGAGTTAATTCTTGTGAAGGGTGTAAGATTTGTGCCTAGACTGAATTTTTCATGTGGATGTCCAGTTTTTCCAGAATGATTTGTTGAAAAGATGAAGTCTCTATTCCACTGTATTGCCTTTGCCCCTTTGCCAAAGATCGATTAACTATTTTATGTGGGTCTATTTCTGGGCTCTTCTATCCTGTTCTGCTGATCTATTTGTCTATTCTTTTCACACTGTTTTATTTCCTGTAGCTCTGCAGTAAGTCTTAAAGTCAGATAAAGTCAGTCCTCTGACTTTATTCTCTCCTTTAATATTGTGTTGACTATTCTGGGTCTTTTGCTTCTCTCTTTAAACTTTAGAATCAGTTTGTCAATATCCACAAAATAACTTGGTTGATTTATTTAATTTTATGCTTGCTGGAATTTTGATTGAGATTATGTTGAATCTATATATCAAGTTGGGAAGAACTGATACCTTGAGAACATTAAGTCTTCCTATCCATGAATATGGAATATCTCTCCATTAACTTAATTCTTTGATATCTTTCACAAGAGTTTTATAGTTTTCCTCATATAAGTCATATATATGTTGTTAGATTAATACCTAAGTATTTTATTTCTGGGGGTTCTAATGTAAATGGTCATGTGTTTTAATTTTGAATTCCACCTGTTCTTTGCTGGTATATAAGAAATAAATTGGCTGGGTGTGGTGGCTCATGCCTGTAATCCCAGCACTTTGGAAGGCTAAGACATGAGCCTCAGGAGTTCAAGACTAGCCTGGGTGACGTGGCAAAACCCCATCTCTACAAAAAAGTACAAAAATTAGCCGGGTATGTTGGTGTGCACCTGAAGTACCAGCTACTTGTGAGCCTGAGGTGTGAGGATCACCTGAGCCCAGGGAGGTCAAAGCTGTAGTGAGCCATGATCATGCCAGTACACTCCAGCCTGGGTGACAGAGTGAGACCCTGTCTCAAAATTTTTTTTCTTAAAAAAAGAAATCAATTGATTTTTGTATATTAACTTTGTATCCTGCAACCCTGCCATAATTGCTTATTATATTGTTCCAGGAGATTTTTTTTTGTCAATTCTTTTGGATTTTCTACATAGATGATTATATCATCTGTGAACAAAGACAGTTTTATTTCTTCCTTCTCAAGATATATACCTTTTATTTTCTTTTCTTGTCTTACTGCATTAGTTAGGACTGGACTTCCAGGTCAATGTTGAAAGCACTGGTGTCAGAGAACATCCTTGCTTTGTCCCTAATCTTATCAGGATTGCTTTGAGTTTCTTACCTTTAAATATGATGTAAGCAGTATGATTTTTGTAGATGTTCCTTATCAAGTTGAGTAAGGTCCTCTCTATTCCTAGTTCACTGAGAATTTTTATCATGAATGGGTGTTGAATTTTGTTAAATGGTTTTTCTGCATCTACTGATATAACCATGAGCTTTTTCTTCTTTAGCCTGTTGATATGATGAATGACATTAGTTGATTTTTCAAAAGTTAAATCAGCCTTGTATACCCAGTATAAATCCCTTTTGATCATGGTGAATAATTCTTTTTATTCATTTTTGGATTTTAATTGTTAATAGTGTGTTAAGGATTTTTGCGTCTCTGTTGATGAGAGATACTGGTCTATCGTTTTCTTTTCTTGTAATGTCTTTGGTTTGGTATTAGGATAAAACTGGCCTGGTAGAATGAGTTAGGAAGTATTCACTCTGCTTCTATTTTCTGGAAGAGACTGTAGAGTATTGGTATCATTTCTTCTTTAAATGTTTAGTAGAAACCAGTAAACCTATCCGGGTTGGTGCTTTCTGTTTTGGAGGCTTATTAATTATTGATTCGATTTCCTTAATAGATACAGAATTATTCAGATTGCCTATTTCTTCTTATGTGAGTTTTGGCAGATTTTACCTTTCAAGGAATTGGCCTATGTCATCTAGGTTTTCAAGTTTGTGGGTATAGAATTGTTCATCATAGTCCTTCATTATCCTTTTAGTGTCCATAAAATCTGTGGTGATATCCTTTATTTCATTTCTGACATTAGTAATTTGTATCATCTTTTTTCTTAGTTAGCTTGACTAAAGACTTATTGATTTTAATAAGGTTTTCAAAGGAGTGGCTTTTGGTTTTATTGATTTTTCTCTATGCATTTTCTGTTTTTAATTTCATTTATGTATGCTCTTATTATTTTTATTAATAACAATTAGTACCTACCAAAATGCCTATCTAGGCATCATTCTTTGGACATCACATGTCCAGTTGAGTTTCTGATATCCTGCTACTACTCCTACTACCAGCTACTCTTCAGTCAAAGCAACCCCATTCTTGACCTGGACCAAGAACCCTGGTGTCATTATTTACTCTTCCCTTTTTCTTCCATATATCATCCCACCTGTCAGTAGGTCTTATTGTCATAATCTTCAAAACATATATATATAAAGTTTCTCACCAGTTCTTACCATCTTCACTGCCACCATTGTGGTTTAAGCCACCATAATCTTTCTTGGAGTTTATTCTGACTGGTCTTCCCTCTCCATTTTCAACATGACAGCCAGCCAGAGAGCTCAAATTAAAACACAGGACATCCCTTCCTCTCTGTTTAAAACTCTTCAGCAGCTCCCCAAATAACTCAGAGTGAGAGTCAAAGTCCTTGCCCACAGCCTCATCTGACTTCCTTCACCCACCCACCCACCCTGTATTGTTCACCCAGCCTCTGATATAGTACGCGCCTAAATGTTCCTCAAACGCGTCAGGTCCTCTTTAGTCCAGCCTCAATGTCTATGCACTCATTGTTCCCTCTGCAGGGAATGCCCTTGCCACAGAAATGCACCTGGCTAGCTCCCTCCCCTCCCATTGATGCCATCTTGACTCTGATGCCCTCTTCACAGCAGTGCCCTGACAGCCCCATCTTGTCTAATTAGAACTCTCACTTCCTGTCCATAATTCTCCTTACTGCTTCCCTGCCTTGCTTTTTCCATAATACTTATTGCCTTACTCTACTGCTTGGTTTATTGTCTGTCTCTTCCACTAAATGTAAACTTCACGAGGGCAGGAATTTTTGTCTTCTGATCAATGCTGAATCCTCAGAGCCTAGAACAGTGCCAGGTACAGAGTAAGGGCTCCATAACCATCTGTTGAATGCAATTAAAGTAATGTAATTAAAGTAAAATGTGAAAGTCTCCCCTTTAATCTCACAGCTGCCCCCTAAACAACGAGTTTTGTCTTTTTCTTGGCATTATATGTATATTACAAATAGTTATCTTATTTTACTTTTAATGTAAATACAATCAAGCAATCTATATTGTTCTTTGGTTTCCCTTTTTCTTCACGAAAAGTTATGTCTTAGTGATCTTTCCATGTCAGCATATATAGATCTACCACATGATGACAGGGTATTTAAAAACAAAAATCCCCAGATGGCATACGGTAATTAATGTGGTAATAGCAGAATTCTTCATCTGGTTGAATCTTACATTTCTCAACTTCAGAGAAGTCATCATGGTATCTTGAACAGAATAGGCCTTTGGACATTACCAAGGCAAGACACAAAGGACTCCCAAAGGCAATAAATCTGGGCTTGAGAAGCTGCTGAACTTTGTCCACATCACTTTTAGTTTGTTCTATGTGTCTAAAAATACATGTTTAAGATGTCTTGGAGGTAAGGCATGTAGCATGAGTGAAGAACAATTCTGGCCAGGCATGGTGGCTCATGCCTGTAATCCCAGCACTTTGGGAGGCCAAGGCAGGCAGATCACTTCAGGTCAGGAGTACATGGTGAAACCTTGTCTCTACTACAAATACAAAAAAATTGGCTGGGCATGGTAGTGGGCACCTGTAAACCCAGCTACTTGGGAGGCTGAGGCATAAGAATTGCTTGAACCCAGGAGGCGGAAGTTGCAGTGAGCCAAGACTGTGCCATTACACTCCAGCCTGGGCAACAAGAACAAAACTCTGTCTCAAAAAAAAAAAAAAAAAAAAAAAAATCTGAAAGAGGTGGGGGTGTTTGTTGTAGTAGTGTTCATATTTCATAGATTCAAAAGACTTGAAAAGAGCAAAGGTTACTTAAAACACTGCCACCCACTGACACAGGGTGTCTGGTTTTGAAGACTCCTTCCACAAAGCTGGCTTTGCAATGTTTTCAGCTGAACAACTCAAATGTCATTTGATTTCACACATTCTGGTTTGAATTTTTTTAACTTATTCTATTTGGTTTTCATCTTCAAAGAGTTTTTAACAACCTTAGGTCAAAATATTTAAGGTTCTTACTTAGTAATCTTTAAAAGATGTAACTAAGGGCAGTGGCTGGATCCCAGCGGCTCTTGCTGCAAGTCTGGCGTGACCATGCTTTTTCTGGCTGAGCCTGTGGCTTACCTGGGATTGGAACAGAGGCCACAGCAGCCAGGAAAAGAATGATGGCAGCTCCAAATGCCAGAACCGCGCCCCAGCTGTGCTCAACCCCTGGCTAATCACCATACTTTCTGTATGACCACAAAAGATGTTCTAGTTTTTAATATATTAAAAATATTTCAAGACACATCTGTTAGTGCTACATTTTAGGAGCCAAAATTAGCAAGTACAAGTCATTGCTTTTATTTAGACGTAGGGGCGAAACAACAGGGATTCTACATCTGGCTAATGTTTTCAAAGTCCTTTTGTCCAACTATCTATTAGAGAAAAACAGTTGTCTTACTTCTGAGGTGAGGGATCCAGTGTGGCAGCTAAGACTTCCCCTGCCCTCTGCCACCTGTGTAATGGCCACATGCTTGGGTGTTGAAGAGAGCAAAGATTAGCACTTGCCATTTCCTGGGGGCCAGCAGGCACTTTTCTTCCAAATCACATGCAGTGTGAGCGAGGAGAAGAAGGAGGGTACTTATACCATTATGGGAGTCTGAGGCACGAAAATACTCCTCATTCCTGGCTTTCTTATCTATTTGGGAACACAGAGAGGAACCCAGCAGAATTTAGGTACCTTCACTGATACCACCTGCTCCACAAAGACAGGATGCAGGGGAAGAGCTATTACCATTCCTGTTTCATAAAAAGGACACTGAGTTTAGAGAGATTACAGGTAGAGTCTGAACAGCAAATCACACTGAAACACACACCCCTTTCTCTCTGGTATGTTTGTTTTATTTTCCTGTTGGATAAACTAAACTGTGAGGCCAAAACTATAGAGAGTTGAACCCCACAGACCGCATACAATATTTTAAAGCAAGCAAGTTGAAATCTCCACTACATTTTTCATGTACCCAGCACATCAAAAACTGTGTAGACAATTCACTCTTCCTGTAATTAAAAGCAGAAACAGAAATATGGATTTCCAATGTGTGTTTGTTGAATGAGGAAATGAGTGAACAAAAGAATGAAACGGGTGTGGTGGCTCACACCTGTAATCCCAGCACTTTCGGAGGCCGAAGTGGGCAGATCACCTGAAGTCAGGAGTTTGAGACCAGCCTGGCCAACATGACGAAACCCGTCTCTACTAAAAATACAAAAATTAGCTGGGCACGGGGGCGGGTGACTATAATCCCAGCTACTCGGGAGGCTGAGGCAGGAGAATCACTTGAACCCAGGAGGTGAAGGTTGCCATGAGCCAAGACCACACACTGCACTCCAGCCTGGGGGACACAGCAAGACTCTGTCTGGGGGGAGGGGGGAAAAAAAAGAATGAATGGATTGTAGGAGTCTTGGCTACGGATTCTAAATCGCCTCTCATGATTATACGTTGACAGTTCTCCTTTCAAGAGCTCTTTTGAGGCTGGCTGAGATTGTGGCACATTCATTAGAATTAAGGAAGGCCTCCTAGCTTGGTCAGGCCCATTTCCCACTGAAGTCTCAACTCTTATGGTTAAAAAAAGACTCCCTGATCATCAGAGTCACCTAAACCTAGAGCAACAGCACACAGGCTGTTGTACAGGATGTTAGGCTCATTCTAAGAGTGAGTGATGTCTGTCCTTTTGGCTTCCTGTATGTGCACTCACATGTTTGATGGGCATGGAACATGAGCTGCAAATCAGCTTGTCTCCCCACAGCAGGAAGACCGCCTTCCCTCCACCCTGACTTCCACCCCAAAGGGTGCAAAGAAGCTGCCGGAGGGGGATAAGGGGTTCTGTGCAGGAGCAGAAAGGAGAGCCCTCTAAGCACAGCTCCTGCCCTTGGTTTTTTCTGGATCCAAAGAGATGTTTCTGTGGTTCGAGGCAGTGTCTGGATGATGCAAGGACAGTGGGCTGCACGGATCTGACTATCCGTGTGGCTTCCTTTGCCTGCCACACCTTTTGCCTATATCACTTTTACAGTTAGTCTCCAATTTTCCCAAGGCTGTGCTCAGAGGTTTGTACAAAAGTTAGTAATTTTACATATAATATTCAATTTTTTAAATTCAGAATGAATGCCTTCCTCCTTATAAACAATTTTACGTTTCCTTCACCAAAGACAGAGAGTTGGGGGCTCCTCAGCAGCACCACGGAGGAGACGGTGTCTGAGTTGGGGAAACTCAGGGCAGGAAAGGATGGCGGCAGGCCCAGGGGCTGATTCTGCCTGCCACAGAGGAGTGACCGTGACTCCAACACATGGCACCTCTGGAGCCCAAACATTTAGCAGAATGATTTCTATGCTACAAAGCGTTCTAGGTTCTGACTTCGACTGCATGTCCCTCTGCTACAGACCTGGCCATGGGAAGGGCTAAAGTCCACCATGCAGTACGATAGTGGCCTCGTCTGGCACAGAGCTGGCAACTCTGGTGGCAGAGGTAGGGTGAGCGTTCAGGAGCAGCCTTTGGAATCTCCAGACAGTGGAGGTGAGCCATGACCTAAGCACAGAAGGTTGGGTGTCAGCAGAGGGTTCCAGGCAGTGACCAGGGCCAGAGGGCAGGGGAGGGTGGCCCAGCTGTGTGGAGAGAGGACGCAGAGAGCGAGGGGACACTGAGAGGCAAGTGGGGCTGGGCCATGGGTGTAAGAGCCCTTGGAAACACCAGGGAAAATAGCGCACACGTAAGCATGTCCTTCGCACTATTAATCTTCCAAGCACACCATTTACACAGTCAAACATTAGCTGAGTAATCACAAACTCCACATGAGTGGGGTCCCAATATTGGAGGTTTTACTGTGTTTCAAATGGACCAGAAAGAACAGCCTGCCTAATGACAAATGCTACTGTAGTTTGATTTTCTGAGCCATTATGAGGCATTTTCACACACTAAATAGAGAAATGGCTTTCAGTCAATTATAGCTTTTCAGGAAAAGAGACAACATAATATTCTACCTATAATAAATAAAAACAACTAAAAGATATGAGCCTCAATAAAAGGAGTCATACATCAACTATCATGGTAACTTCAAAAAGGAAACAAATGCCAGTCTTTTAAGTCTTCAAGATAAGCACTGTACCTCAGGTGAAAATGAAGAAAATCAAGACAAATGTCTTACCAGATGCAAAAACCATCTGTTTTATTGATTTATTTTTTTGGCAGAAGTCTTAGGTTCCTAAAGAGAATGAATCTCTAATTACTTTCAGGGTTTATTGATAGTCTTGTTTCTGATGGTAAAGGGGCACAGGTCAGGAGAGCTAGCCTGGCAGCCATTCATCTGGAAAACATCTTGGGCTGTAACAAGCTTAATTCAAGTCCAAGATATTATATAGATGCTATAAAAAAAGCCCAGCCATCCCAGCCACCCCAGTGAGATCCAGCCATGTGAGTGCCTTCTTGGATGTTCCAGGCCAAGCTGAGTTCCCAGCAGAAGAAAATCTCTTAAGTGATCCCAGCTAACACTGTATGGAGCAGGAAAACCATCTGGCTGAGCCCAGCTAACCCACAGAATCACAAGAAATAAGAAGTCGTTGTTTTAAGCCACTAGTTTTGTAGTGGTTTGTTATACAGCAATAGACAACTGAAACAGTCACCAAAAGGAGCCAGATTTTGTGCTATCTGACAATACCTTCCTGGACAAAGTGGATTAAAGCAGGGAAAGAACCTGATCCAAGGACACTTAATACAAGAGGAGGTTTATCAGGACCACTGGTCTGGAGCTAAAAGGCTAGGCTGAGGTAGGAAATACAAATAGATTGAGTACTTGAAATAAATGCTGAGAAGGTATGGTAAAGAACAGATCAAGGCCAGAAAAAGTTATCAAGCCGTAGAAACTCTGAGTGAACAGAATGAGCCAGCCAGCAGAAGCAGCAGAATGGATAAGAGGCGGAAAGATAAGCAGAAAGACCCCGTTCCACAGAGAGGATCAGCTACCTCGGGGCCGCCAGGTTTTCGGACAGCTTGCTATTGTCATGAGGCTGGACTGCAGTTTCCGGTCTCCAAGTTCCCTGAGGTCCCTGTCCCTCTCATGATCCCTTGTGTCAGCCAGCATCTGTGGCCACTCCTCTGTGAGCTGGCCAGAGAGAGTTTCTACTCTTGGTAACCAAAACAGACCAATGAAAACAGGACTCTTCTAGTATGAGATTCTACCATTTTAGGAGTGGCAATCAATCGACACAGTGAAAATTACACCAGTACAGTGAATATTTTGGCAACTGGAAAATAAAGGTAGAGGAAGTCTTGATTAAGCTGGTGGATTGAAAATGCATTACAGAATTTCCATTCCACATTCCTGATGAAATGAGCAAAAATAAAGCCAAGCAAAAAGCCACAAACAGCAACCAAACTAAAAAAAGGGTATAACATCATTCTATAAACTAAAACTCATAGAAGTCATGTTGGCAAGTCATAAAAGTCCTGAAAGTTCTATCTCAAATACAACCAAACCAGAGAGATGAAAACTAAGCGAACATTCTCTCTGTTTCATGGAGTAGCAGATGGGGCAGAGGGTGGGAAGAAAGAAATGACCCAGGAAAAGTTGGAAATGTGGCTGGCATACAATTAGAAAACCAGACAGAATGCAGAAAACAATGACTTTCAGATAGTACAACACAGTGATCCTGAGAGAAGAAATACAAACAATTGTGTCCAGCTTACTGCTTGCAGTTTCCAGGTGCAGTGCAGGAAAGGGGAACTCAAACAGAGCCCAGCAGTTCCACTGGGGTGAGAAGACACAGTGTGGAGTTCAGGGAGTCGACAGTGGCTAGAATATGAGGGGCTGAGAAGCAGAGAGGAAGGAGTTGGAAAACAGCTATTGTGAATATATGACATATCTTCAAGAAGGTAGAGGATATGACTAGCATGAACAGAAACATGAGAAATTTGAAATTAAAAATAAAACTGAATAGGATTAATGGCACATTAGATATTACAGAAGACAGAAGTATTGCTTGAAAATATAGCAATACTGCTTGAAGCCATAGAAATAAAAATATCAAGAATTAAAAAGGAAAACAAAAAGGAAATGGCTGAGTAAGGTAATTCCAACACATTGGGAGGCTGAGGTGAGAGGATTGTTTGAGGCCATGAGTTTGAAACCAACCTGGGGAACATGGCAAAACTAGTCTCAACAAAAAATGTACAGATTATCCAGGCATGGTAGCATGTGCCTGTGGTCCCAGCTACTCAGGAGGCTGAGATGAGAGGATCATTTCAGCTCAGAAGGTTGAGGCTGCAATGAGTAGTGTTCGTGCTACTGCACTCCAGCCTGGGCAAGAGTGAGATCCTGTCTCAAAAAAAAAATTTTTTTTTAAACCACAGAAAATATTTAAAAACTAATGAATAAGCATCTGTGATTATGGGATAATAATATCAAGCAGTATATTTATACATATAATTGGAGTTAGAGAAGGAGATGGTAGAAAGGGTAAGAGAGAAAAACATTTCAGGAAAGAATCACCAAAAAGTTTCCAAATTTGTTAAAAACTATAAATTCACATATCTAAAAATCTCAACGAACCCCAAGCAGAACAAAGATAAAGAAAACCACATCAGAGCCTGTCGTATATTTTTAAAAACTCATATACACACAAAGATGCTCAACCTCCATCCACTTACTAGAATGACAAAACTGACAATTCCAAGTGTCGACAAGGATGTGGTGCAACTGAAACCCTTGTAACACTGCTGAGGAAATGCAAAATGGAACATCAGTTTTTTTTTTTAAAGCACTGTGGCAGTTTCTTATCAAGTCTCACATACATTTACTATGTGACCCAGCAATCACACTCTCATTTACCTAAGAAGAATAAAAACATGTCCATACAAAGACTGATATGTCAATGTTCATTGAAGGTTTATTTATAATAGCTAAAAATTGGAAACAACACAAATGTCCACAAATTGGTACATGTATAAACAAAATGTGTTATATCCATAAAACAGAATAATATTTAGCAATAAAAAGGACTGGAGTACTGAAACCTACATTAACTTGTATGACTCAAAGCACTATGCTACATGAAAGAAGCCAGGCAGAAAAGACTGGATGCCATGGAATTCCATTTATATGACATTCTGGAACAGGTAAAACTATAGAGACAGAAATAAGATAAGTGGTTGCCAACATAAAAGATTTTACTACAAAGGGGCACAATGCAATTTGGGGGAGCAGGGTGACACCTATCATCATTGTGCTGGGGGTTGCATGACTCCAGACATAGTTTATTTTATCACACTCCACAAATACTGCATTTTTTTTTTTAAACAAATTGAAGGTTTGTGGCAACCTTGCGTCAAGCAAGTTTACAGTGTCATTTTTCCAACAGCATGTGTTCACTTTGTGTCTCTGTGTCACACTTTGGTAATTCTTGCAATATTTCAAACTTTTTCATTATTATTATATCAGTTATGGTGATTTGTGATTGGTGGTCTTTGATGCTACTATTGTAATTGATTTGGGGCACTATAAGGTGTGCTCTTCCTTATAAGACAGCAAACTTAACTGGTAAATGTTGTGTGTGTTCTGACTGTTCCACTGGCCACTCTCCATCTCTCTCTGTCTCTTTGGGCCTCCCTAATGACATGAAAAGTCCCTGAGACATAACAATATGAAGATTAGGCCAAAAAAAATAACCCTACAAAGGCCTCCAAGTGTTCAAGTGAAAAGAAGAGTTGCACTTGAAATAAAAAACTAGAAATAATGAAGCTTACTGAGGAAGGCCAAGTTCAAGTCAAAAGCCAAGATGAGCAAAAAGCTAGGCCTCTTGCACCAAACATTTATCCAAGTTGTTAATGCAAAGGAAAAGCTTGTGAAGGAAATTTAAAGTGCTGTTCTACTGAACTCATGAATGATGAGAAAGCTAAACTGCCTTATTGCTGATATGCATAAAGTCTAAGTGGTCTCAATAGGAGATCAAACCAGCCACAACATTCTCTTAAGCCAAAGCCTATTCCAGAGCAAGGCCGTAACTCTCTTCAATTCTATGAAGGCTAAGAGAGGTAAGAAAGTTGCAGAAGAAAAGCTAGAGGCTAGCAGTGGTTGGGTCATAGGTTTAAGGAAATAAGCCATCTCCATCACATCAAAGTGCAATGCAAACAGCAAGTGCTGATGTAGAAGGTGCAGTGAGCTACCCAGAAGATTTAGCCAAGATCATTGATGAAGGTGGCTGTACTAAACATCAGATTTTCAGTGTAGATGAAACAGCCTTCTATTGAAAGACGATGCCATCTAGGGCTTTCATAGCTCAAAAGGAGAAGTCAATGCTTGACTTCAAGGGTTCAAAGGACAGTTTGATATTCTTGTTAGGGAATAATGCAGTTGGTGGCTGTAAGTAGCAGCTGATGCTCATTGGCCATTCTGAAAATCCTAGGGTCCTTAAGAATTATGCTAAATTTACTCTGCCTGTGCTCTATAAATGGATCAATAAAGCCTAGATGACAACATACATGTTTACAACATGGTTTCCTGAATATTTTAAGCCCACAGTTGGGACTCAGTAAAAAAGGTCCCTTTCACAATATTACTGCCTACCAACAATGTACCTGGTCACCCAAGTGCTCTGATAGGGATGCACAAGGAGATTAATATTGTTTACATGCCTGCTAATACAATATCCATTTTGCAGCCCATGGATCAAAGAGTAATTTTGACTTTCAAGTCTTATTATTTAAGAAATACATTTAGTAAGGCTATAGCTGTCATAGATTGTGATGCCTCTGATGAATCTGGGTAAAGTAAATTGAAGACCTTCTGGAAAGGATTCACCATTCTAAGAAGCCATTAATAACATTCATGATTCATGGGAGAAGTCAGAATGTCAACATTAACAGGAGTTTGGAAGAAGCTGATTTTGGAGGAAGTTGATCCCAGCCCTCATGGTTGACTTGGAGGGGTTCACGACAACAGTGGGGAAAGTAAATGCAGATGTGATGAAAATAGCTAGATAACTAGAATTAGAAATAGAGCCTGAAGAGGTGACTCAATTGCTGCAATCTCATCATAAAACTGTAATGCATGAGGAGTTGCTTCTTATGAATGAGCAAAGAAAGTGGTTTCTTGAGATGGAATCTACTCCAGTGAAGATGCTGTGAACATTGCTGTAATTACAGCAAAGGAGTTGGAATATTACATACACTTAATTGATAAAGGAATGGCAGGGTTTGAGAAGACTAATTTTCAAAGAAGTTCTACTGTGGGTAAAATGCTACTGAACAGCATTGCACGTTACAGAGAAATCTGTGGTGAAAGAAAGAGTCCATTGGTGTAGCAAGCTCCATTGTTGTCTTATTTTAAGAAATTGCCACGAGCCACCCTAGCCTTCAGCAACCACCACCCTAATCAGTCATCACCCATTAACATGGAGGCAAGACCCTCCTCCAGCAAAAGAATTACAACTAGCTGAGGGCTTAGATGATTATTAGCATTTTTTAGCAATAAAGTATTTTTAAATTAAGCTATGTACATTGTTTTAGACAGAAATGCTACTGCACACTTAATAGATCATATTATAGTGTAAATATAACTTTTATATATACTGGGAAACCCAAAAAATCATGTGACTCACTTTATTGTGATGTTTGCTTTATTGCCATGGTCTGGAACTGAAAAAGCAGTCTCCAAGCTATGCCTTTACATACATTTGTCAAAACTCATAGGATTTTGTGCTCAAAATTGGTGAATTTTATTTTACAAACATTATGTCTCAAAGTTGACACACACAAAAGAATGATGTAGACTATCTAATGGAGGGAGGTTTGAAAGTTGGTTTCTAAATCAAAGAAGCAATTGGAGGCCTGTGGGAATGGATTACACCCTCTCCCCAGTTTGCAGCAGAAACCCTAGAACAGGACATTTTACAAACTCTGAGAAGAGAAAGCTGGGTCCAAGTATCATAAGAAGCCTGGCAATGACACCTGCTGGCTTTATTTCCTTTCCCTGCTATTCCTGTAGGCTGCAGGAAAGCATGGGTGCCTTCTCAGATTGATGGTGACAGTGAACCAATTTAAATACTGAACTTCAAGTGACATGGCAATTATAGTTTTAAGACCAAATATGAATACTTTTAACATGGACAATAAAAAAACCCAATATGCTCCATCTAGTAATATTAGAGAATGCTCATATTGTCATCTTTCTTTTTTTTTGAGACAGAGTCTCGCTCTGTCACCCAGGCTGGAGTGCAGTGGTGCGATCTTGGCTCACTGCAATCTCTGCCTCCTGGGTTCAAGTGATTCTCTTGCCTCAGCCTCCCAAGTAGCTGGGATTACAGGCACCCGCCACCACGCCCAACTAATTTTTGTATTTTCAGTAGAGACGGGGTTTCATCATGTTGGCCAGGCTGGTCTTGAACTCCTAACCTCAGATGATCCACCCAGCTTGGCCTTCCAAAGTGCTGGGATTACAGGCATGAGCTACCATGCCCAGCCCATATTGTCATCTTTCATAGCAGGTCAACCAACAATACTTATAACTAAAACATGTAGCTTTAAAAATACCCGACAAAATGACTTCTATTAACATTTTTCATAATCCCTTTTCTTAACCTCAAAGGGATCTTTTGGGAAATGGAAATAAATCTTTGTTATGGTAGAAATTGCTCACCAATTCATTTAGCATCTTTATGGTTAAGTAAAATGAAATTTAGTACTTAAAAAATATTAAAGAACAATTATATTAGAATTCTGTTGGTCAGGTGCGATGGCTCATGCCTGTAATCCCAGCACTTTGGGAGGCTGAAGTGGGCAGATTACCTGAGGTCAGGAATTCGAAACTAGCCTGGCCAAGATGGTGAAACCCTGTCTCTACTAAACATACAAAAATCAGCTGGGCATGGTGGCGCATGCATATGGTTCCAGCTATTTGGGAGGCTGAGGCAGGAGAATCACTTGAACCCAGGAGACAGAGGTTGCAGTGAGCCGAGATTGTGCCACTGCACTCCAGCCTGGGTGACAGAGTGAGACTCCAACTCAAAAAAGAAAAAGAAAAAAAAGAATTATAACTACTGACATAACTTATTTCATAATATCTGAGACATTAGTGCTTGTGAGATGTGCCAGTATTTTATGTAGCACTAACAAAGAAAAATCATTGCCAATTTAACCAGGATATAATGCAAAGATGCCATGGACTATAAGATATACGCTAATTTCAAAGATACCGAAAGTGTGAAAAAAAAGTATGACTTAGAATCAATAAAATATGTACTGATCCATCCAGACATATTCATATAGAAAGGTTCCTGGAATAAGGTCACCTACATCTAATAATGGTTATTTCTCAGAGGGATAATCTTGGGTCTTTTAAAAACATTTTTCTATTTTAAAAAAGATAAGATTTACAATAACAAATGAATGCTTTTTTTTCAAGAAAAAAAAAGACTGGAAGTAAGTATGCCAAGATGTTAATAGTAGATAATTTTGGGCGTGGCAGTTACAGATGACTTTATTTCTTCTTTGTTCATTTCTGAATTTTAAAAGAACCTTCAAAATAAAAAAACTAAACAAAGCAAGTAAAGATTCATAAAAACTGGGACAGACATCCTTTAATGAAAGGACATTTTTAGTGGCAGGAACTCCTCTCAGGGTGATCAATGGTCCCAGTTTGCCCAGATTGTCCTGGTTTTAGCACTGAATGTCTTGTTCCTGGGATGGCTGGCCACCCTACCTCCTTATGGTTCAAATGACTATGGTGATGCATCAGGAAAGCTTTTGATTCTAGGACAATAATGATAAGGTTTGTTTTTAGTGTGCCTCAGAATCCCCCAAGAAACTTGTTAAATAAGCAGATCCCTTGGTTCCAAGCCTAGAGATTCTGGTCTGGGAAGGCTGGGGTTAGGCTTAGGGGAGGGCATTTTTAAGCATCCCAGGTAATTCTCAAGCCTTGGCCTGTTTCAGAGCTCCTTCAGCAGTCTTCCTGGCTTCCTCCTTCACTTCCTCTTCTCTGCATTTCCGGGGTCATCTGAAACCCTCCCTAAGCATTTGTGCCACTGGGAGCCTCCCGCTGTGTGTTTACTGCTGGCCATCTGCCTGGAGCACTGCCACCTCTCCAAGTTCACTGCAAAGAAAAAGTGATGGGAGGAACTCAACAGATCCCATGCCCTCCTGCCAGGAAAATACTGGTAGCTCAACTCAGACCTAAATTCATGTTCAAGATTCCCTGTCAGCACTCATTCTTCTAAAGAAAGTTTAAACCAGTGACATACAGGAATGAAAAAAGCCCCCCATTCTACAGAAATGACACACAGATCTTTCCAATTCTTCCTCATCCCTCACTTACGTTCTACCATCCTCAAACACCATCTGTAGCAAATATTATCCTGGAAATTAAAAAAAGACCTATTACCCCATCCTATACATTTACTTCCATATGAACATAAGTCTGAGGTGTTAATTCTCTCTCCTGGACACAATTCAAAAGAAAGTAGGTTTCTTCAGTGTATCTATTTGGTCCAATTACTTCTAAAATATGGCACACTGCTTTATGTCAGCTGTTTTTCATTAATATGTACATCAGGCTCCCATTTTTGGTGGCTCTCGGCCCAGTGCTTCTCAAACTTTAATGTGCCTAAGAATCACCTGGGGATCTTTTAAAAATGTAGGTTCTGAATCAGCAGGACCAGGGTGGGGCTTGAGATTCTCAATTTCTAACAAGTTCCCCCCTGAGGCCTTGGCTGCTGGTTCCCGGACCGCACAGGAGTAGCAAGGGTACTTGACAGGCCAAAGTTTGGTCCCTATGTCTTTATTTGCCTCTAATAAAATTAAAACAAAGTGATCATTTGTTCCTACCACAGGGCTTAATCTGCTGTGCTGTATTTTCTGAGTTTACAGGAAATTTGTAGTGTGCCCCCCACCTCTGACCAGGAGTGAATCAGCAAATTATAAAGCCAAATCCTTTTTCGTTGTAAATTCTTACGTCTGCTGTTTATTGATCTGCAAACAATCAGGGTTAAATTCTAAGCAAAATAGGTATATAAGAAAAGTACATAAGTAAAGAGGGAAATGTCTGAAGAAGTCAAGAAAATGATCTTAATTATAAAAATAAGTAGAGGTTTAACATGAGAAAAATGCAAATGGCGACTAGCTTTGGAAGAGACTTTTTATTACATCAAATCTGAAAATTATTGTCAGCTCCAGGGATGCAGCTTTTAACTTGAGGGGGAATGAGGAAATTTAAAATGGCAGCTGTGATAATGTCTTTACGGTCTTGAATCTGTTGGGGCTCAGAAAACAATACCCCAAAAGATGACACTGACATGCTGACCTAAAGAAGCAGGCTCAAGGTTTCTCTGACCACCCCCACCACATATCTCTCAGTCCTCTCTCTCCCAAAGATGAGGCTGTTCAAATTCCCTTATCTAACTAGAAACTGAACCCACCACAGAGGAGCACAAATGCTTCTGATTTCCTCTCTGAAATTTCATTAACCAGAGAAGATTAAAATTTGTATTACAGAAGAAGAGACAGAAAATTTAACACCACAACTACAGCACAAAGAACTTCCTCCCAAACTATTTTTCCTTCTCAGACCATTCGATTCCCAAAGAGAATCATTTACTATCCCATTTCTGAGCACTGGGCCCATTCATTTCCCCTAAAATTCATTTACTACCCCTCAAAAACGGCCACATTTCCCCCATGTCCCTCCACTACGAAGAAGGGTTTGTAAGCATCATGATCACACTGGGTTGTTAGGTAATCATCCTCCTGTCATTCCCCATGCTTCTGCACCTTAAATAAATATAATATGTAGGTCTTTTTATGCCTGCTAATCTGTCAATTGTCAGTTCGTTTTCAAGGCAGCTTCAGAGGGTGAAAGGGAAGCCTTCCTTTCTTCCCTACAAATTCAGCTAAGGAGAAAGTTTGGAAGGCAAACACCAGAGAGTGATATTACATTTATTAATTGTCCAAGATCTGGAATGAAATAACTTCCGTGTTATTATTATTTATGCTCTGCGAATAACACTGAGAAGAACTATTGAAGTAAAACTCAAAAGTTTCGAGGTACATACACCGCATTATTTTTTAAATTATGTCATATTACATATAAAGTAGAAAACCAGCCTGAGAGACTGCACAGCAAAAGGCCAACAGTAACTGTCTCTGGATGATGGGATTGTGTTTACCTTTGATTATTGCTCTTTTGACATTTTTGACAATGAAAATATATTTGATAATAAAAATAAAAAAGTTAATTTTTAAAAACTGTTATGCCAAAATAGATATGCATAGAGATGGCATTTCCCTTCAAGAAATATTTCTTCAAATAACAGTTCTTTTATGTGTTTCCTTTGATTATGCACCATATAATTCTTTTCTATTTATTTCTGGGATTATATGAACATTATAGCTATAATTATACTTTCAAGTGTTAAATGAAATTTGAGTAACTAGAATCTTTAAATTCTCAATCATTCCTCTGTAATCAATATTTTCTATTTTACATATAGCAACTGGCATTTATGAACTTTAAAATGTCTCAAGGATAAAATGACTAAGTGCTTTATCTATCAGAACCTACAATGTGCCAGTCATAGAAGTTCCCCTGTTCTTCATCTGATTTACAATGCCAAACTGTTGTGCCTGCAGACTCTAGGAGGGCAGAGTTCTTCATGTGATTTATGCATCCATTCTACAATCTCAGTGGCTGACCATGTACCATGTAGGACATGTTATACTAAGAGAGGGAAGCATGCTGTAAAAGACTGCAAAATCGCCAGCCTCAGAAACAACTCTGTAGATACCTTTAAGATGGTAATATTCCAGGTAAAGCTCTCCACTGCTTTTTGTAGCTTTCTTTCCTTCAAACCTTCCTTGGTGCCTATGCTGTGCAAGTGTTCATGGAATTCCATGGCTGAAAGAAATAAAAAAGACAAAGTATATTACCTCCCATCCAATCTGTGGTAATGAACTGGAAATATTTCTTTTTCTAGGTAAAGTTAAAATGATTCCAACCTCCAGTGGAATTTCATAAATGTGTCCATTCAAGAATGTAATAATGGGGACAAAACACTGAAAAATTATGGCAACAACAAGGCAGAAGGCATCTTCGAAGTCAGCAATTGTTCCTCATTGTTTTGAAGGGAAACAGGGCACCTATGATCACTGTTATTCTTATTTTAGAGAAGGGAAGCTCAGCAAGCTTCAGAGATGGGAGACTGCGAGGGAGCAGAAAGAAGGGCTGGGACCAGCATCTGGATCTGGACTTTCAGAAGGCGGATTTCAGCTCCACTGAGGACACAGTGGAGACCAGGGATAGAAAGAATGCAAAGTAATGTATTTTCTGTCACAGAAAGGGTCAATCTGAGGTCAAAGACCAAGCCCACAGTACAACGAGGGGAGTGGAGAAAGACCCTGAACTCTAACTCTGCATTTATGCTACAACTCTACACCAGAATTTATATAATAAATAAATATTCCCTACTGCTGTTCAAAATAATTTCTGCAAGATCTATAGATCCTCTAACTCAAATTTAGTTCACAGGGTTTTTACATAAATTTAAAAATTTTATGCTTTTTTTCCATTAGAGGGAAAAATCTTAATTCCTAATCACACCAATATAACTGCTAATAGTAAGACTGCTGAATCCAATTTAAACATTCTTAGCATTTTTTTTTGTCCTTAAGGGTATATGTATTTGAGAATGTTCAGTGAAAAATATGATGTTCTAGGGTCAGCTGGAATAATTCTTTTCTCTCTGTGGTTATGTTACTGACAATGTACAATTAGGTCATGTGTTTCTTTTTTCTCATTTTACATGTATGTGGTGGGGGGAGTACTTTTTTTTGATGTAATTTGTTTTATGGATTATGCCAAAACATACATAATTCCAAAGTTAAACTACACATCGAGGTGAATTCAGATAAGTCTTGCCTCAATTATGGTCTTCTCTACCTTGATCTTTCTTCCCTGTATATGTTCTTATTAGTTTTTTATTGTATTGTTTCTCTTTGTAAATGTAATCAAATGTGTACATATTATTCATAATCTTCCTTTCTTACAGGAAAGAAGCATACTATGTACAGTGTCCTGCACATTGGTTATTTTCTTTTTCTCACACAGTTGCATAGTGGAGTTCACTCCATGTCAGCGTATAGAGCTCTTCCTCACTCTTTTCTGTAACAGTTACAGACTCCATTGTGTAGACGAATCAGCATTTATTTAACCAGTTCACTACTGAAGGACGTTGCATGGTTTAAAAACTTTTGCTATTACAAATAATTTGGCACTGTTGTAAATTTTACAAGACCTTTTGTACATTCTTTTGCACACTTTTACTCTTCAGTTGGGCATTCCGATTTCTAATTCCCTTTCTATGCAACACCATTTCAAAGCAACTCTTTATATGGTGATTGACAACAACTTTATTCCTTAGTGTCTTCAAATATCAAGCAAAAGCTGACACACATATCATAAATACAATAAATGGCCAATTTAGTCTTTTTACTTCTGTGTTTCTTTCTCTCACCTAACCAGGAGCTGTGGTCCTACTTCCTGTTATGCTAATAAGATATGGTAGCCTCACTGGTTTCGGGAAAGAACAGTAACTAGTGAGATTCATTCCACTCTCCAGGGAACTAACGCATGGACCACTCCCCTTTTCTCCAACTTCTCTTTTGCTGATGATGGTACCTGAGAACATCGCAACTTGGTTAACTGAATAAGCCCCCTCCACCCCAATGCCACATACACACTTTCCCCACTCTTCACCTCTAGGAGACTCCTTGGAGTGTGCTGCATGACTCAGATCCACCCATTGGGGCCCTAATGATAAGACTGATGTGCTTGGCTTTTCTAAGTTTTAATATTGGACTTCAAGAGTTCTGGATTTCCAAACAGGAATAATTAATACTCATTATGTTTCTGGCAGTCAGAAGCTACCATATTCTCACAAGTATCACTGAGGTTTGCAGAATGGAATCCATGACTGGAATTATAGGAAAGGAAAGAGACACAAGAGTGGGAGGGAGGGGGTAGCTCTCTACAAACAAGAAATATGACTCCATGGACTATAAGATGAATGGGAAAAGAAACTGGGAGGAAAAATGGAAGTGATATTAACTAAAGCAGGACCACATATTACAATTGCTTGACCGAATGTGGGCTCTTCACGATGGCTTTTTATGGCATTTCAAAACTGGCACAAGGTGTAACAATAATAGTAAGGGATTTTTCTAACATCAAGGTATCTGCATGGAAGCCTCATTATGCTAGAGGCAGACTGTTTATGGTGCCTTGCTGAACATTTGATCACCTGTAAGGTAATGAGGCAATGACAGGAACTGGTATGCTGGGCTTAATTCCAGCTCACATAATGTAAGTATGGAACAGCAGAAGAAGGGAATGCTGAGCTTAGACAAACAGCTACTCTTAAGAAAACAGCTTTCAGGCCAGGCGCGGTGGCTCACGCCTGTAATCCCAGCACTTTGGGAGGTCGAGGTGGGAGGATCACAAGGTCAGGAGATCGAGACCATCCTGGCTAACAAGGTGAAACCCCGTCTCTACTAAAAATACAAAAATTAACCAAGTGTAGTGGCAGGTGCCTGTAATCCCACCTGCACGGGAGGCTGAGGCAGGAGAATGGTGTGAACCTGGGAGGTGGAGCTTGCAGTGAGCCGAGATCGTGCCACGGCACTCCAGCATGGGCGACAGAGCGAGACTCTTGTCTCAAAAAAAAAAAAAAAAAAAAAAACACCTTTCAGAAACTTTAGAAAGTATGAGCCTAGGGGCCAGAGGCTCTTACAGAACAGGCTGCCTTGAGAAGGACTGGGGACTTGAAGACGAAACAGAGTTGAAAGGATAAAAAATGATATAGATAAGGAAGAAATGGGGAAATATTTAAAGAAACAAGTGTAGCTGCATACATGGCTGCTATCTAAAAAGCTCATATTTTACAAGTCTATGAAAAAAATGAGACCATTCTCCCTTATCTTACTCCTCTTAAAATACCTCTAGCCCAATAAAAGTTCACAGCGACATGCAAAATGTTTTATTAGTGAAGCTCTTTTAAAAAACAGGCAAAAAGGTAATAAATTGGACACTGGAAATACTAAGTTAAAAATAAAAAACTCAGACTATCAATCCCATTGTCATTTATTTAATTATTTGAGTTGCTGCATAATACATCTGTTTCTGTTAAATAAGTCTTTTTTGTATTTTTATTTTTTATTTTGAAACAGAGTCTCACTCTGTTGCCCAGGTGAGGGTGCAGTGGTGTGATCTCGGCTCACTGCCATCTCTGCCTCCTGGATTCAAGCAATTCTCCTGCCTTAGCCTCCCAAGTAGCTGGGATTACAGGCGCCTGCCACCACACAAGGCTAATTTTTGTATTTTTAGTAGAAATGGGGCTTCACTATGTTGGTCAGGCTGGTCTTTTAAACATTTCTGTGTTATTAACTTAGAAATGACTGATCTTTGCTAATCCACCAGAGTGGATTTTGCTAATCCTAATTTGAAGCATATATTGATTTTATTTTTTTAGGAAAAGGGTTCTCACCTTGACCTTTCGGGCCAGGGCAAGGACTAAGGATACACAACCAAGGGAATCGCAAGGCAACTTGCCAGGCACTTCACATATGCTGTACAAGAAATGCAGACAGAGGCTACAGCACTTTCCTAAGGAAGTGGCAAAGAAGGATTTTAATCTTGGTTTGTCTAATATAGTCATACGTGTAAAATAATTATTCTGTGGGCAGAACGCTGTAAGGGCTATTGCACAGGTACCAGTTAGAAGGGAAGAGAGAGAGAGAGAGAGAGAATGAGATTATACATTTGAACTGGATCAGTCTATATATATAAAACAAAAGAAATCCATTAAGATATCTAAGATGCAAATTGCATTATTCTCTCGGTACTAAATTTCTAGGAAATCTATTCCTAGCATGTCACAGGAGGTCTTCAGAGTTCTTTACAACAACAGTGCTGTATAAAGAACTTCTTTGGGTTAGAAGTTAAGTAACCACTTCATTTTTCAAAATATTTTCAGCAAACAAACATTAGCCCAACGAAAAAGTCCTTCTCTTACTAAAAAGCTAAAGAGTAGTATCCCTTCTTCTGTAAGTCATACTATTCTGTCTAAAGACTAGAGTGAGTTTTAAAGTAGCTGGTGAAAATCAGGTGAGAAATAAAAAGCTTAAGACTAAGTCACACTCCCTCTCTCCTCCCCCAAGAAGTCAAGTTCATTTTATTTTAAAACTCCTTGCACTTTAATTACAGGAAGAGAAAAGATGAGGGACTCCCACTGTGGGGATGCGAATGGAGCATGACCCAGTGTTGGTAAAAGCTGTGGGTGGGCAAGGAGCTGTGTGAACCTGTGACTGCAGTGGAACAGGCAAAAGTGGATTACAGTAATCCAGAGAATTTAAAGAGCATGTGAGGAGGGTCTGGGGGAACTTGTCAGAGAATAGTGGACACAGGCAGCACAGAGAAGTCACATGGAGACTAGAGAGTGCATCTCAAACCTCAACGAGTAACAGAATCGCTGGAGGTGTGTTTAAAGTGCAGGTTCCTGCATCTCCCTGGAGGTTCTGATTCAGGAGGTCTGCAGTGGGCCCAGCCACAAACATTTTCAGATTTCCATGCAAGAGGACTAGGGATCATTTTGAAGAAAACCCGATTAGGAAGATGGGGAGATGGGACAGAGAGATGCAAAGTCCATGTCCAGTAGGTATCAGAGGGTCATTATTAGAGGGGTATTTCAGAAAATCTAAGAACTGTAAGACTGTCTATCCTAAAAGACAAGAAGGAAGAAGGAAGGAAGAAGGAAGGAAGGAAGGAAGGAAGGAAGGAAGGAAGGAAGGAAGGAAGGAAGGAAGGAAGGAAACAGGAGAGGGAGGGAGGGAAGGAAGGAATGAAGGAAGGGAGAGAAAGAGACACAAGTGTTTTTCATTGATGAATTATAGGTAAGAAAAACCTATATACTTAATAAAAATAATTGGAATTTTATTGATCCTGAGAAAATTTCTTTTGTGATGATCATCTGCATATTTAGGTCATATTTAGAAGTTTTAAAATTGTTGATTTAAGCCAAAAGAGTCCTAATATTCTTACAGAGTGTGGCTGTTAGCTTATGTGGCCAGAGCATTGCCTGCTGGACGTATGAAAAGCCACCAGGCAGACACTGGGGAGAATAAACAGAAAGGCAGATTCGGGACGGTGTCAAGGTTGCTGCTGCTGCCTCTGCTTAGTGATGGTAACAAGAATTCCCACTGTGAAAACAATCTTCAGGTTCACAAATAGAAACTAGGCCAATAATAATGAGGGGATAAAAAGTAGGATTTTTTTTTTCAAAAACAAGTTTCATTTATCTGTATGTTTCCAATATCTTCCAAATACTGTAGCAACACATTTGCATCCTAAATTTGTATATTTTAGAGTCATGTATAGCTGTTCATATTATCTTGAAGTTAACTGTTTAACAAAATAATTGTGTTTTTTCTATTAGCCAATGTCCCATATACTAGTCTAATTTAAACTAAATGGCACTATAAAAGTCTCAAATAGTATGGCCTTGTCCATGTTTTCTTTAAAAGTGAAACATAACATTTTGGGGCAGCTATTAAAGAGGGAGGGAAAGGAACTAGGATTCCTTGATTCTACAACCATGTTGCCACCCAAGTGAGAAGAGGTAACAGTTAATTCTAGCCAAAGAAATGGAAAAAACGTCATTGAAAACCAACACTAACTAGGTAAACAGTCCTTTGGAAGTGTGACACAATTGCTATGTGCGATATATTTAACAGTCAGAATATACAGTGTGTTTAAAGACATCAAAGTTTGAAGGCTGTGAGCATATTACATGAATCCAATAAAACATGCAGGAATACGGGTTAATGCTTAGGGGTAAATTATGTTCAGAGATTAACAAATGATCAGTGTCTCATACACAGACCTGGCTGGCCTGGTGTGGCCGCTCTTTCAACAAAATGATTGTCTTTGAGCCTCAGTTGCTCTGTGCCAAAGACCCAACCATTAAGTTCCTTT
Source organism: Macaca mulatta (assembly GCF_049350105.2). Classification (NCBI taxonomy): domain Eukaryota; kingdom Metazoa; phylum Chordata; class Mammalia; order Primates; family Cercopithecidae; genus Macaca; species Macaca mulatta. Next base: position 31,449,122 of record NC_133407.1, read on the forward strand.
GACTCCATGACCCCAAGTTTCTGTTCCTAGGGAAAAGCAGTGGGTTATTTTTCTTCTGGAATGTTAACCATGAGGAAACCTGCTGCAATTTCTTTGTGATAATGAACTTGGGAACTAAGGGTATAAATAGTAGGTCATCAAGCAGCAGAGAAAGGACACATGGAAAATCCTTAGGTGATGTCAATGAGAGTTTAATTCAGTTCTCATCAAAAGGGAATGGAAGATACAGGCTGTGCGAACAAAGAACAGAATGAAACCATCATTTCATGGTGAGGACTACACAAATCATGTAACCTTTGCTTTAGAGCTATAATGTTAAATTTTAAAAATTGGTATGGCCACACAAAATTATATTATTGAATTTTTATATAAAGAAACATTTTAGAAATTTATTGCTTCTTTCAGCATTATCTCTAAAATCTAAACAGCTCAGATTTTTTATATGTGTAGGTGTTGATTACACATAATTTTCCAATTATTATTTCAAAATATTTTATAATTTAAATCTTTTAAATAGTTTTTTCCTGAAGGGCTTAAAAGCTTAATGACAAAAAATGAATTATAATGCTGATAAAATGTGAGGTTTTGTAAAAATTAATAAATGGGTGCAAAATTTTCAAGATGGCATAGTTAACTCAGAACATTTAGTACAACTGCATACAACTATACTGGGAAATAGTGAAGAGAAATTTCCACTTCTATCAAGTTTTCTGCTTCCCATCACAGATAACAAACTTAGATGAAAACCAAACAGCCCTGAAAATAAAAATATGATATATACAATAAAAATATATCAAAAAGAGGTTTTTGCTTTGAAAGGAAGTGAGGGCCAAGTCAGAAACATGGCATCACCTCCTTTTTCAATGAAATGAATGCCATTTATTCTTGCCAAACGTAAAGCAGACGACCTTTCAAACATTCTGGTTAGGATTTTCTCTACCAATCTAAATGATATGAAAATAAAATACAGCATGTAGCACATGGCTAAAATTTTAGAAGCAAATATAATTTTAAAAATTCTTCATGAGGAGACATATTGATCTTAAATGGATACACTTAAAGATTAGTTTTTCAACTGAAAATTTACTTTGCTGTCCCAAAAAGCTCTTTTATCACAAACACAATCAGTACAAAAATTTTTGTGTGTAGATTAAAAAACAAATTAAAAGCAAAAGCTAAAATCTTTTAAATGGTGACAAAATATATATTTATATTTTTAATTTATTTCAAATTCCCCAAATTAGGTGTAGTGGATTATTTCCTGAAAGATGGAATACCATATGACACAGGTGTGTTTGGGACCTCATTCAAGAGGTGAATGTCAACGGTATTAAACATACCTTAACGTAACATGGTTTGTACGTATGATATCACACTACTTAGAGAACAAAATAGGGATATCTGATAATTTTATGAGAATACGTATAATTTATATATAGTACCTGTTTAAATGTACAGGCTTTGTAAACTATATGCTCTGCCTCAAAACTCCAGAGGTCTGAAGTTTGGGTGTGTGGCCGACCTGCGGGTGTTTACATCCTAATCCTTGTGGAGATGTGGAAATGCCTAATTGCTTTTCAGATAGTTCACCAGTTGGTAGCCTCCTTTTCTTGGCCTTCTTCCCAAACAATCTGGGCATTAACAAAAGCCAAATTATTTTAAGATGGATTTTGCACTGTTAAATCCCGTTCCACATGAGATGGAAAAGATAAACCAGGTCTCTTAAATATATGCCTGAAACCCAGATGGATGACAAGATCCTTGCAATGCCAAATCCACAGCAGTACAATTTGTGAATGAATTATATGAGGGAGGTTTTCTTCTTCTGCCAGCACTTTCCATCTGGGTAGAGCTAGGTGAGATGAAGTTGCATAACTTTCAGCCCTTTGTGGAATCTAATTACCACGCCACCATTCTAAACACATGACCACGTGACTCACCCGGGTGGGATAAGAAGAAGAATGTGCTTAGCAAGACCCTTCTCACTTCATTTCACTGAGAAATAAAGAGGACTTCACCACAATTATGCACAGAGGAGTTCTGTTAGACCTACAACATTTTTGTTTGGATCGCCACACACGTTCTGTTAGACCTAGAACATTTTTGTTTGGATCGCCACTTTCACATCGATGCTTTCCTGCTCTCCCACAGTCTGGCATGATTACCATAACACACAAGGTCCTCGTGACTGCAGCCTGTCCATGTTTCTCCTTCTTTTTGACACCTCTTTCGATTTTAATTTTCAACAGATAATGTAGTCATATGGTTTAACAATTTTAAAAGTATAAACTGATATACAGGGAACTGTCTTTCCTTTCCCGATCTCCCAGCCTCCTTGTTTCCCTCCCCATCTCAGGCAACCGCTGTTATTCCTTCTTAGGTACCCTTCCTGAGAGATGCACACACAGCACACATGGCATATTCTCCCTGCCTCTTTAAAGCAAATGTTAGCAAATAACGCACACGGTTTCTCTTGCTTTTACAACTATCTATATCTCTATATATGTATATAAGATCTTTCTTATATATGTATACATATGTCTGGAGGCAAGTATATATATGTATACATACACGCAAATATATATACACACATACAGAAATGCATATACACATATATACACAAGTGTGTATATATATAACACACATACACACACATATACTTCTTTATTCTTTTTGTTTTGAGACAGATTCTCGCTCTGTCGCCTAGGCTAGAGTGCAGTGGTGCAATCTTGGCTCACTGCAACCTCTGCCTCCCAGGTTCCAGCGATTCTCGTGCCTCAGTCTCCCTAGTAGCTGGGACTAAAGGCATGTGCCGCCATAGCTGGCTAATTTTTGAATTCTTTATTCTTTATACAGTGGCATAATGTTCCATTATAAGAATGTATCATAATGTACGTCCCAGGGCCCTCCTGGTAAGCATTTAAGTTGTCCTCAATATTACAACAAAAACCTTTGCATATATGGCTTTCCCGAAGTATTTGATCATATTTATAGAATAATCTCTGAAACAATGGAATTATTGGTTGGAAGTATATAAACTTTGAAATTCTGAAATTTACTTCCATATGGGCTTCCCCAGATATGGACATGCACACAATTTACATGCCCTTTCTCCCCCAAATCTGAGTTATCAGCTTCCCCGATATCCTTACCAATCCATCGTGATTTATATGTGATAGAATTCTGGGGTCTTTAATACAAACATCTGAAAAATGGTATCTTCTTGAAATACTTCATTTACTAGACTTCCAGAAGATCAGTGTTCTCCTCCCACCTCTCTAGCTGTCACACCTTAACCTGAAACCCAGATGGATGCCCAAATGTTTTGAACACCTTAACCTCCTGTTTGCTCTTCTGCATCTTGCTGACATATAAATACTGGGGGCCAGGGATCCCTCTTCTATGTCTACGGTCATCTCTTAGATGAGCTCAGTCTCCCAGCTTGAAAGATTACCTTTGCAATGATAGCTCCCAAGTTTATTGATTCCAGTCTTGACTTCTCCTCTAAACTTCAGACTTGGAGGTCAACTAGGCATATCAAACTTAACTTGTCCAAAACCATACCCCTGATCTTCCCTTTCAAGACCAGGCCTGCCCCAGTCTTCAGCATCCTGGTAAATACCAGCTCCATCCTTCCAAGAGGAAGCCAAAAATCATCTCTTTCTCTCCTCCTATGCCACATTCAATCCATCAATAAGTACTGTTAGCACAACCTTCAGAATGTTGGTTTTTGCCATACAAAATTCTTTTACATGCAGTCTAACACTAAGTCTGTTTGCTTAATATAATGTTAAAGCTTCTTAATATTCTTAATATTATGTATTATATATTATGTATTAGTTCCTGGCCTCCATTTCCAGCCTCATTCGCTGTTCCTGTCTTTCCCATGTGATATTCCACATTACTCACTGCTGCTGCTGGCATGGGCTGTATTGCCCTGCATACGCTCTTCTGTTTGTCTGGAATGTCTGTGCCCACTTGCCTTGGCTCTTAGACAAACAACCTTCTTGACTTAACTCCTGCCCTAAAGTCTGGTTCAACTATCCCCACAGACAGACCTCCCCACTCCTCCTCTGTGTGATCAGGGCTCTAGGGCAGTGTGCACTCACTCCTGCACTTACACCCTAGGCTGCACTTACACTTATGAGTGGCTTAGATGCCTGTCTCCAATACTCGACCTGGAGCCTTCTTAGGGGAGGATCCATATCCCGTTTTTCTGTGGAATCTCCAGCTTCTGGTCAGATGGAGAGAAAGAGCTTGTTTGTTGAACAAATAAATACGCAGCATTCTGTATTCAATTCAGCTCAACAGATATTTATTGAGTGCTGGCTTTGTGCCAGACACTGTTCTTGGCGTTTGGGAAACGTTATGAACAAACAAAGGTCCCTTCCCCTCAAGGAGTTTCCAGTCCAGTAGGAGGAACACAGACAACAAGTGATGGGCACAACAGATAACTCATTCACTCAAGTGGCCCTTCTATTTGGAAGACAGCCAATTCTATCTGTAGGCCTGATCTCCATCCGAAGCTTCACTCTAATTGTTTTGACAACTTACTAGCTATTTCCATTTGACCATCCTGCTGTGATCTCATATGTGTCACACTTGAAACAGACCTTCACAACCAACTTCTTTCTAAACGAATACTTCAGGCATCCACATTCTGTTGCTGGGAGTAGTATATGAACACGGAGGGCACAGGAGACAGAATCAATCACTGAGTTCCTGAGTGAGTCCTAAACTATCTAGTGACCTCACTGCTTGTAACAGTTTCCCGAAGTATTTAAGAAATTGACAGATAGAACTTGAGACAAGGGCTTTATCACCAAATAAGTTTGAGAAATGCTGAGTTAAACTGGAGAATATTTAGCATGATAATGTGTACTGAGAATCTCCAAAGGGGATAAGGTGCATTATAAAAATGTGATGATGAAGTCCTTTGCCCAAGGAACATGACTAGTGTTGCATGAATTAGGCTTTAGTAAATGTTGGCTTAAAAAAAATCAATCCCAAATGTTTTAGACTTGAATTAAAAGGCTTCCTTCATTGAGTCCAGCCTGTATTTCCAATCCTAATTTTTACTGTTTCCTGAAAAGCAAATATTTCCCTTCAGCCAGGACAATACATTTCATGTGCACTGAAAGTACACCTTGATGATAAAGTCTGCTAAGCTTTGGCCCATCTAAAATGCCTTGTTCCTTCTGCTTAACTTATACAAATCCTGCATTCCCTCAAGCCCCTAGTTCAAGCTTGGCCTCCTTTCCTAACAACAAAAGACTCTGAGACTGCTCCTTTCTTCAAATTTCATTTATACCTGTTATCTATACCACTCACTTGGTTGTGTTTTATTATAACTTTCCATGATGGTAGAAACATTATCATCTTTTTTTTGCATCTCCAATAAGTAATTAGTATAATTACTTGTCATGAAACAAATTCCACAAATGCATGACTGTGTTTTTAATGTAATATGTTAATATGTTATTGACACAGCACTGACCTATAATGAGAATACAGTGACCTATAATAAAAGAACACAGGTTAATTAAAGTTGCTTTATATTCTTTATTCTTATAAGAAAGTTTACCTCTAAATACTGTTAAAACATTCTTAGAATGCATCTGTTCACTTTTATTCAATTATTTATATATTCCCTTTTACAATCCCTTATATATTTATAATATACTATAGTATTTGTAGACCACAGAATTAGAGAGCTGGAAAAGCCTTAGAGATAATCTGGGCCAAATCACTTTATATTAAACGTAAGGATACCTAATATACACACATATGTATGTATATACATAACCTTCTGGTATTTGTATGAGAAAGGTGATTCATTTTGTCTGTGGACTTTACTTATAGTTCTTCTCAGTTTTAATAAGCAATTATAATGGGAATTCTCATAACCAAGTGGTTTATTTACGCAAGTGCCAGAGTTAAAAATAGCCTGAGAGTTACTCCTGACCCCTCTTCAGCAGAACACCTGCTGAGATGACCCTGAGAATTGCTATTTAAATACAAGGGGATGCTTTCAGAGACTCTACGGGTTTACAAAGGAAGGAGGGAGGAAGATGTGACAAGAGAGCACAGTGTTGGGATTTAATCACAGAACAGGTACCCCAGGAAAGGCAAGTATCCCCCAAACTTCCCTCCCCTTCATTTGTGGCACAGGGGAAATGTCACTGGTGAAAGCCATGTTCTATGCTGCTCTAGAAAGATAATTTGGCTGTCCCTCAATCACACAGCTGGTGCATGTCTGAGTCAGAGCAGTCACTCACACTGTCCCTGTGCGAGACAGAGGAGAGAGGCTTAGGGAAAGAGTATGAACTCAGAAGAGGGCCTGCTCTGCTCCACCCTCAAAAGAGAAGTTCTCAAAACCTGAATGTGCTCACCACAATGCAAATTCCTGAGTCCCACTCCCAAATGGTCAATATTTTGGGAATGATATAAAGAGACTGCATTTTCAACAAGCATTCCCGGGAGATTCTGACCACACATATGAAAAATAGCATTAGTGTGAAAGTTGATGTGGGAATCTCTCTTTTCTTTGCATGACTGTGAATAGATGATGTGGGAATCTTAGAGCAGAATTAGGGTGAAGGTTACAGGGACGGTTGGGGTGTGGTGAGACGGGTTTCTAGACACCAGTTGCTTATTGTAAAGTTTTTGCTCTGAATGAGTTGGCCTAGTTGTTGTCTTTGTGGTCATTTCCTCTGCCATCCCTTATCAGTGATGAAGGTCCCTTGTGAGGGAATTAAAATGAGAAAGAGGCCACTGAGGACGCTGTTACTTCTTTTCTTCCCTTGACTTCACTAATTATTAGTTAATTAATTAGTAAATGCCTAGAAGAAGATGTGGTGGTTCAATACGCAGTCTTTAAGAGAAAAGATGTTGCGGATTTCAAATGGGGTATGGGAGTCTGATGCAGGTTTCCTGTGTCTCATCTTCAGAAAGGTTGGCTTTTCACCTTCAGAGTTAAGTGTTAACTTTACTCCTTGAAACTAATGATGATGGGTTACAATTTATGTGTCTTGTAACATTGTATGGGATGACTTGTTTAATCTTTTTCAGTAACTGTAATCCAGCCATTCTCAAACTGCTGTTTATGTAACTGATCTTAGTTCACTGTAATTTAGAAGGCATAGGGCCATCAGGGAATCACATAATCCACTGCCACTTAGAAGAAGGAAAATGGGGCAGAGAGGGGTCAAGTGACTAAACTAAAGTCACACAGCAAGACATGGTACAGAGGGCACCAGAACATGGGTCTCTGAATTCCCAGGAAAGAACCTTTCACTTTTGTAAAACAGAGCTGAGAAACACTCTGACATAAATGAGAACTGAGAGGATTTGGATCTGTGTCCCCATCCAAATCTCATGTTGAAATATAATCCCCAATGCTGGAGGTGGGTCCCGGTGGGAGGTAATTGGATCATGGGGGTAGCATTCTCATAAATGGTTTAGTACCATCCCACCTTGGTAGTATACAGTGAGTAAGTTCTCACGAGATCTGGTTGTTTAAGAATGTGTGGCACCTCCCCCTCTCTTCCTCCTGCTCGGGCCATGTGAAGATGCCTGCTCCCGCTTTGCTTTTCACCATGATTGTAAGTTTCCTGAAGCCTCATAAAACAGAAACTGATACTGAGAAGCAGGGCATTGCTGGAAAGACACTTGAAGATGTGGAAGCAGCTTTGGAACTGGTAATGGGCAAAGGTTGGAACAGTTTGGAGAGTTCAGAAAAAGAAAGGAAGATGAGGGAAAGTTTGGAACTTCCTAGAGACTTGTTAAATTGTTACGACCAAAATACTGATAGTGATATGGACAATGAAGTCCAGGCTTAGGAGGTCTCAGATGGAAATGAGGAACTTACTGGGAACTGGAGTAGAGGTCACTTTTGCTATGCTTTAGCAAAGAGTCTGGCTGCATTGTGTCCCTGCTCTAGGGATCTGTGGAACCCTGAACTTGAGAGTGATGATTTAGGATATCTGGAAGAAGAAATTTCTAAGCAGCAAAGTATTCAAGATGTAGCCTGGCTGCTTCTAACAACCTATGCTCACATGCACAAGCAGAGCAATGACCTGAAACTGGAACTTATATTTAACAGGGAAACAGAGCATAAAAGTTGGAAAAATGTGCAGCCTGGCCATGTGGCAGAAAAGAAAAGCCCATTTCAGAAGAGGAATTCAAGCAGGTTGCAGAAATTTGATAAATAAAAAGCAAATGCTAATAGCCAGGACAATGGAGAAAAGGCCTGAAAGGTATTTCAGAGACCTTCCTGGCAGCCTCTCCTATCACAGACCCAAGGCCTAGGCAGGAAGAATGGTTTCATGGACCAAGTCCAGGGCCCAGCTGCTCTGTACAGCCCCTGGACACTGCTCCCTGTAGCCCCTTTCTTTTGGCTGATTTCTCCCTTTTGAAACGGGATTACTTACTCAATCTATCCCCATTGTAACTTGGAAGTAAGTAACTTGTTTTGATTTTACAGGTTTATAGGTGGAAGGGACTTGCCTTGTTCAGATGAAACTTTGGACTTTTGAACTAATGCTGGAATGAGTTAAGACTTTGGGGGATTATCGGGAAGGGATGATTATATTTTGAAATGTGAGAAGGACATGAGATCTGGGAGGGGCCAGAGTAGAATAAATGGTTTTAATCTGTGTCCCCACCCAAATCTAATGTTGAAACATAATCCCCAGTGCTAGAGGTGGAGCCTGGTGGGAGGTGACTGAATCATGGGGGCAGAGTTCTCACGAATGGTTCAACACCATCCCCCCTTTTGAGTTCTCATGAGATCTGGTTGTTTAAAAGAGTGCATCACCTCCTCCAACCCTCCTGATCCAGCCACGTAAGATAGGCCTGCCTCCCCTTCACCTTCTGCTATGATTGTAAGTTTCCTGAGACCTACACAGAAGCTGAGAAGACGCTAGCATCATGCTTCCTATACAGCCTGTGGAACCATAACCCAATTAACCATGAGCCCATTTCTTTCTAAATTACCCAGTCTCAGCTATTTCTTTATAGCAGTACGAGAACAGACTAATACAAAGCAAAAAGTTATAAGGCTCTCGGGTTTCCTTTTGCAAATATAATTGACCTCTCAACAACAGGGGTATTAGGGGCATTGACTCTGCATGCAGTCAAAAATCTGCATGTAACTTTTGACTCCCCAAAAAGTTTACTAATAATAGCCTACTTTGGACCTGACGGATGTTTACTGGTAACATAAACAGTTGATTAACACATATTTTGTATATTATATGTATTATATACTATATTCTTAAAATAAAGTAAGCTAAAGAAAAGAAAACATTAAGAAAACCATGAGGAAGAGAAAACATATTTACTATTTATCAAGTGGAAGTGGATCATCATAAAGGTCTTCATCCTCATCATCTTCTAGCTGAATATACTGAGGATAACGAAGGAAAGAAGGGGTTGGTCTTGCTGTCTCAGAGGTGGCAGAGGCAGAAGAGGCGGAGGAGGCAGAAGGAAAGGCAGGAGAGGCAGGCACACTCAGTGTAACTTTACAGGAATGCACTGCAATTTCTGTCTTTTTTGCTTCTCTAAAAATGCTTCCATACAGTACCAGTCCTTCTTCCACTTTTTGCTTTAGTTTCAGTGCCAGTATCATAGGAGGATCTTTGTCATAAAAGAAGTCAAAAGCAGTCTTGAATAATAGGAACGCTTCTGCCAGATTGTCTGATGTCAATTTATTTGCTGGCACTGCTTCTTCTACATCTTCCTCATTGTCTGGCACTGGTTTGGAAACACTCATCTCTGTCAAGTTATCTTCTGCTAATTCCTCTGGTGTGGTGTCCATGAGCTCTTGATTTTCTCCAAAATCCATAACCTAAAACCCCTCACCCCCCAACTTTTTTTTTTTTGCCATATCCACAATCTCTTTCATGATTTCTTTCAGCAGCTCTGTTATAAATCCTGTGAACATCTGGACAGTTTTCTCCAGTAGGAATTTATTGTTTTGGACTTGATGACTTTCATGGATTTTTCTTAACAATAATGGTATCTTCAACAGTATTTCGAATCCTTCTAGTCATGTATGATGTCCTCTCTATCAGGGGTTCTCTTCTACAGCATTAACAATCCTTTCCATACAGCATCCTCTGTAATGAGTTTTAAGGTACTTATGACCCTTTAATCTACAAGCTGACTTGGAGATATTGTGCTTGGGGGAAAATAGACCATATTTCATCGCCTTCAGTGTTGAACTCATGGGGTTCTGAGTGGCCAAGGGCATTGTCCAATATCAAAAGAACATTAAAAGGCATTCTTTTACTGGCAAGGTACTTCCTGACTGCAGGAACAAAGCATCAATGAAACTAATACAGAAGAAGCTCTTGTTGTTCAGGCCTCTGTGTTGTACAACCAAAAGACTGGCAGCTGGTGTTTATCTTTCCCCTTTAAGGCTTGGGCATTAGCAGCTTTATAGATAGGGGTAGTCCTGATCATAAACCTGACTGTATCTGCACAAAACAATAGTTAGCCTATCCTTTCCTGCCCTAAATCCTGGTGCTTGCTTCTCTTCCTTACTAACAAATGTCCTCTGTGACGTTTTTTTTCCCCCTAGAACAGGGTATAGCTGCATTAAACACCTGTTCAGGCAGATATCCTTTCTCCTCAATGGTTTTTTAAATTTTATTTTTATTTTAAATTTTTATAGGTGCATAGTAGGTATATATACTTATGGGGTACATGACATGTTTTGATACAGGCATGTAAAGCATAATAATGGAAAATGGGATATCTATCCACTTAATAAGCATTTATCATTTGTGTTACAAACAATTCCATAATACTCTTTTCATTGTTTTAAAATGTACAATAAAATTATTATTGACTACAGCACCCCTGTTGTGCTATCAAATACTAGGTCTTACTCATTCTTTCTAACTTTTTTTTTTTTGGTACGCATTAACCATCCCCACCTCCCCAACCCTGACCTCCCATTGCCTTTCCCAGCCTCAGGTAACCATCTTTCCATTCTCTATCCCCATAAATTCAATTATTTTGATTTTTAGATTCCACAAATAATTGGGAACATGTGATGTTTGTCTTTCTGTGCTTGGCTTATTTCACTTAACATAATGACTTTCCAGTTCCATCCATGTTGCAAATGATAGGATTCCATTCTTTTTTATGGCTGAATAGCACTGCATTGAGTATAAGTATCACATTTTCTTTATCCACTCAACTGTTGGTAGATGCTTAGGTTGCTTCCACATCTTGGCTAGTGTGAACAATGCTGCAATAAACATGGGAGTGCAGGTATCTATTTGATATACTGATTTCCTCTCTTTTGGGTATACATGCAGCAGTGGGATTGCTCGATCGTATGGTAGCTCTATTTTTAGCTCTTTGAGGAACCTTCAAACTGCTCTCCATAATGGTTGTACTAATTTACATTCCCACCAACAATGTATGAGGGTTCCCTTTTCTTCACAGTCTCGCCAGAATTTGTTATTGACTGACTTTTGGATAAAAGCCATTTTAACTGCAGTGAGATGATATCTCATTTAGTTTTGATTTGCATTTCTCTGAGGATCTTGAGCACCTTTTCATATGCCTGTTTGTCATTTGTGTGTCATCTTTTGAGAAATTCCTATTAAACTTTTTGCCCATTTTAAAATTGGATTATTAGATACTTTTTCCTACAGAGTTGTTTGAGCTCCTTATATAATCTGGTTATTAATTCCTTGTCCCATTCATTCAGTGGGTTGTCTCTCCATTTTGTTGTTTGTTTCCTTTACTGTGTGGAAGCCTTTTAACTTGATGTGATGCCATTTGTTCATTTTTGCTTTGGTTACCTGTGCATGTGGGGTATTACTCAAGAAATCATTGCCTAATCCAATGCCTGGAAAATTTCCCCAATGTTTTCTTGTAGTAGTTTCACAGTTTGATGTCATAGATTTAAATTTTGATTTGGTTTTTGTATAAGGAGAGAGATAGTGGTCTAGTTTCATTCTGCATATGGATATCCAGTTTTCCCTGCACCATTTACCGAAGACACTGTGTTTTCCTCACTGTATAATCTTGACACCCTTGTGGAAAATGAGTTCATTGTAGATGTGTGGATTTGTTTCTGGATTCTCTATTCTGTTTCATTGGTCTATGTGTCTGCTTTTATACCAGTACCATGCAATTTTGATTACTATAGCTCTGCAGTATTATTTGAGGGCAAATAATATGATTCCTCCAGTATTGTTCTTTTTGCTCCAGATAGCTTTGAATATTCTGGGTCTTTAGGGGTTCCATATAAATGTTAGGATTTGTTTTTCAATTTCCATGAAGAATGCCACTAGTATTTTGATAGCGACTGTATTGAATCTGTATATTGCTTTGGGTAGTATGGACATTTTAAAAATATTGATTCTTCCAATCCATGAACATGGAATATCTTTCCAGTTTTTTATGTGTACCCTCTTTCTTTCATTAGTGTTTTATAGTTTTCATTGTAGAGATGTTTCACTTCTTTAAGTTAATTCCTAGGTATTTAATTTTATTTGGGGCTAATTTAAGTGGGATTACTTTTTAATTTCAAATTGTTCACTGTTGGCATATGGAAATGCTACTGATTTTTGCATGCTTATTTTGTATCCTACAGCTTTACTGCATTTGTTTATCAGTTCTAACAGATTTATGGTGGAGTCTTTAGGCTTTTCCAAACGTAAGATCATACCATCTGCTAACAAGGATAATTTGACTCAATGACTTTCTTAATGGCATCTGGGAACTTGCCTGCTGCCTGTTGGTTGACAGAAGCTGTTTCACCTATTACCTTGACATTTTTTAAGCCAAACCTCTTTCTAAAATTATCAAACCATCCTTTGCTGGCATTAAATTCTCCAGCTTTGGATCCTTTACTTTCAATTGTCATATAATGACTTCACTGTTTCTTGAATCATATTAGTCTATAGGTGTGCCTTTTGTATAGCAATCCTGTACCCATCTAAAAGCTATATTTTCAATGTGAGATAAAAAAATTTTGCAAAAGAAGTGCAAGGTTTTCATACCTGCTGGTATGGCTGCAACAATAGCTTCATGAATTTTCTTTTCTTTTTTTTTTTTTTTTTTTGAGATGGAGTCTTGCTCTGTGCCCCAGGCTGGAGTGCAGTGGCACAATCTCGGCTCACTGCAAGCTCTGCCCCCCGGGTTCACGCCATTCTCCTGCCTCAGCCTCCCAAGTAGCTGGGACTACAGGCGCCCACCACCACACCCGGCTAGTTTTTTGTATTTTTTTAGTAGAGACGGGGTTTCACGGTGTTAGCCAGGATGGTCTCGATCTCCTGACCTTGTGATCTGCCCGCCTCGGCCTCCCAAAGTGCTGGGATTACAGGCTTGAGCCACCGCGCCCGGCCTTCTTTTCTTTTTTTTTAGAACAGTCCTTATGCTGGATTCATTTATCCTGAAATGGCAGTCAACTGCACACCTCAATCTATGGTATATACTAAGCAATTCAACTTTTTCTTGAAATGTCATGACTCTTCACTGCTTGTTGGGAGCACTTACAGTATCACCAGTGGCACTTCATATAGGTCCCATGGTGTTACTCGAGGTTTATGGTATTGCACTAAACATGATGAATAATATGCCATAACTATGAGAGATCACTTTTTACTGGGAATGCAATTTACTGGAATGATAAACTGCTCAGTCAGAGATGATTAGCATCACACAGCGTTTTAAGCAGATACTCCCAACACTTGAGCTCACCACAACAGCAACAGGAGGTGGCTATGAAATTATTACAGTAGCAAAGTATGTTTTGCAGTTAATTTTAGTTGTTATGAGTTAACAGTGTATCTTACATTTGTTTACATTTTTCTTAATTGTGAATGATGTCATGTATGGGCTTTAAGTGTGTGCATAAGTTTTGATAAATTTTAACTTTTTATAACAGATTTGTGCATATCTTATGGCAGTAAACGATAAAATAGACTAGTACCTACATATATTTTATGCATTTGTGGCCTATCTTCTTAAATTTTTTGATATTTCCATGCTACATGGTTCATGTCTTTTTTCAAATTGTTGCCAACCTCCAAAAAATGTCTCAGTATATTTATTGAAAAAACTCACATATATGTGGACCCATGCTGTTCAAACTTGTGTTGTCCAAGGGTCAATTGTATTTTCAAACAGAACACTTGTGAAGTGCTTTCAGAATGAATCTCGCAGATGATTTTCTTTACTATGTTGGGCAAGATGATGTGCATGAACCAAGTGACAGATGGTGATGGCTTACTTATCTGATAACCTCAGCTCCTAGGAGCACACTGAGATATGAGGAGTTTGGAAAAAAAAAAAGTCTCTGAGCAATTAAATCCAGGTAATGTAGGTCTGGCCTGACATTCTGCCGGTTTTCCCCATGCAGGAGTGTGTTGGGGCCTCATCCTCTTTTATGTAAGATAAATCGCTTGGTCACAGGGGAGACATCAACAGCTCAGCAGACTGGAAGCAGCAAATATAAGAGCAAAAAAAAAAAGAGCGGTATACAAACAGACAGTTAGAAATACAGTACAAAGTAGTAGGAAGTGAGAGTTTAATGAAAGGAGATGGAATTAAACTATTAACACCATGTCCAGATCTGAACAGTCACAGCAGGCAGGCTGCTGTGTGTGCAGGTGAAGGGGTCTCCAAACTTAAAGACTTCAAGAAATCACTGCATTAAACTGCAGCATCTCAAGATGATCCTGGGTCTTCAAAACAAATGTTCAAATTATTTTTGGCAAATCAAATTTAAGAAAGCAGGGATGTATAAGATCCACTGAAAATTTCCCATTAAATTGATTAAAATGAAGGGTAATTGAAGCTTTTATTATTAGGAAAGTTATCTTCTTCGATCCCACTTTACTCAGTGATGATGCAACCCTGGCCATGCATGAAAATACGTTGGAGCTTTTAGCAAAGAAGCTTCCATTTAAAGCGGTCTGGGGAGGGCTGGGTCATCTTTCATTTAGTTTGATCCTCCCTCCTAACAGTCATTCTGAAAGTGCACAGAACAGATTCTCCTGCCAAAAGAGGAACCAGGCTCTCATCCTCCCAGGCATGCAGGCATCACCTCTGCCTGGGGCATGCCCACGAACACAGGGAAGCCAGCAGGGGTCCTTTGCAGGCTCTCCGCCCCTCTGCAACCTGACACTGTCCCAGGCCTTGTGGGTGTGGGATCACATCTTTGGGAACATCCTCAGTTCCTGCGGCAGCTTTTGTCCCTTGATTCCTTCCTTTTTTTTTTCTTCAAATTTAGTTTTTATTTTTACTAGAATTATGCATGTACATAAAGAACCAAATAATTGTCCACAATTCTCCCTCCCTAGAAGCAGTCACATTCAACACCTTTAGCTGATTATTTCCCTTCTTTAGTATTTATGTTCATATTTCTAAGTAACATGCTTATATTGTTTACTTAGAATTGTTTTTCAAGCATCATCTATTAAATTCCCCATATGAAGGATGGGAATTTTGCTATTTTTAACCTCCCTACTGTCAGGACACAGAAATCTAAGTGTTAATTAATCCAGCTTCCAGACAGTTTCTCTCTTTTATCACTAGCTTTATCCCAGTTCCCAGAGGTACCCGGTCACCAGGTTAGATCTGAGCTGGTGCCCGGCCTGTGAGTCAGGCTGTGTCAGGCCCCCCACGACCAGCTTTAGATTCAGGTTCCTGAGTGGGTAGCTAAGCCAATTATCACTTGTTCAGCTGTTACTCAGTTTCTAGAATTTTGTTGCTCCCGTTTTCTTTGTCCTTATGGATTTGTGGCTTTAAAAAACACACACACACACACACACACAAAACAAAAAAAACACCTTTACTGTCATTTTAATGAGGTTTTAGAGTGGAGATTAAAAGCATTTGTTAATTCATCATCTTTAACAGGATGTCATTGATTTGCTTTTTTCCTCCTCCAGAGAACAATTTATTTTCCATTTAAAATCACCTGACAGAAACACCTAGCTCACTGAGGGAAAGCAGTTTGGGTTTCCTTCTTGATCATCTTCCTATCCTTTATTAAGCATACCAATTCAGCGACTAGAAAGGAAATTATAATCCAAAAATGGGTTACAGTTTTGGCATTGAAAGAGACAAAGACATAGGTGTTAGAAAGTGGAAAAGACTTTTGCCCTGAAAGAATTTGACACATCTTTTCCCAACTTTTATACATGTCTAACAAATGAACTTTCATGATGTTTCTCCCTCTGCAGATTCCTGTTCAGCTCTCCTGCTGGTGTTCCTTACCAATCCCCTACTTGAGAACGCGTATGCATGTGTTTGAATTATAAAGACCCATTCTTATATGGCCACATCACTTCTCACTCCCATGGTGGCCCAGACTCACGCATCCCATCACCCCAGCAGGATCTGATATTTAATCAGTCCCTTTGGCTGGCACTGCTGATCTCTGACTCTGAGCAAAGTCCCCATACTCTTGCCCCTGTCTTGAATCCCCGCTTTCACTTCCTCACCCCCGAAGTTGGTGTTCTCCTATGACACCACTTCCTTGTTTACCTCATCAATGGAAAACACTCCTCTCTTTTTCAGAATTTTTCTAAATGTCACGGCTTTCTGTGTTATCTCAGACGAGGAGCCTTTCTCCCTTTCTAAGGTCAAGTGTTTCATGACTGTACTTCACTCCTGACCTCACATCTTTCATCCTGAACCTCTGTCTCATCTATTAATGTCTTCCTCTTCACTGGGTCGTTTATAATCCTAGCAACATGGTTTTATTACTAAAATTTCTCTTTTACCCCAACTCTCTCTGCTACCGCATTCTCTTCTTAACAGAGAGGACTATGCAGGCAGGCTGCCTCCAACTGCGCATCTCTGAGTTGTTCCCACTGCTCTTTCCGCAGTCCCTTTGGGTCCTCCACTACTGGGATGCATAGGTTCCTAGCCTACCTTGGTTGGAGGTCTTCACTTCTCAGCACTCCTCTCCTGCCACGCTTCCTCTTCCCAGTACTAACATCAGCATACGCATGTCCCTATGTAAAAAATAGATTACACAGCCAGAAGCCTGAACCCTTCTGAACTGGGGACGCTTTTTAACGTGTTTGGAGGTGGAGGTCTGACTCTTTATTTCCATTCAATTATTTAAATGAGGTTTTAACTAATAAAAATATATGTTTGTGCTTTAACATTTGAAATACATCGAAAATAATCCTTTCTTGCAGCACTTTGGTGACCTATATCTGTTGGCAAGCAGAGTAACAATTACTTATCAAAAGTAAGATCTTATGCAAATGTCTTTTGAGCCCAATATAAATTAGCAATTCTTCATATGACTAATGACTATATGTCCTTACCATAATTGTAAACATGAGAAACAAAAGATCAAGGGACTCTAAAATAAGTACTTGGTATAACAGAAGGGCTGTGTAGGCGTTCAGCAGTAACTGTGAAACCAAAAGATAATCTTTATATGCTTCTAAAGATCTTTAAACCCAGAGCAACTTGAACCATTACACAGTGGTTATTCTTCCCCCATCCTAATCAAAATCCCTAATAGATAAGATTCTTCAGCTTTTTAAGTACAAGCACATGTATCTCTTACTGAAATCAAACATAAACAGAAAGCCACATTATACTCAAAATTATCAAATTTCATAAACCAGTGAATTGACAATAACTCAAATCGTTGAATAGTTTTTTTTTCTGATAAACAGTTCGTTTTTCAAATTCCACAAAGGTCATAATTTTCATAGCAATACATGCATTGAATGGAATCAAATAATTAAAATCAAATCATATTTAGTCAGTTAATATTTGGGCAACTACTCTGCGCAGAATGTTAGAACAGATGTCATGCGTAAGATACAGAGAGCAACTTGATATACAATCTTAGTGCTTTAGGAGGTTATTATCCTGTTTACAAGATGGAATGCATTAATAAAATACACAATAACTGAAGAAGCCCTACCAACTGAAGCAAATTAAAGGTTTAAAGGGCTCAATAGAATGCTTTAGGTAACATAAATCCTGGAATCTTGAAAGGTCTCCTAGAAGACTGTTGAGATAATTGAAAAAGAAGAAAGTACAGATTGGCAGAGAGGACAGAGAAAGAAGTCTCAGCAGATGAGTGGTATGTGAAAATCTGATTAAGTAAAAACACAGGGAATGGGGACAGGCAGCCCAAAGCAGAGGGTGGATGGCTCACCATCCCCTCCCTTCCTTCCTCACTCTCCAGAAGCACCTTCCTTATCTACTGTCAACTGCCTCCCATCAGGTCTGCCCAGGGACATTCTCTGCACACAGCTATTATGGTCAGTACCTGAAAGCTCAGGCCCTCTCCTGTTCTACACAAACACCAATGTCTCCCCAGTGCCTCACACACCAACCTGAGACTCCTGAGTAACACACGGTAAGTATTCAATATATTTACTGTGTTTACTTCCATATCTCCTGTTCAATTTGAAGGCTCCAGAAGGTAACCAATCATTGTTTTTTCATGTTTTGGTATGCAAGGGCTACCATGTACCTTATGCATACAGAAGTTCAAAACACATCTATTAAATGAATGAACAGATGATTTAATAAATTTTATATAATATTGGCAAAATGGTGGGCTTGTTGGTAGATGTCCTCACTCCTCCTGGCGAAGTTAGGAGTTTAGATTTGTTACCAGAGACCCTGCTAAGCAACTGGATGATTTTGTACAGGACAGTGACATGATAAAAATTGTGTTTGAAGAACTTGTTTTAAATGTAGATTGTAGGGAGAGTTAGCCTGGAAAGGACTAGAAATAGAAAGATCATTCTGCTAATAACATTTGCTGACAAGATTAGTAAAACAAGATGGGGATTGTGGAGTTTGTTGATTAGTCACTAATATGAATATTCTTTCAATAGATACTGGAAAAAAATGTCACACATATATTTATCTTTGATCTATTTTAAACAAGTTCATTTCTGAGATAAGGGATTTTTTTTTTTTCAGAGTAGGCGATTTAGTTTCTTAGTTTAAAAGAATAGCAACCAAAAAGCCTCAGAAAGTCAGGACAGATTTTTTTTTTATGACTTGAAAATATTCTTTATATTAGAATCTCCCAAATCAACACTCAAAACATTAGAAAATTAAAAGAACTCCATTTTGTGTATTTTTATTACGATGCAGAATACCGAATTTTTTGGTTTTACCACAGCTAAAATTAACTGGATGATTGTTTACATAAGAAGAATTTTATAATCTGGTATAACATTTGGATGTTAAATTAATGAATTTATCAGCACTTGAAAATGCCCGTGTGTTAAAAAGTGTCAGGAGGTTGTAACTGGTACCTATCTCCTTTACAAGAAGCCATTCTCCCTCTGCTCAAGCCTTACCTATTCTACTGTGTACTAGAGTCATGGGTGACCAGCAGGAGCTTTGGCAACACAGTTAACACTGAAGAAGAGATTAGTGCAGAGTTTCTCAATCTTGGCTGTACATTAGAAACACCTGGGAATTTAAAATCGTTATTAATTCCCAGCCCCACACCTCAGACCAATGTTGATGTATTCTGAATGGTCCCCTCAGGTGAGTTTGTTACCTAAGGCTGAGAACCACTGAATTGGTATTTTCTTTAGCTATAGAAAAACAATTTTCTTATTTGATTTTCTTGATATAGCATCCAAAAAATGAAATAGTTTTGGGGCAAAATATATGATGCTATTAATTTTATTTTAAAGAGAGGAAACAAACTTTCACTTACCTGCCTTCTGACAATGTACAATCTTTTCATATACAGCATCTGCATTTTCAATCAACGCCTTGAGGGACTGAATCATCTGCAAAGGGAATATTCAGACATGAGATTACACCTGACAACTAGACACCCTCCTGCATTCATGCACAAGGCTCTTCTCCTAAAACAGGCTGATATAATGATATCAAACGCTTTTTTATCTGACTTTCCACTACTCAACTTCAAATGTGCATGTGAAAAATGATAAAATCACGCATCCCCGCATAATGATTAAAACAAGATGCGAATAGTATTACTTTCCAAGTGCAGTGAGGCTAGTACAACACTGAACTTGAACCCTGAGCTAATACTGAACTGAGTTCATTTCAGCGTGAAAAGCTACAAATATGCATGCAAATCTGATCTGAGTTTTAAACTGTATTTTTGGTTATCCATTTTAACAAAATTTTCAACTTCATCTTATAGAAAACTTCAACACCTACACGCTTCACTCATTTTAGCCAAAATGTCTTCATATGAAATTCAGTTTAAAACATACAATGAGAATTAAAAATAGCATTTGTTTGATACCATCCATCACTAATAGTACCTCTAAAACTAGTAGTTTTATGTTTCTATTAGTGGTTTTTAAAATGTTCAAATTTGAATTCTTATTCCAAATTGCATGTGCTTGTTTTAAGAGCTCAAGCTTGAAGAAGAGAAAGAATCAGTGAACAGCTGATCCATTATTTTACTCACCAAAAAGCTAGGAAAAGATCCCTCTGAAGTAATCTTGTTGGCTCTAAAATCATTATGAAAAGGAAATGGGATAGCCAGAAACAACCCTCATGGCTCAAATGGGTACAATTATGATATCTGCCTTAGTATAAATCTACATATTTGTATTTAAATGTCCAAATATTTTGCATTATAATATTACTCATCTATTTGACATGACCATCATATTTTAAGTAATAAACACCCATCCATTCCTTTCATTTCTGTCTCATTTTTTATTTATTTATTTTTTAAAGAGACACGGTCTGTTCTGTCAGCCAGGCTGGAGTGAAGCGGTACATTCATACCTCAGTGCACTCTCCAACTCCTAGACACAAGTAATCCTCTAGCCTCCATCTCCCAGGCAGCTGGGACTACAGGTGTGTGCCACCATGCCTGGCTAATTTTTAACATTTTCTATAGAGATGGGATCTTGCTATGTTGCCCAGGCTGGTCTTACACTTCTAGGCTCAAGTGATCTTCCCACCTCGGCCTCCCAAGTACTGGGATTACAGGCATAAGCCACCGCACCTGCCTGCCTTATTTTTCTTTATAGCATTTATCACTAACTGCCCTAGTAATTATTTTATAGTAACTAAATATATGTAGGTTGGATTATTTGTATAACTCAAAACCCACCATATTTTGGTAAGTTATACTTATTTAAAATATAACCAACATGTCTCTTAAAAAATGTACTGGCTTCTTAAGGTTAGTCAAACAGTATTTATCAACTTGTACAGTTCTTAAAAAATGGTAAACATCACAAGTTTAAAGGCCAAGGTAGGCATTTATTTACGCCTTCATAATGTATCTTTAATCATCACTGGGGTCTACTGCAGGCAGTCCCTGTGTGGAAACCAGGGATACCTCACCTACAGGATACAACCCCTGTCCTCAAGAAGTCCACACCCTATGGCAGAGTTTGCCCTTTGGAATTCAGTATTTTCAAATTCATTCTTCAAGATCTGAGTCATTCCTGTAAATTAAAATATTCTATTTTACAGCTTGACATATTGAACAGGCAGCGATAAAAATGAACCGTTAAGAACTTTATTATACTGATATAAAGTCGTTTGTGCCATTACATAATTTGCATACTGAAAAGGTTCATACCGTCATCAGTAACCTTTTTCAGCTTTGATGTCAAGCCAAATGAGAGATACAAAGAAGCAAGGACTTCTTCAAGCAAGGATGGTGATTGTCACAGCTTAGTATCAAAGAACTGGCCAACTGTGTCCCCATCATTCAAACAAGAAAAGGAAAAAAAATATGATCAATGAAATGAACCTAGTCATGAAACAAATGAGGACAGGAGCAAAAGCAGGAGTGGAGAAGAACAAAACAGCAGCATTAAGCAGAGGCTCACACAGGCAGACAAGAAACTCATCTGGGGAATGGTGTAGCAACAGAAAGAGCACAGATTTACATGGGTTCCAATCCTGGTTCTATTACTCATTAACTTTGTCATCTAGGACAAGATATTTAACCTCACAACCCTAATTTCCTACCCATAAAATGAGCTTACTAAAGACATTACACCTCATAATGTGAGGACTAAATGAAAGGATGCGTGAGGAGCGACTGGCGCAATGAAGACACTTTCAAGTGGCAGCTGTCACGGTTGACTCCCCATTTATCCAGGAGGCCTGGCAGAGCATTTTCTGGTAGCCCCAAATTAGCTGAATGCCTTCCTTTCATATGTTCACTGGCAATGTTTCCAATACTCATTACTAATTTTAGTTCCACTTGAAAAGCTGGGTGTGATGAAGCTCAGAGAAACAAGTTGCATTATTATTCTTAGAATCATCTTCCAGTTTAAGTATCACCAAAGGATAAATAATTATGTACCTTCCAGCTATAAAATATATGCAAGGCTGAATAAATGCACATTCATCTCAAGGGTCCAGATACAGAAGCTCATCTGCCTCCTAAATTCTATAACACTTGGAGGATTATTTGTTTATTCTTGGGACAATTGTTTACTGAGGCCCTCTATGTGTGGGACCCTGAGCTAAGGGCTAAGTATGAAGCACATGTACCCTAGAACTTAAAGTATATAATAAAAAAGAACAATTGCTGCACTAGGACTATGGTACAGAAATAAAACAGATGCATAAACAATAACTAAAAAGGTGGGATTGCTATTGTAGCCTGTGAGCTATGGGATGTGATAAAATTAAATACTCTGAAGCTACAGCCCTTTGGTGGGATATTTAATGGTGAAGTACTTGCGGTGTAATGGTATCCACATTGACACGCACAGAAGGATCCACTTGTGACTTAGATTTCAATACAGGAAGTTCCTCTGCTGATAATGAGAGTGAATATCACTGCCGCCCCCCATTCATGAGTAGTATATAAAATATGAAGATGACTAATACATCAGGGTGGAGGACACTAATAGTGAGAAGCCATTCCTCCTAGGTTTGAAAGTAAACAGCAGGAGGCATTTGCAGACTGTATTAGAGGGAATTCCAGAGGCAACCAGCCTAGGAGAAGGCAGGCCCATAGTAAACAATCAGCAAAGCGTAGACAAGGCAGCAGAAAACACATGCAGACCTCAGCAGAGATGATTCATATTGTCACACCTGTTATCAAATATTTGTACTACTTGCTTCAGAAGGAAGAACTGCCAGTTGGGATATTTTTATAGTTTTGGGGTACATATTTATTATTAAATTAATGTATGGTTAACAGTTTATAGTTCTTGTTCTTAACAGGCATATATTAATCTTCAACTTTTGCAGTATTGCATAAATTATCCTTGAGTCTAAGAGCTCCTCTAGGTGCTCTTAAGGAAGCTCTCAGGACTGTAGGCTCCATAGGAACACCAGGTGCAGAGTCCAGCAGGCTTAAAGGACAGGTGAGGCAATGGGCCTTCAGGCCCCTGCTCAGTGGAGTGATGCTTCCCTTTCATTCTGTCGTCAATTATTATTGAACGTAGTGCACATGGCACTGAGGATGCAGCAGAGATGACATGGGGCCACCAGCTGATCTAGCAGGGGCCACTTTCTGTCTGGGTCTGCTGCTTTATAACAAGCTGTGATTATAAATAGCACAAGTGTTGGTTGAATGAATCAAGATGAAAGTAATTCAACATCTCTGCATCAAATATGTACTTGGTGCTTTCTATTTTATTTACTGATCACATTATCCATGTGAGGTGAGTAATTATGAGGTTAGTTTTACAGATGTGAACACTGAAGGCCTACCTGAAACGTAAGCAACGTTTCAAGGTCATCTGGTACTACAGGTAAAATAACTCTAATTAGTAAGTCATGAAACTGGTATTCTGTTTGGTCTTGAAGCCTCTGCTTTTTCCACAAAACCATGATAAGTTTTGACACATGAGTGGCAACTGCACAGGTGAAGACGAAAGGATGTTCCAACCAGAAGAAAGCACAAAAGCAGAGGAAATTTTGTAACTCCTAAAAGCTGCTACACACAATATAGTAATCTCATCTCAGCTACTAACATTGACCCAAAGTTTTTTTTCAGAATAATATTTCTATAAAGCACTTTGAGAAAACATTTTAAAATGACAGCAATAAATTACTTGTCTCTATTTTACAATTCATTATTATAAATAATAAATAATTTATATTTAATGTGAAACTACCAGAATAGGCATCTCAGATTAGACAAAAGCAGATGTGTGGGTAGTAATATCAATGCATGAGCCAAAGGAAAAAACTACTTTATCTTGTTTTCTCTGTGTATATTACATTGATATGTCACTAATGAATGCAAAGCCAAGTAGAGTGGTTAATTATATAAGCATTATCTGCATTAATGCAAATGCATGAATTTCATCAAGCCCCTATAAACACACAGGTGTAAGCCTTGGCACAGCAATCAGACACCCTGCTGCCAGCCTGAGTAACTCGCCACATGGATGCTTATATTGTTTTTTCCAGGGCAAGATGCTTTTATATAGTTGTTGCTAATGGATTTTATATTAGTGGCCTGTTACCAGTACCTCCTACACTTCTGGAACTAAAGTGTTTGGAAAATCTATGGATTTAACATAGCCTAGAAATCTATTTCATAAATTTGATCACCTCTAATATAAGATTTTAAAACAGAATTTGAGCAGATGAAAAGCAGGAAATTTCAACTAAAGGCAAAGTAAAAATTAAAATTTATATTTTATTAAGCTGGAAAGAAACCAGAAATGCCTTTCATCAGAGTGCTATGTTTTGAAAGTAACTCCCATGTTAGTGTAAAGTAAATTTCTCTGTTTATAGACACAGCTATATTATGTGTATATATTAAGGGTTATTATTATATAAATATATTATATATTACTAGATTTCTATAGACTGCTCTTCATATTCTGTTTTGAAACTTGCTTATCAACTAGGAAAATTCCATTTTCAGAATAAGCAAGTCTGTGATTTTATATAAGGACCTTATGTCTGATTTCAGACAATTCACTGAATTGCTCTTCATCTTAAGAACACAGATTTTGTTAATAATTATAAAAGTAGTTTGTGAATAATTTTAAATACTTGGGTGAAAGAAGTTTTAGTAATAACATCTTCTGAATTCTAGATTATTTCCCCCTTTATCTTGTTTTGAATCTCAGTTTCAGACAGAAAATCTCAATCTCAAAACTCCTTTCTTTGCCTGTCCTACTCAACACAGATGTGACTACTGCATCTTCTGTTGTAGCTGTTTCTAACGAAGTTACAAAGTCTGAGATGTCCTAAAGTTGCTATAAAAGAAAAATGCTAGATAGTAAAAAAAACTTTGTTCTTTCACATGGATTCTATGATTACTTGACACATAACAGGGAAATATCTTTCCAAACTCAAAAAATGTAAAGATTACCATTCTCAAACATGCCAATGGACTTACAACAATGATGGGCTATACACCTGGCCCTAACCACTGAATGCCCCCAAACTGCCATGATCACCTTGGAGATCCATGATAGGCCTCAGTGGACCAGTAAACACCCAGGTAGCAAGATGTGGCTTCAGGCACCGCCAGGCTCAGGATGACCTTGGGAGGATTGGACCAAAGCAGGACTTGCTTCTCTGGACTCCAGGGGTGAATACAAAACAGCAAATGTGATCGTGGATAAGGTTTTCAGAAAATAGGAACTAATTCAATCCAAAGTAATTTTTTCCCATCTAGTCAGAATTTTCTGAATGGCAGCCTCTGTTATGGTTTAAATGTGTCCCCTTCAAAATTCAAGTATTGCCAATGTGATTGTATTAACAGGTACGGCCTTTAAAAGGTGATGAAGCCATGAGGGCTCCTCCCTAGTCAATGGGATTAAGGTCCTTATATAAAAGAGGTTTCACACAGCGTTCAGCTAGTGTGTCCTTTTGTCTCCCGCCACATGAGGAGCCAGTCAGAAGACCCTCACCAGACACCGAGCCTTGATTTTGGACTTCCCAGCCTCCAGAATTATGAGAAAATAAATTTCAGTTTTTATAAATTGCCCAGGCTGTGATATTCTGTTTTAAAAGCACAAAATAGACTAAAACAGCCTCTTAAAGCTCAGCATCCCTGGTGGATGGTCAGCCTTGTACTGTGTGGCGCTGCAAAGCCAGTCAGTTCACTAATGCCATGAATAGGACAGAAAGTAAGATCAAGATGCCCTCAGGAATTTGTAAGCTTTGGTGCTTTTTTCTGCACTCTTGAAAGATACAGCTCTCTGAGTTAGCAATATAATCTCTCTTTTTAACACTTTCAAATAATTATTACTGTGTGGGTGAAAAATTTTGTTTGATTCTAAAACATCAGGATTTGAGACTTCTCAACTGAAATCCAGAGGTAAGTTTTTCCTTTACTAAAGCTGCCAAGTACAGAAACATCTTACAAAGTTGAACTAATGGAAGAGGCACCATTTATAAAGTTATTGTTGGAAAATACAGCATACTTTTAAATACTTGAACATAATATAAAAGTCACATATTTAAACTGAAATACTAAAAGATTATTGCTGTAGAGGTCTTTGGCCAGCTATGCACTACAATGAAACCCAGCTCCCCTTTCCATCTCACATGGTGGGAGCACTGTGGCTGCAGTCCACTGTGGGAAGGACAGAGAGCTGGTGCCCATCCAGGGGCTGAGGTCTGCCATATCATTAAGAACTGTGGTCATCCTCTCTTCCAGCAAGGTCACTATGAAAACACTTTCTAAATAACAAACCGTTTCCAGAGTAACTTGTCCTGGGTTTCTTATGAAACTTCATTTCCACTACCACATCTTTCACTACACAATTTATACAGGGGAAAAAACCTACATAAAAGAAAGTTATAGAGAGAACCTGAGATATGCTTGATAAAAAGCACTACTCAACTGCTAACAAACATATAGAGGAGCATATTTGGGTGCTGCCACACACAGAACCCCGCTGCAGGCATGATGCGGAAGGGCAGGACTTGAAATCATGTAAAATATTGTTAAGCTTTCTAGGCATCTCAACTCGTGTTAAAGAATGTAAGGAAACATGGATAGAAAAGGAGTAAGGGCCAGATTGGATAAGATATGAACTTCTACATTGTAGAGTTTGAATTTAATCACAAACCCTTGACAATTTTAAGCAGAGGTGTTGTGATCAAAGTAAAATTTCAGAACCATGAACAAGCATCAGTGTGAAGGAAGAAATGGCAGATGGGGGCACAAAAGTGGGAACACGAAGCAGGTGGGGGCCACCGCTATATGAGAGACATGAGAGGCAGCAGAGGGGCTGGAAAGAAAGGATGACATGAAGAGATTACGTGGGGGAGGACTCCAAGGCTGATTTGCTGTGGGCACAGAAGGGAGAGCCAAGATAAGAGAGGAAAACTAGTCAGGATAAGAAAAATTGTAACACACCTTACAGTTATAGAGTGCTTTCCAGTTTACAACTAGACATGTTACACACCCCACAGTTATAGAGTGCTTTACAGTTTACAACTAAACATGTTACACACCCCACAGTTGTACAGTGCTTTACGGTTCCTTTAAGTATGTTAATGCATTTAGGATGTGAACTTCCACCCTAGTTGAATTGAGCTGGTGGTTACAGTAGGGAAGTCTAAGAATCTTGAGAAGCAACCAGAAATTATGTGACAACTTGGTTCTGGCACTGGATAATCAAAACTTTTCTGCACAGAGGTAGTAGCTGAGATGAAAGAATGTCTACATCTCTGAGGAAGGAATTTTAAAGATGAATGAACACTGCATGATGCTCCAAAATCACTGGAATAAGCAGAGAGAATAATAACTAGTATGACAGGTGCAAGAGTGGTCAGGAAAAGCACAAGGATGCTAAACATTTACAGATGTGTACAGAGAGAGGCGCTGGAAGGAGGGTGAGTCCACAGTATTGGAAGTTGTGGACCTGGTAATTTGGTGATCTTGAGTAACTGTGAAGAAATATACAGTAAGTCCTCTCTTAACATGAATAGGTTCTTGGAAACTGTGACTTTAAGTGAACAAGGTACAACAAAACCAATTTTACCATAGGCTGACTGATACAAACAAGGGTTAAATTTCCACAGCATATTTCTGGTCACAAAAACATTATCAAACCTCTCAATAAAGATCAAAACACTTCTAATTTTAAATGCTGAAATAAATGCAAACTATACATACATTTAAGAAAGATTAATGAAAACAAGTAAGATCATTATTTACTCAATTTGTGGTGAATTCGTAAGTGACAGGAGTCATAGTGGTGGTGTATTAAATCAACAAATGTTTGCAAAATGAAAATTTTCAGAGGAACCTCCTACTACCACACAGCTCAAAAACAGTTAACAAATATTGCTGTGCATTTGGATGACTGCCAAATACCTGATAAATTTTTATTTCCCAATAACTTATATGCATTCATTCATTCATTCATTTATTCATTTTCCAACCCACTTATTCCAGATCAAAGGTGGCCAGAGCCTATCCCAGCAGCTCAGGGTACAAGGCGGAACCCACCCTGGACAGGACGCCATCCCATCTCAGGGCACATCTACACTCACTCACAGAGACCCTGAAGATTGTCCAATTCATCTGAAGTTCACATCTTTGGTATGTGGGAGGAAACTGGAGTACCTAGAGAAAACCTACACAGACGTGGGGAGAGCATGCAAACTCCATACAAGTGGCCCCAGCTGGGAATCAATTATTTTTTCCTCTTCGATGTTATAATGAAATGATGCTGAACAAAACGACATTATTCAAGGACCTAATGTAACTGCAGTACGACAGTTCTGCAATCCTAAAACTCACCTCACTATACAAAATTGTGCAATAAAAACCACAGGGCTTGTAAGGAAAGTGGGTTAGGGGCACAACACTAAAAAATTTTGCAGTGACACATAAACAAAAAAAGACATCGAATAAAAACAAT
This sequence comes from Macaca mulatta, assembly GCF_049350105.2. Taxonomy (NCBI): domain Eukaryota; kingdom Metazoa; phylum Chordata; class Mammalia; order Primates; family Cercopithecidae; genus Macaca; species Macaca mulatta. Next base: position 31,477,921 of record NC_133407.1, read on the forward strand.
ATGACAGTTCTGCATATGTTAAATGGTTAAAGAATGAAAAAATACTACAATCAACATGGCACTTAACCTTGAAAAAGACCTGAAGGTTGCTGGTGGAAGTGGGTGTTGGAAGAGTTGCAGCTTGTGAGTCACTGTGAAGTGGTGGAAGGAGGGTGATCTGAAATCTAACGGAAAATTGTAACACAAGATGTAGAGGGTGTAGCTCATAACACATTTTGTGAATTGAAGAATATGGTGGACGTCTGAGGGGTGTGTGTGTAATTTCAGTTTACCCAGGTGCAGTTTTGTGCACACAAAACTGTGCGTACGCAAATGCAAAATTTTTGGTATGCTCAAATCGTTACTTAACATATAAACTGCATTCAAGCACGTTTGAATGTTCAAAACAAGTATTTGTAGCATAACTTACTATAGAAGGGAGAATACTTCAAAATATTTTCAAAAAATTTGTTTACAAAATTCTTCTATGCAATTTTATTTGAAGTCTAAGTTAAACTCTTAGTTTCTGCCACCTTCAAAGCATGGTTTTGGCATCATACAAGTCTGCCTCAACACTGTATTCAACTATTTTAACGATCATTTCTTGCCAGAGAACAGATGCCAAATGCTATATAAATCTGGAATGAATTATGAATTAAGAGTGACCCAGGGTCCACATGTGGGAAGCTAACTATTCTCTAACTTTTTCCAATACACTCTAACTTTTCATAAAGCTCATTTCAGAGCTGGCATAGTACCTAAGGGACCAATGTGTCTTTCCTGTTACATAACTTTTATCTAAACCCTGACACAGCCTGAACCTCTCATGTACTACATTTCAGATGAAGTCCTATAAAATAACATCCCGTCTTGTCTGTAGGTATCTAGTTGAATTTTCACATTATAAAAAGCCTCCTCTAACACAATCAATGTCTCTATCACTTCTCACCCTAAATTAATATATAATCATATTCACACACTTAGAAGGGAGCCACATCTCACAGGTTAAACTTTAAGTGCAGTTTCTGAATGTAATCACCATACAAACATAAGATACGGGCATATGCTTATCATATACAAGTGTAACATAGGTATCTCCTGCATTCACTCAATAGCCATTTGGATTCAGCATAACACTCATGAAATAAATAGTATCACGTAGTCAAAAGAACCAGTTTATTGCCTTTGGTTCCTACTTTCTACAGGTGCTGTGTGTCCAATGCGCACTGCATGGACCTACCATTTACAGTTGTGGGTATTTCTGAGAGGCACTTCCCACATTAGCCACTAGAAGTCCTTAGTAATACACATTTGTTAGGCTGGGAGGAGAGGAAAAAGGAGCAAAGATAAGGAAAAACAGCACAAAGAGGATAGTGGGCAAAAAACAAAAAAGCACATCTAGAAGATTAAAAGAAAAACAATCGACAAAATCATAGAGGCAGAGCTTAGAGGAATCAAAACAATGAATGCACTGGGGTGATTTATGTCACCAAAAACTGTGCTTTTAAATTAGATAAGAAATTTTTATTTTTATGCAGACAACTGAATGAGCCATAAAGTCACAACCAAACTTAAATTTAAAAGGCATTCACTACTATTTCTAGATTAATTGAGATTTAGCATTACCAGAAGTCTCCATGTATTCCCCAACATATTTAAATAGACCGGAGGCAATAGCTTGGGGAAAATTGAAAAGGGGGCTGGAGGGGTTCCAGTTGTACCAAAAGATTGGTTATGAAGTCAATGAATATACTTTAAATACTTATCCTACTCTATATTTTTGGAAAGTATTTAAAATTTTTAAATTTCAAATTTTAGCTTTTAACCAAAACTTAGTTAAGAAATGTAAGTTATTTAATCTTATTTCAGGAAATAAACAGAATTTCAAAAAATGGAAGGAGTTTTGAATTTGATTTTGTAGTTTCTGGTCCTGAACAATATAATATTCATAGGAAAAGCAAAAAAAAAAAAAAAAGTTGAAAATTGAGCAACAAAACAGAAGCTAAACTACCCTGCAAAGGAACTCTGCTGCAATTATGAAACTATCCAGAAAAGCTATATAATAATTTCTACCAGTTTATGTGGTAATTTATTATACTATGCTTTTCTATATGAAGAGTTCATGTGCATTTAAATGATAATAATCCTCTTCTCTATTTTATTATCAACCTTACATGACCAGAAGTCTTGTTAGGGGAGAACTTGGTATGCTATATATCATTTTGTACATGATTACTGTGGGAAGCCTTATACAATAGTCTCACATTAAACAATCTACTTTATAGCACATGATAAATTGCTTTGCACCATGGTCACCTCAAGGATGTACACACACACAAACCCCATCATTTCCCAGGCTTTTGGTCATGTCAGCCTCTTAACACTATAGAACATTTCTCAGCTTTTCTAAGCTACAATAATAATGTGCTTACACGACATCCTCATCCCATCCTAGACAGCACGAAATTTATGTGTGCCTTGTGCTCAAGTATTCTCTACAGTCATGAAAGGAGGAAGGGATGTGGGTAGGTGAATGGATTTAGCAACTAAGAAGGAACTTTCGACAGGTGCTGTGAGCAGCCAGGTGCAGTCCAGTGAGGATGTAGTCCACAGCCACCTTGCTGGCTTACTCTCTAGTAAGTGCCTGGAAAGAGGGCCCAGGGCCTCAGTGTCCCTCCCTTGGTCTTGGATATGTTAAAGATAGTGAGTTCAGAGGCTACATCCTGAATAGAGGGTAGTGTCTCCAAAAAAACTGATGAGAATGGTTCAAAACCTGCTCTGAATCATTCCTGTGGGAGGAAAAGGGAACTTGAGCTGGTTAAACCCAATTATTCAGTGAGCAAGCTACTTCTGAAAAGTACATTAGGAACTTCTGGATGCTACATTAACTCTTTCAAGTCACTAAGGACCCTTTAGTTCTGACATGCTCATTTAAAACTATTACTACTAAATTAATTAAATTTCAAAAGATACAATTTGAATTAAACATAGTACCACTTTTATTACTGCCTATTTATATCAAGTCTTTTCTCCAAGGAGACAAAAGGTGATTTAGAAACTCCTAATTAACAGAAGGTAATTTAATCATAGTCTTACTGTAAGGTATCATTAGTTTCTCTCAAGTCTGTGATAACTAAGTACAGATGTTAGTTAAAAGAGGAAAGCAATTGAAGACTTCTCTGTAATGAAAAGCAATACTTTTTTTTTAAACACAGCAGAGTGTCCACAGTTCTCCAGGAATAACAGAGCTGGAAGAATGCATCTGAGCAGCTACTAGAGTATTTACTGTATAAACCCAGCCGTAGTGTTCTTCCTGATGTTGACCACATAACTCACATGTTCTAGTATCTTCCCTTTTCAGAGCAGAGAGACAACTTGCCTAGCAAGATGATGGGAAAACTTACCTTTTGCTTTTCATTTTGAACTTTAAACCTGACTTTATGAAATGGAATAACTATGCTCTGTATAAACAACAAAGTGGGTCATCACAAATGTGGCTCTGGAATTTGGAGTGATGTTAAAATAAACTCACACAAAGGTCTTCAAGCTTCAGGAGCTATATGCATCCAGCCTTTGAAAACTAATAATGACAATCATAATGACTATGATTTATTGAATATTTATTATGTTCTAGTCTATTTACAGGTACGTAGTCTTATTTATAATCCTTTGAGGTTTTGATCTAATGTCCATTGTAGAGTTTTAAAAGGGGGCTTGGGCTGGGCACAGTGACTCACACCTGTAATCCCAGTACTTTAGGAGGTTGAGGCTGGAGGATCGCTTGAGGCCAGGAGTTCAAGACCAGCCTGGGTAACACAGTGAGACCCCATTTCTTATAAAAAAGAGAGAAACAGCCTTGCCCCCAGTCACACAAGTAAGCACTAGTGCAGGAGCTAGCTCATTAGCAGGGGCTCATCTACTTCCTAGGGTGCAGTCTTGTGCATATGTGTTCACACCCCATGCACACCTACCTGGGTGGTCTGTGAATACACCACTGTTCTTATTAAGATATGCCCTTTGTAAAACATGCCAGGGAATACCTTCTGTTGCCCTGGGAGCCAGTTCATGGTGGCAGGTGAGATAAGGATGAAGACAAGGATTTCCCAAGGCGGAGCTGGAGCTGGTGGATGCTGTATGTGGTTGAGGGGAAGGGGAGCCAAGGCTTTCTTCCCTGGGAGATGTGGTTTGGCTCACTCACCAGGGTCAGTAGGTGTTGGGGAGTGGGGGCCTGTAGCAGTTGGGGGAAAGTGGCTATCTGACTTTCAAGAATTTCTCTGCTCAGCTCAAATGGAGCCTATCCCTATCCAAGGCGTCCCTTTTCTCGTGTGACCCAGTCCATGTGCTAACATCATTGCACACCACAGCCTCTGACTATTAGCTCATGCAACAATTGATTTATGAGCATGCTTGGGAAAAATCAGAAAACACTGTACACATATGAGGGATGTTCCCACCTCAGGTGGCTTAACTGCACCAGGTTGCTCTCCTGTCGTAGCCAGGTGAATAACTAGGGGCTCTCACATTTTCCTCCTCCTCTTTTCTGCACTAAGCTCTTCTCTACGGTTTTTTTTTTTTAAGGGCATATGAATCTTTAAGGAGGGAATTTCAGAGAGGATAAAGGATCCTCTGGTAAAAGGTGGGGAGACATCTAGGGTCTGAACAAGAGGTAAAAGATCCAGGAGCTGGGATGCTCAGATCTTCCTTCTCAGGACTGGTCTCTCCGGCCTCTGGTCCCTCTCTCCCTACAAGCATCTGGAGCTGTCCAAGCACCTCAGGCATCCTCCTCTTCTTGGACTAGCAAAGCCAGCCCTCACTGCCTTAGAATGTGAGTGCTTCCATACAGACCTAAGACCGGAAGAGCAGCCACTCCACCCTCTGCTCCCCCTGCCCCAAGGCTTTTTGTGTGCATGGAAATAAAAATCAAGTTCGGGGAATACAGGGACATATGGGAAAGACATGTATGGTAAGAAGGGCACCTGATATCTGTGTCCTGGAGATCAAGGTTATTTTCATTCATTCACCAAAAATGGATTTTGAGTACCTGCTGTGTGCCAGGCTCTGCTGTCGGTGCTGAGAACGCATTGTTGAATAGGCTACATGGGCCCTGTTACCCTGGAGCTCAGATTTCAGGGAGAGGAAGAGAGGTACTTTTAAAAAAGGAATCCCCAGCACTTTCGGAGGCCGAGGCAAGAAGATTGTTTGAGCTCAGAATTTCAAGGCCAGCCTGAGCAACATGGCAAAACCCCATCTCTGCAAAAAAACAAAACAAAAAAATGAGCCGGGCATGCTGGTGCGTGCCTGTAGTCCCAGCCAATCAGGAGGCTGAGGTAGGAGAATCGTTTGAGCCCAGGAAGCAGAGGCTGAAGTGAGTCAAGAGCTCATCACTGCAACCCAGCCTGGGTAACAGGAGTGAAACCCTGTCTTAAAAAGAAAAAGAAAAAAAAAGGATCAAGCTAATGAATGTATAATTATAAGTTGTGACGAGTGTAAGAAGGAGGTGAAGAGCATAAACAACAGTAAGGTGTGGGAATCCACAGAGGCTTCAGAGCATCTTTCCCATTCCTCAGGTGGGAGAGGGTTTCATGGGATTAGTCTCCACCTCCAGCACTTTTATAATCCCTTCCTTTAAATTGAGTGTGGTTAGCACAGCCTGGGTTTTACAGTTTGAGAGAAAGTCCTCCTCCTTGCCTTAGGAAAGGGTGAGAGGAAACGAGAGGTTTTCAGAGACAATGCAGAACTGCTCACTAACTCTACCCAATTCCCTTCTCTCCACCCAGTCCTTCAGCCCCTCAGCAAGAAATGCTTGATTTCGCTGAGAGAAGGGTACTATTTAAACTCAATTCTTGGACTGGCTCATTTTTAATGCCTCATTACCAAGCAGCACAACCATGGTTATACATACACACTAAATATGTGTGAGGTTAAATTAGTTACAAATGTTATTGAGTTGTAGCACACAGCCCAGGTGGATTGTCACCACTTCCCACTGACATAGCATGCTTGCCTCACAGGCACTATAAAAATCAGAGCAAACATTAATTTCCACTGGCTTTTTCCTCTTTTAGTTTCCACCTCTTGTTTCTTCAGGTTTCTGACCGTAACAATTAGTAGGACCACATTCGGGCTCATTGCTTTTTCCAGCAGAGGAGTGCTCAGGTAATGATAACAGTCTCCTCCTTCCTACCAGGTTAACAATTCGAATCCCATTCTTATGGATCAAAATTCAAAATGCAGTGAGTACATTTTAAAGGAAAGGAAGGAAGAAAGGAAAGAAAGAAGGGAAAAAGAAAAAGAAAAAAGAAAGAAAGAGAAAGTCATAATTTAGGTTGGCAAAGGTGACTCTGAAAATCACTGTATCAAAATACCCTAAGGACTTTTACCCAATCCACTTTTGGAAGTGTTGGTAAATTTCTTCTGTATAGAGCCAGACAGTAAACACTGTAGGCTGCTAGGCTTAGGCTTAGTTTCTGTCGCAACTACTCTACTCAACTCTGCCACTGTAGCGAGAAGGCAGTCATCGACAGTATTTAATGGAGGTGGTTGAGCTCCAAAAACACTTCATTTATGGAGAGCAAAATTTGAAGTTCATATGACTTTCATATCACAAGATATTATTTTTTATTTTTCCAATCAATTAAAAATGTAAAAAACATTCTCAGCTTTCAGACTACACAAAAACAGGTGTTTCCCAGCTCCTGCTCTAAAATGTTACATGATGCATCACTTGGTAAAACTGGACTAAAAGTACTTGAGATAATATAGTTTGATATGCTACATGCACTTTTTAGGAAAGAACATGAAAAATCAAGTGTAGCTGGTATTTTAAAAGAATAAACATATATCATGATATATTTGGCCAAAAAATTTTGGCTATGGAGAATTCTAACATTTAACAATAAAGACAGGGCTTAGTTTTAGGAAAACAGCTTAAAATTCATACCATCCCAGTTATATTTAGCTAAATAATGAAATAGCTGTTTCTATTTACAAAGATTTATTTTGGTTTTTCTAATACAAGATAAATTATCGATTTATTTATTTATTTATTGAGACAGGGTCTCAGTCTGTCACCCAGGCTGGAGTGTAGTGGTATGATCTCAGCTCACTGCAACCTCTGTCTCCTGGGTTTAAGCAATCCTCCCACCTCAGCCGTCTGAGTAGCTGGGATTACAGGCATGCACCATCATGCCTGGCTAATTTGTGTAATTTTAGTAGAGATGGAGTTTCACCATGTTGGCCAGGCTGGTCTCAAACTCCTGGATTAAGTCTGCCTCGGCCTCCCAAAGTGTTGGGATTACAGCATGAGTAATCTGTCCCAGATAAGTGAGTTAAAAGCTAACGTTATTTCATGCCACAGAAGTACATAAATGATGGTATGGTTCCATCTGATGTCTCTCCAGTGTCAGAATATAATTACAAAGAAAACTAGAATGATCAACATTGATTTCAAAGAAAATATCTGAATTAAATACTTCTGTAGGTAGGTGAATAATCTCATATAAAATCTCCATATAAAAATCCCTAACATTTAGCCCTAAAGCTCTGACTAATACTGATGTGGTAGGGACACAAATGTTTTTAACTACTTAACATGTTAGTTTTAAGCTAATTGGTAATTAAACTTGTAGAGTTAAACTTAACTCTGAGCACATCATATTGTCCACCCACTGTGTGAGAGTAATTTTCTTATGGCTCAGAATTTTAAATGCCCTAATTAAGTTAGAAAAGGCTTAAAAACATTATTAAATGCTATTTTTGTTCCTGATAAATTCGTCTGGTAGTAAAATCAGCTTACTGGTATTAAAAGTGGTTATTTTGGTGGGGTGAGTGGCATTAATTATTTCACAGCAATCTGGTGGAACAGAAGTGAAGACAATGAAAAATAGGAGCTGTTAAATAAACTAACAAGTGACAGTTCCCATAGTCCCCACTGACAGAGCAGTTACTGCGCAGGAGGGACCCACCCTCCAGACAAGTGTGCTGCTCTGAGAGGTTTGGTGAGGGCGATGGTAAGTCTTCCCACTCATGTGAAAATGAGAGGCAATGCTGAATTGTATCTCCTATGAACATGAGGTCAAATGTAACATAACAACAAAATATGAGCTTCAAAGCTTATGAAGTGTCAAATGTTATTTATAGAAATATCAGCTGTGGAGAAAAATCACTACCTCATTATTCAAAAGGTTGTGAGGAAACACCTTAGACAGGAAAAAGGGTCAGAAATTAGCATACCTTACTGCCAGAAGGTGGCCCAAGTAGTTGTCAACAATCACATTTACAAAACAATTCTGAAATACCTGATTTCTCATATAAACTGGTTATTTCAATAGCTTCATTTTATAAAGTATATTCCATCTAAATAATTCCATTTTTAGAGAGTTTTCTTATAAAATGTAATTGCACATTCCAAAAGCTCATGTCCACAAATACAGAGCAGCTCATCATGGCACTTACAAACAAACCCATGTCTCATCACTAACAATTTGATGTAAGTCTCTGATATAACTTCAATCTTCCCAACTCAACTCCACTGGACATGTGACCCTGACAAATTTCTAAATAAAAAAGCATATACCTCTCTCAACTACGTAAGAATGGGTGGCAACAGATTGAGTAAATCCCTGATGAATGGATCTTGCATTTATAGAGCCAAGGAATGGTATCAAGAACATCAAGATTCTAAACAATAAAATTATATTATCACTGCAACTTACACACTTTCTAAACTCTACCCTGAATATGTTCCACCTTCATTCTCAGGTGCAATGAAGAACCACGACAGTTTTCACATCATCCTACCTGGTCAGAAGTTGCCACCATTAGGACAACTAATTAAATTCAACAGTAAAGGTGTGTGTCCTATGCCCTCCAATAGGGTGTGGCTCAGGGACTGCTTGGGGTTTCAAACGGAGCCCACACTCAGGAAGCTCCCCAGGTTTCTATCACTAGTCTCTGTAACTTATATTGATGAAGATGAACACATCTGTTTTTCTTTCAAAGCAGCCAGCACAAGCTGGCACAGCTACCTCTGTGCCCACAGAACAGGGTGAAGGATCAAGGAGCAACATGGCTCTCCTCTGGGTCCCAAGTAATAGGGAGCAGGAGGCTCCCAACTCAAAGGGAGAAGCAGGCTGAATGCATTAATGAGCTGTGAGTCACATGTTTTAGGTCAGCTAGTCTTCATTTTCGTCAATCTGAAAAGATTTGGAACTCACAAACTGCATAAAGACATACAAATTACCACACATGGAAAGCCAATTAAGTTCTTTGTTTCTTTGATCATTGCTTTTCTGTTTGAATTTCCACAAAGAGGACAATCATAATCCACAAAACTGAATGTAGAGACAATACTATTCTGTGAATACTACAAAAATAATTACACAATTTAAGATATCGCACAGATTCTAGATGCTATAAAAACGTTTTTTTAAAAAGGTTTTATACTATTGCCAGTAGTGTTTGACGCATGTTTCAACAGTAAATAAAAAATCTGGACGCTGGAAAGATTCAATTGCTAGAAGAAAACGGGCATGAGGTGTATATTCTTAAAATTATTCCTCTCACACTCCACCCTCCTTTTTTTCTCTCTTGGCAATTATTAGGCTAAACTCAAATTCTTCATCAATCTCAACACACCAAACAGATGCCACTTTTCCAGGATGCTCTAAGAAAACATGTTGTTCACCTAACACAAATAGTCAAGGTAACAGAGCAATTTGGCTCCATTGTTCTTGATGACCATAATATAATCCTTCTACCTGGCTTAGTTCTTCAAGTTGTCACATCATACTTCTAACTCTACCTCTTGGACTCTCTCAGAAATACCCAGGCCCTTCTCTGGGTGATATTTTAGGAAGAATGTCTTTAAGGCAAACCAGAGGATGAACGGCAGCAGAGAGGGAAAGGCTGCAGGCTGGGTGGCTTCAGCAGTCTCGGAAGTGTGATGGGGACAGTGTCAATAAGTTATTTCTTTTCACAGATGCTGCCATAGTTTATGAATCATGTTTTCCCTGGGGCTTTCCACCTATTCAAAGGACGAGTTTCAGAGCTCGGATGAAGAGCAACTATCTTATGAACACAGAGACATTTCTCAGTTTTAAAGGTCAAATTAGATTTTTGCTTGGGTTCTCACCAAAATGATAGACTTGAAAATCAGGATTTATCAAGGGGAAACTATTTTCTAAATTATTTTGACATACTGAGTGTATTAGTTTGTTTTCACACTGCTGATAAAGACATATACGAGACTCGGAAGAAAAGGGGGATTAATTTGACCTACAGTTCCATATGGCAGGGGAGGTGTCGCAATCATGGCAGAGCATGAAAGGCATTTCTTACATGGTGGTGGCAAGAGAGAATAAGAAAGAAGCAAAGTGGAAATCCCTGATAAACCCATCAGATCTCGTGAAACTTATCCGCTATCACAAGAATAGCACAGGAAAGACTGGCCCCATGATTCAACTACCTCCCACGACACGTGGGAATTCTGGGAGATACAATTCAAGTTGAGATTTGGTTGGGGACACAGTCAAACCATATCATGGAGAAACAACCTGTAGATGACAGAGTGTTATCCCCTAAGGTAGAGGAGACTTCCTTCCAACTACAAAGGCTGAGCCAAGGGAACTGCAGCTCTGAGGCAGGAGGAAAGGAGCTGGAAGCCCACCTCTTGCAGTATTGAGTGACTCATGTTGGAGCTGGGAAATCCCTGCACTATGTACCCATCTCAAGGCGAACAGAAAGTGGAGGAGAGGATGGTGGCTTTAGATGTTTAGACATTCTTTGCCAAGAACACAAAAAGAAGGCTTTGCAACCACACCCTCTCCAGGCAACTAGTGGCCACTTTGTGAAGGAAGAGGGGGAAAGAGAGACTGAGTATTTTACCTAAAGAGCTGAGCATTTACAGTCCAAAATGAATAATGTAATGAATGCAATAGATGAAGTTTACCAACAGAATTAAAATCCAGGGACATCTACCTCCCTCATAAGAGAGGTAAGACAGTTACATTTTCTTTTTCACCTGGACTGAGCATGAAGTTTGAACTCAAACTCTGCCGCATAGCCTAAGGTGATGAAAGGCTCAACTAGAATTAGGGCCACAGAAATGGAAAGTCAGCCAGCACGGCCTCCTCCACTCAATTAAAGTTTATTTATTCAAAGTCTAGTAAAGACAAAAAGTTTACTGAATAAATGGGGGTAAAGAAGCTAAGTACTTCCTCACAGCTTTGGAAACTGCCAGTTGACCAAAAGAAAATGTGTATATTATCTCCAGAGCACCAACAGAATTTTAAAGATGTATAAAATCCTTTTCTTTCTGTTTTTTAAAAATTTCCTGTAAGGGTCCTTGACAGAGAGAAGAACTTAGCAAAGAACTTAGGAGGCACCTTCAGTCACTGCAGAAACACAGAGAAACTATCAAAGAAGAAAAAAGTATCAAAAAATAAGCCTTGAAGAAATTATATAGGAGTAAAATCCAATATTCAATGTAGAATTTGATGGGAACATAGGAAGTAACTCCTCTACTTTTGCATAGGAAGAAAAAAGGCTACAGTACTTTGAACATCTTAGTTTTATAAAAAATGTAGTAGTATTCTTTTCCATAATGCATAGATTTAGAAAGAAGTTCTCTAACTTTTCTTGAGCTTTGGGTTTCAGATATATTCATATTTTCTACCAGATTCGGGGAAATAAAGTGTTTGAAAAATAAGCAATCTGTCTCTGCCCCTTTAAAAAGCAATAAAAATGCTCCAAACAGAAAAGTAAAACCATGGAGACCCTATCAAATACATGGCCCTAAACCACTGTCCCCTAACAGTTCTCCAGGTGGCGCTGGCTCAAATGAAATCTATCCAGGAACTGAAGTGATGCTAACAGCAGGGTCCCATTTCTCATTTACCAATAGGGCTGGATGGCACCCCAGCTCTTGTTTCCCAGCTTACTTGGCAATTTTAAATCAGACTGTTAGTATGTCAGATGACATAGTGGCTTGCTTAATACCATTTATCATTTCTTGTCTGAGGATACCATCTGACAACATGTTGAACTCTATTTAAGTCATCCTCCCAGAGAATTTAGAGCTGGATATCAAACTTAATTGATAAAAGCTGCTCTGTGATGCTATGTGATGAAGTCTTTTTGAAGGGAACTGTCATCCCCTAAAGTGCTACTCTTTCCTCACCTGTTCCTTGCTTAGTATCTGGTGTGTGCGTGTGTGTGTGTGTGTGTGTGTAAAAATACTTTAAAATATGTGTTCCTCTGTGTTTTCTGCGGAGACATGTTAAGCTAGAAAACTGGATTGGAAGGAAAATCTTACAATTAGCACTACTTACATACAATCTCCCAAAGGTTTCCCAATCTTCCAGCTTCTGATTACTCCGTGGTGGCCTGGTACTTCTCATCTGATGATATATGTGATGCTACCAGCACACTGTATCTTTTAAACATTTATTTTCACTTCCATTGGCTTGATAACTTGAACCATTACAAAATGGCTCGTCAATGGTTTTGATGATTTCAGAGAAACTGATTTTGGAAATATTGGCTGAACCTCTCCAGTCATCAAATTAAACAATAGCCTTTGGGTTTCAAATCATCAGTCTGTAGGATGCATCTACCTTTCCCAAATCTCCCACCGCCCCCCTTCCTTCTTTCATTCGTTTTTAGCTTATTCTTATCCTGAAGCACAATATTCCATCTGGTCTTTTTTCTACAGTTATAAAAGTTGGTAAAGTTGACACCTCTAATTAAAAGGTTTTAATGTCAAGTTCTGAGGCAGGAGAGTGATAAAAGAAGCCACAAAGGAGATGGGGATCAATAGTAACCTTATTACAGATCATCTCTGGCTTGGTCCAAACCAGCATACTCCATTAATTATGAAGTGTGATTTATCTCTTCACTGAATAAAGAAGTAACAAGAAAAAGTATATGAAACCATACCAACAACTTAACACAGAATGTTCATGATGCTGCATGTCAACTGCCAACATTTCTGTGTAAGGAAAAAAAAATCTTCATTTCACATATTTTATTTAAAGAACCTTGTTTTATTTAAGAAATATTTAAAGTCATGTGTTAGAAGAGACTACTCAGCAACTTATATACAAACACTCACAGAGAGCAAATAATATCCTCCCAGACAAAGCATCTTGTTCCGCCCTTTAAAAAATACTATTCTCTACTGGGTAAATGGACTCCTCAGAGGATGCTTTCTTAATTAAATCAAGGGAATTAAAATCAAGACTTTTGTGAAGTTGCAAAAAAAAGACTGAAAAAAATTAATTTCAAATGGAAAGTACAGAGAATGGAACTACAATGACGAGAATGAATTCATGTATAATCTCTGAACAGGTGGAGGCTGCCCATTTGCTGCGTATAAGAACCACCGTACTGCCTGTAAGACAGAGGTGGGCTTCATTTTCTTTATTTTTTTCCTCTTCTCTCCTTTTTCCTCTCTACGACTTCAATTTAATTACAATGACTAAAGCATAGTCCATGACAGAAAAACTGCAGCAAAATTAACAAAAAACTTTAGAAAATAACTTTCTTTTTATGTAATACATCACAAAATATTTAAATTTTCAATGTTTTCTCTCTATAGAGGAAGAATGTTGACTCCTTGATCTCTATAGGTTAGTACAGATCTCGTAACAATTTTAAAAATTCAAGTTTACAACAGTTGGTAAACGTGCATCTAATAAAGATAGGCAGAGAATGGAATTATCACTCTCAACATTAAAAGGATAGTAAAAGTCACTTCAGTTTTAAAGATTATGAATTAAATCACAAATATTGATGGGGGAGGGGAGATGCACTGAAATGCCAGTGCAGATCCATTCTTAAGAACACTGTGTTCTATGAAGAGTATCCAGATAGTCACTGGACTCTCTTAAACTCAGGTTACATATTCCTTATTTTCTCTTGCCAGCCCCTAATTACATGAGTGAACAAGCTCAATCTTGATCTTGATTGTCAATAGTGGGTGCATTCAAGTTCATTTATAGATATTTTAAGTAAAATATTTACATTTTTGTTTTCTGAAATTATAAACAATGTGTTCAGACATTTATGATCAAATTTCTTTGAGTGGAATTTGATCTATTGATTACGGTTTTCTTTAAGTGTATTAAATCTGCCTTTTAATATATGTTAAGTAATGCAAAATGAAGAATTTTCTACATTTATCAGCCACAAGAACAAAAAATAAGGTGCCTGTAACTTCAAGAGTCCCACATGAATAACTGCAGATTATTATTATTAAAGTTACTTGGGCTTTATTGCTGTATTGATCATTCATCTGCACATTCTACACAGTTAATTTTTCTGATCTGGATTGCAGAAAAAATTGGACAGAGATACCACTTGGGTACCAACTCCAGTTCTGTCGTTAATTTGATGTGCTACAGGGTTTCAATTTTCTCATGTGCAAAATAAAGGTGCTCAACAGGTGGTCTCTGAGTTCTGTTTCACTCCAAGTCTCCCAAATTCCATAATACCTAATTCTGAGCATAGTCCTTTGCTCAAAAATCTACTATTTGTTACAGTGCAAACCTGGATTTCCCAGAATATGTGCTTGAGCATATTTCACCTATGAGCATGTTTCACCCTGTGAACTCATCTTGCAATAGCCTCCTCTTTACCAGTTGAATTCCAACTCATTCTTACAGGTCTAGTTCAAGGCCAATGTTTCACTGAAATCTTCCTAATCCCTGAACCTGAAACTAACCATTTTCTCCTTTGAAGATTCAAATAATTCATTTATATATTTTAAAATATCTATTTACTATCTATTGTCTATCATCTTACCATTATCTATAAACATACTGTAGCATCTCTTCAACTAAATTATAAGCTCCTGAAGGGAAAAAAAAAGTCTTTTTCATCTTTATATTACCTCATGTTGCCTAGAATAGTCACTGGTACACAGTAGGCACTCAATAAATACTTGTTGATGAGTGAGCAGTACACATGGTAAGAGCTTATAAATGGGCGTTGAATTCATCACCAAAAATGCAGTAACTTATTCTGTATCTGTTTTATTGAAATAAACCAATTAAATTTCTATTATATGCCACTTCAAAACAACCAAACATGACATCTTTAAAGCAAATCAATCATTTGGTACAAAAGTTCGACCCTCTGACTTTATGGTCATGATGTATGATATAATAAAATATACTGTTCAACGCAATAAATATGGAGTTGTGGGCAAAAGCCCAACCACATGCCTTAATAATGGAGCCCAGCCCCCATCTGTTGAAAAAAAGTAGATAGGTATGAAAAAAGGGACTCAAGGGTCACTTCCATTAAGAGAGGCAGAGAGAACAAGTTGACCAGAGGAAGACGAGCCCTCAAAAGTTGAGTCCCTAAATCATAGGATGAAGTACTTAAGGACACTGAGCTTAAGTGGACAAAGATGCCTCATTTAAAGGCCCAGTAAGCCTCCATTTGCATGAGGCCCCCTTCCAGCCCTGCTACAATTTCCCTACCTAGGGTTGCTACGTGCAGTTTTCTTGCTCTAGGTTCTAGCGGAAGAGGACCCTAGGGCCCTTGCTCACCACTGGGAGGAAGAAAGGTCATCTGTGTGCCCCAGGCCTCCAGGCACAAGTTCAGCAGGTGTCTTCTATCCCACACTCATGTCTCTGACTCCAGCACTGCTAACAGGATCATTCCCACTTTCCATCCCAGTCCTGTTCCTACTAAAACTACCTTAATCTGCCTAGTCTAAGGATGTGTGTGAACGTCTCCTCTTCTCCACTCCTGAATGGCTCTGATACCTGCCTTCTTGAGGTAAGTCCCAGGCTCACCCCACCACGGGAGCCACAAGAGCACCACAAGTCCTGTAAAAGCACAATTCCAGCAGTGTTCAAGGCCTGTTTGTTGGTGGTAATCACGGGAGCCATTAGGACAATGATCTGCATTCTCCGTTTTCACAAAGAAACTGGCACACTTCTGAAATACTATTTTATTAATAGAGTCTAGAAATTGAAAAGTAATCACAATCTTGATAGCATAAATACACATCCGTACATTTCAGGAGGTACCATGGCACTGTCCTCACAGGAAGACACACTTTAGGCATGTAGACTGGCCACAACACAGGAGTTCTGGAGGAGTTTCTCAACTTGCCTTTACTTCTCATTCGCCTCCACACATTATACATGGGAAGTCAACAGAATGAAATAAGATCTTATTTCTAAGGTTAATTTTGGGTCAAGCTCAACATAACATTACAAAAATAAAGAGCTATATTTAGAGTTACGGGCTGTCCGAGACCTTTAGTACATTTCCCATCAATATTTAATCTATTCTGGCTAGCTTTAATAAATTGTCACAAGGAAAGAAACCATTAAGTCACTAAAAGAACTGTAAAATATCACAAGAGTTATAATATTGCGGCAGCTATAATTTGAATTTAATTTTAAATTTTATCAGCTTATTTTGTCAGATGGAATTAACAGAACATATCGATAAATAAGGCAGTATAAGGCTGCACAGCTATTTTAATTATACATTATAAAAGAGTAATTTTATAATTTAAAAATTTTAAGCAAGCTAGCATATTCTGTCTTGTCAATTCTAAAACAATATAATGATACAGTTAGATTCAGATAAGAGTTACATATTCAGTGCTAGCAACTACCATTCCAAGAGGAAGGAGCAGGGAACCAAGGAGCAATGAGCCATTCCTGAGCTGAATATTGCTGTGAGTGCCGTAAAGGTTGCTGGTGGCCATAAGGATTTTTAACACAGACCATGAGAATCCAGCTATGATCACACTCCTGATGGAGCAGAAATCAGCCCCTGAACTTGGCCTGCCCTGTTATGCTGTTATCACCTACACGGGGAACTACCACCCTACTCTCAGGAAGTCCCTGTTAAAAAGCTTGCCACGAAGAAACGTCACTGTATGACTATCACAGAAACCAAAGAAATGTCTTAGGGGGTAAATCATATTAGATTTTGGTCAATGAAACAGGTCTGTGCTTTTATTAGTGGCTTATGCTTAAAAAACGTCTATAAATATTGGTTACTTTTTTTGGCTGTGTCTCATAAAACTTAAGAAGTCAAGAACTATCTAGGCAGTCTGGGTCACAGCATGTAAAAGTTCTTCAAACTTTTCCATTTTTACCCCTTTTTCCATTTCCCCACCAAAGGAATCTCAGCATAAGCTTGCTGTGTTGATGCTGGTCCCCGGCCTTGCTTTCTCTCCTGGTGGACTCGATGGCTCCCCGAGGATGGGGCTGTTCGTATGAGTCTTTGTGGCCCCCTTTGGCACTTAGCACAGTGGCACTCAGCACCCGAGCATAATCAGACACCTGACCTGGCCTCCCTCCTCTCTGCAGGAAGGTGCCACTCTATGTAATTTGCTTGCAGTGTCCAGTATTCAGTTCCTGGTGTCTCTTAAGGTTACCATGAACGCTAGGAAGGAAACAGCCCCCACTACAATGTGTGACTACTTCATAGGAATCTATGAAATGTGCAAATATCACTTTTTTAAAGGTAATAAACTCATAAGCTGTTTAAAACATTGCATTCTTCTGACTTGTACTTCTAGACTTATTCAACCAAAGACTACAGAAGCATTTTCCAAAATACATTCTTCAGAACCTTTGTTTTTAGAAGTAGAATTCCAATGGTCAAGTCAATTTGTGAAACTGGAAACTGATTACTTTTGTTCAAACTAGTATTTCCCAAAATTATTTAATCAAGGAAAATAATAAAAAATTATTTTCCCCCCATGTGATATTTACTAATATCCTATGAAACCCTTCCTGTATGTGATATTTACTAACATCCTAAGAAACCTATGAAGTAGTCACAATTTGAGAAGTGCTGGCCTAACGTCTTTTTTCTTTCCCTTGAATTGCATAAATCCCTCTAAATTACAGCTTTCAGACAACTTATAAAACAGTCAAAAATATTTCTGTTTAGGTTTATGATGCTGATCCTGTTTTGTCCTTGAGCACGGCAAGCTACATCAGAAGAAACCTTAGTGATCTTAGCTTGTGCTTTTGGAGTGGAGGCGGTAGCAGATGAGGTACTAACCCCCAGGCACTCTAAACAGTACTGGAAGACAGCCTGGCCCATCTGGGAGGGGAGTGTCCAACACCACCCTTAACCCTGATAGGTTGAAGAGTCACTGACAGCTTCAACTACATCATACACTTTAAATGGGTGTCCTTCACCCACTAAAATCTCTCTTAGAGTTACGGTAAATAAAAAATTACAATAAGAGCAGGATGTGATTAAGAAAATTCAAGGTAAATCTTAAGTACAAAAATGTAATATTCTAGGTATCCTGAGGATACCCTATTAGTGTTAAGCTGATTACAAGTACAGGTGTCACAGAGCAGCTGCCGTAAGAAGGGAAACCACTGCCTGGTGCAGAGTCATGTGATACAGGCACCTGCCCCTCATGGCATTACATTTTTAGGTTAAATTGCTTGCCTTTACCAGTTGAAAAAATGAAAATAAAATGAAAACAAATAAATTAATGACTGGCTGCAGGAGAAGATTTTTAAAAACTCTTTCCTACATCTGTGTGGAAAATAGTGCATCCTTTAAAAATCAATTCAGATATAGTTGAGAAGCTAACTAATGTTTAATCCAACTGAGGTGTCTCCGAATTCTGCTTTTGAAAACAACAACACGCTAATCTCTTTCAAATACAGCAAGGTCAGGGGAATTATTTCTCCAGCATAGGTGAATGAAGCATGAAATAGGAAAGTGCACTTCAGCAAAAGCTCCAAAGTATGTCTGATGTGTTGTCTTAGGACATCTCTCTCACCCAGGCTATGTAAAAAGACAAAGGACAACTCACCATGTCATAAGTTGTTACGATCTTCTTCAGAACCTCTGGCACAATTCCCTGCAGCTCCATTGTGGGGTACTGCTCGCTGAGATTCAGGACCACTAGGGGTGTGTTATCAGGCCCCAGAAAGCGGGGGGACACCGCCAACATGCACTGCATGAGATTGGCCACAGAGGACAGACCACACAGCTCCTTGAATGACACCACCGCATTCTGTTAAATGGAAAGAAAGAAGCATTTGTAATTAACTGGGGGTTTCAATTTCTCATGGATATTATATTTGATATACCTGTTTACGTTTGAACCACCTGGTACAACAGTTATTAGCAGTGTTATAACAGAATTGGCTAATGATTATTTTATCCTGGGAAAAATGGCTACTATCCAAAGTAAATGCTATTATGGGCATTCGTAACACCAATTTATCAAAAGTACTGAAAATGCAAATAAGTCAAATTCTTCCGAAGGGCAAGGCCTCTTTTCAGCCCAAAGTTCATAGTAGTGCTGATGCGGATAAGCAACTACGAGCAAACAGAGAGAACGGCTTCTGCATTCAAAGAGGGTAAAGATTTAGGGGGGAAAAATCCAATCTGGTTTAAAATAAGTATCAAATATACCAGCCATACAAAAGGGAAAGAAATATTTGCAAGGTGGAAACCTGAATCTCTCATCTATTTATGCCTGCTGGCTCAAAATCTAAAGAACCTTTGAGGATGCTACTGTTCTCTGGTGAGTCTGCCCAGCAGGGACCTTGGTTACCTGTGACCTTCCCCTATTAGAGTCACGGCTGATCTCAATGCCTCTCTCTTTTTTCTAATCACCAGAGGTATGCCATTTAAATATCCACGAAAGAAAAACCTTCAACACTGTAAAATGCCATGAGCTGGCCTTCTTTGAACACTTATCAAGTGCTAAGCCATACTAGGCATACTTATTACACATTACTTCCATTTAATCCACACAGCAAGCCATGTTATGGATGAGAAGACTGAGCCTTGGCTATAATCCTTCTCTGTTTGTCTAGGGTCACACAGCTAGTAAGTGAAGGAGTCAAGATTTTAGCTGAAGGCTGTTGATGTTAAGGCCCAGGCTTTGAGTCACCATGAGTAATAACAGGCCAATTATAATCATAATAAGAGTCAGGTGGGCTATTTCAGGCACACTTGGGTCCTGGTCTGGGCTGGGCATGTGGGCAGAGGGGGTAGATCTAGGCCCTGCAGGCCTGTGCCTTCTGCTCTCAAATAACCCAGGTTCTTGGGAATGAACAACACTTTAGTTTTAAATTTAAACATTTCATTTTTATTAATATTGCTTTAAATATGGACATCAAACTATATATCATTGGCTCAAATCACATTGATATATTCAGTTACAGAAATCAATCATGACTGTGATATTTAAAGTGCGGTTCCCCAGTCACTCTTATCACACCACTTACTCATATCTGCAGTTGTTCTATTTGTTTATCTGCCTGCCTCCTGTCTGTTTCCCCTTCCCACTGCCTGCCCCCAACTAGCATGCAAGCCCCTTGACGGCAGGCAGTCAATCTGTTTGTTCACCACTGCATCTTCATGGCCTAGACTGCTTGTGCATGGCAGCTGCTCATTCAGTATCACTACCGACTGCTTTGTCAGGTTCAGTGCAGACGAGGCTTTGGAAAAGACAATGCTTGAGCTCTGACAAATCCTCAAAGGAATTCTGTGTCACACACACCCCAGCAGCCACTGGGCAGTGGACAATGCACTTGCTCAGAGCTGAGGGTTTACCAAACCACCTTCACCCTCAGAAACAGGGAAAAGCCCTTCATATGTCTGTTATGCTTTTACTTTAAGAGAAAAGAAACAAATTTCCTTATTGTGGGAAGGTCTTTTTATTCATGAAGTATACACAGAATTAGTAGATAGGGAAAATATGTTGAATTTTCTCAGTCAGATTTTATTTGTTGGCATCATTCTCATTGGTCATTTTAAAATATAATTTTTTGAAATACAAAATAAACAGACATGGAGCACTTATCACACACACACCACTTCTCACACACTATGACAGGTCAGGGCTGCTGTCTCCATGAGGCAGGTCCTTGCTGTCTAGCTCTGTGTCACTCAGGGGTCCTAGTGTATGGCTAGATGTGTGGGCGATCCTTAATTAAAAATGTAATTCCTAACTGATTGCTTTTAGCCATTATATATTTCAGAGGTAATTACTATCTTAAACTTCTAATAAATACAGGCACCTCTTTTACTCACAGAATTAGCTATCCTCTCAAATCAAGAGGAGGCTCACTTTGCATACACATAGATTTACAGTTCATTTAAAGGCTTCCCATCTCCTCAGCATTACAGCTTCATAAGAAAGGACTGGATCACATCCATTTTACTTTGACTTATATCCTTTTTATTTTGATAGATCATCAATTTGTGTTCCAGGTAAGGAATATTCAGAAATCCCAGAGATTCCTATGTATACTATTAGAAAAAAAGAGGAACTTTTCAGCAGTCATTAATGGAGACTGGGACAAAGGTGTGTAACACAGCAACGAGACTCACTTATCCTAATATGTAATCAATATTTTCAACACCAATTGTACACTTAGGAATTTAAATGATAAAAAAGAGACTAGTGGTAAACATTCTAATAACTAATTGGAATTTAAAAACTACATAAATATACTATTATTAAAAAAAACAATATATTTATAAACTATGGAGATGTACTAAGTAGGAAAACCATTGAGTAAATAATTAAACACAAGCACGCACCTGCATGTTTTCTCTCAGATCTGTGGCATCCCGTATAGGGGGCTGGGCATTCTTGAATACCTCATCCACAGTTTTAATCCACAGTGTTCTCAAAGATGCATATTCCCTGGATTTCTTCCCTTTTCTCACAGAAAGGCCCCTTTTATGAGGCTTCCCTCCTCCTCTTCGGTTAGTAATAGCCACGTGGACAAATAAGGAAGCATGTGCAAGGACCTCTCCAGTTAAGGACTGCAGGGGGACATGGCGGTAGCCCGTCTGTAAACATTCAAAGGGAATTGTATACTGGCCGATGAATTCATCCCCGATGTAGTCATCATCCAGCACTACAAAGCGCACCATGGCCAATTCTGGCAGGTTGATTTGAAATTCAAAGCTTTCATCAAAAATAGGAGCGTCTCCATTCTGGTGCACTGTTTTTGTCCTTTGTTCTGCACAATCAGCAGGGATTCCATGGATTTCAACATAGACATAAGGATCCACCACGTCACCTTTGGCACCTGATCCTTTGGGCTTGGGAAAGTTCTGCCCACTGATGATTTTAATGTGAAGAAGTTGAGGTGAGACCCCTGGGACAGAGTCTTTTGTATTGGCACTGAAGAAGGAGACCTCCTCTCTCATGATGGCTGGCCGGAGGACATAGCCACAGTTTCCGTTCTGCCTAAACCAGCCAATATTCAGGTCCATCATCAGTCCTGGTGTCTGAAAGTTCATGGCTACAATTTGGCAACCACATTTCCAAAAATCTTGAGGGTTCATGTTACTGGAGTCAATTCTCATTGGACTGGGAAAAACCCTAGCAAGAAAACGCTTGTTGTAATTTACAAAGTCCCCTGGATTTTCATTGGCATACTTGCTGGCAAGCACTTCATTAAACGAACAGACTTCCCAATACTTCTGAACCTGAAATGACACCTGAAATTCTTTGAACTGAACTGATTTGCAGATGCTGACCAGTTCAGATAGTTCTTTACAAAGCTGAAATCGCTTCACAGGCACATTGTTGGGTTGCTCCACGTTTTCTTTTCCCATCCTCTGAGACATTTCCGCTCCTTCATCTTCATCAGTAACATCTCCTTCTACCCCAGAGCAATTTGAGGACAGCTTCTTTGCTTTAATTAGTATTTTCCCTTTCAGGACATCTGGGGATGGTAGATAAGATTCCTCAACATTGGGTGATGTTGTATAGAGCTTGTCTCCTAAAAGTTTCTTCATGTGCTGAACCATTACCTTCTGTTGTTTAATGGAACAGTGGTTTTCTAAACACAAGATAAGAGGATACTCTGAAGCAAAGAATGCATACTTGTTAATAATATCGATGACACTGCGGAAAACTATCTGAGAGGTCATGGTGTGGCCTGTGTAAATCACAGGTTCATTGTCTGGCCCATCCCATACATCTAATTCAACACTCCGGCAACCCATTTTAAGAGCTCGAATATATCCTGTGATGTCGGAGGGACCTCGGAACTGATCCTCTATTAAGTACGTATTATGAGATGAATTTATAAAGTAATGAGACAGAGGTTGCTTCATATCCTGACAGACCTTCTTATGTTCTGGATCAAATATATAACAGTCAGGTGACATAAGGTAATTAGTGAACCCATCTATGGACAGCCAGCCCTTTTCCTGACCCTCTTTGGATGGCTCATATTTGTGAATAATTTCAAGGCTTATTTCCTCATTTATATGTGCCACACCCTGTTCTGCCTCAAGAAACATCATAAGGTCCTTGATATCAAGGAATTCTTTATTGCTTGAAAACTGAACTAAAAGGAAATAAATTTCAGGTCTAGTACAAAGCTCATGAAAAACCTCAATAAATTCTTCCTTTGTGACCTCGGTACCAGCTTTGTCCTTTGATTTATGCAATTCTTTGAACTTAAGCTCAATTTTGCTTGTTTTTAAACCGGGATTGAGGTTTCTGATACATTGCACAGCATTACACAGAGTTATATGTCCAAGGTTATCTACATCAATTTCACTAAACATTTGTGAAACCCAAGAAGTCCTCATGTTATCTTGGCTACTTTCTAACATATCAAGTGTATGTTTTCCATAAGAAATTAGGTACCGCAGTCCTGTAACCCAGATGTTTGCAACATCTGCAGAGTTGGCAACCAAATCCAGTGACTCATAATTCTCTCCATATATGACAGAAAATGCACAATCTTCAGATATCTGGTCAGAAATGCCATTGCTGCGGAATATGTCTGTGTTTTTTCCTGTTCTCACTTCCTTGATGGATTTAATGTCAATCTTGGCTTTCTCAGAATCCTTCTTAGATGGCTCCCACCTTAGGCTCTGCATGTCGGCATCCAGTAAAAAGTACCTATGATAAATTCTAGAGTTGGAGCGAACCTTTTTGAGTTCTGAACCCTCAACCATTGAATTAATACAATCACTCGCACTGCTGATCTTCTTCTCTGTTGGCATGCTGCTGAATGAGACTGTCTTTTTCCGTTCCCTCTTCTGTTTTGTACCATCCTGAGAGAAAAAAAGACAGCATATTAGAATAACATAAATATAGGTTTCCATGTTCAAGATTATGAATAGAAATTTAATTTCCTTGAAAACAAATCATACTATTAAGATTTCCTATTCTAGGTCCTGTGATGAATGACACTCATTCATCTCCAAAGCTCAGAATTGGCCTTGGAGTTGACAACCTAATACCAACAGGTATGAAATCATTATTGGATAATTGCAATTCATATTTATCAAGAAGAACAATTTCAGGCCAGGCACAGAGGTTCACACCTATAAACTCAGCACTTTGGGAGGCTAAGGCAGGAGGATTGCTTGAGGCAAGGAGTTTGAGACCAACCTGGGTAACACAGTGAGATCCCATCTCTACGAAAAAAAAAAATGTTGGTGGGGCGTAGTGGCTCATGCCTGTAATCCCAGCACTCTGGGAGACCGAGGCGGGCAGATCACCTGAGGTCAGGAGTTTGAGACCAGCCTGGCCAACATGGTGAATCCCTGTCTCTACTAAAAATACAAAAATTAGTCAGGCATGGTGGTGGGTGCCTGTAATCCCACCTACTCAGGAGGCTGAGGCAGGAGAATCGCTGGAATCCGGGAGGTAAACGTTGCAGTGAGCCGAGATTGTGTCGCTGCACTCTAGCCTGGGCAACAGAGTGAGAATCCATCTCAAAAAAAAAAAAAAAATTAATTAGCCAGATATGGTGGCTCGTGCCTGTAGTCCTAGCTATTCAGGGGACTGAGATGGGAAGATTGCTTGAGCCCAGGAGATTGAGGCTGCAATGAGCTATGATCTTGCCACAGCACTCCAATCTGGACATCAGTACAAGATTCTGTCTCAAAAAATAGAAAGAAAGAAACAATTTTCAGAGCCCAGAGGAAAGTGAAAAGGCAGGATTCCTTGATTAAAAATTATTAAGAATTTCAAGGTGACAGAAGAGCTAAGTGAAGCCCAGGGCTCTTCTGAGTCAGTGTGAAACCTGTGCAACTGTACAGGTCATATACCATGAAACAGGCCCTGTTTCTATGTACACCGCCTACACCAATGCTTCTCAAAGGCTTGTCACCAGACCACCCGTCTCAGAATCATCTGGGTTACCCCTGGTTACAATGCAGATTCCTAGGCCCATGGAACCAGCTCCCTGGGGCTGGTGCCCAGGAATTTACATTCAAGGTAGCATTCCATGTGATGGGGGATGTACACTAAAGTTTAAAAACCATTTACTGACTACTTGGGCTAAGATGTCTAGACTATTTCTGGAAACTATTTGTACCAAATGATAAGAAACAGCTAAGTACCAACTAATTAAGTATCTGTTAAATGGGAATTCCAGCAGAAATTCCTCTCTCCAAAGTCTCATACTAGATCAGTCATCAATATACATCAGATAGACATGTAAGTCTGAGATGAAGGGCTAGATTATAGTTGTTGGAGCTTCTAAAATCATAGAGTTGGATTTATTAAAACCTATTACTATACACCAATGCTTAGAACAGTGTCACCTTGTATTTTAATATTAACAGATTATTAAAAGGACTAAGTTTAAAACTTCAGGCAGCACTTATTTCTAAAGAAGTTAGCATCACCAATAAGGCACTGTTCAACTTTCCTGCTTAAGGTAACATGTTCTCATCTTAAGGGGCTGACATCCACATCTGTGTGTGTATTTAAGTCCTTCCTTGTATAGAGATCTTTACTATTTGAAAAAAAAATGCTCAAATTACCTCAAAAGATCTTTCACAATTTTAAACCCAAAAGATGATACTGCCTTTCAGTATGTGCATAAAATCTATGACAAATTTTCAGTATTCATTGTATTCATAAATAAGAAATAGGGATGTGAGTTGGAATTATATCAATTTCATGACAAAGAAAAGAACATTGTTAAATATTATCCAAAGGCAATTCTAATTTTCCTGCTCTGGATAGAAAATCTCTATATTTTAAAAAGCTATTATGCTATACTCTATCTCTGAAATTTAAAACCACTTTTACTTTCTAACTACCTATACTTCCAAAAGCAATTTGCAGAAGGTAATTAAACTTAAACTTTAAATCATATGGGTATCATTTTCCTCAAAGTTTCAAAATGAACCATAGAAGCTTTTGTGATCTGAGTGCCAAGACAAAACATAAAAGCCACAAGGTAGAATATTTCTTTACAACTATATCCTCAGAACAATAAAGTGCAAAATACATAAAAACTGTGGTAATTGTATCTGTAAGATACATTATATTACAGCCATTCCAAATCCTAAAGCATAGATTGTACTATATCAGTTCGAGTGAGTTAGCATGAAATTAGTTTTGTAATCAGCCATGCATAAGGACATGAAACAAATGTATAAATTTTCTATTTTTCAGAATGACGTCTTTAGTTTTTTTTTTTTTTTTTTTAGTAGAGACAGGGTTTCACCATGTTAGCCAGATGGTCTTGATCTCATGACCTTGTGATCCACATGCCTTGGCCTCCCAAAGTGCTGGGATTACAGGCATGAGCCACTGCGCCCAACTGATGTCTTTAGTTTTTAAAAGGCACATTTACCTTTGATAAAGGCAATATACTGACTCAGTAAGGTAATTTTATAATCTTTATATATTGTGTCTCAAAGACGACATTAGTAGAACAATTACAAAAATATATGGAGGTATTTATCCACTGAGCCATTAAGAAATATATAGTAATTTCTCAACATTGTAATCTTTTATTCTTTCATTTTTATAGGCTGATTAATATTTGGTTACACTTTCTAATTTGTTATAAATGATATATTTCAGATAAATAGGTTTCTTTTTTATTAAGACGGAAAAGGCCTAATAGGAAAGTAAGTTAATAACATACACACATACTCACATACCCATGTATGGGTGCATACCATAAATATGTTTGGTATATGTTTAAGCTTAAACACCATACCGTGGCTTTAAAAACATCGCCATGCTTTTCACAAAGCAGCCCAGGCTTTGAATGGAGACTTCTGGTCATCAATTGCAGACACATGAACATGGTGACCACCCAAGCACGGGCAGATATAATGACATCAAGGACACCCCTTAGCAGAGACTTCCCGTCTCTTTCTCTCCCTCCATCTGCTGTCGCCTAGAACCGTCTGTCCTCTCCATAGCACACTAAGGCCTGAATCTGTTTCTCCTTCCTCACTAGCAGATAAAGTGATCAGAAAACACCGACAGAGGAGTATGCTTGTTTAGAGGCCAAAAAGGAAGAGAAACAGATGTGAGCTTGCACTCATCAATGGGTGGACCAGAATCTCTGGCTGGGAGCAACAAGTGGATGTGACTACAGGAGAAGCTGGCGAACTGGTCTTACACAGCCAGGAGAACAGGAAGGGGAGGACAGAAGCACTTGTGTGGGAGGTACGGAGAACTGGAGTTCGATGGCAGGAGATTGAGCCCCAAATTGCCTAATTCCTAGAATCCTTATCCCACTTTTACTCATTTCAACTTGGTTTTCATTGTTCAGCCTGGCAGTGATCAAATACTTGCATAAGCTGAGTAGCTGGTCAGAAGCAGAGAGCTGGGATCTACTGTCTATGCTGCCTTGTAATGCAAGTTAGTTTAAACTAAATAATGGAAATTATTCAAACTACATGTGCTATACATATAGCTTTCTAACTGGAAGAACATTAAATACATAATACTCACATGCATTAACCATCTAAAACCAGAGGAAAAAATGCAGGTTACTGCTGAGACAGTTGTGCCTCAAAATACTTTTTAAAAATAGTATAAATGATTTCTCAGAGTTGGCTGTTATATTGTGAAGGAGCACTCATCACCCAAAGCTTCTGAATGATGAACACAACAAAAGTTGGAAACTTGGTGCAATTCTCCTACTCTATTAGCACTTAGTAACCTCAAGAGAAAGAATACACAAAAAATGTCCGGACTGGAAGAAAACTGCTTCCAAAGAACCTACCTCCATATCAACCCTGAAATTTTGCATTTGTTGACAATCATAAAATTTAGAACTAGAAAGAAACAAAGGTTCATTTGCACATTAGCCAACACTTATTTACAGAATAACAATTTCATACCAGGAATGATTTTAGGTAAAGCAATGAACTAGGAAGAGGCTAGGGAAACATTCTGCACCACAGCAAATTCAGGGAAAATAAAAATGTTTATAGAACTCATACTTAGCATTAACAATACAAATAGCCATATTGAGTCCTATGGAAAAACATACACCTTTCTAACATAACTGCCTACTTTATTTAACAGAAGGTTGTCACTAAAAATAGGAGGCCACTAAAATTACCATCTGGGATACTTAAGTAGTGGCAATTTCATAAATGGGCATGGGTAATTTCACAAATTCTCATCCTGAAATGGGATAAGGAATAGGTGAACCTCATTTCTTCTGCTGGCAACAAAGTGTCTGGCACTGATTCAATTGATTTAGCTTGCTCTGGAGAAGAGGAACGAGAAACCCAGTTGTGGAGTTGCAGTCTTGTCTAAGGGCACACAGATAGTTAATGCCCTGCTGGAAGAAAATTACCTCGTTTCCTATTCCATTTGAAAGACCTGAAAGACTTCCACTTGAAAGACTCCTGTCTTTCAAGACTCATCTGTTCCCATTTTCTGTTTGATTATTCCTCAAAAAAATCATGAGCAAATGATGTTTTAATATCCAGATTCAATACCCTGGCCAAACAGTGACCAAATCTAAGCAGTCATTCTGGTGTGGGGCTGGGGTGTGAGCACAGGGTGGCTTAGAATGGGGAGAGGGTGTAGTATGAAAACAAAGCGGCCGTTTATCTCTCTGGTTTGCTTGAATCAAGTTATTTAATTTGAAATATAAGTAACATTAAAGAAAGGTAGGGGATCTTCATGTTTATCAAGGGGGATCCAGAATTAGATGGTTGAGAAACTGGGGGTTAAAAAAATTTCTCTTTTACAAAACAATACAAAACAAAACAAAAATCCCCAAGAAAGAACTTGAGGTCCATTAAACGAGCACAGCAAGGCCTGACCTTTCTTCAGCTCAATAACAATAACTCTGAATTGAAAGAATAAGTCATGCCAGGCACATAAGGGTTATCTTGCAAGGTTTTTCACACATCTTTAAAACTTTGATGTGCTCTCCAAGATGAGAAAAAATAAGAAAAGGGGGAATTTGGAGCAAGACAGTCACTCTGAAGGTCATTTTATAAAATAAAATGAATTGAAAAGAATAAAATAACATAAAGGAAAGCTAGGTACAGTTAAATGCTGCTTCTTGCTCACGTGGAAGGGCCCTTTATTTCAAGTAACAGAAACTCCTTGGCCTGTGGATGCCTCTCCTCCGTGGGCCCTCCTCTTCTGTCATGTCCTCTACTGTATTCTGTTTTCCAAAAGCTCACCCCTGCCCCAGTTTGGCAGAGTCTATGAGGGCTCAGATCTGCTAATGGCTTAAGAGCCTATGGGTGACTTAAAAAGTCATGAAGCGGGGGCAAGGAAGGTTCAGATGGTGGTTTACAATACAGAAAGCCAAAACAGAGTATCATTTCTACCCTAACAAGAAAAAGCCCAATAATCTATAAAATCATAACTGTTCTTATATCTACCAGAGAGCCACGGTCACACAGGAACCAAGGGAACTGAATTCAATGAGTGACACGCCCCTCCAAGGAGAAACAGGACACAAGAAACTGTTTTGGGTTTGGTGGAGCATGGGAAGAAGATGTGGCCACCATGGAGGCAGGTAAGAGGAACTCAGATAAAATTTTAAGGAATTCCTAAAAGCCAAGTGTGGCCTAGTATATCCATCTAGGGTAACTGGGAGTGCCAGACACAGGAAGAGTGCACTCATTTGTAAATCTTCTCCATGGGTAAACCTGAGAAAAACTAGGGGTTGAGCAGGAACACTGGGAAAAGGGTAGAAGCAGAATCCATCCACTTCTGG
Source organism: Macaca mulatta (assembly GCF_049350105.2). Lineage (NCBI taxonomy): Eukaryota > Metazoa > Chordata > Mammalia > Primates > Cercopithecidae > Macaca > Macaca mulatta. The sequence continues at coordinate 31,507,860 of NC_133407.1, forward strand.
AACCAGACAAAGATCCATTGCCCCAGAGGGTAGCAGAACCTCTTGTAATCAGGAGCCTGCACCAACAAAAGCACAGCTCTGCTATGACCAGGAGAGTGGCAGAAAACTATCACCTGCCCCAATTCAAAACAGATACAGGCAGAGTTTGGCTTCCACAGGGGGCAGGGCAGGTTAGGACAGGTGAGAAGGCCCAATTCTGAGGCTCAGGTGCACAGGGCTGCCTAAGACTGAAACTGGACCAGCAGGACCAAAAATTCTCCCTGACCCCCCCAGAAGCCTAGTACCAAAATGCAAGCAGTCTACCATTATAGGAGGGACAAGAACATGGGAAGAGATCCCTTTCTGACACAGGCATTCACAGTTGAAAGCTGAGGGCAGAGCAGGAACTCTGAGTAAACCCTCTAGTACACTACCTGCCTCCTTAACACACTAAACACAAGGTGACAGTGACCCACCCACCAGTGGAGAAATTTGAAGGCAGTGGTACAATGAAGGCAACAATGGCAACACAAATCCCAAACCTGGTTCAATTACTGACTCAATCTTCCCTACACTAATGACCTGGAAGAAGAGACATGCCCATTTCTGAGCACATTATTTACTTCAGTCTCTCTTAACCATGATTATCGTATCCAATAAAAATTGCAGGTCATACCAAAAAAGTAAAAAGAGAAACAAAATGAAACAAAAACAAAAACAAAAAACATTGTCAAGAGATAAAGCAATCAATAGAGCCAGACTGTAGAAGTGACTCAGAAGATGCTGAAACTATTAAATGGGAAGATTAGAACAACTATGAAATATGTTAAAAGATCTAGTGGAAAAAGTGGACAATGTGCATGATCAGATGGTTATATTTCCACAGAAAGATGGGAATTACAAAATATGGTCCAAAGGAAATACGGTTTTAAAAAACCCCACATCAGAGATGATGAATTCCTTGATAGGGTAATAAGCAGACTAAATACAGTCAAGAAAAGAATCTGTAAACTTGCAGATAGGTCAATAGAAATTATCCAAATGAAAATACAAGGAAACAAAAGAATATATACATATTTAAAAAAAAAAAACCAGAGCATCTAAGAGCTGCTGTCAAACATATGTGGAAAAAAAGTCCCTGTAGGAAAAAAAGGAAAAATAGGGCAACAAAATATATGAAGAGATAATGTCCTAGAATTTTCCAAATTAAGCAGCTCAAGAGTAAGAAGCTCAAGCAGGATCAAACACACACACACACACACACACACACACACACACACACCTGGATATATCACAGTTACACTGCTGAAAACCAATTAAAGAGAAAAGCTTTGAGGCAGCCAAAGAAAAAAGAAAGTCACATATAGAAAAACATCAATAAGAATTCTAGTTCAGATGATGGAGAAAAATTGAAAGTCTTTCCTCTAAGATCTGGAATAAGACAAGGATGTCCATTTTTTTTACCACTTTTATTCAACATAGTATTTGTAGTCCTAGCCAGAGTAATTAGGCAACAGAAAGAGAGAAAGGGAATCCGAATTGGAAGGAAATAAGTCAAACTGTCCTTGTTTGTATATGACATGATCTCATATTTTAAAAAGTCTAAAGATCCCATCAACAAACTCTTAGAACTGATAAACAAATTCAGTAAAGTTGCAAGATACAAAATTACTATCATTACTAATTAGTATCATTACTATATGTCAACAGTGAAATCAAAATTAGTATCATTACTACATGCCAACAGTGAAATCAAGAAATCAAGAAAGCAATCATATTTATGATAGCTATAAAAATAACTAGGAATAAATGTAACCAAAGAAGTGAAATATGTCCACAATGAAAATGATAGAGCACTAATGAAACTGAAAAAGATACACCAAAACAATGGAAAGCCATCCTGTGTTCATGCATTAGAAGAATTAATATTGTTAAGATGTCCATACTACCCAAAATGATCTACAGATTTAATGTAATTCTTATCAATGACATTCTGCACAGAAGTAAAAAAAAATTCCTAAAATTCATATGGAACCCCAAAAGACCCCAAATAGCCAAAGCAATACTAAGCAAAAAGAACAAAGCTGGAGGCATCATCACACTACCTGACTTCAAAATATACTACAAAGCTATAGTAACCAAAACAGCACAGTACTGACATCAAAACAGACACATAGACCAATGGAACAGAATAGAGAACCCAGAAATAAATCAATGTATTTACAGCCAACTCATTTTCAATAAAGGCACCAATAACATACATTAAGGAAAGGACAGTCTCTTCGATAAAAAGTGCTGGGAAAACCAGATATCCATATGCAAAGAATAAAACTAGTTCCCTATCTCTCACCATATACAAAAATCAAACCAAAATGGATTGAAGACTTAAATGTAAGACCTGAAACTATGAAACTACTAGAAGAAAACACTGGGGAAACAATTCATACTTCAAGACATTCATCTGGGCAAGATTTTTTTTTTATCATAAGATTTCAAAAGCACAAGTCACAAAAACAAAAATAAGTAAATGGGATTACATTTGTAAAAACAGCAAAAGAAACAATGAACAGAGTGAAAAGAGAGAGCTTACAGAATGGGAGAAAATACGTGCAAACTATTCGTCCAATGAAGCATTAATTACAACAGCAAAGAAAAGCAATTAAAAAATGGGCAAATTATCTAAATAGACATTTTCAAAAAAATATATGCAAATGGCCAGCAAGTATATGAAAAAATGCTCAGCACCATTAATCATCAGGGAAATGCTTATCAAAACCACAATGAGGATACCATTGCATCCTAGTTAAAATGGCTATTATTAAAAAGACAAAAACAAAAAACAAAAACAGAAGCTGGTATAGACGTGAAGAAAGGTATACTGTTAGTGGAAATGCAAATTAGTACAGCCATTATGGAAAACAGTATGAAGGTTTCTCAAAAAAGCTAAAAATAAAACTACCATATAATCCAGTAATCCCTCTGCTGTGTATATATCCAAAAGAAAGGAAATCAGTACATTGAAGAAATACCCACACACCTATGTTTATCACAGAGCTATTCACAATAGCCAAAATATGGAATCAATCTAAGAGTCCATTAATGGATGAAGAGATTTTAAAAATGTATAAGTATACATAATGGAATATTATTCACCCATAAAAAGAACAAAATACTGTCATTTGCAACTACATGGATGGAACTGGAGGACATCATGAAATAAATCAGGCACAGAAAGATAAATGTCACATGTACTCATATGCGAGAGCTGAAAAAGTTAAACTCATGGAGGTAGAGAGTAGAATGGTGGTTATCAGAAGCTAGGGAAGGGTAGGAAGGAGGGGAATAAAGAGAAGATGGTTAGTGGGTACAAAATGACAGAAGAAATAAGTTCTAGAGTTTGACAGCACAGTAGGTTGACTACAGTTATTAACAATTTATTGTGTATTTCAAAAGAGATTTGGAATATTCTCAACACAGAAATTACAAATGTTTGATATGACTGATGTCCCAATTACCCTGATTTGATCATTTTACATCGTATGCATGTATCAAAATATCACATGTACTCCCACAAATATATACAATTATAATGTATCAATTGAAAAAAATAAAAGATAATTCTAGTTCAGATGGATTACAGGTGATCCACTTACATCTACAAGTTGTTTACTTGGCCACCAGCCTGCAAATGTACTACGTATAATGGATAGTTTCATGGGAAAGGTTATTCTCTTGTAAAGGACTATAGTCCCTAAATTCACCTTTGCTTTCAAAGACAAAGGCATCTCTAACTTAGATGTTAGTCTTTGAGAGGCCACAGCTGAGTTTCAGAGGCTCCACAAGACTGTGATTGGATTCTGAAAGGGATCTGCAAACTCATCTCCCTTCCTCTAAGAAGTTTAGAATCATGGCCTTATTAAAATAAACTTTAGAAGACAAAGAGGAAGATTATCACTTCCTAAGAAAAAACGTCAACCTTAAATGCCAGAGTAAAGGCAGAGGATAAATGTTTTATAGAGTTCTGAAGGAAACTTTAAGGCTATCCAAAAGAGAAATGACAAACTGGGAGACAGGGAAGAAATGAAAACTACATAATTTATAGATATAAGTAATACAATTTTATTTAAAAAAAAAAACAGCAAAATCAAGCACACGAAGAACTTTTATTGATAGCTGTGAAATGGTTTTCTTTATACCAGAGTAGAACAAAATAATTCAATAATTTATCAATTTTCTAGTTTAGGAATCACCCACAGAAATACTATGCGCCACAAGATGTGAGCTGGCATTACATGTCTTCTGTGCCTCGGTTTTCTCTATCTGTAAAATAGCCATCAAAATAATACCTATTCCCCAAATGTTATTTATGGTACCTACATCACAGGGTTGTTACAATTGTAAGATGAATTCATATTTGAAAACTGCTCTAAACACTGCCTGGAATTTTGTACACTTTATATTAGATCCTGTTCAATAAATACATTTCAGGCTGAAATTATTTCTTCATGAAAGAACAACAAAGAGAAATACCATCAAAATGTGTCACTGCAATACTCTAAACACTTAGGATTTGTTGAAAGATAATCCTATCAGAGAAGAAACAGAATGAACGTCACTCCCTCTGAGTCTTGTTTAACTGATGCACAACCAAACGTATGTGATGCCCAAGATATACTGAGAAACTGTCAAAGACAGCTGTCCTCTCAAAAAGCTTCAGAAGGCTGCATCCCCACACCCATAGGGAAAAAAACATTTCTCAAAGTCTTGTGTTAATTTTAAAGCCCATCTATTTAATTAAAATGATAATTTAAGTATTGTACATGTATTCACATAAGAGTACAAATTTGAAGCAATGATCCCCATGATCTCCAGAATATTTTTATCTAAAAAAAGATCAAATGACCTCACTCAAAGCACGTTATGACTGGAATTATTCAGTTGATTCCTTCTATTTCACACTCTCCTGTTATTTGCCATGTGGATAAACCTACAGCACCCAAAACAGCTACATGTAAAGACAACAAATTTCCAATTTCTGTAAAATGAAGCTTTCAAAGGTCAGGTTAAAGGTTCCAAATAATTCAATGTAATGGGTTACATCTGCCTTTAAAACAATGGCATCTCTAATTGTGAAATCATAAGACCATAATGACATACAATACTGCTTTCACAACAACACTCTTTTGGCAAAGCCTTTTCACTACTACCAAAATATTTCCTCAAAGTAAATATATAAAGCCACAATCAACATCTGTGTCCAATGCAAACAGCAATAAAATTCATCAGTTTTCTCCAGTAGTGAAAAACTTAATGGTAAACACTGAGCTCCTATAAATTACACTAGTGATCCTTTAGATTCTAGTGAAAATAATGATGCTAATAAATTTTAATTTATGATCTATTATAATGGTAACTAAGTGGCAAAATTTGGCATGAAAACTGTTTCTCAACTGTGGATATGGTAGTTTCATATTCAGCACGTTATAGAGCCTGCTGACTTCCTATACTACACAGCTATTTAAAAATGTAGTTATATAACTTTAATTGGTAATAACTGTCTAGTAAATTGCATTGAATGTTAAAAGATACGCAAGCTGAATCACATAATGTGAAAAATGTGATCAATTCTAAGAGTAACTTCTTTTTTTTTTTTAAGAGTACCTTCTCAATCAATTTTCTTTCCCCTACACTGTGCTGGTTCTTCACTATTTCAGGATAACTTTGAAGAAAAAAATTATTTTCCTATTTTTTAATCCTTAACTCTGGCACTGCTTGGGGTTGAGGGAAAAAAAATGCAATCCAGGGATTGATGCAGGAGTCAGAAGGAAAGCTTCTTAGAGATCCATCAGCAAGCAGGGGCAAAGCCATTGTCCTGGGACACATCACATCCACCACAGCAAACAAATAGTACAATTTCTTCTAGTTGTACTAGAATAGTACAATTTCTTCTAGTCAGAAACTGTAATAATTCCATAATTATTTTAAAATTAAATTTTTAAGGAGAAGTGCCCCACTGACAATTTATTATGTGATCACTTTGTTTATTATTTCCTATCTTGTCTTGTAGGAAAATAACTTCTTCCTGGGGTCTTTTTTTAATCGAATGGTTTGTCTGCATATGAAATTAATGTGTATGGCTGGACATGGTGGCTCATGCTTGTAATCCCAGCACTTTGGGAAGCTGAGGCGGGTGGATCATGAAGTCAGGATATCGAGACCATCCTGGCTAATATGGTGAAACCCCATCTCTACTAAAAATACAAAAAATTAGCCAGGCCTGGTGGCAGGCACCTGTAATCCCAGCTACTTGGGAGGCTGAGGCAGGGGAATCGCTTGAACCCGGGAGGTGGAGGTTGCAGTGAGCTGAGATTGTGCCACTGCATCACTGCACTCCAGCCTGGGCAACAGAGTGAGACTCTGTCTCAAAAAAAAAAAAAAAAAAAAAAGAAATTAATGTGTGTGTGGAGGGGGACAATTAGATCAGAAAAATAAGAAAATAAACTAAATAATGAATTACATAAAAAAGAAACTCAGCTTTCTACAAAACACTCATAAGTTCCAAACCATTCATGAGCCACACTAGTTCAGCCCTCAGTGTCTGTCTACTCTAAACTCTTACAGTATTTATAGTGTCTACCCTGTAATTTAGCATAATTAATTACAGTCTTATTCAGTTATCTAATTGTTTTATGTGGATTAGTCTTATCTCTTCAAGTAGAAGGTAAACTTTCAAAGGGAATGGGCCTTATCTTCTATAGCCTCTGGCCAGACCAATTTTGACAGTCAGAATGGAAATTCTTTTCAATGAACTGGTCATCTTAATAAAGCCAATGATGGCCTTGGAACTAACAGAAAGACAAAATAAGCTAATTCTTTAACTTAATCAAAATGACTGTTTATGTAAGGAACATGTGTTTTTAAAAGAAACATAAGTCATTTTGTTGTTTTTCAATTGAGGGGTGACAGATCATATAACTTTTATACCAAGCATCTTCAAAAGAATTTTTCGAAAAATCTCAGTACAAGAGGTCTTTTGGATGTAAAATAGTACAAAGACAAAGTTGATAGTATATGAACAGATAGGTAAATGATTAAATTTTAAGATTTTTCAACTGGCTGTTTTTATCTATAATATTTATTTAAAAATCAAATAATTACAATTTTATAGCAATACCAGTCAATGTTCAAATGACTATTTCCGTAACAAAATGTTCACTACCTACCAAAGGACCACATGGAGATAAATCTGGTAACAAAACTTTTTTTTTTTCTGTAACAGCATCCTCTGTGTTCTGGTTTATAAATTGGGCCTCTACCATATCTCTTTTTCAGCAATTTCCTCAAATTCCTGTAAAACCAAATTCATCCTGGCTCCCTGACCAGTTTCCTTACGTCACTGGCCCAGTTCCCTTATGGTCCCACTGTCTGAATCTTCTGGCCTAGGAATTTGGAATCGTATATAACTCAAATATATTAATTACACAGTTACTATGTATTCAACAATCCTGTAACACGAGTATTGTTAAGATCTTCAGTTCTAGAGAGATAAGGTAACTTGCCTACAGGTGTCCAGCTGGAGGCTGGGAGGGAAGAGAGTGGTCTACCCCGAAGGCTCTGAATCCAGAGCAGGACGTGGTGTCAGTCTCCCCCACTGGAAGGCCTAAGTCTCCTCACACCCTGAGTCTCAGCCCACTCCTCTCACTGTAACTATTCCTGTAACAATGGCTACTTCTGTCTGTTCTTGTGTGCTCTCCATGTGCTAAGCCTGGGACTCAGTGTTTTGTTTCTTCCTATGCCTCAGAACAGCTCAGCAGCTGTGCTCACCTTCATGTTCCAGGTTAGATCGCAGCTTCCCAGAGTAGGATATCTACGTTCCTCAGCCACTTCTGGGGCCAGTGCTGATTTCCCTGCCCATATTATTCTCTGTCCTATCCTTTCATCTCCAAATGTGTCCCCATCCTAGAGGTCTTGCTGAAACCCTAGGCCTCCGGTGAAAGGGTTTACTTTACTTGAGTGTGGCTAACTTCTCTTCTCTTGAATCCTTTTGTGCTTAAAGTCAGTACCATAGAGACAACACGTGTTTGTAAAATCTGTAAACCTTCCCAACCAGAGCATACACTTTTAAGAAGCAGAATTCACGTAAAAAAAATTATTTTTGGCTTACTGAATTCTCCACTGAGCCTAAGGCCACACTACACACAGAGTTGTCTAACACATCATAAAAAAGGGCAGAATTATACTTGTTGATGGAAAAAAGCCCAATTTTAGTAATGCAATCCAAAGTCTACAGCTAAAATACTAAAATCAAAATGGTTTAAAATACACAACTTCAAATATTAGATTTTAATATATTATGCGGAGAAGAGAAAGCCAATCAGAGAGAACAACAATTACATGGATTTGAGGTAGTAAAGAGACTGCAATGTCGGAAGCAGCTCAGGAGCCTGAGGGAAGGATCAGAAAGAAGGAGGCTGCATGTGAGTTCTGGGCAAGACTGCGAAGCACAGCTAGCATGCCTCTGTTGTGAGGGGAGTCAGCACCTCCTTAGAGAAGGCCTCTGCGGCCTGAGAGTGCATGTTCCTGGGCTGCAGACAGAACAAATACAAATATGTACAAAACTGATAATCATCTGCATTTCCCCTTTGTGTGCAAATACAACTCACCACCTATTTTAAAAGGTCAACAAATGGAAGAAATCTCTTTTGTTTTACCACACTAAGAATCATCAGCTTATACATGTAGGCATTTATTTTGCTTCTGTCTTAACACCCTAAATAAACTACACTAAAGGACATATGATGTTTAAATAGCCTCTGGCTGGAACAATTCATGCAGGGGATCAAGTTCCCAAGAACTGAGTCCTTGCCCAGCCCTTGGCTGGAGTTTCCTTCTGATGGGCATGGATCTTGTGGGGAGGACAATGTGGCCACCTGCTTAGCTGTGCAGGGTCCTGCTCTTGCTTGGCTCCCAGGAAGGGGAGCCCTGCAGGCACTGGCCTGTGCTCACCACACACCTTTGGACATTCTAATTCAGATTCTCCAGTCTCAGCTCTCGCCTCTCCCACACTCTGGCCTTCTCACCTATCTCACCAGGATGCCTGTGTAGCCCACAAATTGGGAAGAGATGCAAATGGGGGTTATTTGCTGGATGTGATAACAGAGGTGTGGTGAGCACTGTGGAGGGCGGGTAGTGGTTCCCTTCACAAAGGGAACACCGTGGTGGAAGAGGGATATTAGAAGCTAAATATCAAGTCTCTTGATCCCATGAATGAATAAATGAATGAATGAATGAACTCAAAGAGTACCACTTGTAGGATCACCATTTCAAACACCAGGTAGAAATCTACGTATTTTTAAAACAGCTTTAAAATAATTACAATTATCTCAAAATGTTATAATACACATTGCTGTAAATCCACTTTGCAAAATTAATGAGTAATTTAAAAATTGTAGCAAATCTCAAATCCACTGCTTTTCTACTTAGGGGTGTTATATGCAAATGAAAGATTTCCTAACACAAACATCTGCTGAAGTGGCACAGACATGCCTCACAGTCTCTGTATCTACTTGGCAGATAGCAACAATATAAATTTATTTACTTTACGTCATACCCATAGTAAGCTCCTTTTTTTTTTTTTTTTTTTTTTTTTAAATTAAAAGCCACGCTTGGGTTAAGAAATCAATAAAACTGTCAATATCTGCATGGCCTGAATCCAGAAGACTCAAGTGATTAGTCTAGAGCACTTGCAAAATAGAGTAATGCCAATTTGGACTGCAGAAGGTCCAGTTCTGCCATTTTCCTGAATCACTGTATACCTTTCTAAAACCACAAGTCCCTTCCAAATTAATTAGCTCATCAAACTAAAATAAAAAGCAGTTTTAAAAACCAGCAAAATCTCATCATTAATGTATTTTAAATGGCATATGCTGCCAGTGACTAAAGCAATTTAACTGCTTCAATGAATCTTGTGTCACCATTACCAGGCCTCACTGCTGTTAAGTCCCAACTACTGAGAGAAAATTACCAGTGGTAAATGTACAATTAATTTCACACAGGCATCAAATTCATTCTAAATACAGCTTCCTGAACCTAGCTCATGTTTTAAATAATATGGCACAGAACATATGATTAAGAGGGTCTCTATACCATTTTGTAAAGACTATAAAACCAAGAAACTCAGGCAATCCTACAAAGTACACACTGCGTAGTAGTTTTAAGAGTTGGAACTGGAAGGGCCTTGCATTAATATGGATGCTGGTGTGAGGATAAAATATAGGCATTTATAAGGCATGCTTAGATTTTACATAAAAGTATTATAATGCAAGTTTAAAATGCCACATCTAATTATACTGTATTTTATTTCATTAAAGTTATCCAGAAGTTAAAAACATGGACAAATTCTACCTGCAAATTAATTACCAAATCCCCTTATTAATAAGCAGGATGCTATCCTTATTCCAAGAGTCAGGCTGCCATACCAATTACCAATTCTAACAAGGCTGTAATTCTAGAGGTTTGAAGCTGACCCTTCAGTCCATTATGCAACTCTATACTGACTCACTAAAGTTTAAGTTACTTAGAGAAGAGACCTTTGGAGAGAGAGCACTGGGAATGAAATGGTGTCCCAACAGAAGGTTCTGACAGGAGGGAACATATGAGGTCCCCAGCACCTGCAAACCACAGGAATGGCTGGAACCACCAGCAACTGGTGAACTATATTCCCCAAGGTAGAACGACATCTAAAGTGGGACAGTTAAAAAGAGTGAAAGTGGGTATCAACTAACATACCACATCAACAGGGACTGTCCTGGGCAAACTGAAATGTATGATCATTATACCTGAAAGTGGCCTTATTAATAAAGTGTTAAGTTCTAAGTCCCAGGCACTGGAAATGCAAGTACAATCAAAGTAGAATCTCAGCTACAGGGGTATTCTCATTCCGACTGGCAATCAGGCAGGTTCCCTGTTCTAGTCTGTCTGGACACTTTCAACCGGTAGGCTTCACCAAAGGTCTCCTCACCTTTCTACCTGTAGGCTTCACCGTGTCCAGTCTGGCAGTCCACGCTACCCAGGCTAGGAACCTACTTCTACCTGCTTGTGAAGTCTGGCTTAGTCTTGCTGCCTTGAACACAGGAGATGAATAGCCATGTGTATCACTGGGCATGGTGGCTGAATCCTTATGACTACTTTGTGTTTGTTTCCTGAGGCTGGCTACAGTTCTCCCTACCCACTGCCTCTTCATGGGCATGGATCCTTAATCCAATCCTTAGCCTGCCTGGCTAGAACTGAGTCCTTGCCCAGCCCTTGGCTGGAGTTTCCTTCTGATGGGCATGGATCTTGTGGGGAGGACAATGTGGCCGCCTGCTTAGCTGTGCAGGGTCCTGCTCTTGCTTGGCTCCCAGGAAGGGGAGCCCTGCAGGCACTGGCCTGTGCTCACCACACACCTTTGGACATTCTAATTCAGATTCTCCAGTCTCAGCTCTCGCCTCTCCCACACTCTGGCCTTCTCACCTATCTCACCAGGATGCCTGTGTAGCCCACAAATTGGGAAGAGATGCAAATGGGGGTTATTTGCTGGATGTGATAACAGAGGTGTGGTGAGCACTGTGGAGGGCAGGTAGTGGTTCCCTTCACAAAGGGAACACAGTGGTAGAAGGGGAATGTTAGAAGCTAAACGTGAGTCTTCAGAGCTGAAGAAAGGAGGTGAGGTGCCAGGAAGGGTGAAGGCGCTGATGGTTGGGCTGTTCCAGGTGACCTTAAGAGATCACTGGTCAGTTTTTCTAGTGATTGAATCAGGGCCATCAGCACCCCGCCCCGATCACCACCCAATCCCTCTATATGCATGTGTATTGTATCTCTCATTTTAAGTCAAAACATTAATGTATTACATACATATGACATCACTACTACCACATATGTCACCACTGACAATCTTGGATTCTCTAATATCCCTCAGTCATCTGAAAATTCAACTCTTCAAGTTCAGAAATTCTTTGCAGGGCTGCTGAGTTGAGTCTGTGGCTCATGGCACTTAAGAAATGCATCTAAAAATTAGATTATCTTTTAATCTAATTTGAATAATCTCCCCTCCTCCCTCAATCTAAATATGATGGTAACATTCACTTGGGTTTACTGAAAATTATAATGGCAACACAGAAATCACATTTTGTCCTCTGGAAAGAGCTGGAGTTTTAGCTAAACCATGTTTTATTCCAATTATAAATTTATTTTTAAAGTAATTTAGTTGTGCTTTTGAAAACATTACTGTAGAACAGCTTTTAATTTAATAAGACTAAAACTGGAAAACACACACTTTAAAAAATAAGATACAACTAGGAATATGGGAAAACCAACCCTATCCATGGCCTGTATCCATTCTCCAGGGGCAGTCATGTCTTGTGGCCCACTATCCCATACTTCCAGATAAAATTGGAAGGTTCCTTGAGTTAGAAGATATAATGGATTTTCTTTATGAATTAATTTTTCTTTAAGAATTAAAAAGAACATTTCACAAAGAATGAAGAGAATAAAGTATGGAGAATAAAACCCATGATTCAGAAAAATCCATAGTAGCTCAGCACTCAGAGAGGTGATCAGAATCCTAATAATCCTTACCACCACATACCTCAGCTTTTCAAGCCACATGGTAACTACTGTCTGCCGTAAGTGCAGTTGTGCCCAGGGAAAGGGGAGGTGAGCTAACCTTTACTGAGCTACTATTATGAATCCTCAACTCTGTGAAGCAGGACCTACCATCCCATTTCAGAGGTTAAATAGTGCCCAGGCAGGTCAGTTCCTCCTCCTCCTCCCCTGCTCTGTTCGGTAGCCACAGGGATAGCCCTCAGGGAAGACTTCTTCAGATCCCAACTCAGCTGGATGCCCACTGGGTTATGCACATGAGGCTCTGGCAGCAGACTGAAGGCTGGGTAGAAAAAAGGGCAAAGCTAGGGTATGGGCGGTTCCCTCCTCCTCTCTCTGCAGGGCAAGGTGAGTGTCTCTTGAGGCTGCATCCCCTCTGAGTTCCCAAAGCCCCACCACCTGCTCCCTGTCTCTCTATCCTGTAGGTAGGGATAGTTATCTGCTGTTGACAACCTCTGGGTAGCGTCACCAATCTCAATCTCATTTGGCCTCCTGGTTCTTCCACTACCTGTAATAACTCCTTAGATTAAATTATCTCTATTTCAAATATTCTTTTTCCCGTTGGACCCAAAGTGACTCAATGCTCAAACTGTGCAGCCTTGGGAAGTCAATAAACCTCTCAAAATCTCAGCTGCTACTTTATAAAATGAAGAAAATAACTACTTGTTCTTAATTACTTTACAGGGTTTGATAAGGCACAAAGGAGATAATAAATGTGAAAGCACTGTAGAGGCTGACCTAACTAAGAATTTTACAATGCAAGTCCTCGAGTCTTATTTACTGGAATTACTGGACAGGCAAAAAGGAGTTCACCGAAATTAACTTCCAAGTTAATCTCTTGGATCTAAATAGTAAAAACTACACAAAGCTGCCTTTTAAGAGCTCATTGCAAGCTTACAAACACTTTGCTCTCCCATAAAAGGAAAGTTGGTTGGCTGATGCCTCTAATGCTTCCGCGGGGCCTCTGACCACCAATGCAGAAGGGAGTTAAAATGCATGAACTCAGGCAGTCCTTTATAGAGCATCTAAGTGAAAAAGACTGGGTGTCGGGCTCTGGTCTGTCTTCTGCACCAGCCCTTCCTGTGTAGCTAACCCTGAAACAGGGACTACAATAATAGTACTGTTTCCTAGGGTTGTTGTTATTAAACAAGATAACATACAAATTCCCACTAAAGATTTTGATGCTTTCAATAAATGTCAAGTGTAATTAATGTGGTTGACATTATTACTGCTATCATCATCATCATCATTCTCTCCTATAATGCATTTCGTGAGGATTTGATCAGAGTTATCTCCTCTGCCTATATCATTCGCAGTCGAGTGACAGTCCCAGATAGGCTTCCTTGACATCTTTACATGCTTCAGGCAATCACTATTACACAATAGCCATCCTTTCCCGACTCTTTCCTTTCTTATTATTCCTATCCTGTCTGAGCACCTATGAACCTTGGTTTCAGCATTACTACTATTTTTTATCATACAGTGAAAAAAAAAACTATGCTATCCAGCTATGTATTTACATAATAATGGGCCAATTAAAGGGCTAACAAAAAACATTATGCTTCTATTACTATTGTTTGTTGTGGTCATAAACATTTGTATTTATGGGTTAGACACTGAATTATCTTCAGGTAGATGAATACTTTCCCTTAGTGACAGTTTTGGGAGGAAGCAGAGACAATATGTACATCAATGGTGTCCAAAAATGTATGAGAGCCACGTATGTAATTGAAAATTTTCTACTAGTCACATTAACAAATCTAAAAAGAAACAGGTAAAATAAACTTCAATAGTTTATTTTATTTAACTCAAAATATCCAAAATACTATCATTTCCACATGTAATCAATATAAAAGTTATTGAGATACTTGGATTCTTTTCAAGTCTTTGAAACCCAGCATAGTTTACATTTACAGCACAGCTCAATTTGGACTAAGCACATTTTTCAGGGCTCCATAAATCAGAAGGGGGGCTAGTAGCTAGTGTATCTGACAGTGCAGGTCTAGATGATAAGCTTTTTAAGGGCAGGGACTTGTCATATTTTAATTCCAAATTCACCCTGATTTTTCTAGTGTGGTGCTTTGCCCAAAGAAAGCACTTGCCAAATATTCATTGAACTCAGAAATGAATATCTGGAAAGAGGGACTATCATTCATATATGTAAGTGAGGCCAATATAAATTTTTTTTGAAGAATAACATTTTGTGGGTCTTACACCTTTAAAAATTACAAATGAACAAATTGCTAAAAATCCCAGTGTTCACTCATCTCAAATTACCCGAAATGCCATAAAGAGAAAGCAACTGTCCTCAAAAAAGTCAGAGAGAGAAAACAAAAACAGCTCCAATTTGATCTCTTTAATAATTGACCAAATAAATCATCAAATACTATTTAAATGACCTCATATGTCTGATATTATCTAAGAAGCTATAATGTATGCTAGGACACAAACATAACTTGAAAAGGAATTAAAAACTAATATTACAACCAGGTTAATTTATGAACATGATGAATACCTTTTCTTCCCTCTGTGTTATGAAAAGCATATTTTGCTTGAAAGTTTAAAGGCTTAATAAATGCAAATTACAGTTCGCTTTCAGCTACCGAGTTGATACAAATCAGCTTGCTCAGTCAGGATAACCACTTAAAAATAATCTGTAGTTCCTGAAGGCCACAAAATTATACCATTTATAGAACTGCAGTACAGATACAGCCAAAGAAAAGATGGTAGTTTCTTTCAACCTGTGGTACAGACATCATAAATGTCAAGTTCCTTTTGACAACTGATGCCGCCGTCTGCTGAAAGACTACCCAGACCGCAGCCACCGTCAGCAATGGCTTCATAAAACTCAAGAGGGATTCCATTTCCCTCAAGAAAAGGAAATGGTCAATCTCAACAAAAGTTGTATGAAACTGCAAAATACTTGGTGTATCTTTACTAAGATTGTGAAATGAATTTCTAAGGAAAAGTCAATTAGCACTAAAGGCACTTACACGGAAGGGTGCTTTCTCTGGGGGGAAAAAAAGCACTTTTTCCTTCACCATGACAGAACTGGTTGGTTTCTGTTGGTTCTAAATATACCCTGACCAAATTAAAAGAAAAAGATGTATTTTGCTTTTAAATGTATCTGGTTCTTGTGTTGACGCCCGTATCTACTAGGGAAGGAGGAACTGAGTTATTTAACCAATTCCAATACAGTTGTGCAGAACGGAGACACTCCATGACCTTTTTACTTTTAGCAAAAAATCTTCATTTGACTAAAACTTGGTTTCTTCAGCCTAGCAGAATTTCCATCAGATCCCGGGCTTGACAAATCCATGGTTATATGGTTACTAATGAAATACCAATGTTCAGCTTGCTTGTCCATCAAAATCCTTACAAAGCACACAGCTAATAGCTTCATTTATCTGGCCAAGAACTGGCATAGTATGTTTACTTTATAAATTATTGTATTTAATTATCCATCTATTGAAAGTTGTTTGTGCTGTCCTTTACATTTATTAAAAGATAAATAGTGCTTTTGAGTCTCCATAATGGTAACTTTCAAATATTTTAAACTTTGAGAGAAAAGAAGTAAGAGAATACATGAATCAAAATTTGTATCACATTACTTTTTAAAATACACTTTTAGGCTTGTAATCAGTTTACTTTTCTCCAAAGGCAGCATTTGTCTCTTTAGTCATTAGAACACTTACTGGCATATTTTGAATCTTATTTAGTGTCAGTTTTTCACGTATTGTCCAATTCTAAACACAGATCTTTGAACTGACGGAGAGCCACTTGAGTAGAGCCTGCATTAATAAATGTCCCATATTTTTCAGTAAATCAGTAATGTTGTAAAGATGATAAATTTCATACTGCTGATAATCTATCACTTTCTGAAATAGTTTTCCACCTTAACTTGTGACTTTCATTCAGTAAATATTTACTGAAAAGACTGCCACGTGCCAGACGTTCCTGGGCTCTGGGGTCACCAAGCAGAACACAGCCCTGGCCTTCCAAGCACTCAGTGCAGAGGGGCTGCTGTGCCTGCTCTTCAAACCTCTCCTGCTAGGAAGCCTTTCTGAATTTCAGCAAATGTGGGCCAACAGAGAGCACTGTCATTAACACTTGACAGACCTGGGTCCACGTCTGGCTCTGCCTGCTAGGAGCTGATGACCTTAGGCTACTCATTTGTCCTCTCTTGGCCTCGATTTCCTCTTCCATTACATAGGATAATAATTTATTCTACAAGGTTGCTGTGAAAGTCAAATGACACAATGAAGGTACAGGAAAAAAAAAAAAAACTGACAGTTATGGGGTCTGGCACCCAGACCCCATAAATGTCAGACTTCTTCCTCTAGTTCCTCTTAAAAATACACAGCTTTCTATATCAAATGGCTTCTCTATAAAGCAAAGAGATAGATGAACTGTAAAAAGTAAACATGGATTAGTTATACCGAATATTTAGGAGCTGTATGTAACAAGGGCTCCTGATAAACTTGATGGGCTATTGTCAGCTTGATCTCCATCCCATGTTTCTCTAATAGGTCACTGTTTTTGGTCAATTGTTAGGTTATCATTTGCTTTTCCTCCATTAGAGTTTTAAAAGCAGTTCTACCATCCCTAACGCAGGAGCCAAAGAACCCCTTGGGGGCCTGGTGAGGGGCCTCATGCCTGTAATCACAGCACTTTGGGAAGCTGAGGTGGGCAGATCATTTGAGGTCAGGAGTTCGAGACCAGCCTGGCCAACATGGTGAAACCCCGTCCCTACTAAAAATACAAAAAATTAGCTGGGTGTGCTGGCACACACCTGTAATCCCAGCTACTCAGGAAGCGGAGGCAGGAGAATTGCTTGAACTCAGGAGGTGGAGGTTGCAGTGAGCTGAGATCATGCCACTGCACTCCAGCCTGGACAACAGAACTAGCTTGTTGTTTCGTTCTCTTCCTCCTGGTATCTCCGAGGGACTGCCAGGAATATTGAGAACTGTCCCATTTCCCTCAATGTTGATGACCAGGTCTGTTTCTTTTGCCTAGCCCTCAGCAGCTGCCACTGGAAACGACTGTACACTATCCCATGCTTAATTTCCATGTGCTCTTACTAAAGGTGAACATAGCACACCTATGCCTTCTTACTAAGAATAAGTTAATATAAAGTGAAATGTGATCTCTTGGGCACTGCACAGTTTTCACTTCTCTTGGCAGTGCCTGGGCACAGGTAATATAGAGGCAATAACACTATGTCCTCCTATAAAGTCCCTTTTGGAGACAAAAGCATAGGGAGTATACAAATTAAGCACAGACAAGAGACACAGGCCTCTCAGCTCCCTAAGGAAATAAACTAAAATGATACCAGATAAGAATAACAAGCTAAAAATTTCCCTCTCTTTTACCCTTTGATGTTTCTATGTGTGCAATATCGAATATCACACTGATCAAGTATATTGTTAACTTTAGAGATAAGAGACTCTATTTTATGTTTTCTATTTTGGCCTTTAGTTTACTTCAATTAAATAAAAAATGATTAAGCATTGTGGGCCATGTACTATGGAAGTACTAGAAAAGCATATAGTGGAGATGAAAGAAATAAATAATTTCAAAACTATGTAATTAGAAGCTAATATAGAGGTATGCCTAAATATAATATACAGGCACCCAGAGTGGAGCCACCATTCCCAGCCTTAAAATTCAGAGAATGCTTCCCAGAGCCTCCTGAACCTTAAAATAACTAAAACGTACAGGTCAAGCTACTACATACTAGAACAAAGAGAAGTAAAGAATTCCACAAACAGTTCTCTTTGCAGATGATAACAATCCTATGCCCAGAAATCAGGGAATGAAACTTCTTGTGCTTATACTTCATGAAAATAGTTATCTTAGCTTCTTTCAAGTAATCTATTTATTCCTGAAATTGTTAGCGTTAGGGATAGGTCTGATTCTTTTATTTTTATTTATTTATTTTTGAGAAGGAGTCTCACTCTGTCTCCCAGGCTGGAGTGCAGTGGTGCGATCGTGGCTCGCTGCAAGCTCCACCTCCCAGGTTCACGCCATTCTCCTGCCTCAGCCTCCCGAGTAGCTGGGACTACAGGCGCCCGCCACCACGCTAGGCTAATTTTTTGTATTTTTAGTAGACGGGTTTCACCGTGTTAGCCAGGATGGTCTCCATCTCCTGACCTCATGATCTGCCTGCCTCGGCCTCCCAAAGTGCTGGGATTACAGGCATGAGCTAGTGCACCTGGCCAGGTCTGATTCTTAAATAATAACCCTTAAGTCATAATCCGTTTTCTACTGGTGACATCCTCTTCTTTCTGACTTTCCATGTCAATTATGATTTATCATCAGCTCATTTTCTAATTTACAGAGATTAGAAGCCATGTAGATTAATACAAAGAGATAAATCCTGAAAAGATCCATATAAAAACAACAAACTAACAATTCTGCCCACACTGAAAGTCTTTTAATCAAAGTAACACAGAAATGATTTATTACTTAATAAAACCTTATTTCTCTGAAATTCCAGAAGTTTACAACCAATTACAAGTCTACTAAGCAGAGTGGAAAGGAAGAACCAGTGAAAATAGCTAGTGGCAAGTTATTCTTATTCTTAGAATTGTCAGAGCCTTATTTCTTCTCTAAAAACATCAGAATTTTAAAAACCAAATTAGCTCTGTTTCGGCTACTCCTCATTTCTACTAAAAACAAGTAACAATACCTGTCATTGGGGCTATATTATTTAAGCTTTGCATATTAGTAAAGAAATACCCTCCACGCATTCATGAACCAAAAGTCATAAAAACATAGCTTCTGGCAGAACTACAGAATTATCCCATTTCCTGTCTTGAGTGTAAAGAACAATTTACCTAAATGGTTGAAAATAAATATCTTTCATATTTTGATTGTCTTCATAATATACAGTAAAATACAATTTGCTGCCGACCCACTTTGACGTACAAAATCATTACATTTGAAAATGTGACTGCAAAATGCAATGAAAGCGTTAGCCATATTCCACATTAATTAAGGAATCAGAATGTGCTCAAATGATAACTTGTAAATGTTTCAGGATACTTTTCTAGATAAAGTAGAAAGGATCTTTATAATGAGAATGTCTCTGTCCCAATTAAACTTCTGAGTTTAAATTGGTCATTATTAGCATTATAAAATGACTTAGTAGGGGACATTTCTCGCCACCTCATTTGGTTAGAGTTACAGCAGAGTTTTTTTTTTGTTTTTTTTTGAGACAGAGTTTTCCTCTAAGCTCACTGTAACCTCCGCCTCCTGGGTTCAAGTGATTCTCCTGCCTCAGCCTCCTTAGTAACTGGGATTATAGGAGCCTGCCACCATGCCTAACTAATTTTTTATATTTTTAGTACAGATGGGGTTTCACCATGCTGGCCAGGCTGGCCTTGAACTCCTGACCTCAGGTGGTCCACCTGCCTCGGCCTCCTGAAGTGCTGGGATTACAGGCATGAGCCACCATGCCTGGCCCAAGTTCAAGCAAAGTTCTAAAGACACCAAAGCTCATATCCCATATGGGTGACTTTATTCCCACAAGAGTCACTTAGCTCTGCTTTGAACCGTGGCCATAAACTATAGACATTTAAACTTGGTTAGGCATTGTAAACCCAAAGGAGCAATAGATTGGGGACTGCTGAATCATGACAAGTCAAACCCTAAAGAAAACAAAACACATCCTTTAGTAACAACTATGCTCAATATGTGTACAAGTAATATGCACTAATGAAAATAGCAGTGTGGGAGAAATTAGACCTAGTGGGATTTTTTCTTCAAAATTTTATGTAGTATATATTTTATATCATCTTTAAATTAATAAAAAAAACTTAAAGACAAAAATATACTATTGCCATGGAAAAACAATTCAAAACAAAAGCCCACTAATGGTAGATAACAGATTAGTATTTACATAAAATACAGAAATGTAGATATGGGTGAGGCCACAGTTATATAGAAATAAAAATATACTCATGAATTAAGTTTATTTTTGCCATTAAAGAAGGAAGAAGGGATTTAATTTTTAGAAACAACCAAGAATATAGCTTTTTTTGTCCTTTATTTTTTAAATAAGAAAATATGTAGCTGTAGAATAGCTTCTCTCTTTTCAGTAAGGGAAAGAGAAGAAAATTTGGCTATGACGCAGAAGTGGTCAATGCTGTTAAGAAAGGAAGTCATATCCCACTATGTTAAGGGGCTCTTAAGGAAGAGGAAAAAGAGGAGATATAATCGCTAGACACTACCTACTATACCAAATCAGGCAGGCCCAGGCAATACCCCATCCCAGCTCTATTTACTTCTGACACTTGCTTTTCAATTAAAAAATCTTGGAGAATCCCTTACACAGAAGTGTGCATTTCTGTCTTGGCTTTGGGTTGTATTAATGGGATCTGATAAATGTGCTGCACTGATGATGACAGATACCATCCCCTCCACCTGAAAACACATACACCCCCAAACAGGGAAAGAAAAAAATGCCAAGTCACTTGAACACTGTGGCTCAGAAGTACTCACAGAATTCTCTGGGGAATAAACAACAGTTCCTAAAAACCCGCTGTAAAATTGGTAAGATGAAAAAGAGGGCAGAGGCTATACGAAGCAAAGAGGCACCAACACAGGACAGGTCTTATTTTAAAAATTTGGAGAAAGATTTATGTGGCATATTCACTTCAACTGGACAGATATTTACAAAGTGTCTCCCAGGTGCCATACATTTTTCTAACAGACTCTAGGTTTTTGGACATAAAGCAAATGCATTCTCTGCTTCAGATATTTCTCCCTTGCACCACTTCCATAGAAATCAAACTATTAACCAGAAAACGTATTTTTAGAAATACGTACCCAGCCTACTTACAAAGAATCTGGAGAGGCCTATGGTCACAGCATAATATAAAAGAGGATAATTTAAGATGAAGGGAATAGAACATCTAAAAGGAGCGTTGGGATAAGATGTCACCATACTCCTGAGGAGAATAAACAGCAATAGTCAGATACTAAATTTTTGTGACAGAAAAGTTACAAATGGCAATACACAGGGTTACACATCTTTAACTGCCCAGCAAAATTAAACAAGCAAAGGTCCTTGCAGAGACTTTCAGGAACTAAATTCAAGATGCAATTCACCACATGGTTCTTGTATAAACAGCACTGTGAAATAAAGTGGACCACAACTACTTTTGTACTCAGGAAAGGGAACCCAAATATATGAAAGTTAGCAATTAAATTAACCTTCAAATACAGTTTTTGCCCATGCTGCAAACGAAATAATAATTTTTCAGAAGATGCCCCTATAGACACGTACACAAAGATAGAACAATTACAACTGAACCAAATAACCAAACTTACAGAAAACCTGATTACTATTTTAAACTCCATATGATGCCCCATTAACACTGACGTTACACATTTCTCCCAGTCAGTGAAAATGAAGATGGATTTTCAATTTTAGTCATTAGATTACTGTTGACTCTTTTTCTAGATCATCAATATAAACCTTTGACGTTTGTTGTGATTTTAAAAGAGAAACAAAAAAAACTAACTGATATAAAATTCACTTAAATTAAAATGGAAAGTAACCTGGGGGAAAATGTACTTGTTTCCATTTTTGCTACTTGATCAATATATTACTGGTTAATGAACATATTTCCAGTAAATATAAATTATGATAATCATGGTTGAAAGTGATTTGATAAACTTTACTTTTCAAAGACGTAGTTCAAATTAAACCACATTTTAAATAGGGTTCTTATATGCAAAATACCCTGGGGGATGAGGGGAACATAGCCATGAGAATGAAAAGAAACTGACAGTTCATGCCGTAGATTTAATTGAGGCTTTTAACTACAAAATACATGTGGCCTATAATGCATAAGTCACATCATGAGGTGATTTTGAAATACTAATCAAATTTAGAGATCCCTACTTGGGCTTAGAATGGTCCAGCACTACCATCCAAAAGTCAGGAAGGCAACAACAATAACAAAAACAAATTGCTGGTGCTGTGAATGAGTAAACATTCCAAAAACAAGGCATAATTCCTTAGAATTACCTTTTCTTGACAATTATTCTCTTTGGGCAAGTATCTCCATATCTACCGAAGATTCTAAAAGAACAACAAGGGCTGACTAAAAGAAAATTGCGCACAAGTTTTCCTATGCTTTGACAAAGGGCAAAGTCTGCTTCATTCTCTGCCAACAAAACTTCCTAATGTGAAAAGAGTCATTTTCAATAAGGTTCCGACATTTAAAATGGTTGCCAGGATTTTGGGCCTGTTGCACTGACACAATTTCCTCTGGCATCTGAGCATGCCAATGCCTCTATGGTAAGAAAACTGATGAGCTTGTAAGAATGTCCTTACATCATTACATCGCCAAGAACACTGTGGACGCCAGAACTTCCCCACCGTTAGACCAGTTATCTCCCTTTCAGTGGTGATATCTAGTCTAGACCCAAACCCGCTAAACTGCAGAAAAATGAAGGCAGACTTCAGTCTACCCCTTTGCTACTTCCCATTATATGCCTTTCTCTTTCTGTCCTCTCATCTCACCAGACAATGAGTTCCTAAGTGGCAGCTAACTGAAACACTTTATTTATAAGAAAAATAAAGTTTCGGATTGCTGTTACCAGCCTCCAGAGCAAAGCATCTTAATCAATTTGTGAGTGTTGATGAAATTGAGGACAACAGATAAATAAGTCACAATATCTTTTAATCTGTCTTGCCATCATTTGTTTTAAATCTGTGATTAATTTTTCTAAGTTGTCCATTCTCAACAATAAAAAGGGTAGGGTATTCATTTCTTCTCCTGTCCTCTTACTACATTTTAAATACACAAAGAAAAGCAAACTTTGAAATAGTCCAGAAACTGGGTAATCAGTCCAAAATTATATGTATTGGCTGAACAGATTCCTAACTTACATATTGCTATGTTCTGAATGTCTATGTCTCACCAAAATTCAGATGTTGTAACCTAATCCCCAAGTTGATAATATTAAAGGGTGGAGCCTGTAGGAGGCGATTAGGTCATGAGGGCAGAGCCCTATTAATGGGATTAGTGCCCTTATAAAAGAGGCAAGAAGGAGTTTGTTTGTCCCTTCCACCATGTGAGGATGCAGCAAGATTAGGTGCCATCTATGAAGCAGAGGGCAGTCCTGACCTCTGCTAAATCTATTGACACCTAGATCTTGGACTTCCCAGCCTCTAGAACTGTGAGAAACAAATTTTCATTGTTTATAAGCTACCCAGTCAAGGATATTTTGTAATGGTGGCCTGAGCAGACTAAGCATGTATCAAACATAATACAAGGACTACTGCAGGCTCCAGTGAGTTTTACTTCATTAACACCTGCCAAGTACAAAGTACTGAGCAAGGCTACAATCTGGAATGAGACACAGGCCTTGTCTTCTAGAAGCTTATAGAGGCTATAAGAAATATCTAAGTGGTCTAACATAAGTAAGAGAGGTTTCTGAAAGGGCTGTGATGTACAGAATTCAGAAAGAGTGGGATACCTGAGCTCCTCTATGGAATAATAGATCTGAATGGATTAAAAAAGGAAGGAACTGGCAAGAAACGTCATTTCAGGTAAAAGGAATGTCATGAGAGTGAAAATGCTTCCAGAGTGACTATGAAGGGAGGCTAGTGTGGTGTGGTCTGAGTTCAGGCTCTGGCGGGGGAACAGTGAGGGCTGAAAAGTAACCTGAGGCAAATCACAGGAACTATGAATGCCAGCCAGGGAGTAAGTACTTACAGGACTATGTTCTAGGATATACTAGCTTGAAATCATTCCCCACTACTCAGGAGAAAAAGAAAATACAAATCATAACATAAAGTGGTGTGAAATAATTCACTTGATAAATAAATATAGAAGTATGTGTGTGTATATATGTGTGTATATGTGTATATATACGTATATGTATTTTGTGTGTGTATGTGTGTATTCAATGGTTACTCCAACACTTATCACAGTGCCTTGTGTGAACTTGGAAGACTTTGATTTTTTTAATGAATAATGTCCATTATATATGAGACTCAGTACTAAGGTACTAGGCAACACGGACTACCAAGATGAACAGATGTGGATTCTATCCTTAAGGTATTTTCATGTATATAGATGGGCCCCAACCAAGGACCAGGAGTTTAGGACTCTGGCTAATATCAATGATAGCAGCCTTTAAGAAGGGAATGATCTATGATAGGCCAGCCACCAAAATGCCACCCTAGTGCAGGCCAATGGAAGACTCAAAGTTCAAAAAGTAGCTAAAGATTGAAATAAATAAGCCCCACAAATAAGGACAACACTGTCCCTTCCTCCATCTCCCCACTCTCTCAAGGGTAAAATGATTACCTAATGACCCTTCTTCCTTTAAGAGATGACAATGTCCCACGGGCATTGTTGTGAAATTTTACATGTCACCTTGGCTAGGTTATGGTGTGCATTTTTTTGGTCAAACATTAGTCTAGATGTTGCTGTGAAGGTATTTTTTTAGATGGGATTAACATTTACAGTAAATAAATTGACTTTAAGTAAAGCAGATTAACCTCCATAAATGTGGATGGGACCTCATCCAATTGGTTGAAGGTCTTAAGAACAAAAACAGGTTTCTCCTAAAAAGAAAGAATTCTGCCTCCAGATGAAATACAGGAAATCTGCCTGAGTTTCCACCCTTTGGATTTAAGAGAACATCAACTCCTACCTGAATCTCCAGCCTGTTGCCAACTTTCCCTACAGATTTTGGAGATGCCAGCCCCTACAACTGCATGAGCCAATTTCTTAAAAATTTCTCCATGTTCCCCAACCCCTCTCCACACACACATACACAGACACACACACACATATACATGTGCAAATATCATACTGGTTCTGTTTTACTGTAGAACTGTGACTAACACAATTGTGATCTGGACTGTGACTTCGTTTAGAGCCATCCCTCCTTTTTTCAACAGCTGTTTGAGATGTTCATTTTGTTTCCTTGCCCACTTCTTTCTCAGAAGCAATCATCTGGATGGGCAAAGTTGAACTCTTCCCTCCCTGTCCTACCAGTTCTTTCTAAAATGGGAATTAAGGCACTACAGGCACTGTCTGCTTCAGCCAACCTAATACAGAGTACCACCAGCAGCCTCACCATACCAGACCTGAGCCAAGGAGAGCTAGGCCTCCACAGAGATTGGCAGAAGCCTCCCTTCTGGCAAATGGGGCCTAGCAGAGTCCTGCTGTCTCAGGCAGGGCATGATGGCACTCAGGATGAACTCTGCCCCATGCACTCAGAGGAGTTCAGTCCAGTGACTTCCTTTTCCCAATGCAGTCATCCTGGACTTCGGTCCAACCAGTCTTCCAGCCTTTCAGCTAAGGGCACACCTCCTCACACACACACCCCCCTGCCACCCCATCCCCCAACCACTTGGAATAACCTCCATGGTATAATTCCAATATGGGCCTGTGTCTGAGCATCACCATGACCTAGAAGCCCCACCAACAAGTCTTATCCCATCTGGGCCTCTCAGAGCCTTCTGCCAGTTTGAACAGTCAAGAAAGCTACATCCTCTGGATTCTGTAATTAGGAATTCTGATCCCTCATAAGGGTCCCAAACTATGATAATAGAAGTGCCTAATAAGCTGCTATTATGCTCTAAACTAGATATTTCAAAGCAGCTGAACCTACTAATTAAAAGAGCAATGGCCTGAAATCTGAGTGATTCTGGACTTCACTGAGCTATGCCATGAGTAAGCGAATAAGGAACCAAATCATAGATTCAATCTCTCTTATTACTTAGAAAGGTCACCAAGACTTCCCTGGGGAGCTGGCCCCAAACAAACCCTATGACAAGTCTGTATGTCAAGGGTCCATCTTTCTATCTCTGCCTTAGTTTAATCTGAGGCTCAAGGGAAGAACTTTTTTTTGTTCTTTGAGACATTTTAGAGGAAGGTAATAGTCTTGGAGCTCAGATTGAAATTCTCCATGCCTTACTGCCCCATCTAGAGAGGCCAGACCTGAAGTAAGCAACCTTTCCTCTACTTGAGCAGACCTGCTCACCTTAGAAGCCTGTAATTGGGAAAAAGCGCCAGTACCAGAACTGAAACTAAATGGAAGCAGGAGACTCCGGAGGAATTCCAAGTGTCTGGGCCATGGATTTAAGCCCTTCCCCTCTACAAATATTCAATTTTGTAAGGTCAATTTCAAGACAACCCAATACTCATCTATAATGTAAAGTGAGACATAACTGTATTTTCAAAGGTACTAAATCTTAGTGCTACTAGGAAAACACTTTTGGACTTAGACTTCACTTGGTAAATAATAGATGGCACAGAAAGATAATCATGATCCAAAACAGAAATCGTTAATGGTGGCAGCAAGAGACATACAAAGTGCTGTGAAGACCCAGGCAGGAGAGATCATGTCCCTTCGGGAAATGTAAGTCTGGAGCTCTCAAGAACATCTGACTTGTGTGTTAAGGTGCCTCCTGGACATTTCTTTTTGTTAGTCTCAAAGTCACCTCAATTTCAGGATATAGTAAACTAGACACAGCTGGTCTTTGGTGGAGTTCCCCATCTCAGTATGAGTTCCACTATCCATTTTTCTAAAGCCTAGGTGCATTTTTGACTAACCCACTCTTCCTTCTGTTCCTTCCATTGACATTACCTCCTAAATCCTGCTGAAACCCATCCACTTCTATCCTTTCCACTACGACGTTATGTCTCTGAGGTCCTCCAATGGCCTCCTAGCCTGCTAGTGTCACCCAGTCCTGCCCTCTAGTCCACTTTCCACTGCAGCTATGAGATCTGATCTTGATTCCTGCCTGCTTAAAACTCTTTAACATTTTCCTCCCCTCTCATCATAGAGACAACCCTCATTAAGATAGCCCACAAGCCCCCGCAAGGACTGGTCCCTACCTGCCAAGTCCTGGCTCATGCCCTGCCTCACTCTCCCCACCACTCTCCCTGATACTTCCCAAGGCCCATCATCTACTGAGCCTTTGCCTGTGCTGCTCTAGTTGCCTAGAATGCCCTTTCCTTATTCTCCTCTCTTTGCTTAGTTCAACTCCTACTCAATCTTCAGATTTCAGAACAATTGTCAATACCTGGATCTCCATAATAAGGTCTAACTCTCCTACTACATGTTCTCACAATACCATATACCTCTTCTGTGTAATACTTGTCATCATTGCAATTCTATATCTATTTCTCTCATTATATAATGAATGTCTGTCTTTCCCACTAGACTACAAGCTCCTTGAGAGCAAAATCATGACGATTTCTATTTACCAGTATAGACCTAAATGAAAACGGGCAAACCTAAATAAAAATTTGCTGAATGAATGAGTATATGAAAGTAAATGGTCCAAGGTCACAACAGAATACTGACAGCAGCAGCAGAGGTATTTAAGTTAGCAGTCTTCTCACTCCCCTGGTGATTCTTCCTGATCACCCTGTAGGGTTCTCAGTGTTTTCATGAGCAATACTCTTTAAAACTCATTTTTTCCACTTTACTATCTTAAAGCATAATTTTAAAGTATTTAAGGAATACAGAGATTCCTAGCAATTTATGTAGTTTAAAGAGATCATTCACTGGAGAGGCCAACATTCAAATTCTGGAAATGCAAAGAATCCCTGTGAAATGCTATACAAGATGACCATCCCCAAGACACAGTCATCAGATTCTCCGAGGTAGAAATGAGGGAAAAAAAAAAAAAGTTAAAGGCATCTAGAGAGAAGGGGCAGGTCAGCAGAAACCCTATAAGCCAGAAGAGATTGGAGGCCTATATTCAGCATTCCTAAATAAAAGAAATTCCAACCAATAATTTCATATCAGAGCCAAACGAAGCTTCATAAGCAGGGGAGAAATAAGGTCATTTTCAGACAGACAAATGTTAAGGAAATCTATTACCACCTGACCTTCCTTACAAAAGGTCCTTAAGGGAGTGCTTAAGATGGAGAGGAAAGACTTACTGGTCACCACAAAAACACACTTAAATACATAGACCATTGATCCTATAAAGCAATCACACAATCAAGTCTGCATAATAATCAGCTAATAACATGATGACAGGATCAAATCTGTACATATCAATATTAATCTTGGATGTAAATGGGATACGTGCGCCAATTAAAAGGCACAGAGTAGCAAGCTGGATAGAGTCAAGAACCAACTGTATGCTGTCTTTAAGAGACCCATTTCATATGCAATGACATCCATAGGCTCAAAGTAAACAGATGGAAAAAAATCTACCAAGCAAATGGAAAACAGAAAAAAAACAGGAGTTGTTATTATAATTTCAGATAAAACAGATTTTAAACCAATAATGATCCAAGAAAAGACAAATAAGGGCAATACATAATGGTAAAGGATTCAATTCAACAAGAAGACCTAAATATATATGCACCCAACTCAGGAGCGCCCAGATTCATAAAGCAATTTCTTAGAGACCTATGAAGAGACTTAGATAATCACACAATAACAGTGGGAGACTCCAACACTGAAACTTCAACACCCCCCTGACAATGTTGGATCATCAAGGCGGAGAACTAACAAGGATATTTGGAACTTGAACTTGACACTTAACCAAATGGACCTAACAGACATCTACAGAACTCTCCACCTCAAAACAACAGAATTCACATTCTTCTTATTTGCACAAGGCATGTACTTTACAACTGACCACACAACAAAAATCAGCCATGAAACAAACCTCAACAAATTCAGAAAAGCCAAAATCATACCAACCACACTCTCAAGACCACAGCACAATAAAAATATAAGTCAAAGCCAAGACAATCATTCAAAGCCATATAATTACACGGAAATTAAACAACTGTTCCTGAATGACTTTTGAGTAAACAATGAAATTAAGGCAGTAATCAAGAAATTCTTGGCAAGTAATAAGAACAAAGAAAATACCAGAATCTCTGGGTCACAGATAAACACCCACATTAAAAAGTTAGAAGGATCTCAAATGAACAACCTAACATCACACCTTGAAGAACTAGAAAAACAAGTGCAAATCAACACCAAAGGTAGCAGAAGAACAGAACCAAAATCAGAGCTGAACTGGATGAAACTGAGACATGAAAAACCATACAAAAGATCAATGAATCCAGGAGTTGGTTATTTGAAGGAATAAATAAGACTGATCGACTGCTAGCCAGACTAATAAAGAAGAGAAAAGAGAAGACCCAAATAAATACAATCAGAAATGACAAAGGGGATATCATCACTGACACGACAGAAATACAAGAAACCCCTCAGAGACTACTATGAAAACCTCTATGCACACAAACTAGAAAACTTAGAAGAAATGGATAAATTCCTGGACATATACAACCTCCCAAGATTGAACCAGAAAGAAATTGAATGCCCGAACAGACCAAAGAAGTTTCAAGACTGAATTAGTAATAAAAAGCCTATGAACTAGAAAAAGCCCAGGACGAGATAGATTCACAGCTAAATTCTACCACATGCAAAAGGAAGAGCTGGTATAATTTCTACTGAAACTATTCCAAAAAACTGAAGAGGTGCGACTCCTTCCTAACTCATTCTATGAGGCCAGCCTCGTCCTGATACCAAAACCTGGAAGAGACACAACAAAAAAAGAAAACTTCAGGCCAATATCCTTGATGAACATAGATGCAAAAATTCTCAACAAAATACTAGCAAACTGAATCCAGCAACACATAAAAAGCTAATCCATCATGATCAGGTAGGCTTTATCCCTGAGATGCAAGGTTGGTTCAACATATACAAATCAGTAAATGCAATTCATTACATAAACAGAACTTAAATCAAAAACCACATGAATATCTCATTAGATGTAGAAAAGGCTTTCAATAAAACCTAATATCCTTCATGTTAAAAACCCTCAATAAACTAGGCTTTGAATGAATATACCTCAAAATAGTAAGAGTCATCTATGACAAACCCATAGCCAACATCATATTAAATAGGCAAAAGCTAGAAGCATTCCCTCCTTGAGAACTGGAATAAGACAAGAACACTCATTCCCACCACTCCTATTTAACACAGTAGTGTAAGTCCTAGTCAGAGCAATCAGGCAAGAGAAAGAAATAAAAGGCATCCAAATTTTGCAGACATTCAATTCTATACCTGGAACACCCCATAGCTTCTACCCCAAATCTCCCTGATATGATAAACAATTTGGGCAAAATTTCAGGATATAAAATCAATGTACAAAAATCAGTAGCATTTATATACACCAACAACAACCAAGCTGACAGCCAAATCAAGAATACAATCCTATTCACAATAGCCACAAAAAGAATAAAATATCTACAAATACAGCTAACCAGGGAGGTGAAAGATCTCTACAATGAGAATTCCAAAACACTGCTCAAAGAAATCAGAGATGACACAAACAAATGGAAAAACATTCCATGTTCATGGATAGGAAGAATCAATATCATTCAAATGGGCATACTGACCAAAGCAATTTATGGA
The DNA here is from genome assembly GCF_049350105.2 of Macaca mulatta. Taxonomy (NCBI): domain Eukaryota; kingdom Metazoa; phylum Chordata; class Mammalia; order Primates; family Cercopithecidae; genus Macaca; species Macaca mulatta. The sequence continues at coordinate 31,538,913 of NC_133407.1, forward strand.
TTCAACGCTATCCCTATCAAACTACAAATGATGTTCTTCTCAGAATTAGAAAAGAAACTATTTTAAAATTTGTATGGAACCAAAAAAGATCCTGAATAGCCAAGGTGATTGTTGAACCAAAGCAAACAGAATATAAAGCTGGAGACACCAAATTACCCAACTTCAAACTATACTGCAAGGCTACAGTAACCAAAACAGCATGGTACTGGCTGTCTTGAGATACATGGATCGACAGAACGGAACGGAGCCCAGAAATAATGCTGCATACCTAAAACCATCTGATCTCCAACAAAGTAGACAAAAACAAGCAATAGGGAAAGGACTCCCTATTCAATAAGTGGTTCTGGGATAACTGGCTAGCCAGACGCAGAAGAATGAAACGGGATCCCTTCCTTATACCATATGCAAAAATCAACACAAGATGGACTAAAGACTTAAATGTAAAACCTAAAACTATAAAAATTCTGGAAGATAACCTAAGAAATGCTATTTGAGACACAGGTCTTGGCAAAAATTTTATGATGAAGACACCAAAAGTAACTGCAACAAAAAATAAAATTGACAAATGGAACTTAATTAAACTAAAGATCTTTTGCACAGCAAAAGAACCTATCAACAGAATAAACACACAACTTACAGAATGAGAGAAAATATTTGCACACTACGCATCCCACAAAGGTCTAGTATCAAGAATCTACAAGGAACTTAAACAAATTCACAAACAAAAAACAACCCCATTAAAAAGTAGGCAAAGGACACAAACAGACACTTTTCAAAAGAAGACATACATAAGTGGCCGACAAGCATATGAAAAAAATGCTCAACGATAATCATTAGAGAAATGCAAATCAAAACTACAATGAGATACCATCTCATACCAGTCAGAATGGCCACTACTAAAAAACCAAAAAATAACAGATGCTGTTGAGGTTACAGAGAAAAGGGAATGCTTATACATTGCTAGTGGAAATGTAAATTAGTTCAACCATTGTGGAAAGCAGTTTGGCGTTTTCTCAAAGAATTTAAACAGAATTCCATTCAACCTAGCAATCCCATTATTGGATATATACCCAAAAGAATACAAATTGTCCTACCATAGAGATACATGCATGTGTTTGTTCACTGGAGCACTATTCACAATAGCAAAGACACAGAATCAACCTAAATACCTATCAACAGTAGAATGAATAAAGAAAATGTGGTACATATACACCATGGAATACTATACAGCCATAAAAAAGAACAAGATCACATCCTTTGCAGCAACATAAATGGAGCCAGAGGCCATTATCCTAAGCAAACTAATTCAGGAAAACCAAATACTGAATGTTCTCACTTATAAGTGGGAGCTAAACATTGAGTACAGAGGGATACACAGAAGGGAACAACAGATACTAGGGCCTAATTCAGGATGGAGGGTGGGAGAAGGGTGAGGATAAAAACTCTACCTAACAGGTACTATGCTTATTACCTGAGTAATGAAATAATTTGCACATCAAACTCCCATGACACTCAATTCACCTATAAAACAAACCTGCATATGCACTTCTGAACTTAAAAGTTAAAAAAAATCATTTGCTAATCCTGGGTAACTTTAATTATTATAACTGTTACATTCTTTATTTCAAACACTCTGACTGACTACAATGTCTGAGCACAGTGCCAGGTATTAGAAAATAAGCCAACACATTTCCTGCCTGTGCTCAGTAGTTAACAGTGTGGGCTTTGGAGTTCCAGCATTTAGGTTTCAATTCCTGACCAGCCACTTAGGAGCAGTGTGACTTGGGAAAAAAAAAAAAAAAAGTTGCTTAACCTTCTCAAGCCTCAACTCATTTGTAGAATGGTGATAATAATTAAAGTATGGTCATAGGTTAGTCTAAGACTTGATATTCTAAGTGTAAGCATTATAATCACAGGGCCTTTTGAGTACTTTTATGAGTATATGCTGGGAGTTAAATAAGATTGCTCTCTATTCTACTTTCAAAGAATTCAGTCACAAGGATGAGAAAATGATTAGTAAACATAATTTTAATCTAAAGTCATAAATGCTATACTCAGGTATGTATACTTGCTGGCATAGGATCAGAACATGCAATTTTATTATTTGATTTTATAATATCTATTCATGAATTACTAACATAATTCATGAATTACTAATACACATTTTCTCTCAAGATAAGCTATTAAATATCTCAATAGCTTCTCAAGCTATTTTTTCATCTTCATGATTATGATGGCTTGTTATATTTCTCAAAGTTTAAAATACATTGCTTAAAATACTAACGTGTGTATGTATATATGTACATAGATGTGTGATCCATTTTAAATTAATGTAATTAATTCAAAGACAAATAGAAATCTTTTAGCATTACCTATGTATTAGGTCACTCTACCCTTCATTAGCACTAAATAATCAAAACTTTTTAAAATTTCAAATTTATAGTATTTAAAATTTGTGATAATGAAAATCTTTACATAAATATGTAAAACAATCTAAACCAATTATTTTCCAAACTATTCCTTACTGCTTTTCATGGTTGAAAAAATATCTTAGCTACATCTACCCAATATACTATTAATTCAAGAGAAGATATTTTTATTTAATCTTGATCGTAATTTCCCATTAGTTTTTTTAAGTTTGAAAAGATATATTGGTTCAAATACTTGCAAGTGTTTATGCATACAAATGTGTGTATGTACATATGTATGTATGTGTATATATAAACACACATATATTCTTTGCTTTTTACTACTAGCTCCAATTATCTTTGGGAATAAGAAGGAAATTTTAACACTTTGAGGGATTTTTTCCAAATCTTTTATTCATGAATTTTTCTTTTTGGTTTAGAAAGGCCCTAGTAATTCCTTTTTGTGCTCTTCATTTTCTTTTTCAAAGCAGTTGTAATCCTTTTCCCCCCTTCTCATTTGAATTTCATCATACAAAATTTTTACAATATCAAGTTTTATCAGTAACAGACAATGCCACAGGGCAGGGTAAGGATTATGAAAATATCAATGAGTATATCCATTCCTTTAATTATCTTCACAAATTATTTATAGTTAGGTTATTAAAAACAACTGACTCTGAATTATTAATACGGAGAACTATAATAGCATAAGAATCAAACATGAAAGGTCCTTGGGAATAAAAAAGAAAGCTCCTGGATGGGGCTCCTGATTGCAGTGAGACTCCAGAGAACCTAACAGGTGGGTCATGGGGCAGGCTGAGCAGCAAAGGTTGGTCATCACTCAAGGAGAGAGGCATCTTGTACTGACCAGAACTTACCAGGATATCTCTGCTAGCTCAGCTCTCCATTTCAATACTAAATCAACTGACCATGCCCTTTCAAAATAAATCTCTTCTAAAATAATATGTTCTCTAATATCCCTTTCTCTTTATTCCTTCAACTGTCTATTCCTTACACATCTACTGCCGTAAGAGGAAAATGTCTATTTATCCCTGCAGTTGGTGCTATCCTGACCTACTCCTGGGCTTGCATGCTCCCTGAGCTTCCCCATAACCCCTGCAGATATTGGATCTTTCAACTGCCATTCAACTTGCTCATCAGTCCCAGATTCCTCCTGGCAGAAGCTGAAATGCTGGGCACCCGTCAGTGCTCCAAACATGAAAGGGGTGTTCACCTCTTACCAAGCAAATCCCTTATCCACCTGGTGTTACTCCTCTGCCAGGTATGCACTAGAGCTGTCTCAGGCCCTTTTCCCTCCCTGCCTTTGCCCCTCTTGGGTCCTGGGAAGGTCAGACTCTTCTAATTCCTACATGGGGGTTTCACACACTCTACCTTCCTCCCTATCCCACCACTCATTGCTATTCAATGAGCCTGTCTCTTATTTCACCTATAATAGAAGGCATCAAATGAGAATGCTTCCTCCACTTCTGGTGCTGCTTTCTGAATTCCACTCTGGTTGGAAATGCCACTCCTCTCTGGCAGGAAGCTAATGTCCCTACCTGCGCCCTGGGCCCCATTCCCTTCACACAGCCTTCAAAGGGACACCACTCTGCCAGCTACTTTTCACCTGAATCTTTGTCATCTCCCTTATTAGCATTTTCCCTCAGCATTAAACTTCCTTCAATCCTTGTCTGAAAACAAAACATTAAGATAAAGTTTTTCTCCACTTCATATCCCACTGCATTTCAACTTTATGTTGACTCCTCAGTCTCTATCGGTAGACTAAGCTCTCTGAAGGCTCTGTCTCATTGCCCAGCATGGCCTGACACATAGTAGGTGCTCACTAAGTGTGTGCTGAATAAATAAATGAGTGAATAGAATATATGGAAATGTGCAGTGGAAAGGTCTTTGGATTTGATATAAGAACTTCAACTTCTAGTCCCAGTCTCAACATTTGCTAGTAGTATAAACTAAATACCATGAGTATACAATGAAATCATCTTATGTTTTAAATGTTAGAAGGTTATCCTAAGGAAAGTGTGGGGTCTCCATCTCCACTGAAACACGAGGACACATACCTCAACAGCATATATTTCATTTAGAAAACATTGTTTTCATTCCATGAACACTAGGCCCTGTCATATCTCACAGAGACTTTTTGTGTTTTGCTGAATACAGATGACTGGATTGTTTGAAATCTTATTTTCTTTATATTTTCTCAACTTGCTAAGTATTTAAACTGATACTCAACAATTAATAACCATGAAGTAGTTACTGAAATTATTCTTTAGATATAAGAAGGCGGGCTGGGCGCTGTGGCTCATGCCTGTAATCCCAGCACTTTGGGAGGCCGAGGTGGGTGGATCACGAGGTCAGGAGATCGAGACCATCCTGGCGAACACGGTGAAACCCCGTCTCTCCTAAAAATACAAAAAATTAGCTGGGCGTGGTGGCGGGCGCCTGTAGTCCCAGCTACTGGGGAGACTGAGACAGGAGAATGGCGTGAACCCGGGAGGTGGAGCTTGCAGTGAGCTGAGATTACACCACTGCACTCCAGAGGGGACAGAGAAGGGGACGAAATATCTCACCCTTAAGTTTAAAGCACAGTAAGGAAAATGGAGACTATAATATTTTTTAGGAAGTGGTAGTATATGGAAAGGCCTCTGAGGGAAGGTGAGGGGACCATTTATTTATCCACATACAAGACATAAATGAAAAATACTCAATTACAGGACTGATTTTAGATGTTGTCGATTCAGAGATATTTTGGTGGTCCCTGAAAGGTAGGTAGGACTAAGAATGGAGTGAAGCAGGCAATACAAACAAGAAGGGCTTTTGTAAGTAAAATTACCAAAAGAAAAAACGCAGCTCACCAAATGTCAAGTGGTGCTGAGTAGGTGGGAGACAGAGGGAGGGACAAACTCCCAAGGGCCCTGAGAGTCAGGTCCAGGAGCTAAGCAAATGTCAAAGCAAATAAGGAACAGCTAGATGATTAGTGCTTCTCGATGGTGTTTAGAAATTGTCACTAGGCAGTGATGACCCTGAGGGACGGGGACAGGAGTTAACAGGCAGAAGGCCAGGTGAGGTAAGATGGACCAGTGTGGCGGCACTGTGCTGGGGGAGCTGACATAAATCTGCAAGGGACTCCATAGAGGACAATGGAGTGGGTTGATTTATGTGAGACTTCTAGATTTGCAGCTAAATCACTAATAAAGGTTGTCCTCTTTACAGATATCTGAATGATGGTGGTGATATGCTGAAGGAAAGAATTTTGATGAATGAACTAGTTTTATGGAGAAGATGAACTTTTTTTTTTTTTTTTTTTTGAGACAGAGTCTCGCTCTGTCACCCAGGCTGGAGTGCAGTGGTCTAATCTCAGCTCACTGCAAGCTCCGCCTCCCGGGTTCACGCCATTCTCCTGTCTCAGTCTCCCCAGTAGCTGGAACTACAGGCGCCCACCACCACGCCCAGCTAATTTTTTGTATTTTTAGGAGAGACGGGGTTTCACCGTGTTCGCCAGGATGGTCTCGATCTCCTGACCTCGTGATCCACCCACCTCGGCCTCCCAAAGCGCTGGGATTACAGGCATAAGCCACAGCGCCCAGCCGACCTTCTTATATCTAAAGAATAACAGGTTCTCAAGCTGGAAGAGACATTGTAGTGGGACATCTGGTTGAAAAGTTCTGAATACAGATGGGATATGGTATTGATGTCCAAGTAGGTGTTCGAGGATACGACTACAATGAGGAAGCCATCAGTGTGGAGGTGATGATATCTGCTGCTTGTGAGAACTCTCCAAGGGGGAACATATTGATAGAAAAGAGCACGGACAGGAGGGAAGGTCTGTGACGCATGCTCAGTCAGAGAGAAGGAAAAGTAACCAGCAAGGAAGGCTAGGAAGACTATGAAAGGTGGAAGAGAACTGAGACAGATAATGCGAGAAAAGCCACAAGGAACAAAAATTCTCATAAAGGGCACAGTCAGCAACATTAGTGCTGTGGAAAGGCCAATGCAAAAAATAATGAACAAGAGACCTTTGAATTTCATAAAATAAAGATCAAGGGTAACAGTGAAGAAAGTTGTTCAGTAAATTGGTGGAAATGAAAATTGGTTTGGAGAGATGCAGAGATAGGGGAGTGGACCACCTGTTCAACATGTTTTGTAGTAAAAAGGAGCAAAAGAGACTAAGAGGCAAGAGGCACAAGATACTACGACAGGGAAGCCTGGGTGTATGGTAGAATTCAGAGAGAATGGGCCAGAGATCTTTGAGGGTGAGGATAAATGTGGAAGCAGGAGCTGCAGTAGAAAGGGTGACACTGTCAAACACAGGTGAAGGGGTTAGCACTGGAGCAGAGTTGGGGCACCCTTTGCTCCGCGACTGGTTGGGAAGCTGGAAGGATAATATAAAGCCAAAGATGGTCTGAGGTGTTGATGAGCAAAGTGTAGAAATGTAGCTTTGGTAGTGGAAAACAGAGTGCAAAGATAACTAATCTCAAAAGAGGGACACAAGTTAAGGGGAAAGGTCTACAATAGTCATAGGATCCAGCTCCACAGAGGGCAAAGCCAAAGGGAACCAGCAGCCTGATCTGGCAATTCTGTAAACCCAGCCTTCATCATTGCTCCTGACACAGCTGTGCATTCTCAACAGTTCGTTAAACAAATACTTATAGAAAACAAATACCAATGTAGAGCTTCCAGGTGTGGAAAAAAAGAGTCAGATAAAATCTAATGCATGAATTGAAAAGGGAGTAAAAGTGGAAGGTTTGCAGTTACTCACAGTGACTTTACTTTTTATATATAAGAGTTTGACACATTAAATTGGTCAATTAGTTTTTTTTTCTTTCTAATATTTGTATCATCATTCAAAATGTCACTAATTTCAATTACATGCCAATGATCCTAAACAATGGTTTTAACCTATCTACTAAGTTAAATAGCAGATGGAATTCTTTTGCTTGCACTTTTAATTTGCTTTATTACAGTCTTATTTTGAATGTTGTACCCACCCACATTTACTGTATTCAAAATGCATTTTCAGATACCAGAAATAAAATGAGGAAATATGTAAATGCTGGGTATATAAGCTGAATTGATAGGACATTTTAACAAACATTGTTTTAAAAATCTAGTTTCATAATTATCTACAATTAATGGTTCATTGTTCATCCTTTTCTAAGCTTGGTTTTCACTTAAAATTTTACGGTAAACGTTAAAGAAAGGATAACAGTACTGCTCAAAAAATGTATATGTCACTGAGTAAAAATTGTATCTTAATATTGTGTGAAACAGCAGGTATTTTAAAATTCATCAGTTACATTACATCAAATCAACTCAAAATTGAAATATTTACATTGGATCTTTTTAACTTTATATGATACTTATGACCCATCATAAATAACAAATTCTCCTAAAACTTATTTCTGTGTCTACTATAAAAGATACAATGGTGCAAACAAGTTCTATTATGTTTGATAAAAAAAAATATGGAGTTTTTTAAAGTCTGGATTAATGGTACTAATTTTAATTCATCAAATTCCTTTCTCAGACAAGTAACACCCACTTTGGGATTATCCAACTTGTACACGATAAATTTCAGTGAAATCAGCATTTGTTTACTGAAGTCAGAAACGACTAAATTCCAACCATTTGACTTCTAGCAAATTATCATGTTACCATCACAAAAATAATAACATTAATATCTTATATCCATGAAAAAGAGATTTTTAGAGGACAAGCTCTTCAAGGGCAGTGATCCTATCTATTTTACATGCTCATTACACAGGTGGGCCTACTACCACACACAGAAAGGAAATACATAAATAGTATTACAGTGATATAATTTTCTACCTTTTAAATTTAATTTTTATTAAAATTTGTTTGAAGTAATTCATGTTTTCTGTACAAATTCAAAATGATAGAAATACATGAAGTGAAATGATACATATTCAGCCCTTTGCTCACAGGTAGGTATTGCTATTTCCTATGTATTACTCCAGAAAATTATAATGCATTACATGTGATGTATGCATACACAACCACCCCATTTTTACACAAATGGAATCATACTATGCATAGTGTTTTGCACCTTGCTTCATTCACATAATATATCTTGGTCAGTTTTTCATGTCATTACCCATAAAGCTCCAATTTAAGACTTGTTTATTATTTCCTTTTTTATATATAATACAATTTATTTGACTAGGTTTATACTGAGTATTAGAATTACATTTTTTTTTCAATTTTTCACTATTACAAACAAGATAGTAAAATCATTCTGTACTTTTATAGGAACTTCTGATTAATTCAAAGCAGTGAACTTCCTGGGTCACAGAATATAAATACTCAAAATTTAACACATCCTGTTAAGCTGCCCTCCGCAAGTTGCAATTTTGCATTATACACAAGATAGACAAAAGAAATTGTTTCGCAAAAGATGCTTCCAACTACATGTATTTCATTACAACGTAAATAATCATTGTAAAAATTCAGAAACACAAATATAAAGAATAAAATTAAATTATATCATCATTCAAGAAATAACTCAAAAATAACCTTTTATTGTATGCATATACTTAATGTACATGTATTTTTTTTCTCAACATGTGATCATACCATATGCAAATTTGTATCCTGCTTTATTAAATAAAGATGCCAGGAACAATTTCCCCCATAATCTTAAATATTCTTTTTAAATATGATTTTTAAAGCCCACATATTTATTCACTTATTTAACCACTAGACATTTACTTCTGATTTTTCACTATTACAAATAATGCATAAAAGCGTCTTTGATTATATTTGTATTTCCTTGAGTTAAACAGGTATACATGTGCCATAGTGGTTTGCTGCACCTATCAACCCGTCATCTAGGTTTTAAGTCCTGCATGTATTAGGTATTTGTCCTAATGCTCTCCCTCCCTTTGTCTCCCACCCCCGACAGGCCCTGGTGTGTGATGTTCCCCTCCCTGTGTCCATGTGTTCTCATTGTTCAACTCCCACTTATGAGTGAGAACATGCGGTGTTTGGTTCTTTACTTTAAATGAATGGATGATATATTCATAAGTCCTCAGGTTTCTATCATCTGTCACATAGAACCCCATCTACATAGATGGCTTCTCACTTAGGCCATGGCAGGCACCAGGGTCTCATCAGATGATGAGAAACATCTGAATAATAATTTGCCAAGCTTTAATTTTTTGTATATTCACAAAAAAATGATACTGTATTAGGCCACAGAGTAACACTCAAAAACATTCCCAAACAGAAAACATACAGGCCAAAGTACCTGACAGATCTAAACAACTCAAAGAATTCTATACATGTGGAAATTTAACAACACTTCAAAAATGTTTAGGTCAAAGTAAAAAAGTGAAAATGAAAATCACCAGCAGTTTAAAAATGAATGATATATGTGCACTATACACTAAATCCTATGTGTTACTAGAAAAGTAGCAGTTAGGAAAATTTATAGCCTTAAATGCCTGTTTAGAAAATGAGAACAATAAAAAGTGGCCAAAATTTTCAATTCAAAAAGTTAAAAACAAGGGAAAGAAATATATAGAAAAGAGAAATTAATATAGCTATAAAAAATGAATGAGAAATCAAGAAACAGAAAATAGTAGAGTTGAATAAAACCTAAACCTGGTGATTTCAAAGACACATACGCCAGTCAAATCTTTGGCAAAATGAATTTCAAAAAGAAAAAGGATAGAATTATTACTTTCGAAATTCAGATAATATGTTAAAATTTAATATAAATGAATTTAAAAAATAAAAAAAGATGACCAATTTTCCAGGAAAATATAATTACCAAAATTAACTCAAGAAGCAAACCATTGAGATGGATATCCAAGAAAAAATAGAAAAGGTGCTCAAAGATCTACCTCTTAAAAAGGCACAATGCTCAGGTCATTTTAGGCGAATTATACCATATTCTGAAAGAGTAGGTAAATTCTATGTTACATTAACTACTCAGGAAAAAAAGAAACACACTCAGTTTATTTTGAGTCTAGCACAGGGTTTCTCAAACTTAGCACTGTTGACATTTTAGACAGAATCATTATTTGGGGTGGAGGAGTGGCTGTCATGTGTATTGTTTGGTTTATCATAGCCCTCATACCCAAACCAGACAATGACAAAACAAAAAAAAAGAAAACCATAGATCATTCAAACTTATGAACGAAGATTCAGAAGGCCTAAATAAAATCCTGGCTAATCAATATATCAAGAACAAGCAGAAATACAATGGTGGTTTTAGAAGAGAAAAATTCTAGGAAGGTCATGACTACATTAACAAATTAAAAGATAAAAACCATATGATTGTATTAATTATTGTAGAGAAAAGGATTTGATAAAATGCAAAACACATTCATGGTAAGACTCCAACATGCTAGAAATAGAAGTTTTCTTTAATCTGAAAAAGAGAATCTAGGAGAAACCAATAGTAAACTTTTTATTTAATGATGAGATGATAGAAGCTTCCCAGTTGAAGAATAAGACTTATTCTAGCCAAAGCAGTATCAGAAAAAAAGCAAAATAAAACAAATATGAGCAATAAAGACACAACACTGTCAGTATTTTAAAATCTCTACATGAACAGCTAAGAGAATCAACAGGCTAAGAGATCCACATTAGATCTACAAGGATGTCAGCAAGGAGATCAAATACAAAACCAAAACCAGAAATTATTAGCTCTTAAATACATCAACAACCACCAATTTAAAAAACTTAGAAATAAATTCCATTCAAAATAACAATTTAAAATGCTCGGTATGCAAGCCTATCAAGAAAAACTAGATAAAACTTTAGTGAAGGACAAAAGGTAATTAAAGAAGAGACATATCTTGTTCCTGTAAGGGAAGACTAAGTATTATGAAGATGTTATTTTCCCCAAAATTAATTTATAAACTTCATGTAATCCCTAACAAAATCCCAAATGGAATTTGCAAGGAATTGAGAGGTTGATACCAAAAAGGAAAGCAAATAAATATAAGATAGTTGAAGTAATCTTAGAAAAGAAGAACAAAGGTCTTGTCCTACCAGATACCAAAAAACATTGTGAAGATACAGTAATTAAAACATCATGATACTGGTACAGGAATAGATGGCCAGATTAATAGAACAAAATGCATATTCCAGAGACAGTCCAATGAATACAAGGGAATTCAAAATATAAGAAAGGTGGCATTCCAAATGATGGGAAAGGGATAAACTACGAAACAAATGGTATTGAAATAACTGGCTGTCCATTTGCAAAAAATACAAAATAATTGATCTGTTTTCCACACAAGTCAACACACAGCCAAAATATTCCAGAGGAATTAAAGACCTAAGCCTAAAATAACATAGAAGCAGAAATGACTACATTACTTGTGTGCCCAGTGAAAAATGAAAATGCAAGACTTTCAAGACAGCAACAGCAGAGAATTAAACAAAGTGGGAGGAGGATGGAGGGGCTTCTGAGCACAAGGAAAGATAAATTTGACTACATCTAAATTTAAAACTTCTGCCTGACAAAAGATACTATAAACAAAGTTAAAAGGCAAGCCACAGAGGAAGAAACATTTACAATTCCTATGAGACAGAAGATTAATATCCAAATTATATGAAGAATGCCCACTAATCAATACGAAAAAGATAAACCCATATTTAAAAATGGATATAGGATCAAGGATGATTTGTAGAAGAGGAAATTGAAGTGCCATTAAACAACCTCATGAATACTCATGCAAAGGCAACTGCGAATCAAAACAAGATTTTTTTTTTATACCACAGATAAAGTTTGACGATATCAAGCGTTGGCAAGTGTGTAAGGAAGCTGCCAGAGGGAGAGCACATTGGCACCTGTGAGAGGGTAACCTGGCAGTAGAAATGGACATACCTTCTACCCAGCAATTCTTTCATTTTCTATTATAGAGAAGAGCTTTACACATGCATGTTCACAAGGAGTCGTGTACTAGGATTCTACTACTGAACCACTCATAATAGCGCAAATTAGGTAAAAACCTAAATGACCATCAATAGGGGAATGGTTAAAAAATTAAGATATATACATATTATTTGTCATACATGCATATAATAAATGCTATGTAGCAGTCCAAAATGCACCCAACAGTTGTGCTGTCTGAACTGCCTTTTATGGCTTATGGCAAACTATGATATTATAGTTGGCCGGGAGACAAATGCATAGCAAGGTCATCTCTTAAATCAGATGCAGAAATAGTTTATGTACCTTCATTAAATATATTGGATTTTTTTAAACATTTCATTCAGGTTTTACATAAAAATTCTCAGTACATTTGAACTCTGGGATTTTATCTCTGGTAGACAAGTACAATGATATTTTCAAATTCATGGAATAGGGAATTTGTTCTCTATTCATTCCCACCTAACTAGAGTTTCAAAGAGATGCTGAGAACTTTCCTCAGATTAGTAAATTCATGTACTCACTGTATATTTACTTCTCTCACTGACCATGCTATGTACCTCTAAAGTCTCTTCCATTTCATTAAATGAAAGTAGTGAATGAATACTAAGAAATGCTTTTTAAAAACAATAGCTTTATTGAGATATAATTCACATACCACACAATTCATCTATTTAAAGTGTACAATTCAATGACTTTTAGTATATTCACAGAGTTCTGCAATCATCACCATAATCAATTTTCGTACATTTTTATCACCCTAAAAATAAACTCCACACCCATTAGCAGTCACTCCCCTTGTCCCCCGAAACCCCGAACCCAGCCATAGGCAACCAGTAATCTACCTTCTGCCCCACAGATTTGTCCTATTGTAGACATTTCATATGAACGGATTTATAAATATATGGCCTTTTGTGTCTGGCTTCTTTTACTTCGTATAATGTTTTCAAGGTTTAACCACTGTGTACCATGCATCAGTACTTCATTTCTTCTTATGGCCAAATATTCCATGGTATGGATGTATCACATTTTATTTATCCATTAATAAGTTGATGAATATTTGGGTTGCTTTTGAGATATTAACAATCATGCTGCTACAAACACTCCTGCATAATTCAAATGCTTTCTAAGGAAAACAACGCAATGTAAATATCTGCTGGATGATTTAGAAAGGAGGACAATTAAAATACATGTTTTTCTTTATTCATCCCTAACAATCCTTAATGAATCAAATGAGCTATTTTATAAAACTAATGAAAAGACAATAATTGATATCATATTAACCATAATTAACTTCCAAATTAGCCTTCTCTTAAATGCTAAATTTTAAGAAATGAGTTTTTGTAACTGGAGAAATACTCTCAACCAGCAATTAATTTTTTGATTAGAATTTCTCTAGAGAAAGAATGAAAGGGCTTTCTGGAAAGTAGGGTGGGTAGAGCATTAAAATATTGCCAGTCACTGAGGTAATCATGAACATTTTGGTGGCAAAGGTAGTTTCTTCTCTGACTTGGGGTAAATTTTGTAATTATTTGGAATACTAAAATAAATGGAGACGAAACTGTTGAAAAGCAGAGGATATTCTGTTTCTAAAACACTCCTACCCCATGGATGTGATGGAATACTCCCCAAAAGAGCAAAACACCAAACAGACAGGAAGTGTCAACCCAAAGGCTTTGCAGATGGGCCTTTCTGACAGTCACAGTAGGAATCGTTATTCCTCCAGCCCCATTTTCTGAGTGTGGTTTTAGGAACCCACACCATCACTTCTCTTGAGGAGTTCAAATCTTCCGTCGTCCAATCTCACAACTGTGAGAGTTTAAGAAAATCTTTATTTACTGCTCTTTTAGCAGTTTAGGTTGAGCTCCCACACAAAATAATGATGACTCATAAGAATAAAACTTTAGCTGGATGCAGTGGCTCACGCCTATAATCCCAGCACTTTGGGAGGCTGAGGTAGGAGCATCGCTTGAAGCCAGGAGTTTGAGGGCAGCCTGAGACCCTGTCTATAAAAAAATAAAATTAGCCAGTTGTGGTGGCATGTGCCTGTGGTTCCAGCTACTTGAGAGGCTGAGGTGGGAGGATCACCTGAGCCCAGGGTGTCGAGGCTGCAGTGAGCCATGACCGTGCCACTGCACTCCAGTCTGGGCAACAGAGCAAAATCCAGTCTCAAAAAAAAAAAAAAAGAATAAAACTTTAATTTATATTCATTCATTTACTCTTATGTGGGAAAACTAATATAAAAGAAAAGCTCTCCCTGATTATCTGATTAAAAGGCGGAAAGAAAGTATTAATTATTTTAAAATATTACAATATAAGAAATTTGAAGTAAAATGACTTACGACAGGGCTTATAACTTCTATAAACTTTCTAATTAGCTGCACAGAGTAACAATGGAATCAAAGGAAAGAAGACACACCATATTCCATTTATAGACTAGAAAAGCAAAATAAAAAAACAAAACAAAATTTAAAACAGTTATAAGAAAACAGTCCGCCATTAAGTTGTATTCCAAAAGTTTATACATAGGTCGGTTGTTTGCAACCCTGAACTCATTCTCCCATAAAAGCTGTAATATAAATAGTCCTTATAATCGCAGACCAACCCAGAAAAGCCTATTTAATCCACAATGTAGCTGAAATAATGTAGGCAGACAACTTAAAAGTAAGGGAAACTTACTGTTGAAATACTAGTAGTTAAACCAAACAGAAAACAATTTAAATTCAATTAAAAATAAATTTTAAAGCTTTCATTTTGATCCTCCTACTCCATCTAGTATATGAAGAAAAATAATAGTAACTGAAGGAGAGTGAAGACTGGAAATCCTCTCCTGTGGAATTCTGAAGGGTCCGCTAGGCCCACTGAGGCACTGGGAAAGCTGGTGAACAAGGTGCGCTCTCCGCTGCCTCCTTTTTGCTTCTCATTTCCCGCTATTTAAACCACCTTTCCCCTTCTTCTCTTCTATCCAAATCCTTCCCATTTCCAACATCCAATTTAAGTCTTTCTATTTCCACAAAGGCTACCTCAGTCTGGAAGGTTCATGACTTGGACTCAAAAGCCTACTGCTCTCAAAAGTTTACACTGTTTCTCTGGTGATTAACGTTTATGGACCACCACTGTTCTTGTTCTTTTTAGTAATAGGCATCTGTTAGCTAAGAAAGGGATCCAATGTGAGGGCAGAAAAAAGAAAAGTAGTGAAATGTATGACATAACTAGAGAAGAGTTCTAAGAGAAAGCGAAAGGAGGGAAAGGTAGAGAGGATGTGAATAAACCTGTAGAAGATAAAACGAAGTGATGGGTAAATGTGTGCTGGGTCAGAAAGGTCTCTACTTCATTCATAAAGTGGAACCATGACCCCAGGGTCTACAAATTTGCTGTGTGGGGGAAAGAAATGGAAACGGAGTGACTGTATTCCTGCTGACTGCTGATGTTAATATATTCATTACACTGTTTATTGAGCACCTCCTATACAGAGTGTGCCACTGGACAGTAGAAGGAATATGAGGAATTGTTTCTGATCAAGGACTTTGCAGTCTGGGGTTGGGGCAGACAACACACTATAGTAAAGCCAGAATATATGAAAAGCCACAAGAGAGGTGGTGCTATAGGAACACAAAGTGAGAGCAGGAGACTGGAAGGGAGCCAAAAAACAAGTCCATTCATTCCAAACATGTTTATGGAGTGCTGACGATGTGCCAGGCAATGTTCTAGATCCTGTGGATATACAAGGAACAAAGCAGAAAAAAACTTCACCCCTCAGGGCACTTACAATAAAAAACCAACACAATATTTAAAAATACAAGTAAAATACATGGCATGTAAGATATATAATATAAATACTATGGAGGAAAGCAAGAAAGAGAAGACAAGTGCTGTGTGTGTGTGTGTGTGTGTGTAATTTTAAACAGGGTGATAGGGTAAAGTCTTGCTGAGAAGATGATTTTTGAGTAAAGACCTGAACCAGGTGAGGTTGAGCACCACAGCTATCTGCAGGAAGAGTGTTCCAGGCAGAGGAAACTGGGAAGCACACAGCAATGTGTGCTTTTAAAAAATTCGGAATAGGCTGGGCACGGTGGCTCACACCTGTAATCCCAGCACTTTGGGAGGCCCAGGCAGGCAGATCACCTGAGGTCAGGAGTTCAAGACCAGCCTGGCCAACATGGTGAAAACCCGGCTCTACTAAAACTACAAAAATTAGCCAGGTGTGGTGGCGGGTGGCTGTAATCCCAGCTACTCAGGAGACTGAGGTAGGAGAATTGCTTGAACCCGGGAGGTGGACATTCCAATGACCCAAGATCATGCCACTGCACTCCAGCTTGGGTGACAGAGCGAGACTCTGTCAAAAAAACAAAACAAAAACCTGGAATACATTATTATTAACTAAAGTCCTCAAAAAATAAAAACATGAATTTATTTTCTTATGGTTCTGGTACTGTAAGTCCAAGATTAAGGTGCTCCAGGTTTCTTCCCAGGCCTCTCTCCTTGGCTTGCCAATAGCCATCTCCTCTCTGTGTCTTCACATGTCTGTTTATCCCTGTGTGCCTGTGCTAATCTCCCTTATGAGGACACATGTTAGATTAGAGCCCACCCCAATGATCTCATTTAACTTTAGTTACCTCTTTAAAGGCCCTATCTCCAAGTACAGTTACAGTCTGAGGCACTAAGGGTTAAAACTTCAACAGATGAATTTTGAGGGGGCACAGTTCAGCTCATTAACAGGTGTCAATGATGACTCCAATGTTCTTGGCCTGACCACCTGGAAAGATGGAGAGTCATCTGGCTCCCCATGAAAAATGGGTAGGCTTCTGACACATTAGAAGTGGAAATCCTGATAATAAAAAGATTGACTAACCTGTATTGAGTGTTTAGTATGTATATAAGGCACCAAGCTAAGCACTTTATGTGCATTACACTTCATTGAATCCTTACAACATCATTATAATGTTAGTACTACCATCTCCATATACAGATCAGGAAGCTGAGGCTCAAAAAGGTTGTACAATTTTCCCAAGGTCACACAGCTAGTAAGTGCAATAAAAAGAATTTGGATCCAAGCACTGTGATTACAACAGTCATGCCCTTAACCACTGCTTATTCCACTTCTGCCAAGGAAAGCTATGAATTGAAGGCATGAAACCATATGTAATAAAAAGTGACCTTAAACATAATACCTAAGAGATCATCAAGCTCAAGCTCAACTCCACCTTTCACAGAAGTAAGCAAGGATCCAAATGGTGATTAAGTTATTTGCACAAATCAAGCTACCTAGAACAGATCTTAATTAGAAAATTATTTTATAATGCTGAAAAAATAGAAACAACCTAAACATAGTTTAAAAATTATGGAATAACCTTACAATAAAACACCTTACAACCATTAAAAACAAGGATATAGAGCTACACTGATTACATGGATATCTGTGTTATTTTTTAAGCAGATAATAACATTTTAGAACAATGTTTTTTAAAAAATATATAGGTATGCAAAAACAGAGATGAGTATACACTAAAAAGGACAGATCATAGAAAGCAGGTAATTTTCACTTTCTTTTATATGCCTTTCTGCAGTATGATTTTTATAGTAAATATGCATTGTTTGTAAAATCTGAAAATAATGCTATTGCCAATCGAGAAAGTTCTTTGAAAACTGTTTCCTTTATAATTTGCTACTCAAACTTCTCCCAGCTTGGGGCCTCAGGATAGGCTGGCACTCAAGTCTTCTTGGGGCAATTCCTGTTAGGTGGCTTTGAGGATACCTAAAGCAACACTCAGGAGGCCATTTGTCAATGGAAGGGTTTTAGAGTTAGTACAGAGGATAATTGTTCTCACAGTTAATAGAGAATCAACTTTTCACAAATGAAGTGTCTGACTTCAAGAAGCACAAGCATATTATTCAGTAGTGTTTTTAATAATATCAAATCTGTCAAGACTGTCATTTATGTCAACGTGTCAGGAGTATAAAATAAAGTACTCACAATGTTTAAAAGAAGGAGGCAGATAAGGACATGAAAGAGAGAGCAAGAAAACTGTTTCAGGGCAAGTCAAACAGAATGTAGCTGTAGCATCACACTTAATCTTTATTAATTCAATCTAGCTGGACAACAAACAATTATTGAGCTAATTTTTCTATGCACAGCACCATACTATGCCTACAGGGATAAAGATAAGTTAGGCATGACCCCTTAAGGAACACTATCATTTATAGATACGTGGTCTATGACACTAAAACTTGTTTCCCTGTATTAAGTGGAGGTCCCCAAATTAAGTGGAAGTCATTTGATAACTAATTTCTCTTTTACAAGTGTTGTTTACAGTTGTTTATTTTATTCTTTGCTTTTAGGGAGGTGGAAGGGAGGAATGGGATGAAATGAGGAAGAAAAAGGCATAGTAGCAGTGAAAACATGAAAGCAATAAAAGTATTAAGAACAAATAAAAATTTGAAAAAGAGAATAGAACAATGAGAAGAATGGAAAAGTGGCAAGCGTGTTCGAGTCATGTCTGGCTCCCTGCTAGGACAGAAGAAATGTGGTGACCTCTTAAAGGAGCATCCTGCATCTCCTGCCACATGCTTCGGTGCTGAAAATGCATCAGTGAGCCCGAGAGGGAAGGATGCACTCCTTCTCCTTCACAGCTTGTTTTCTAGCCTGCCTGCAGGAAAAGGTAAGGGGAAGTTGATATGAAACCTTTCACCTGTCACCCTTTCCTTCCTCCACCATCCTGGTTGCAGGAAAAGCCATTCACACAGTCTAATGTGGTAGGAGCTCGGTCTCCCTAAACAAATAAAAACAGCTGACTTTCCCCTATGTAACTGCAGAATCTGCATATACACATTTGACAAAAGAGAATGAGGCACTCTCCTCAGCAGATTCTCACTCCAGATTTCCTATATAGGGTTCTATTGGTCCACCGGACAAGGAGGCTCAGTCTGGGGGCCCACAGTTACTAACCCATTTAGACTCAGAGAAGTAACTTTTCACAAATCATTTATTTCATCCTAGGTATTCACATACTTCACGATTTCTCCTCACCTTTGCTTATTCAAGAATTAGCAGATTCCATTAAACAAGTTTTTATTGACTAAAGCTTTGCTTAACACTAGGGCTAAAAAGATAACAATGGTCCTGGTTCTTAAGGAGTTTACAAATCATGGAGTAACATGAACAGATAATCTCAGTATAGCATCACAAATCTGTTTTCCAAGCCCTTTTTTTTTTTTTCACTGTGACCTTGAAAAAACTTATACCACAATCCTGTATACAAGTACAGACAAATATACAAAACAGCATTTTCTCTTCTAGTCCATTCTGTTGGGTTTTATTTAACTGAAAAAAAAAAGGGTCACAATTATAGGCTGAGAGATAGTTGAGGTGTTGTGGGAGAACAGAGGGGGGCCCTCAGCCCAACTAAGATTAGAAAGGGCCTTATGAAGATGAAGTTTGTGTTGAGAAGAATCACAGTGAGCTAAGTAGAGAGGAGGAAAGATATTCCAGGCAGAGCCAACATTATGAGGCTTCGAGGCAAAAAGTGTGCAGTATACTCAGTTGTCCTACTGGCATGGATATTTCCACAGCACATACTGTGACATGGGGTGCTAAGTAGACAGTGGCGTCGTGACTATCACGGAGAGACTCTGGAGCTGGTACTGCTAAGGCTGGGGCTAGAGTGGGGTGCTTGGCTGAACAGTTTTTAAAAGAGAATCATCTGATTGGCCTTTTCCAGAAATCACTCTGGCTATGGGGCAACTTAGTTTAAAAAGGGCCAAAAATGGAAGAAAAAAGAATAGTCAGGAGGCTAATGCAACAGTGGAATTGAGAAGTGATGGGGGTTTTTAACATGTGATGAGTGAAGGAGACATGAGATATCCCAGTAATGATGTCAGCAGGCAATAGAGATAAACATGAGAGTCATAAGCATACAGAAGGGAGTTAAAGCGGTGAGTATGGATGGCAAAGTGGTGAGAACAGGGGGCCAAGAACTGAATTCATGGGAGCCCCCTTCTCTCAGTAGTGGGAAAAGGCCAAGGAGGTCAGAAGGAGAGGAAAGCTGCAGGGTTAGAATAAGCAAGTCTATAGAGTACAGACGTGGAAGCCAAGGGCTCATAGCATAAAGAGGACTGCAGGCCTACAAAATTAAAAGCAGCAGCAGGTCCACTAGTAGTAACTGCAACAACACTGTTTAGTAGAAGTAGGAGCAGCAGCCATCCCTCATGAAGCACTTCCTGTAGGCTGGCACAATGCTAAGTGCATTGGACAATTTATGATATATCACATACTCATCACATTTGATCTTTATAATAAAAGAAGCTATTATCATATCTCATAATGTGAGGTTTAGACATGTTAAATAACTTGCCTGATATCACTCAGTTTGTAGCAGAGCCAAGATTCGAACCTCTATCCTATCTGATGCCAAGACCTATTTTATTTCATTTTATTTTATTTTTATTTTTCCAACGTCTATTTTAGGTTTAGGAAGTACATTTGTGACATGAGTAAATTGCATGTTGTTGAGGTTTGCTGCACGATTGATCCTGTCACCCAGGTAGTGAGCACAGTATCTGATAGGTAGTTTTTCAACCCACGCCCCTCTTCCACCCAGTAGCCCCCAGTGCCTACTGTTGCAAGGTCTATTTTAAAATAACTCAGTTTACAACATGGAACTTAGCTGTGGCCTTTGCAAAAGCAAACGCAAGATTACACAGTTGTGGGAACACAGGAAAAGAGACAGTAAGGAGAGAGAGAGTTGACCTTTTTTTGATTAAAAAGGACACGAGAGAAACTAAACAGAGGAAGAAAGGGCTGGTTTCAGATGTGAGAAGTGAACAGATTCAGAGGCTGCAAGGAAAGTCATTCTAGTGAAAGTTTTTTGAAGAAGAGGCAGGAAGGACAATGGGGAAGGGCAGGAGCCAGAACTCAATGGAGGTGCTGGCCCGCCGGGAGGGACATCTGGACGAGGGAGGGTGCTGCCTAGGAACTTCACACAAGATGGTAATCCAGACATCCCATGACTTCCTGTCATTTTGTGTGTCCTTTTCTTACTTTCCATGGTCTCCTCCAAACCCCACTCGTTTAGGGCTTTGAATGTCACTGTCTCAAATATGGATGTTTTTTAATAGTATGACTCTTCTTCTTTAGACCCCAAGCCCTCAGGTACCACCCACCACTCATGTGCCTGGGTCTTCCCTCTGTTCCCCCAATGCCCCACAAGGAAAATAGACTGTTTCTTCCCCTTCTATGCTGTCCTAGAAACAAACGTTTTTCTGAGGTTTTCTAAATATGTTACTTTGTAGGAAAACATGGAGTGGAAATAATGAAAAGGATCTCCCCAAGAAAAGCTGTCCCCAATATTTTGTGCAGTGTAAACAGAATGAGACCTGGATTTGTGTATATTCAGAGGCTCTATAACTGTATCCTCATTTTTGTTCCACTGAAGCTTAATCCATCTTTATAAATTTTATTATAGAAATAACTACTTTTTAATTGTTTCACCCAATTTTAATACTCTGCATGCACATATCTGATAGTTTTCACATTTATTTATGTGTTTGTGGTCTGCTTTGTCTACAGGTGTCTGTCCAGCACAACATTCACAAATAACTGTGGAATGAAAGATTCTCTCTTTAAACCTGCTCCCTTGAAGACCACCTCTTTCAAGGCAGTCTATGTAATCACAGAATCTGGCAAAGCTAAGTGCTAGCAGCAGAGCTCATACCCATGACTTTGACCTCATTAGTTCCATGTCCCAATAAACTCAACCAGCAAATTTTTCTAAAATAAGCATTTAAAGATAATAATGCACAGACTAAAGATTTATATTTGTTTCTATATCGATAGACCTATTAAACTCTAGAAGACTAAACACTAGTAGTTTGGACTACTAGTCCAAATTCCAGTGGCTACTAGACTCTCGCCCTAAAAGAAAATATGACAAGAAAGAGTGTGTGATTACCCGCTTACCCTTCACTATCTACAGGGAGAATTGTACTTTCAACATCTGCACAGCATGTATGGGCCTTAGTTGATTTTCAGGAAACCAAAACATATAGCATGGATTCACAATATTTCTAGGAATCTCTATACTTAGATGGAGACAAGGTCAGATGATACAGCTAGCTGTTAAGTTTTTAAAGTTGAATAAAAGTCAGAAACAAAACTAATATTCTCCCTCAAACACTTACATAAATTTTCTTCATATTTCTGAATTCTTTTGCTCTAGTTTTAGAGTAACAGTGCTAGCTATCTCTCTCTGTTTCAGGTAAAAATATGAAAACAGTAAACTGAATAGAAATCCTTGATTTAAAGAACTCATGCCTGGGTGGGGCACAAAACAAAGGGAGAAAAGGTACAGGCAAAAGAAGCTCAAAAGACGTTCTTGCTCCCTGCACTTCCAAGAAGGCTTCCAGCTATGACATCCTGGTGGCCATCCTATCATACTGCTTCTCAAGCTACCTTTGCACTATACATGCAACAAAAAAAACAGATTACTATTTCTTGGTTTCACATAGAAATGTATTCAAATAAGGGACAATCAAAATCTGTTAGGGAAAGAAAATGGTTAATACACAATCTTCCATAAGTGTACTGTCTTCCCTTAGCCTATGGCTTTCCCCTTCTACCATCCAGTCAACTCCTACTGCAGATACAACACAGTAAGGCTGAACAGAAAGAAAATGAGGATAGCTGAGGCTTCTTGTATTTCTTTCCAAACGCTTTCTTGTTTTGTATAATACCTCTTCTTTCCTCTGTCAGCAATGATTATTGAAATGATCATTGGAAGCTGGTAATTCTAAGTTTTAATTATTATTTTATAGCCCTTTAAAACTGCATTACAAGGTATTTTACACAGCGTGGAAGTAGTTCATCTTAATTTAATTATCCAAAAGCTTTATAAAATCATCAAAAATTTTAAAGAACAGATCCAAACATGATTAATTGCTTGCCCAGTATAAGCAAGGCAATGTTTTTGGCAGAGATTTATAATTCACTCCAGTTCAGTAATTAGTAAAATACATGTAACAATGAATTACCACGATTGCATTATATGGGTAGTTATGCTTGAAAGTAGTACTAAAAATTATGTAAGACATGTATATTTTAATATGGAACATCAAATTACACATAAATTGCCACCTTTCAAACCAACTTCTCATAAAGTAATTTCTGTTGCATTATAAAAAAAATCCAATTTAAAACTGTAACCTGTTATCCAAAATTAATGCAAGTACAACATTTGCTGCTAGAGACTGAGCCTGTGATG